>NC_090926.1:534304265-534925062 GCF_040938575.1 Ambystoma mexicanum
GAAGAAACACCTTTTCTCAGGTTGTAGTAACTTCCCCCAGGAGGTCTTCTTGGAACTATTGCTTCAGAGGCAGCACTGACATGCCAAAGCCAATCTCTCACAAGATGGTGACCACTGGAGGCCCTTTGAAGTCAGCAGGGATGGGAGGGAATGGAATTAGAGTAGGCAGTTTAGCCACTACTCATCCCTGTACTCCTGCAGGTCTGTAGTCATTTCATCACACAACCTCCAGTTTGTGAGTGTGGTAGTAGGACTGAGAGAGGGGCTCCACTGGTAGAGCCAAATGAATGTAGGATGATGGGAAAGCTAAAGATTTACTTGTACAATGCACTGAAGAACTATTGCTTAAGTCTAGGTTTCCTCTTGCAGCACCATTCACATGACTGGAAATGGCCTGTACCACCTCATCATCTGAGGAATCTGTTTTGTGCTGTTTCAATAGATAGGACCAGTGTTTTCTCCCAGCATGCTCTTCTGTATTTTAGTTCATTTTTATGAAACGAAGCTCTCTCACATGTGTGGCATTCGGTATCTCCTGTGGTTTTACACAATAACCCCAGTAGTGCAAAGACCTCTTCACACTGCATGCTCGCTGTGGGGGCTGCTTGGACCTTTCAAAGCTAATTGAACACGTTGAGAAGGTCACATTGAAGGCTTGCCAAGCCAGAATTGCAGAAGATCATCATCACTACTCATTTGGCATGTGGCAAACATTTTGTCCGCAGTGGGTCCGCTGAATGCTCGTGGTGATCCTGAATGAGGAGTTGTGGAAAATTAGTGCTCACTGTCAGATGAACCTCTTTGCAGTGGTCGAGTCTCTTAATAGGTTGTTCATATCTGACCTTTGTCTCTCTCTTCTTGCACCAGCCAGATTTTTAAACATCTCTTCAATGCATCTATAAACAGGTCTTGCATGTCCTCTTCTTAATGACAGCTCACAACATTTTCCACATCCTTACACACATGATGTTTAAAATTAGCCACCTTGACATTAAGCCATGGGTGAAGAAAAAATGCCAGGTGGTATTCCATATTCCTATTTCCACCAACAATGCGTGTATCCTGTCGGAAGTTTGAGAGCAGATTAAGAGCCAGTTGCCCTAATTCTTCATCGCCAGACAGTACATGTATTCTCTTAGTTCTAATTCCAACAGATACACCACAGATGTCGAGTATGGGCTAACCTACTGGGTGTACTCATCAAATGGCTTCGGAAAGTGAAAATATGGTCCAACATATGCTAGTTTGTCAGTGTTAAGTAGACACCATCAAGTTGCCATCTCTGGCTATTACAGTAGTTGGTCACTGGATTGCATTGTTCTGTAGTTGGTGGTGTGACTGAAGCTTTTGTAACATGTTACAGGGACTGTAGTAATGGCTAAAGTAGGCACTGGCATGGGCCACACTTATAATCTCATCGAGTGGTGGCTACCAACTTATGATGAGGTTCACCACAAAATTGAGGCCCTGGGCACAGCATGGGATGTACATGGTTTCAGCTATGCTCGGGCAGGGCTTCCAGGTCCATTGTCAGCTGGCACAAATCCCACTTGTAACAAGGAGGATTGAGCAAATGTGCCACAACTTCCTTTACTTTCTGCCAGAGGTCAAGTCCGCTGCGGGACATGATGTCAAACCTTTCCATACACAAGCTGGCCTGCTGGCGGATGACATTTGACGGCTGCTTCCCCGGGTTTTGCGTAGGAGAGGTGTGAGGGAAGGTGACTGAGCACCCAGGGATGACCATCAAATCTGCACCTTGAGCACTTGTCCCCATGTCCACTCTTGGATGAGTTTTCTCACCTTTACAGTTTCCCAGTGTCAATCACACTGCTTCTACGACATGGCCATCAAAGGATGGGACTGAGGTTTGAGTGAAGTAGTACTGAATCGGAATTTCATAGCAGGGATCAACGAGGCAATGCAGACATCTGAATCCACATGTTTTTACACAGAAATAGGGCAGTAAATCTGTGACCGACATTACAGCAAGGCTGTCATTGAATAGAAACAGCTTTTTATTTCTTTTGTGATATTTTGTGACAGGCTCAAAAGGCTCTGCAATGGGTGGCTGGCTCTTTATGAGGATAGCATGTTATTTGTATGCTGTGGGATCTGCAGTCAAAGATGGTTTTTAACAGAGCTTGTCAAAATCTGCAAATAATCAAGATTCTCTGGTGTAGTGGTGAGGCATGCTGCTCCTTTTCTGTACATTGCCGGGAGTTGAAGGATGCCATCTCCCCGGTTCATTTTACCAAGCCTTGTGGAAGATGCCTTTTCATGTGGTTCCACAGGGAAAATAACTCAACACATTTTTTGGGAGGGCCAAGATGATCAGGGATGTCATTTGGGGGTAGCCATGGGTCGCACCTGCGACCCATGAGGTCTCCCTTGCTACCCCTGTGGTCTCCCTTGCCATCCCTAACAAAAAAGGTTTGTTTTTAAATTGTGGCTCTTCGTTTCTGGAGTGGCTGGCTTTCTTGATCAGGCCACTTAAAAAAATCAGGGGGTTCCACAAGTGTAACACGTTGTGCAGTGACCCTAAATAAGAAAGAATAGGAATAACACATTTGTCTTTCTGGAATGCTATACAATAATTACTAGACTCATTAAAGGTTTATTTCAGGACACTTCTGGGGGTGAGTCACTGATTTAGTCTGTACTTGCAGGCAAAAACGTCCAAAAAGCATTTAGAGTAGAATAAACATCCATTTTGGACTATGTATTTTGCTTTTCACAAGTTACAGTTATAGCATGTTTCTTATGCCGTTGTCTCTGTTACAATCATCACAAGACATGCCGTCTCGGTGTCCTGGGTCACTTGACAAAATCCTTGTGCCTAAAAGCTTGTGTACATTGTAGAAATGTTTGCCCATAGCACATAAAGTGGCCCTTAATTTAATTGTGCCACAATTAATGATTTATTGTAATGTGTCTATCTTTCCTATCTCCATGGTATGCTGTTCAGGATGTTTGTTTGCATGTATGAGGTAACGAGTGCCCAGAGTACGGGATGCCGTGTGAGTGTGCTGCTTTCCCTGCGCTACTCTACATTTTTTAATACACAGTTATGAACCCTCGCAATGGTATGTATTTTGCCAACATCTGAAGCCTGAAAATTAGTTCCATGCAGGCTTGACATGTGGCCAACTTTGCACCAGACCTGCAGATTAAATGGCCTGCTGTTAACTCTCAGTAACCAGTTTAATGGTATCCACTACAGAGTGCAATTTGCTTTCTCACATTCAGGCATGTAATTGCTCATTTTACTGTAGCTGCTAAGATAGCTATAGCCGGTAAGATAGCTCAGTGGGTTGAGCGATCCCTGCTGCATTTTGTGTGTGTTCTGCAGGTTGGTAATATGGGCATATACACACTGAAATTAGTGATACACATGGTGATCCAGTTGTCTATGAAATGTATATCACATTACAGTGATATTGTAATCATATTTTTCATAGTGTACTTAGGACCAATGCTATGTGTTGACACTTCCTGGTTCAGGGGTGAAAGGTCGTGTTCCATCGCTTCCTGTGATGTCACTTCGGGGTGGGGTCAAATGAAATCACTTCCTGTGATGTCATCAGAGGACAAGGGTCATGTGATGTCACTTCTGCTACACCTGGCATTTTAGTGAAATGACGTCCCTACAGATGATCCCTTATCCTTCCTGTTTCTTGGGGTCCGCATGGTGTACTTTGCAGTGGATGCAAATTGCTGACTCATACGTGGATTTATTTCTAAATTGCGGTGCCTCAGTGATTAGCTGCTCAACTGCTTCCTCACACCACTGCACTCCACCCTTTGGCACTTGATGCATGCACAACGGTGCTGCAAGCACAATTACATTTTCCCAATGCATCAGATTCTTTCAAGGCAGGTGTTACTATGTTTTGAAGAGTACAATATCTGTGGCTACTGAATGACTGGCATGGCTGGCACAGAAATTTACTAATACCTGGGCTTTTTCAATGCTAACAGCTTCTGCATTAGAAGGTGAATGTGCTCAACAGATACATTACTCACCCAAATCCTGCCCTGTTCCCTATCATTTTTGGGAACTGCATTAGATTCAGACATGTTCATTTAATTTGCCACTTCCCTTCAATAAATGCATGTGGGGTTCTAAGTGCTTTGGCTTTCTCCTCCACCTACTGAGGGCATGTGGGCTTCCTTGTGATGTGGCCTTCCCTATGCCTAATAAATGCACACAGTATTATCAATGCTTTGGCCTTCTCTTAAGCCTAGGGAATGTATTTGGGCTTTCCAGTGCTATGGCCTTCTCCTCCGCCTCTTGAATTCACACCGGTTCTCAATGCTTTGGCTTGCTCCTCCACCTATACGTGCGCCTAGGGTTGCCAGTAGATTGGCCTCCTCCAATGCTTAGTAAAGGCATACAGGGTTCTCAGTAAATGGCTACCTACTTTGCCCACTAAATGCCTATTGGGCACTCAGAGTTTTGGCCTTCTCCTACACTTAGTAAATGCACACAGGGCCATCAGTACTTTAGCCTTCATTGATACTATTGATACTAACTGCATGGTGCAATATCTTTGCAGAGTTTTTCATTCTCCTCGGCCCCTAAGAAGGCATACGGGGCTATCCTTGCTTCGGCCGTCTCCAGCTAGTAAATGCACACAGGGTCATCAGTACTTTAGCCTTCATTGATACTATTGATACTAACTGCATGGTGCAATATCTTTGCAGAGTTTTTCCTTCTCCTCTGCCCCTAAGAAGGCATACGGGGCTATCCTTGCTTTGGCCTTCTCCAGCTCGTAAAAGCACACAGGGTTCTCATTACTTTGGCCTTAAAAGCAAAGTAAATTCATTTGGGGTTCCCAGTATATGGCCTCTCGCTCCAACCAAGAAACACATGTGGGGTATACAGTGCTTTTGCTTCTCCTGAATGTATGTGGGATGTACTGCCCCTCCACTTACAATTACACTCACACCCACCCCCGAATGAAGTTACCCTAAAACCCCGGCCAAATATGTCAACCTAATTCAATAACTCTGCCCAGGCACTGCTATTGATTTAGTCTAGTCTAACCTAACCATCCTGCAAATCCTTCGCTAGAAAGCCTGAGCCGCTTCTGTCTCTTCAAATGGGAAACATCGCCATCTGCCCTGAGTTTCTACTCACATGTCTATAGATGCGAGCTCGAAAATCGTTTCCTGAACCTCGGGAAACTCCCTGAAGGAGTCTGGTGCAGCGTTTTCTTATGCAACTGAAGGAATGCGCTCTTGCATCCACCACCCTTAACTTGCTTAATAACGCGCTTTGTCAATAGGGCTCTCTCTATTTTCATTTTGCAAAAAGATTCAATGGAAGATTTTGATAAATAGAGCAAATTAGCCATCGCGTGAATGGTCCTTTGCCCTGGAAGTGGATCAAATGCTATTGTTCGGAGCCATGTGTGGTCATTACTGAAGTCACCTTGCAGATCTTTCTACCATTACATCGCAGTTCACATGAAGCGCTGATGAATCGCACACACTTGCAATCCCCCATCACGAATCCCACATTGACAGCAACCTGCCCTTGCCACTGCCTTACCGGCCTTTCAGCAACAGCGATGACACTCAGACCTGGAGGAGATCGAACTGGAAGGAAGATCTGGTAGTGGGCAAATGTGTGCCATGCTACTGAGGTGCACTACGCACCTGGTACATGGAGGAATCTCAATGGTGTCGCTTGGAGAAGGACACCGGGCCTGCAACACCGGAGCAATGCACCAATGCAGTGCAACATTTGTTCCAGTGCAAAACTGAGAAGGATGCATTCTTTCTATATATTTGCACACTAGCGCACATTTTTGGCATTGTCCAAAAATTGCACAGCACCATGGTCTGGTTTCTGTAATATTTTCATGGCAAGAGGGACACACCACAATTCTTTGCATTCTGTGAGATGTAGCCTTGGGTCACTCCAAGACAACCTTAGTACCAGATTACAATGGCTTGCCAGAAGAAAAGCACGAGCCGGCATCCAGGGCCACCTGGAGCCCATGTAACTCTACCTTTCCTCTGAGCACAATGGCTGTCTGTACCATGGCTCTTTTGGGCGACGTGGAGTCCTGCTGGCGTGCGGGTATTGCATCAGCAAATTGACGCATCCACTTGGCACGGGGAGACTCCTGTTTGTGGTGGAAGTCTATATCCAGCCATTGTTGGGAACTCTTTTGTGCTGGCATTCCTTTATTTGTCTGCGTCCCATACGTTTGGCAATCCTACAGAGAGTTGCAGAATCATTGTCACGCTAACCGAGCTCTAGCCTTAAGCTGCAATCCAAGAGCCGTGTTTGAGAGGAGGGCTAATTTCACCTAAGCTGGGCAGGCCCTTTAGGAGTGTGCAATTAAGTTGAATTTGACTGGAGCGGCAAAGGGCAGCCACTGGCCAAAGTTGCGCCCCTGGCGTGTGTGTTCTTGCAGAGTTTTATCCAGTAAAAAGGCTCAACCCCAGCGCAGATGGTTTGCTACACCCCTCTACAATGATCGATGGTTTGAGGTTCATGAGGAGTTTGCTGAACACATGCAGTACTCCAGATTTTAAATATATATTTAATGAATATATTGGATAACTCTTCCAAAAATATACTCATTCAGAGTCATTACAGATGTTTCCACGTGGAGCCTTTTTTCTCTTCCTCTTGCCCTATGACAATCCAGAACGTCAGAATAATCCTTGATTGGCTGACCATTTAGTTCTTGGCCATCTCCATCATTACCAAAAACAAAGAATTCTGATTGGTGGCCAGAGAGGTTCAATGTATATATAACCTGCACTTGTGATGACACTTGTGTGTGCTGGCCTCTGGAATTCAATCAGGCATTTACCACCATGTCCTTGGAATTGCTAATATCTCTCAGTATCAAAGGGCGACAGACCACCGCCTTGCGTTCCGTATGATTGATACCCCCCTCCCCTCATCCAATTACAGACCCTAATCCTGCCCAAGGGTAATCATGAACTGTGACTTCTGGAAGCCTGTCCTGGAGGAGCCTTTAAGGTAAGGTAAGGTAAGTGGTTAGACCATGATTGCCTACTTTGACTTGTGGGCGGCTGTACAGTACAGCACCTACCCTCTGGCTCTCTCACAGAGTACTGGAGCAAGGAAGCATGTCTGGGTTATTCTGAGCATTCTTAACACTGCACACAAGACACCTGGCACAGGGTGCATCACTTCACGTGCATGCCATGTCAGGAAGAGGCTGCACGCAGGGCAGAGCGAGCCAGGCACAAAGGTAATTGTGAGGCTGGGGTTCTGTCACATTGAATCCTTGTGCATTGGATGATGCTGGTAAGGGAGACATTGGTGGGGCCCAGTGAGAGTGACACACAACAGGCGGGTGGGGGTTCATGAAGGGTACCCACCAGAAAATGAATGCAGGCATGACTGATGGAGGCAGAGTGTATGGGCGTGTAGGGTGTGAGGCTAGCAGGAAATCCACTGAAAATGAAAGGTGCAACAGGATTGGGTGAGAAAAGTGTAAGGGTGCATTTACAGTACAGCATGTCACATATGTGGCACATGGAGACAGTGGCAGAAAGACACGGAACGCAAAGAGGCCCCTTTAATCATTGCTCCCACCCACACTTATGATTGCCAATCTTCCCAGGGATCCAGTGAACAGCCAGGGATCTTTCTAGGGATCTAGTGGACTGCTGGGGATCTTTCCAGGGATCTAGTGGACTGCCGTTGACAACTCTTTAGAAACCAGCTCATTATTTCGAACAGTGTTAGCCATCCCGCCACCCTGACCCTAATGTCTTTATTCGTGTATGGGAAGTAGCTCCATTTGACTGGGCATTCAGAGGTCCACCTGCTCATCCTGGTTTGGGATATTTATTAATTTATTATTATTTTTTGACATTTGTAGAGAGCACACAAACCCGAGGGCATCAGGGCGCTTTCACCAGTTACATGAGTTACATGGGCTCAGGTTGGGCAAGGCATACCTGCTGACGAGAACATTTCAGGCGTTACAGTTGTGGTGATCAGTTAGGAGGTCATAGGTTAAGGCACAGGCATAGGTACAGAGGATGCAATTGCATGCAAGGTAATACAGTTCCGGATCATGGCGAGTGCATAGAATAAATCAGGGCAATAACTGGATATTATACCGTGCCGGCGGCCGGCTGCGGCAGAGGACCATGGGGTCATGAGAATAACCACGTTTTGATTTAGGCAGCCCTTTTGCCAACAGAGACAGCTTTGAGTCTCCAACTGGTTCCTACTGTTGGAGATTTTTAGATTTTTGAAGGGGCCTGAAATATAAAATACAATTTTTCTATAAGAAAACAATCCTTATAGTGCGGTAGAAAATAAGCCTGCGCTCATCGACCATCCAAGTATTAAGTCTAGTTGTGATTTTAGAATCTTCATCAGAAGAGTTATGCAAGTAATAGTCACTGAAATGAACAGCTTTTTTTTGCTAAGATTCTTTATAAATATCCTGAAAACATCGCAGGACCTCACTGTTAGGGTGAGGGGGATGAGGGTGTGGAGGGGGTTGGGGGTGCAAACAAGCCCAGAGCCATTAATATAGATGCGAATAATATCAACAGGCAAACAAAAAGCATTGTACCTGCTGGGGCTGAACGATTTCTGCGAGGACAGGGAATGCAGGCACAGCAGGGCCGCCTGCAAGCTTTACTAATCACTCGCTTTCTGTTGCTGAGTAGAGAACTGTCAAGAGGGCGATGTCTTCTGCCAGTGCAGCTGTGCAATGAGACTGGGGCACCCCGTTGTGGGACACACTGCATTCCTTCCCCTTGATCTGTGCAACAGTCAGGGCCCAGCGTTGTTGGTGCTCCGCCATTTGCCAACCATTGACTCAAGGACTCCGCCAATGCCGACGTGCAGGGTTCATGCGTGAGTCACTATTTGCCAGGCCACTCATGAAACAATTCTTCTGATCGGACATGTTCTTTTTTACAGCCAATGCAGATCTCAACCTGACTCTCGGCGGGGAAAGATGCTTCCCAAATTATAGGGCACTCTGCATTCCTCACCTGTGAGTGCACTCACCCGTTTGAGGTCAGGGCTCCGGCACAGGTAATATTTACCCTGCTTTGCAATTGAGATATTCAAGTACAAGTGAAGGCCTAAGCACGTGATCTGCAACACCCCTTTTAAAACGTTGACACTGAGATGGATGCCCCATGCTCCTGGGTGTGCACTTTATTTATTTTTGTATTGATATATACAGGGAGGAGAATGCTCTTTTGATAACAAAATAACGTACAATAGATAAGAAATCAGATTTGAAGGGAAGCAGTGAGCATCTTACAATGGGGTGAGTTTAAGGGACATTCTGACCAGGTTGTGGAGTGGAGTAAATCAAACAGTCACTGGAGACAATACATACGTGGACATACATAGATTAAGGACAACCAACACTAGACATTTTTAAGTGCGGTTAGGTGGTATGGCCATCTGTGCTCGAGATGTGACCATGACGGGTGAAGTGCAAGAGTGGAGGCAGAGGAAGTGAGGGTCAGAGGCAGGTTAGAGGCGAGGGAAAAATGTTAGCTAGCAGGCAGATCAGAGGTAGGGTAAGAGGCTAACCCAGAAAGAAGTAGGTAGGCTTTTAGTTTGGTTTTGAACAAAGTCATGTTGACTGTTTCTTTGATATCTGGGGCAAGAGAATTCCATGCAAGTGGAGCCAGAAGAGAGAACGAGCGGAAGCAACAGGAAGCACAGGAAGGGCAAGAAGCCACAAGGGTAGTTGAGGAGGTAGAGTGGAGATTACGAGAAGGCATCTAGAGTTGGATAGAGGATAAATCCAATGGTGGGAGGGCACGTTACCGTGATAGCCTGGTGAACCAGGAGAAGACATTTGAATCTGGTCCTGTATTGCATCATCAGCCATCCACTTTGGGGATGGTACAAGGAAGTACAGTTCAAAGAAAGTCCTGGTAGCAAAGGTAATGATCTTGTTGATAGGACAGAAAGCATAGTTCTGGAGACCAAAGAGGATGCTGGCACAGTAGTTCGGTTTAACGAAGACAAGAGTGGCTAAGAGATGTTTGGCAGTTTTGAAAGGAAGGAGGTGCATGATTGTCTTAATATTTAGGAGGTTGAGGTGAGCTGCTGTTCCAGTTTTGGAGGTGAAAGTAGAGAAGGTGTAAGAAGGTTCACAGCTGTTGCTGGGGTATCTAGCTGAAGAAGAGTAGGGGAGAGTGTTAGGTGGGAACTGGATAGGCAGATGAAGAGATGAGAGATTTTGGAACGGAAGAAGAGCACCTCTGTTTTTGTAGAGTTTAACATCAGAGAGTGCAAAGCATCCAATATTTAATGGCAGACAGTTGGACATTTTGATAGAGAGTTCAGAGGAGCGTTCAGGAAGGGAGAAGAAGATGTGGGTGTTGACTGCAAAGAGTTGATACAAGGACCCAAAGAAGGAGATTAGTGCCCCAAGAGCAGAGGTGATTAGTGTAAAGAGGAGTATCGGACCCCAGACAGAGGCTCGTGGTACACCAACAGTTAGAGTAGTAAATTGAGAGGCGTAGTTATTCCAGGAGACAGAGAATTGCTGAGGTGCAAGATACGATTTAATCCAGGCAAGGGCTGGATCTCAAACCCCAAGAAGAAAGAGCGTATTAAGGAGATCAGAGTGATCAATAGTGTCAACGGAAACAGACAGGTCAAGGAGATTTAGGATAGAGGATAGGTTGGAGTGCTTAGCAGAGGCGATGAGGTTGGACACATTCATAAGAGCAGGTTCAATGGAGTGACAGGAGTGGAAAACCTGCTTCTAGAGGGTCTTGAAGTTTGTGGATGCCTGAGATATTGTTAAGATGGTTGAACACAATCCTTTCGAGCATTTCAAATTAGTGCGAAAGGAGAGACACAGTGTACTAGCTGTACAACACAACCTATCAGGGGATGTTAGCCACAGGTCCTTCGAAAACCAGGATCACATGGATGCATAGCTGCGGCAGCCATCTTTTGACTGTAAGTCATCAGCACTATTTCTCATAAAACATAGCAAAACATGGCAAAATCCCATTTCCTGTGGGCATTCCTTTCAATCAAGTGTCGTGTAAGTTTCAAATGATGATGGTCGATCTCACCTACAAACAACCGCAGGAAACACTTTAGCTTTTTCTGTTTTGTGTGCTTGAGAATTGCGCATCTACCTTCCACACAATGCCACCATTAAAACTAGAACACAATGTCCATGCCCTGTTTTCAGTCTCTGTAAAGTGGATAATGATTAAAATAGCATGGCAAATTAACACTCACACCCAGTTTAGAGACTTCATGGAGCGCTGGTAAGATCTGTGCAAACCGGTGACAATCTGAACTGTGAAAACGGAGTTACCAATGTATGCTTACCCGACCCCATAAGGGGTGGCGGGAGGAGGTGTTGTGGAACGGATCCCCCACACACATGTTTGACCATATGCAATGCTATTTAAAGCACACATTTCAGAAGACATTTTTTTAAATAAATTCATAAGATATACAGGCTCTTCAGAAGTACTCCAAGACTTCATGGTAAGAGACCCAGATCTTATCCCCAGCAGTGGTGAGACATTGATTGACACAACGAGTCTTCTGAACCCCTGTGAATGGGACGGGGAATTAGCAGGGGTGGTCGTGGTCAGAATGTGTGTTTGTCAGGTTGGTGTTCTAGGCGATCACTTCCGGTGGTGACATGCTTGCTCTATATGATGATTTTGTATCGTTTCCAGTAGGTTCAGGCCTTGCATAAATAAATAAGATAAGCCTACAGCGAGCATTGTCCTTGTCTTATTGAACACAATTGCAGTAGGCATCTCCATGAAGGCAGACCCGGCAGGCCTTGTTGAGCAAAGAACAGGAGACATTTGTACCCCAATGCAGTCCAATTTGGGAGGGCCAGGTTATCCAAAATAGATTTTTTCAGATCCAGGTTCGCATATATTGGGTCAGTAGTGCTGCCTACATCGCCTGGGAATCTGTCTGACAGTGTGAGAATCAGAAAGTGAAACGTTTAATAGATCTTACAAGTTCAGGCCTTAGGTACAGGAGCTAAGCCTGAAGTTAGCCAGAGCTTAGCGACACCGCTAGAAGACATCCTAGAGGTTCACACAGCAGACGTAACTCTTGGGTTTCACGTTCTATCAGGTGCAGGAATCATATTTACATATGCGGTCAATCATGTCAATAAAGGTTATTGACACAGATGATGACAGTGGTTAGTAAGAATAAAGCATGTGCGCTCTTGCACCCAGAAAAAGATGATATGACTTAAGGAGCAGGCGTCCACAAAACAGCACAGATCATAACTCAAATATCAGCTTAATATTTTGTGCATGCAGTCATTTTGCTTGAAAACAGCAACTTGCCCTTTTTGAAAAAAAGACAGATCCGTTTATTTCTAAATACTAGCTGTTCCTTTTTGGTACATAAATACGTGTTGTCCACTAGTCACTAGCTTGCTATTGTCTACACGTATACTTATAATGGTTAGACATAGCAGTGTATTCTTTTTACTTAAAATATATTTTATACCCACATGTCATTTTGTCATTTTCGTCAAGTACTCTCATTTGCTAATCTCCAGACACTGGCTGGCATTCACAGGTAGAGTCTTAAATGCCCCTGTGCCACCAGCATGTGCCAGGGAAACATTCCCGTCCCCAGGATTGCTCTCAAAGGCTCATGAACAGCCTCATCTAGCCAGGTTCAAGACTCAGATACCTACCTGCAGTGCTTTGAGTAGGATGAGATATCGAGGGGTGGGCTCTATAATGGGGTGTGGCCCAGTTCCTGTGCAGGTGGTAAAGGACGCCAGTTGGTGTACATCCATCCAACAAGCCATGGGAAATGGAATAGGGAATATACAGAAAAACCTAGAAAGCAAAATCCACCCTAGCACCAAAGGTAATGTGCCATCAGTGCCCCACAATGTAGACACTGTTCAATTTGAGTTTCAACCCATCTCTGAGCAACACCTGCAAAAGGTTCTCAGCCAGCTCAAACCTACAAACTGTAAGGGAGATCTCTGTCCTGCCTCAGTAATCAAAGAATGCGGTAATGAACTGGTCCCCCTCATTACCAAATATATTAACCTCTCTTTTAAAGAGAGTGTTATCCCTATAAGCATATAAAAAGCCTCGATCTCACGCCTTATAAAGAAACCCACTCTTGACCAGAATGTGCCAAATAACTACTTGCCCATTACGAACCTGCTGTAGCTGTTGAAGATTCTGGACAAGGTGGCACAGACACAGATTGAGGGATTCCTGTCTAAACATAAGATTCTGGGGCCTAAACAATAAGGTTTTCGATGAAGCCATAGCACTGAGTTGACTCTTCTAGATCTGAAGTCTAATACGTTTGAGATATTTGACAAAGGGAACTCAGCTTTGCTTGTGCTACTAGATCTGTTTGCAGCATTTAATCTTGTGGATCATACCATTCTTGCGGACAGATATGTAACACAGCACAATTCTCTATCAAAGCAGCTAAATGGGTTCAGTCGTTTCTATCCAACCAAACTGCAAGAGTTTTCTTCCAGGACTCGTAGCAGAAGAATTCCAGGTCTCATATGGCGTGCTGCAAGGTTCCTGTATATCTCGTACATTATTTAACTTCTTTATGCTGCCCCTGTTGAACCAACTGGATGCTACCGAGGCCATCTACGCAAACTACGCTGACGATATTCAGTGCCTCAGCCCACTATCAACGGATTCCACTGCCCTGAATTGCATGTATGCATAAATACAACCCTGGATGCAGGTGAACACACTAGCCCTGAATGATTCAAAGACAGAGCTGATGGTTGTGGGCACAGCTCGCCAACTACGAAAGATTGGTCAAATGTATCACCAGTTTAATGTAACTGGATGCTCGATTAGAACCCAACTCAAGGTCAAGACCCTTGGAGTCATTCATGACCAAAATCTATGCATGAAGGCACATGTGAGCAGCCTTGTCTCCTGTTCCTCCTACTATCCTAAACTGCCGGCCCAGCTTCTCCCCTTTTTTTAGCATTACCAACTGTGCTACAATTGCACGTGCCATTATAGGGGCCAAGCTTGACTATTGTGCTAGCCTTTTACTTGGGGTAACCAAAGGAGAACTTTTCCAACTTTAGGTGGTTCTGAACAATGCTATGCGTGTGGTAATGGGGTTGCAGAGGGCATATCATGTCTCCCTAGCCAGAAGGGCTTTGCATCGGTTACCAATGAATAGCTGCATCCTGTACCGTGTGAATTGTATGACTCACTGATGCCTTTATGGCTTGGGCTCAGAATATCTAGCCCAACATCTCCATTGGCTGCCTGTACGCAGGAGCTTGCGTTCTAACAACAACTCCCTTTTGGTGATGCAATGTTCCAAACTCTCCTGTGTGACAAGAGGGTAATTCCCTTATGCAGCCCCGAGTCTCTGGAATGAGCCTCCACTCAATCTCAGAGCATGCTCATCCTTTTCTGTTTTCAAGAAGGCGCTGAAGACAGCACTGTTCTGCTAATTCCTTGATATAGTAACCAAACAGTTTTATCCCCTGGTTGCCTCTTTTTTCAGTTGTATGTATGTTTATATTGTTTTGCACCCCCCATGCCCATGGGCTCTCGTCTTTTGCTCTATATAAATACATTAAATAAATAAATAAATAAGATGTGGGTGTAGCCTACATAGTAGAGGGCAAATATACAGAAATCAACCAATGGTTTTCAGTGTTAGACATTTTTTTTTCTTTGTAACTCAGTCCATTGCAGCTAATCCTGTTTTTTTAGAGGAGTTGGAATACTGTTTTATCAAGATGAACTGTACAGATTATTTAAAGTAAAAAACAACGCAGGGTCTTCAGAGTTAATACCTTTTAAATGTATTAACTTTCAAGGCATTACACTTTCAAGAATCTGTATATTTTAAAGCAAAAGAAACTGCACTGTTCATCTTGATAACACGGTATTCCAACCACTTTAAAAAAAGGACTAAATTAAGTTACCAAGGAAAATTGTTTTCTTAAATTAGAAACCATATTAATTGCGGCCTGCAGCAGATAAAGTAGGTCACTCAGTCGTGTAATGGGGCCTATCAGCATGTATCAGCAGGTTTGAATTTTACTCTCCAGCTGTTAATGGTCACCCATCACGCCACTGAGGACTCTACTTTGTCTGCTGCTGTTAATCACTGTGGGTTTGGACCGGAGAAAAGAAAGAGGCAGCCCAGCCCCCGTAATCCAAGACTGCATGTTGCAGTCCTTGAAGGTGAGGGCATGGGTGCCAAAACAGCAACAGGGCCCCCTAGTAAACGTGAACTGGGAAACAATACATAAGCACACTTTTAGCCTCATGCAGGCGATGAGTGACTTCTTTAACATTATTTTTTTAAGATGTTGGTAGTGGGTTTTCAAGGGTATCCCGAAAGAGCCCTGAATCAAAAGTGTTTTTTTGAAACTTTGGACTCAGCCCTGGCCCACTTAATGCCCTGCCTATTTGCATCCTCACATGGCCATGCACTGCCTCAGATGATCACATACCACTGTCAAACGACAGGCACAGTTTCATAGTCGCATGGTCAGGCTCGAAATCCCATAAACAGAAACGCCAACTTATTGGGCCTCATTACGAGTGTGGCGGTAAGGGGTTAACGGCACCGGTAAGGATGCCGGTGCCGTTAACCCCTAACCGCTGCATTACGAGGTCCCTTAGCGGGTCCCACTAACGCTGGCTGGTTTTAGCCGCTAAGGGACCAGGGAGCTAATAACGGGCCCGCCATTTGCGGGCCCGTTATTAGCTCCTTCCCCATTCCCATTGAGAACTATGGGAATGGGGAATGGTTTTCAGAATGGGTACTTACCGGGTGCTCCAAGGTTGGAAGGACCCGGTAAGTCCCCATACCGAGAACCTGGACCCGGTATGTGGTATGGGGGTAGCCATGGCGCTAATAGCACCATGGCTACCTCCATACTCATAATGAGGCCCATTGTCTCATATGCCCATGTTCCCCCGTCATATAGACAAGTACTACCTTGATATGGCAGGAATACCTTCATATGCGCAAACACTTCAACCACGTGCAACCCTGCACACAGACATACACATGAACACACATGTAATACTGTGCACCCTCACACCCAACATCTCTTGCAAGGCGGACGAAAACGTATCGACAAAAAAGCTCCACAAGGAATACAACTGCCCCCAGTATGTCTTCAAATCTATTGACGGCTCCTTATACTACACAGCATTTAATTGAAAAAGGTGACTGAGGAGAATATATGTTTTTTTTACATGGATACATTTCCAGATGTCCAAGGCCTGTGAATGAGCCCGCCTGTCAGGAATCTTTTACTAGGAAATGATGTATACATAGAAAAATATACCTGTACACCAAACAAAGGCTGTAAAGAGGTCACACAAGGTGCAACGGTGCCTACCTACTACCAAACTGTTATCAAAGGGGGGCAACATGCAGCCATGCAGAGTCATTTACTCAATCCGAAATGTGTAGTTCCTGCAGAATAAGAATAATCAAGCTTTGTTAAACGTTAAAAACCTGATTGAGAATCGATACTAAAACAAATTGTCTTATTGAGATCATGTTAAACGTTAAAATTAAATAATGAATTACTATAGTAAAAGCACAAAATTAAAATGTAAATACTAAAAAGCACAGAAAAGCAGAGGGCTTGGAAGAAAGTCCTGGAAAAAGTCAAAATGGGAAATAAGTTTTTAAAAAAATGAAAAAAATAACATGATGTCAGGTATTGTAAAGTAATTTTCATCAAAAATAAAAACATGAAAAGTAACATTCAACAAATGAAAAGCAAGTAAAAAACAGCCTGGGGGACCTGGTTTTGCTGTCAGAATCAAACATGAGGTGGCATGACAAGGGATCCAGCCCTAGATCTTGTCTCCTCAGCCCACAACACAAAACCCAATCCTCGCACAATGCGGGCCCACCCCCACAACATAAGACACTCACTTGCCATCCTGCCTCTTCACCAGTATGCTTAACATATATTGTTACCATTTATTTTTTGATAGAGTAACATTATCGAGTATAAACTCACATGAGTGAGACTTTCTCTACAGATAGTTAAGGAAAATAAGGCACAGTGATGAAAAGTAATTTGCTCAGAATCACATAATGTATGACATGTGACAGGTTGGGATTTGAGCTCTTTCTTGCTGGTTCCATGGTTTAAAATTCAGAGAGCAGAGGAGAGTTCATCTTCTCCTATTCCATCTTCAATATTAGAAACAAAGATTTCATTCTGCAAAGTATTTATTCAAGGGCTAAACTAATATATTGTTCAATAAATCTGGTTTTCAAGGCACCAATATATCTACAAAGGGGAAGCCTGCTAATTGTCGGTATCCTGAGGCAAATACAATGGGGAAAGAGACTAAGATTATCATTCTAATGAACATTTACTATAATTATAGTCTTGTCTGTGGAATTGTGTGTACGTTTAAAGCACCATGTCACATGATAAAGCAAAATGAAAAATAATAGAAGAAATACTAATTGAAACATGTTCATAAGGCAAGTATACATCACTTAGAAAAAGAAAGGCGGTGAAGCCAGTCCCACAATCGGCTACAGTGGCATGAGGGTCGGAGATAGATCTGAGCAACAGTCAACCTGCTGACCCACTGTTCTAGATGGGCACTTCCTTCTCATTTCCCCTATTGTCCTCACCCATCATTCTCTTGTGTCATTTCCTTGCACGAGATTTCAATGCCCTCCTGTTTCTTACAGTTAACTTTCAGACGTCTGATCCCCTTTTGCTGCATCCATTAATTCAATTCCCTTCCCTTACCTTGCAAGCACCTCCTTCCTTTGCCCAAGTTGCTCTGTCACAAATTCCTTGTCACTCACATCCTTTACTTTTCCATCACACCAAGCCCATTCCTTGCCCCTGAACCTCTTCCATTGCCCTGGCTTACAGATAGGCAATAGACCACCTTGATTCACCAATCAGCCTCTGCTAGACGACAAGAAGCTATGCTGTGGGTCTTGCTGGTAATTGTAACTATGGGGTCTGCACTTGGATAATGCAGAGCGAAAGATGGCATGGCAAGGATACATGGTTTTTTTGTGCTCCCAAGTTTCACTTTCTTGGAAAGTCGGCTACATATTTCAACTCACGGAAGCAGAGAGAACTGCAAAGGGGAACATGCTTTGGACCTGGTGATGGAGAGGGAGCAAGAACAACCTAATATATGTAGGTATGTTTTCAAATAAGGTAGAGTGTGTGTTTCAGTTTCTGTGAATGGGTTATTCTGTTTCAGTTTATTTGTGACCATTTAACTATAGATGGAAGGGTGACTTTGTATCTATAAATGTGAACCTGGTTTTGATTTGCATGTGTATCTTTTAGTCCTCAAATAAGAGAAGAGTGTTCTGTGCAAGACAATGAAAAATGATCACAGATATTCATTGTTGGGTGGTAACAGTACATTTGTCAGTATTTGGCAACTGCCATTGATTTTACCATCCATCCAATTCAGTGTTTGATCAAATAACATCTTTGGTATTCAGTGGGAATACTGGCAATGGTATTTTAGGTGGGTTTTTTTGCAGAAAATCCACCTATTTTTGCCTCCACCTTGAAGGTGGTGATAAAAATCTAAACTTGCCCCACATTTTTTATGTCCCTCATTTTACTATACAGAAGTGAAGCACAGGTTCTTCCCTTCAATGATAGTGAACATGTTTTTACAAATATCCATTGTGACGGGGTAAAAATGGTTCCTTGTGATGTTACCAAAAACTGTTTTACCAAGCTGATTTTACTGAAATTTATTTTGGGTATTTTTTTTTTGTTTTTTTGGGGGTGTCCCCCAGTCCCTCGTCTTTTCCTCATTGTAACCCCAACCCAACTACCCCTGTACTCCCTTTGCCCCACCCCCATCTATTTTTTCAAAATACAGAGAACAATAATTTGTTTATATTTTTTCGCTAAAACATTTTTCAGTAAAGACATTTTGGTAACATCACTGGATACCAGTAAAAAGGAGGGCATCCCATATTGCCTCCACTCACCACCTTACCGATATGATGCAAAAAAGAGGCAGAATTATCCCTTTTGTGCCTAAAGAAAATCAACAGTAGTGAAATGAGCCACTACTGTACATAATCAATTTCTCAATTCATACTGATGCTGAAATTGTCTAAAAAGAAATGTTAAAAAACTCCTTTTACATTACCACCATCGGATGTGGTATTTCTGAAATAGCACTGGAAGTCTTCCAGAAATACCACCTTTGCTGGTGGTAAACTTTGAGTAGGGGCAGATTTCTCGACATACCACCGTCGGTGCTGGTAAGGGTCTTCAGTGGTATTAAAACATCCACCCAACTCTGAATGACCCCCTTAGTTTGTAGTCTTCTAATAATTGATACCTGACAATTATATCTTTCTATGTGTGTTTTCAACTGTGCCCAAAAGAAAGTTGACAAACAGTCCAATGGCCATTTCTATAACCGCTATATAAAGGAAATGGCCCCAAATGCGACGGCAGAAATGCCCGACATTTTTTTTAAACACCCCCTTTACACCACATACCGTCGTAATTATGTGTGGTCGTAGTGATCACATAGATCCCTATATAAGTAACATCCGTGGGTGCCATTCAGGGTGCTATGAAACTCTTTTTGTATGACCACACAGGGATTAAACAATTCACCAGAACATAGGTGAGGATTTTGTATAGAATCAAACTGAGTACAAACTCGAATAAGATTTGGACCCTTAGTACCTTGGCAAGAAGGAGTCATGATAAGCTGCTGTGGAATGTAACAGACCAATGGTGTACGGGGAGCAGTGGTGCAACATTACCATTCGGTGTCACAGAATCTGTTATTTAAATGCATACATTGTCACTGGGTGGAATAGACATGCCCCTGCAGCCTAGACTCCTCTCCCTCTCACTCACTGTGCGAGGGCCGTTCAGGCACATCTACAACATTGATGAAATCAAGACGCATGCCTCGCCCCATTGCCACAGAATCTGAGCAGGCTTCGCAGCACTCTGTTCCTTTGTGGCAGGCTAGATTGTGAAGGATTTCGTCTTTTTCTATAACTTTTTTTGCATTCTGGAGCCTTGGCCCATAGGGCAACAGCGCAGTCAGCCTGGGGGGCAATTGCCCCTTCGCCTCCCATGCCAGTCCGACGCCCTGCCCGCCACTGGTTGAATGTATGGATAGACATGAAAGGGTATCGGGTAATAATATTGCCATATATATGGTCGCCGTAAATAATATTGCCGGGAAAATGTTGTGGCGATATTATTTGGGTGACCATATATATGGGGACAGGGGCAAAAAAAAAACATTTTTTTTAAAAATTAAAAAAAAAAGTTTGCGGGTTGCGGTGGTGTCCCCCGCATGTTCCATGCAATAATGTCGCCACAAAAAAACGGCAATTTTTCGGCGATATTTTTGCATGGCGAGATTTTTGTGGCGACATTATTACATGGAACCCATGAAAGATGGAGGCAGAAGGGCAAGGCATGCCAGCTGACAGCCAATGCATGTCAGACAGTGGCATAGCAGATGGTCGCTGTAGAGGCGAGATGTGGCAGCGATGCATGAGGATACCTGGCCAATGAGAACTGGCGCACCACTCTTCCTCTAAGTTTCAGAAGAGGAGAGGCATATCCAGCTGCTTTTCGCTTCCTTAAAGAAACCATCCTCTACACAGATGTGATTAATCCAGAGAATAATAATAGTGTATTTTTTACTTTGCTATCGCTAATACCGTTTTTCCATTTTGTGGCAGCTATTAGCCAATGTCATGACACACCATTCATTGCCTCGCCGTCACTCCTGTCTCCTGCCAAATCAGTGACTTACTGCTTGAGCACTATGTCAGCGAAGAGCACTTACCTCATTGAACTATTGCACTGGTCAGGGGTTATCAGGCACCTGCCTGGTCACGAATCAAAACAGAGAACACATGGGCACAATTATGGATAATCACTCCGTGTCACCGGGAGAATGTTTTTACAGTGCAATGGGCTCTCTGCACAGAAGGCGCTTGCAGTCTTAGTCTATATGTGTGGTAGTTTTAATGGCGCTCAGAGTGGCCCGGCATTGTTGAGTAGTGTGTTTTGTGAGCTACATTACAAGGCAGTGATATTGTAATCGTTCTGGTGTTAATATTACTTAAATAGGAATACAATTCTTTGTCCTTTCTTTGAGACAAGGTCAACTCAAGCCCCACTTAGGATTTCTGTTGTCATGCTACCCAAACAAAAGTTTGTAACTGGAATAATGTTACCCGATGGATTCTTTGTCTTGGTGCATCCATGCTATCCAGGCATCCAGGGGTGGACTGGGAACCAAAAGAGGCCCTGGAACTAATGTTCCAATTGGCCCCATATCACACATTTCCAGGAAGCCCTACCCTTTTCCTATGGGGCCATTGGAAATAAAATAGGTTACCACACAATTGTGACCCAGGGTGCAGAGGCGGCCTACTGGGTCATCTCCAGAGTTCCCTAAAGGCCAGTCCAGCCCTGCCCGTATGTGTGCTTTGCCCCAGTGCTTGCCCCAAACTAACACGCCCATAGTGAGGATGCCGGAGCCTGTCATTTTGTATAATCACTGTTTGTGAATCGCAGATGCGCTTCCAGTGCCCATCTTTCCTCTGAACCCAGATTTGCACGAGTGTGCGCTGGGAGAGGAAAAGTGCTATCTTAATGTGCGGATCTAAAACGCACGACGTGCCCACTCTGGGGCCCATTTGTGACTCCCCCGAATGCATCTTTGGACATGTTTCCACTGGTGTGTGTGAAACTGCTGGTGTAAATAGAACCAATTGTGAATTAGCCCCATACAGTGGCCATCATCACCCAGAGGAGCTTGGAATTCTTCATTCCAAAGCAACCCTCGGGCCTCCTGAGGCGTCAGAATCTACACCAAGGATTTCTCCACGTTAACCTCTGAGCCACCAGCACTATCCAGGCCTACCTCAGAAGCTCATGAGATCACTGATGGCCTTGAGAAAGCACCTTACCCTTGTCTGCTCGACATATGGGGGTCTCCTTTAGCCCTGCACTCTCCTTTCCGCTCCATAGCGCTAACACTGCTCGTTCCTGTCCTTTTCACCTCTACAATATCTGTAAAGCTCATGCTCTGCTTTTTTTCTGGGGCACTAAACAACTGATCTGTTTCGCTTGCTCTTTCTCGTCTTGACTAGCGCTTCGTCCTCCTAGCAGGAAGTCCGGCCAATCACCTTGCCCCTCTTTGCTCCCTCTATAAATCCTCTATTCGGGCCCCCTTTGCTCTGTCCCCTCGCCATTCTCTGCCTTTTACTCTTTCTTCTTTTTCATTCGCTCTGCTTTGTCTACAAGCGTCTTCATGGTCTTGCCCAAGCGTATCCCTCTCCTCCTGCTTCTCTTTATATGCCTTCCCGCTCTTTGCGTTCTCAGTCTGCTTTGTCGTACTGTCCCTAAACCTCTGTGTGTCCGACCTTGCTGTCGCTACATTTCAATTATTGCCCTCAAGCACTGGAATCCTCTGCCTTCGCCCGTTAGATCTTCCCAGACTCTTTGGGCCCGATTCATGGAATATTTGCCTGGTTCAACGGGAATTTGCACGGCTGAAAAGTGACTTTGCACTGCCGACACAAACCCTGATTCATGAAACTGCAAAGTGTATTTTTGCGGTGCAATGTCCGGGCAAATTGAACTGTAAAAATGACTATGTGCTGACTTTTCCCAGACTTTGCACGCTTCCATGAATCAGCGTAGTTGTCGGCAGTGCAAAGTCACTTTTCAGCAGTGCAAAGTCACTTTGAACCGGACAAATATGCCATGAATCAGGCCCATACTGTGTTTCGTTCTCGTTTCAAAACTAATTTTTCTCTCGTTGTAATTCTTTACCCATGCATTTTATGATTCCATATATATTTCTACAATTTTGTGCCGTTGTTTTAGTTCTGTTTGGTGCCCTTGCGAAAGCGCTATAGTCCACGAAACGCGTCGGCTGTCGGACAACACCAATTAAAAAGAAAAAAAAAATCAAAGTCACTCGCGATTCTGTCATTTATCAAGATAAGACGCATCGGCAAGATTGGCGTCAATCTACTAATTATACATTGATAGAACAGAACAAAAGGATATGTACTGAGCGCTGAGTCTTAACTACAGCTGGGCACATTTTCTTGAATTGGCCCCTTTGTTTGATCTCGCACAAGCCATATTAGGGCCCCGGTTTCACATTGAATGAACACTGCCACATTGGATCAAGTGTCAACAAATTGGGCACTTCTGAAAAGGGACTTTTTAGAGTCAATAAGGTCAGATTTGTATATAGCGTTTCGTGCAGGATTCCTGCTGCTTCTAAGCGCTGCAATAAAAGGTGCAATTTTTCTTCACTTTAATGATACTCTTATTATGGGCTTCAGAAGGATGAAGGGATGAGTCGGCTAGTCCGGGATTCGAACTTGTGACTTGTAAGTAGGTAGGCCTTGTTTATAAGGTTGCACGTCACCTTATTTAAAAACGAAGCTTGCGCATTTAGCAAGGGAGGGGCGGACGGAGCAAACTTGGCATAGTCCGTGCCACTAGCGCGTTCAGCTTCTGCCAGCATCGGTGTTGGTGGAGGGATGGTGTTGCTGATGGCACCAGCTCCTTTCAAGGTCTTCGCCAGTTCTGGCCGGACAGATGCATTGCACACTGCCTGCTCCACTTCCCAACCGATGGAGAGAAACGCATGGACTGGCCTCACATTTACGTGGACTGGCCTCACCTTCAGGTGTCCCTAAAACTGACCATAGAGATGTGAGGAAAGTTCTCTCTGGGCCCCTTTGCGCATACCCCACATTATTTATTGCACAAACTGTGGGACCACGAAGAGGATGCCGGAGGGGTCCTCCCCCAGTGCTGTAACATAGGGGGATGATATTCCCGCCACACAGATACATACTCAAGCCTTGAACCAGGCCCGGCCTTAGGGGAGGGCGGGCCGGGCGACCAGCCGGGGCGCCACACCCCCACAGGGCGCCATAAGCCCTCACCACGGCAGCTCGGGGGAGTCTATCAAGGGCTCCCCCGATCTGGCGTAGTGGGAGAAGGCACGGCAGGAAAGCTTTTGCTATTGAATGCGCCTGCGGCAGCAGGAGCATTTCATGACAACAGGGTGCTGTTGTCAGCACCCTATTGTTATTAAATGCGCCCCTCTGCCGCGGGCGCTTTTAACAACAAAAGGCGCCATTAGCCCCCCGGGGAGGGGCAGGCAGATCTTCTCCTGTGATGGGGAACGGGCAGGGCCCGCGCACACGCCGTCTTCCTTTTCTGCTCCTCAGAGCAGGTTCACCTTCCCGGTGCAGGCCTCTTGTTGCGGCCCCGGTGGGGGAGGGGCAGCACCTCATTATTGCGGCACAGCCGCTCTACGACTTCTTGGGGGCGCACCTCGCTTCCCCATTGCCGGCTACGACCCGCGTTGTACTAATTGCGGCGGGGGGGCACCCATGCACCGCCTTCACGGTGCGGGGTCGCCGCACAGCCAACTGTCTTCACTAGGGGAAAAAGGGGGGCAGCATCTCCCGTGCACAGATCACATAGCGGATTCCTGGGTGGGGGTCACCCCACCCACTCTGGATCTCCAGAGCGACCCACGTGGCCGGGGGCACCCGGCACAGAGCGGCCATGGCTCTGGGGGCACCCAGGCCGGGGTTGCGTCATTGGCCATGGTCACATGGCGTTGGGATCACCCAGGGACGGCGTTGCCCAGCAGGGGCACCGTCCTCGAGCTGGGCCCCATCCCTGGGCCCAGATCATTCGGTGGTGCACCAGCATGGTGCATGTGAAGGAACGACACCGGAGCCAAAGAGCAGCTTGTACTTTTTATTAACACACACACACACACACACACTCCATTTTCCAGGCGACCTTAACACAGCTGCAGACAGGCCGAGCAGCCTGAGTGCTTTGCTGTCTCCCGTGCACAAATGGAGACTCGGCCAAGAGTGGATCAGACGATCTACTATGTTTGATTCCCCCAGAAATAGATATTTTTGCTATGTAGTACAATACCTAGTGGGTTTATGTGGGACACACTTCCGGCAAGGGTGTTTCGAGGGTTTGAGTGACATTTTAATGCAGCCAACCATTTCTTGGGTAGACATCACACTTCAGCCTGTTGGTTCCAGCATGTGCCGGGTATACTGGCCACATGCATACTATCAGCAGCTCTGGTCAAACTTAAAATGTGCCACATCCAGTTTCACGGGCCTTGGTTTGTGAACAGTAGAAAGGCAGTCGGTCAGACAGATTGACGCCACGTTGTCAAAGCGCCATATGCTGCTCTGGAATCCCACTGGTGACCGGAACCCAGCTCACTAAACAGAGCATGTTGCGATCCATTGCCAGAAAATACCCCTTGTGGCTGAGATGCGCAGCTGAAGAACCTGACCAAGACAGATATATTTGCTGGGGTGACTGGGTATCAGAGGTCATGGAAATAAAATCAAAAGAACATAGCGGGGCGATCCGATCACAAGGCGGGGGGGGGGGCTGCTGAACAAGAGACTGCATGCTGCAGCCCCCGACCTTATAAGCGTCCCCCAGAAGCCTGTGACCGGATGTCAGGCCCTGGGGGATGCATCTTCAGCCTCGAAGGGGGAGGAAGAGTAGAGTCTAACCACTCCCGGAATGAGGCGGACAGAGGGAAGCGCCCGCTATGTAGGCTGTCCCTCTAGCTCCCCTCCAGGGTCCGATCAGGCTCTAAGAATGAGAAAAGACAACCAAAAAGCACGATCCGGGCATCTTCCCCTGTCAGTGCAGGAGAGAGGACCGAGGGCGGCGCTGGAGAGTGAGGCTACCGGAGTGTGACAACACCCATGGCGCACCAAAAGGCAGATTTCTCATAGCTCCAGCAGTGGCGTTGCCAGGAATCAAATTTAGGAGGGGCACAGAGGGGGCCAAAGACAAAAGTAGGGGGGGCACAGACAAATGTAGGGGGAGAACATGGTCACTGCTCATCTTAGGTGGAGGGGCAAGGGGGGGCACAGGGAATCCCAGGGGGGGCCCGGCCCCCCTAGGCCCACCCTAGCGACGCCACTGAGCTCCAGGCCTTAGCACCCCAACCCACCGAGCAATCTGACGGGCAACAGCAAACATTTGCTTCATACAGCTGAGCCTCTGAATGTAGATTATAGGTCCATGAATGGGCTTGGAAAAACATCAAAGTCTCCTAGCCATGCCATGAGTGGGCCTTGGTAAGCATTGTAGTCTCCTAGCCATAGCATGATTGGACGTAAGGTAGCTTTGAAGTCTCCTAGCCATGCCATGAGTGGGGCTGGGAAAGCTTTGAAGTCTCCTAGCCATGGCATGAGTGGGCCTGGGAAAGCGTTGAAGTTTCCTAACGATGGCATGAGTGGGGCTGGGAAAGCTTTGAAGTCTCCTAGCCATGCCATGAGAGGGCCGTGGAAAGCATTGTAGTCTCCTAGCCATAGCATGATTGGACGTAAGGTAGCTTTGAAGTCTCCTAGCCATGGCATGAGTGGGCCTGGGAAAGCTTTGAAGTTTCCTAACGATGGCATGAGTGGGGCTGGGAAAGCTTTGACGTCTCCTAGCCATGCTATGATTCGCCTTGGAAAGCATTGTAGTCTCCTAGCCATAGCATGATTGGACGTAAGGTAGCTTTGAAGTCTCCTATCCATGCCATGAGTGGGGCTGGGAAAGCTTTGAAGTCTCGTAGCCATGGCATGAGTGGGCCTGGGAAAGCTTTGAAGTTTCCTAACGATGGCATGAGTGGGCCTGGGAAAGCTTTGAAGTTTCCAAGCCATGGCATAAGTGGGCCTGGGAAAACTTTGAAGTCTCTCAGCCATGCCATGAGTGGGCCTGGGAAAGATTTGAAGTCTCCTAACCATGGCATGAGTGGGCCTGGGAAAGCTTTGAAGTTTCCTAACGATCGCATGAGTGGGCCTGGGAAAGCTTTGAAGTTTCCTAGCCATGGCACAAGTGGGCCTGGGAAAACTTTGAAGTCTCTCAGCCATGCCATGAGTGGGCCTGGGAAAGATTTGAAGTCTCCTAACCATGGCATGAGTGGGCCTGGGAAAGCTTTGAAGTTTCCTAACGATGGCATGAGTGGGCCTGGGAAGCTTTGAAGTTTCCTAGCCATGGCACAAGTGGGCCTGGGAAAACTTTGAAGTCTCTCAGTCATGCCATGAGTGGGCCTGGGAAAGATTTGAAGTCTCCTAACCATGACATGAGTGGGCCTGGGAAAGCTTTGAAGTTTCCAAGCCATGGCGTAAGTGGGCCTGGGAAAACTTTGAAATGCACCTCCACCGTCTACTGGCCAATGCTTGGATTTTACTTATATGGACTTCATTGACTTGAATCTTCATTGACTTGAATCTTGCTGTTCCCATCTCATCTAGAATCCTGGTTTGCGTTTGCTGTTCTCTCACAACATTATGTGTCACTACTGACTTCTACAATTGTATTGGCTCTCCCCTCTTGCTTCTCCACTCTTCTCTTCTCTGCTTATTCTCTGTTCTTTCCTCCTCTCCCTTCTCCCTTTTCCGTTTTCCTAACTCCTTCCCTCCTTCCTTTACTTTCTTCTATGCACTTATTCTATCAGTATTGTCCTTGGACCTAGTATGATAGCTACCTTGTTTGTCTCCTCCCCCTCCCCTTACTTGTTTTTTCCTCCCACCCCCCTCCAGAACTATCTGAAATGTCGTCAGGATTAGAACGATAGTCGCTTGTTTTGTTCCTCCCCTCCCTTTCTTCACGCCTCTCACTCACCTTCTGTTAATCTCCGGTTCTACCAGAAATGTCATCAGGCCTAGTACGGTAGTCGCCTGTCTGTTTCCATTTCCTTCCCACTCCTCTCCTCCCTTCCCTATCTGTGTATTAGCTCTTGCACTCTCTGAAATGTCGCCAGGCCAAGTACGATTGTTATTTCACATTCTATTTGTTCAAGGCCATGTATGAATGTCATTGTTTTTTTCCCCTTGTTCCCTCCCTTTCCTTGAAGCCCTTTGAAACACATTGTGTATAGGCACTAGATAAAAAAACGATGATATCATAACAAATCAGCCATATTTGTTGCATGGGATGGAAACTAAAATGCTCCCTCTGGCATGCTCATAGCATAGCTATCACACGTTGATGCTTTCTCAAGCATGCTTAAGAAATGGGTAGGAGGCTGATATTTCCCCAGGCAGACCAATTGCATAGGTAGGGGACTTTGATGGCTCCTCCTACTCACTTAATGCATGACTTGGAGACTTTGATATTTGATAGGCAGCGAGGGAGAGATAGAGATACAGCAGCAGCCAAAGAATGTTCCTCCATTTGATTGGAGCATGATATGTTAAAGCCAGGGAACTAGTCTCAGTGTATCCTTTTATCCTTTATTTCGACGTCACTGAGTGTAAAGCAATTGGGTCTTGTATAGTGTGGGTTGTACCATTTGGGTGGGCTATTTGCATTACACACTAACTAGTCCTCAGTAATTGTATTCCCTCTATCATTAACATCATTGTTTGCAATATTGGATACATCTTCTCTACATCTATCAAGAAGAGTGACACACTTTCCCCTGTCCTCCTTTATAAGAAAGACATTACACCTTGTAGGGGCCTTTAGTTAGGCGTTGGGAGTTCATTTAGTGCAATGTATTCCCTCCCTTTGGTGTATTGGCAAATGTTCTCGTGACAGTTCTCATGACAAGGCCAATACAATCCTTCATAGATAAGGAGTGGGCCAATGAAGATCAGTGCATGAAACCATAGTGCCTATTTGGAGTAGA
Source organism: Ambystoma mexicanum (assembly GCF_040938575.1). Taxonomy (NCBI): domain Eukaryota; kingdom Metazoa; phylum Chordata; class Amphibia; order Caudata; family Ambystomatidae; genus Ambystoma; species Ambystoma mexicanum. Next base: position 534,332,991 of record NC_090926.1, read on the forward strand.
CAGCATTGATCGTTGTTTCTGAATGAGCCCAATGCTAGTGTGCATTGTTAAAAGACCTCCAAGTTTGGATTCCTGTTGCAAGAAATATTGAACCTCATCATGCAGGTGGTGGTACTGTCACCACCACCTGCATAATGAGGTTCAATATTTCTTGCAATAACCCACCTTTGCCCATGGCAGTAGCTTGTACGTACTTCATGCCATCATCGTTCATTACCATGGCAACTCAGAAATAGGTGGAATTTAAAAGCAGGGTATGTTTACAATGCTACGATTTAACCACCAGTCTCAAAACAGCGCTCATTTAAGGTGACCATTGTCTTGGGAGGATAGCTCAGGGGCAAGGTGCTCGCTTTGGAAGCAGGATGACATGGAGGAATGCAGGTTCGATCCCCGGCTCCATGCTTAGAAACCTCTGGGTATTTAGTGCGTTATAAATAACCAATCAAATCATATCTTGCTGAAGCTATGTTTTAACTCCTGCCATTTTTGGCATCTCATAAAAGCATCTCATTGGTTCTGGCTCAGCAAAAGTAATACGTATAACTATTTGATTGTGGAGAATTCCATGAGTGAGAACATTGTGAATATTGGAGAGGGTGAGAGTAACACAGGAACAGGTGCACATATAACCAAACAGAAAGAGTTAGTGCCAACGGCTGGTGGAGATCCAGTGTGTGCATATCCTCTGCGACACCGCAGGACATGCATCCCCAAGACCATTGTCTCTAATAAAAAATCTAAATGACACTAAGTCATCACTAATAACTACATTTTACAATAAATGTGAGAATAAAAACACCCTACCACTTGAGTTGCGATGTCTAGAAGCGAATGTGGAAGAACTTGCAGTTCAAGAGAGAGTGGATGCCCTGAGCGTGTTGCTGCAATGCGTCAGCACTAAACTTTTGGAAAAGGTGTTTAACCCCATGGGCCGAGGTTCCACTATGACAATAATAGAGCTTGATGCCCCCGACTTGAGCGTGGACGCTAAATTACTGGACAAGATATCTAGCGAAATGGGAAGCAGTCCTACTGCAGTCACAAATGTGTTGAGTGTCCCCAATCTGAACTCATGTCGTGATCTTTTAATTACAAATGCTGTGTTGCCCCTCATCTCTCAGTCTAGTGCAAATAACCTAATCACACATGATGTGATGGTCTACACAAGCACGTTAGACATTGTCGAACGTATTCCAATTCAATTAACTAACACTAGCCCAAAAGGAAACACAAGGGAAAAGACATCCCTAAGCGACAAAATACTAGCGAATCCTGATCCTCTACACCAAGTGACCTCATCCCTGTCACCTACCCTGGGAGATCAGGTTGAATCAAATGCGAGGGAAGAACCCGAGGAAGATTACTATACTGAATGTACCCAAGAGGAACATGCTGCTCGGGTCTCTAATCTGTCCACAGTATATGAAGCCAACATCATTATGGGCAGTAATGCCAGTATTACCTTCGACGGCCATGTACAGCGTGCTTGAGAATTTACTAACAACGTTAATCGAACGCTGTGTGAGATTGGAAAAAATAATTGATGTACAGTCCTTGTAATTGCATAAATGCATTAACAAGGGAAGAAAAATACTCACAGATCAGGGAACTGAAACCTATAAAGATAATGCCGTAACAGACAAGGATCAGATGGAAATAATTGACCGAGGGTTGTGTGCATCTCTGGACTCCCCAGGTGGAGCTGATGGTGAGGCTGATATGCCTGGCAGTCCCATAGAGAAGGCAATAAGTATAAACCCACTGGCGAATCAAAAAGGTGGTACAGTGATACAATTGACAAATTCTCCAGGGAAACAATGTCAAAAGCCAAGAAAGAAAAAGAAAAAAAAAGATAATATTTGAAGCCATTTTCTATAACAACAAGGCTCCAAGAACTAAAGAAAATCCCTGCGTAGCGAATGAAAGTGTGTTAAGCATGACAATCTGTGATTTAGACAATAAGACTAGCGGTCAAAATGTAACTAGTAAGAAAACAAATATAGAAAAAAATAAAAATAGAGGCCCAAAACCAGTTTCCATGACAAACACAGTATCAGAAAGTATGACAGTGTCAATTGAACCCCAATCCACAAATGATATATGAAACTATATAGTCGTGCTGATACACGATGCTGAGAAAATAAGTGAGATTAGTAACCAATCATATATAGTGGCAGTCCGCAAAGTTCTGAGAAAATGAAAGCAAAGGTCGAGCGCAGGTTTAAAGGATGTTGTATTAGAAGATGTAAAGTATCTGTTTGAAGGAATTACTGAAACCTCCAGATCGATTAGTTCAGAGGTTGGAGGTGGAGCTGATGTAGTGCCAGTGACTAATAATCCTCGTCCCAACTGTCTTGCTGCCAGTAGGCCCACTGAGATGCAAGGTGAAAGAGTCGATGTGTTACAACTTTAATATATCAGTGTGCAAGATTGGCACCCTCCCCTCCACAGAGCAGCTGTGCTGAGATCATTACATAGTGTTGTCCCGCTTAGAAGCATAACAACTGATGATATATTGATAGCAGACCAAATAGTTGAGCTCAACAAAACTATAACTAATGTCTGTTTTTTTACTGATCTTACTCTTGAATATACCCTGAAATATGATGGCAAACTGTTTTCCTATGGGTATAAGTGTGGGATTGCACACATGAATACTCTAAAATATAGTGTGGAGACTAAACCGATTCACAATGAGAGAAACAAGTGCTATGTGCCAGATCAGAGATCATCCGGGAAACAGACGATATCTGACAACTCCAGATCAGTCTATCCCCTTAGGGGCAGTGAACAAAAAGATATGGTAACCCATAATGATGGTGAGAAGTCTGATGCCTATTGGAAATGGCTGCCCTCAGCCTTTAAAGCCCACTTTGTGCAACCTTGTAGGTAACAATAACTTCCTGTGTTCATGGAACACTAGAGGCTCTTACCATCTGTCAGCCCCTGAAGGATTACTGGTAAATATTCATCTATATGTCTTGGTGGCTCTCCAAGAAAGGTGGATGATGGAGTTATGTGAGATAGATGATAGAAGCACTGCCCAGGTCCTGGCCATAAAAGGACCGATAGGAAGACCTAAAGGAGGCTTGTTAGTAACTGTACGGCATCCATGGCGTAAACAGAATCCAGCGGAATATCTAACATGATTCAATTGGTTAAAATATCATGTGATGAATCAGACTGTAGGAGACAATACTTATTAACATATATGACCCACCCAATCTATTATCAACTAAAAGTAATGTTGTGATAGTAAAATGATTTCTAACACAACTGGATCATAATACGCCCATGTGGGTTGTTGGAGACTTCAACAATGCCAGGATTGGAGATTAACTGGAAGGTCTTCCTGTTTCATATACGTCTAAAGTCTATAATGTTACTGAATTTAACCTAAAAGGAAAAAGATGGGCACAAATGCTACATATGAGCATTTTTAAAATGCTCAATGGCTATTGTGGGGGAGATGCCCAAAAACCTTATACCAGGATAAGTGGTAAATCATCATCAACGCAAGACTATGTATTTGTTTACTCTGAAGCTATGAGATTAGTCGAAGATCTGTCCATACTCACAATACATGAGAGGGACCACATGCCAATTTTTTTCAGATTAACTAATGCATTAAGCAATGACCAATATGATACAAATGGAAACAAATACCTCAACCAAGGTGAACATCGCATCCAGTGAAACAAAACAAACCTAGAACAGGCAAAACCTGTTGCTGACAGGGAATTGGAATATCATGGAGAAAAATGGGAACTAAATCAGTTCAACGCTAGATCTGATCCATTGACTGATTTTGCAGCTATGATATCTAAGATCAAATGACATGGCAAAATCAAGACGCTGCTTTAAGAGTCCGAGCGAAAGATGGAATGCAAACAACCCTAAGGTCCAAAGTTATGACAAGAGAATTCAGGCTGCCAAAAGAAGTCTTTGTAATGACATTGGTGAAATGCTTGTAAATCCCCACGTAGTAGATGCTGAGAATGACATAGCTAATAACATTAAATGGCTAAAAATAGCTTATCAGAGATGGCTGACATCCCATAGGATGAGGTGCGAGCAGGAAGTATGGGTGCAGCTGGCAAACCATGCCAAAAATAATTACAATACCGGCATATGGGTAGTCATGAGGGGGACTGTTAAAAAAGATCTTCTGATGAATAATGTACCTGAGCAGGATTGGATGACCCACATAGGAAACACTCTAGGAAGCACATTCCCGACTGATATGGATGAAATAGAGATAAGAGAAACCCAGAAATGCAAATCCTCAGTGGGAGACATTCAGAACATCATTGAGAAATGACATTCCTTTCATGCTGCAGGTCCCAATGGCACCTGTATTGGTCTTGTCGGAATGTCTCTGAGTCTGTGGGATAAAGGAGTATACATTTTATATGATCATATCGGTAGAGTTGGGGGAGTTCGTCCTACATAGAGGGAAAGTAATATACTCCCTGTGTATAAGAAAAGAAGTAGAATGAACCCTGGCAACTATAGAATGCTGGCGATGCTGGATATCCAAGCGAAAATATTTGCTAGAGTCCTGCTTGACGAATAAACTATGTGTATTAATGAGAACAATATTCTCCCCCCTAATGAGCTGGGGTTTAGAGCGCACTCAAGTACAGTCCATAAGCTGACAATATTAGTATCAGCTGTTGAATATGCATGGCACAGATGCCAATTGTCAGTATAGGGAGCATATATAGATTTTAGAGCTGCCTTTGACACGGTCATGAGGAATTGACTATGGACCAAACTGGTTGCCTGGAAGATTCCTAATGGCCTGTTAATAATGCTTATGCAGCAACACTGCAAAACATCTGTGACAATCTGTTTAAATGCAGATGGACAACTCTCTAGTCCTATTCATACCACCACAGGGGTTAAACAAGGCTGCATAGTGGCGGCAACTCTATTCAATCTTTACTTAGCAGACCTTGCAGAAGCTTAATTGGTACGTGCATCATCCCTAGTGAAATTAGAATCTATGAGCATTGGCTTGCTTGGATAGGGTGACAGCGGCCTGCAATGCATGCTAGATGCCCCCAGTCAATTTTGATGAGACAAATGGACTAAGTATGAACATCAGTAAAACAAAAAACTCAATGTTCACTGGTAAGAACAAAACCAATGTTAAAAAAGCTTGGCAAATTGATAATCAGCACATAGATACTGTATCCACCTATAAGTACCTTGGTGAAGTTGTCGATAATAAGTAAAATTGTGCCACTTATTGGAATAAAACACGTGACACATGTATGAGAAACGTCCATGACCTAAGTAAATGTTTGTGAGACAGAGTGGATGCTCTATTAAAACCACCATTTATTAAAGACTGATTTGGATTGTGTCGGAAGCAGCTGCTAACCCGAGTCTGTGAGACGAGAGACGAGACAAGACGAGACGAGAGACTGCTTAGCAGTGTACCTTGACACCCTCCTGGGCATGTTGTTAGATCCTTTCCTCTAATGTTCTAACCGAGCGAAGGTGATCGAAGGCGGAAAAAGCTGCGAGCGGTTGAGCGGCTGTGCGCCGTCTTGTTTCCGGAGTTCAGTGTTCGGCGGCAGGAGCCGAGTGCTTATTTTGGACAAAGACAAACCGCTGCAGCAGAGGTGTGTTCCAGCAGAGGGTGTTTTCTTTGGAAATACAACCAGTAACTTCCAGTTATTTTCAGGTAACACCCAGCCCACAGAAGGCTGTTAGAGCCACAGCACAGCTATTTACAGAATCTGCTGGAAATGATCCCTCCCCACATTCCCTCATGCTCCCTCATATTCCCTCATACTCACTCACTGACACCTACAGTCCTAAAGCGTTGTGTGCAGACTGCTCCCCGCATATAGGCATAGGAGCCAGTGTGGGAATGGAGTGGGATAGAGGGTGTGGGCCATTTTCATGTGAATACCCAGAGAGTGGATAACTCGCTGCATTTTACCTCTGTACTTCAAGTGGGGCGTCTGTGGGCCTGGTTCCTTTGAGCCCCTCCTTTAGTTTCCCTTCCTCCTTTCTTCCTCCAGGGGGGACTGTTGGCTAACTGACTTTGAACCCTTGTGAGAGAACTTGTCTATCTTTGCAATCCGGATTAAATGGATTTTAAGAGTGGTGCGAAAACCTTGCTGACTCCACATTCAGAGGAGTTGAAGGCCTCGGCTGCGCTGCAATTTGCAATAAATCTTCTGCTCCCTCCCTCACCTGTTCAAGAAGTTCCTACTAGGGGTGCTGACATCAACATGGTTACTATTAACAACCATGTAGAGGGTGGGACTTGAGGGAAAAAGAAAGTTAATTTCAAAGCCACTGAATTTAAGGCTACTGAGCTGATAAGCTTGTTATTTTCAAAACACGCGAAAAAGGCTTGATTCGTACGACCCCTCTACCTCAGCGTTGACAAAATAATTTTTGGGCCCTTTTATGACCCATGGACAACATTTGGTGCCTTCAATGGGAATTGACTTGACGTCCTTGGACGAATTGGAAGCCCCGACCTCTGGACAAAAGAAAGATTTCCTTCTCAACACTCCTGCCATCTTTTTAGAAGCCCAAGACACTGACTCCGATTCTGATCTGGACTCTTCCATTACTTCCTATAAGTCCATGGTTGCGCCTGCACAGCAAAGGAGGTTGTCACACGTAATAAAAACTTTAGATTCCCCTATAGTAAGGGTCTCTGACTCAATGATAACTGAGTTAAATCATGTTTTGAATGCTTTGCTTTCACTTTTTGAACATCTACAAAGTGACACAAATGCACAGGCCCATGAGGTGGACCTAATCTGGGGGAAAGTGCAACATCTTCAAGATCCACCAATGCCGGGTCACATCAAACAGGTAATTTTGACTCCTGTCCCGACAAATCCGAGGTCGGGTTAAAACTAGGAACTCCAACTAAAGATCAATCTACTTCACTCAAACAAACCAATTGGCAGGGTGCAGATCCAAAGGCCATAGACATGGCCCATGATGCTGTGTCCTGTAAAAAACAAAGTACGGTCACAGTGAAAGCAAAAAGCAGGAGCAAAATATCTCTTAAAAAATCTAAGAACATGGACTCTATGAAAGTTCCGAATTCTATTGCCAATTCTTTTTTTAAGTCGGTGTCTCTTCCTAGCGGAGATCTTCAAAAGATAACCATCCCCCTAATTCTGTGAACATCACGACACAAGTGGATTCCAGGTGTTTGGACTTAGCTGATATCACTAGTGGAGCCTCTCATGGAAGTGTCCCACCGGCACTCTCTGAGTAATCTGCGCTCGTCAAAGTGAGAATGTCTTTGTCTGATAAAAGAGACTGTCAATCACAGTGTGACCGTCCACAGCCACCTTCAGATGTTCTTCAGATGGGAATTGGGGGACTGCCACAGGACCATAGCCTTCCAGACTGTCACTCTGACCTCTTTCCTTGTTTAGGAAACCATTATCGCCCACCCATTAGCAATGAGGTGTGGGGGGTGGGTGCTGGGAAATCTGTTCATTTTGTTATGCAAGAAGGGTGGAGCTCCCAGTATCTACAGAGTCTAGAGGGGAGGCTGCCTGTGATGAGCATCCTCCCCATCCAGATTAGTGGTGGCAATCAAGGGCAGCTGAGACCATAAGTACACAGGAGGGACCGATTTCATTCGTTCCCCCTTCCCTGTATTCTGCTCAAGGCAAAGGGTTAAAAGCATTACATGCGATTAAGGATCCCGGTAAACCATTTGATTTAAGGTTGAGTGTCTCTTGTGCAGCTTACGAAAATAACTTTTTTACCCTGAACTGCAATGGAATATTAATGTTACTTTCCCAAGTCCTAGGTCTGAAGGCCATTTCATCAAGAGAAATAGAGACTATTCTATTCCCCCACAAAGGTAGAACAGATGTTGTTGTGATACCATGGTCTCACAAATGGCATATGATTTGGTACTGGGTGAAATTGATTTGCTGCTTTCCCTGGGATTTGAATGTTGTATTGATTTCAGCCAACGGAAGGCTGCTCACTTTGATCATTTAACAGTGAAAAGAGGGGCCGACCAGCGTTCTTTTACAGGTCTGTTTATGGTCATACTGGTCTAGTATAATCCAGACACAGAATGGGAGGGGATTCAGTTGAGCAATATAGTAGGGATCGTAATTGGCACTCCAAAACAAACTTTGACTCCAACTACTCAGGGCACAGTTACGAATACTGAAACATTTACTGTCCTTTCCTGGAATAGCTGCAGGCACGCTCATGTATTTACAAACATTGATTTGGGACTATTCCTGCAGGAACACACTATCATCTTTAATCAGGAAATCTGGTTAACTGAAACACCTGTAGTGGATGGGTGCATTTCTTTTGCTTCCCTAGCTGTTAAAAGTCGCAGGGGTAGGCCTTGTTGTGGTTTAGTCACTCTTTTAAAAAAGTAAGCAAGGTTGAATTTTGATAATGTGGTTATTGCAAACACGTGTCTATTAGGAGTACAAACTACCATGTTGCATGATGAAAAAAATCATAAAGTGTTATTGATGAACATTTATTTGCATCATAAACTGACTACTGTCCACGATATTTTAGAGGAGGTTGTCGGCCTCATCTCAGGTTGGATGGATAGATGGCTCTGGGAGGGTGGTATCCTCTTGGGGGGTGACTTAAATTCATTTTGTTTCTCTGAGTCAAGCCATTGCCCAGTACGGCCCCCTGCCCCCCGAAACATCAAGCGTGGGGTACGATGGTTTGACTCCCTGAAAGCGTTGAGCCTTTTTCATTTAAACGGTTCAGTCTAGGGAGACTTACAATACCAGAGCACTTGGTCTAAGGGGACGAAACAGGCAATACTCGACTACATATATGTTGATGAACGTTTGTTAAATATGTTTTGTACCTTTAACATCAAAGCCACAGAACTCAGTGATCACAAAAGGTTAACAGAAGAGCAGAGAATCCACTGGCGACCAGTACATTGAACTAGAAAATCCTTCCTTTCAATGTAAACCACTTTCATTCGTATTTGTCCAACCTTTTGGGGAACGTACATGGAGAGAAATAAGGTTTTCTCTAATAAACATCTTCATCTCTTTGACCAGGGCCTTTCAAGAAGTAAGATGGAGATGAGGAAAAAATAAGGGAAATTAAGATTAATCATCTTGCCGATTTACATTACCAGCTACGGACAATTAAAAAGGAAAACAACTTTTTCACCCTTGGTGTAGACAACACAAACATATTCTCTACCAGAATTGAGCTAAATGCACGATGGATGCTTTGTGTCAAACATATTCTGCCTCATTTTGGTGACTAATTAATAACTTGGGTCGTACCCAGAGCGATTTACAGCTAAACCCCATCGGCAAACAGCACTGGGTCTCCTATTATCAATCTAAACTCAGGTTTAATAAGACTCCTGATTGCCCCCATCTGCTCCCCGAGGGGTTGAGCGTGAACGAGTGGAAAATTCCCATTGAATTTGATAAAATAGCAGAAATTATAAAGAATGATCCAGCTACGTGGGCCACTATTCCGACCCTTTATTTCAGATAGATTATACAAGATCAAAGATTGCCTCTAACTTGGTAAACGGGCAAAATGAAAATTTAATTTCAATTTACAAGCATGAAGATGGAAATAACCCCAGTAATTATCGCCCTATATCAGTGCTGTAAGCAGATAGCAAAATCTTCACCTCTTTGTTACTTAAACACCTTGAAGCTTGGTCTGTTGAATCGGGCCATTTAAAAAATTGCTGATTCTGTAAAAATCGCAGTACAAGCCTTAATGGTCTAACACTGAAACATGACAAAGGTCTGGCTTTGAAAGGCTCCACCAAGGCTTCATATGTTGTCAGGTTTGATCTCAGGTCTGCATTCGACACTGTCAAGAGGTATCTCTTATGGAAGAAGTTGGCAGGTTGGAACATCCCTATGGGCCTCCTGAGATTGATTATTGCTTCATGAAAAAACAAAATCTGGGTCAGTCTTAACAGAGGGGGGGACGTTTATTCACTGATCAACACCACCTCGGGTGTCAGACAAGGGTGCATGTTGGTGCCATGTCTATTCAATTTATACACTTCTGGTGCGGGTGACACTCTAAAGAAGGCCGCTTTTGCATCTCCTTGTATGAAAAATCTGCGACTGACATGGCAGTCTTACGCGGATTATTTTCTTTTGTTCGATCTCACCCCCCGTGGTCTGCAGAAATTGATCAATGCTTTTGTTAATTATACCAACGACAAAGATTTATCAATCATCTGCACTAAGACCAAGGTACTGACATTTTACAAAAAAAGGAAGCCATGCGTCCATCAATGGTGGGTGGAAGGGCATAAATTGGAAGTACTGGATTCCTTGATTTATTTAGGGTTCCGGTTTGAATCTTAAAAGCATCTGCTTGTGTAAAATCTCGTAAATAAGACCTTGGCCCTTGGCTCTCAATTGAAAAGAATCAATGGGATGTATGGAAGGTTTTCTGTGCTCCCATCACTCAAGTTCTATCTTGGAAAAATAGTGCCAAAAAGTCTGTACGGAATTGAAATACAGGACATAGCATTGCTAGACGTTATTAATAAGTTGGAGTTCATACCTCCAATTCTCTTCCAGGGGTCCTACTAAGATATGACTAAGCATTCCAGTCACTTAGAGTGATGGGAATATGTAGTTTCCTCAATCTGTATCAAAAGATCCTCACTGCAGATATTTCCACACTTTATGAAGGTGTTAGGGCGTCACTGTCTTGTCAATTCATACTTGGTCCGTTTAAGTTCCAGAAAGAATGCAAGGATTTTCTTATGCTGATGGGTTCTTCGCATGAAGAATTATTAAATAGACCCCAACACACCAAACATCGTTTGAAACTTTGGGACTGGGCTCAAACGGTAGACCTACTACACTCCCTGCCATCATTCGCCCATTTGCGTACAGATCCCAAGAAACACAGTGTTGTGGCACCATTTCTACTAGTTTACCCAGCAAGGGCAGCAAGGAAGGAATTTTGTAGATTTCATTGGAATCTTTTGCATAGCAGAGAGATTCTGTTGAGATACAAAGTATTACAATAGGAGACGCCAAATGCAGGTTTTGTGAGGGCGTTTTGATAGAAACAACAAGACATTTATTAATGGAATGTCCCTCCCTGAACACAGTCAATTTAAGTATCTTAACAGATTATGTGCTAATGATGCTATCTTGAATGAAACCGAGTTGTGGAATTGATATTTGAGTGAGCGTGTAACCTCTGATATAATAGCGGTGGTGGGTTTTCTTTGGGCTATGAACATGGGCTAGGTTTGGAATAGCAGTTGTTTTAAATCAAATTTCCTTTTAAGTAACACTGAATGTTCTTTTTTAGATTTGAAATTGTATTAACTATGTTAACTTTTATTTTATTGTATATGTATTTCAGATTGATTTTGTTTTGGATGGTTTTACTTCTCTGAAAGTATTTTTGTGTTTGTTAAATCTGCAAGTCAGCTAAATAACAATAAAATAAAAAAAAATAAAAAATAAATAAAACCATCATGCTGCTATACTCAGCAAGAATAGTGCCATACATGCTGTATGATGTGGATGTGTGGGGTGAGAAGTACCGGAACGCCATGAAGCTATTAGAAGGAAACATACTGAGAATGCTATTCAGGATTGTAGGATTATTTAGCGTGTTTTGGGAGCATAGCACCAATACACAGAATCAATGTATAGTGTGTTTTTGGAGTGCAGCGCCACTGCATAAGATCAATGTATAGTGTGTTTTTGGAGTGCAGCTCCACTGCATGGGATCAAGGTATTGCTATGATGCAATTGTTTCAAGCTATGTGTTGCCAGTGTAACATATGGGCATTTAAATGAAGACCGGCTACACAGGTCAAAAACAAACCATATTCTCATTTTAAAAGCACATTTTTTCCTTCTCCTCTGTTGCAGGAGACACATTAGATAATTAATGAACTAATACAACTAACAAATACTAATCACTAATAATAATCAAATAACATCATAATGTGTTCTCCAGTGTAAAATGAGGTAGAAAAGACAGGCTCATTTTAAAAGTGCATCCCTATTTTTGTTTTCTTTTTGCTTCTCTCTGTGCTCTGTCCACAGTATTTGCAGGAAGCAAAAACTTGAATAAGCAGGAAATCAGTTTTGTTACAGTTGCCTGCTGTAAAAGTAAGCCATTGTTCGAAGAAGGGAGGTGAGACATAGTGGATTCTTATTGGACAAGCATCATATGAGGGGCTCTAACAGAGGCTTCCTGTAGAATCTCGGAGAGAAAGAAAGTTAGAAGACATTTTGCACAGCTCGGAGAAAGACTTGGCTGGTGTGGCTGGGGAGTTTCCTGATTGAGAAACTCACACAGGCTGCACAGGCTGGGAAATTCCAGTCAATAAGCCCTGGCTTGAGTGACGGCAAATGCACGTCCTTGCTGGGGTGCTTTAAGAGGGAGCACTGAGCCATTTCCAGAAGGCGACCAGCCTGAACAATTCGCATGCAGAATAAGCCCGGTAATTATCTTGCAGAGTGCGGGGGCAGTGTGTGTGTGTGCGAAACCTATTCAGGCAGAGTAGAAGAGGAAATTCCTGGATTTAATCAACATGTCTAATGTTGCAAATTGAATATTCTCTTGCCGCATCTCTTCTCATTTTGTTACAGATAATGCTGTTGCTGTGCAATTTCCATTTATTTCTGTAAAAAGGATAAGATGGTGTTGAAATGCAATTGTTTATAATACACAAAAATATATGAAATCAGATGTGTAGTGTATTTTTGTTTTTCTCTTTTCTTAGTGCATCTACCATTATAGCACTGGTAATATGGGGAAGAGTTTTAAGCAGTGTATAAGTGTGTGTGTGACGTCTGAATGGAACATAACAACATAGTCTGCTGGAGGTAAATGAGTCAGCAGAAAGAGAGACTTCTGGATATAGTTCACTAATGTAAATAAATTAGTGATATATCACATGTTTAACTCGCTGGTGTAGATAAATCAGTGAGAACAGCACAAGGTGGCACTCCATATGAAAATGTGGTGTTTCTGAAATGTAGGCCTGAGGTCTCTCTAGTGATCACACGAACAATCCAAACAAAAATAAGGGGTTCTGGATATTGGGGCCACATATAAAACAAAGGAATTATGCTCACCAGAAATACGACCAACAACGCATACCACCAACAAAAGGTATACTAACTAAATATTTCTGTGTACTGAAATAATGCATATCCACTATATTTCTATAATACCAAACACAATCTGAATGCAATGAGTGATTATTACTGAATTATTTTATTTTGGCGGTAAGAAAATACTGCTAGGCCCCAAATCTACACAAAATACCCAACATATTTATGGTGCGTTGCAGGCCGGGAAAGTGATCACAGAGCACCTACTTGGCATGGCAAGTTTGCCTCACACTGCCATCTGTACATAAAAGGGAATCCATTTCATAATAGCAGTGTGTCAATAAAAACGAATTTTAGAATGTCACAAAGGGAAACCACATTCTCAGACCTAGTGCAATATTTAGAGGCAAAGTTATCTGCACACGGGACGTGGTCATCGAATAGTACCTCAGAATGGCATGACCGCATTCAGGGTGAGGTGCAGAAAGAAAAACTAGACAATATTTTTGCAGAAGGCAGCATAATTCAGGTCTGCCTTACAAGGTTATTGAATGCAGCCGATAAAAATGCAGAGAAAGATTGTCTAATACGTCTATGCGCCAAGATCTGGTTTATTTTGAATAGGTCCCTGCGAATGCAGGAAAATGATACCCAGCTAATTAACAGGTTAAAGACTGACTTAGATGGGGCAAGTAAGAAAGAGGAAATGTTAAGAACAGAGTTGGATGTATGCCAAAAAGACATGCAGTTAAAATGCAGAGATTTTGATGCTCAATTGTCCAAAAGCAAGAAACAGTTTGAGGACAGTGAGCAAGAATTGGTACACCTAAAAGCATTAGTGGACCACATTAGACAAGATAAAGATGAGGTGGTTTCAGAGATGCAAGTTTTACAAAAAGAACATTTTGAAAAAGAAAGTGACCTCCAAAATGTAGAACAACAGGTGATTAAAATGCTTCAAGAAAGAGACAAGCGAAATGCGGAATTTAATGAATGCCAAATGCAAATGTGCAACATGCAGGAGGTAATTAATAAAATGAGTGATGAAAACAACTATTTGCAAAATGAAGCAGATAGGCTCCTTAAAAAGTGTAAGGACTTAGAACAACAAATGTGCATTCCCAGGTACCAGGAGAGGCGGCAGGGTACTACATTCAATGGAGTGGAGGTGAATTCTATTTCAACCCAAGAGCTAGTGCTCCAGTGACTGGGCCAGTGACTGAACTTGGTTGCAGCGCCCTTGGGGGATTTGATACTCGCATTGGGGGCCGCCACCAATCCCATACACCTGGAACCAGGGTTGAGTCACCAGGTAGTGCAATTCCATGCATTGCAACAAGTAGCCCCATAAAGATAATGAAATCTATGAAAGCCCTGATCAAACCATTTAAAAAAGGAGGGGAATGCTGCATTGAGGATCACTTAGAAGTGGTTCATGACATTTTTAAAGCCCTCCAGATCCCTAAGGAACAGTACAGGCAGTATTTTCATTTAACTTTAGATGCTCCGACGGCCAGCATCATAAGGGGATTAAATGAACAGCAGAATATGACATGGGCAGAGTTTGAAAAAGAAATTAGGCGTCATTTTTCTCCTTTCCAGTAATTACAGGAGGCAAAGAAAGTTGCTTACACAATCACTGCTGGGCCTAATACATCCCCTGGCCAGTTTTTACAAGATTTAAAAAAGAGCATTTTCTCGCTTTGATGCATCTTTTGACCCCAATTCTAATGAATTTAAAACTGCCTATTTCTATGGGCTACAGAAAGACATCATATCTCAATTGGTCCGTGAATTTGATCGTGACAAGTCCCTTGAGTGGATTGTGCATCAAAGCACAAAACTATATGAGGTACTCTATTGTCAGGGTAGAGAAAGTGATAAAATGAAAGATACTAGACCTAAATCTAAGGAACCCTCAGCAACAGTGATGGAAATCAGGTCAGCCAAAATGTCCCTTGAGTCTGCTCAAAGTCTAGGTAAAAATAATTCGGCCCCTGAACAAAGGTTTAATCAACAAAGGTCATCACACTCTGCACCAATGTTTCAATCACATGATCCTAGGAATAGGGAGAGCTACATCAGCCCTAGGTATTTAGGAGATAGGTCCCAGGCAGGCTATCGGCCTGATATGTCCAATATGAACAATAACCAGAAACAAAATCAAGATCAAAGAAATGATGATCCCTACCAGACATTGGGGAAACAGAGCAAATTTGATCCTAACACCATGATATATGGTAATCAGGATAGACCCCGATATGTGGATCGATTTGCTAATAATGGGAATCAACATAGGAGCCAGTTCCCACAATACGAGAGACAGGACATGAGACAGAACATGAATTACACCCCATGGCAGTACAATGATTCTCCACCAGGGGACTATAATCAAAGGATGGGCGCAGCCCGCTCCACTCCACAAATGAATCAAGAGTTCAGAAACCATCCCAATAGAAATCACTCACCTGAGAGGTATCAGAATAGATCCAATCAGGGAGAAAACAACCAATATCGATCTAGGCCACAGAGAGAGGATTCTAGAGAGATGGAACGATTCCAGTGTCTCGAGGTCCAAGTGAAGATGTTGGCTGAACAAATAGGAAGGCTCTGTACAGTACAAAAACAGCCATCAAAGGAGGGGGCAGATGGCCATAGCAATGAGCGGGGAGCTTCTGAAAAGTGACTAAGTACTCAGGATACCTACAGCGCCGAAAAGACAGATTGCTCTGATGTAATTTCGCATAATGACTCTGAGATGTCTAATGATTTAAAAATGAAAATGCCAGTAAATGAACATGTAACAGAAAGTGCAAATACTTCTGAAAGAGAGGTACGGTTTAACCTAGAGCTAAATCAAACATTGAAGATTTGTACAAATGAAATAAGAAAACCTGAAACTCCAAAAGAACAAAGAGACAGATTTAAGAAAAATGACTCATGCATGGGGAATACCAGTAAATAGGGAGTAAGTGGGGATGCTATAATTTCTTCCCTGGACACTCAGAACAATGACCAAACACAGGCAGAAAAAGGAAATACTCAAAAGGGGGGTACAGGTCAATCACCTCAAGAATTCTTTGAGCCACATATTTTTTAAGAGGCTGAAAGGGCTGGTAACAGACTAAATGATCACAAATGCACAGAATTAAACAATGACAGATTTCTGAATGATGTTGTTACACATGTTCAGTTGGAAGGTTGTAACGTGGCCCCTGATGATACCTGGATGGATAGGCGAACAGTGGCCACACTCCAAAAAACCTCTGAACATGGAGAAATGAATAAAGTCTATCGCGCAGAAATGGACAAAAAGGAGGGAAAAATGTCTTTCCCTTTACCAATGTGTTTAGCCAAAAGTGAAAAAGGCCTGAGAAAGGTGAACCCCGAAATCAGTAAGAATTCACACTTCTTATGTGTAATAGAGGAAGTTGAAAACAGGTATTATGCTCCCATCACTGTAGAAGAAAAATGCCAAACATTTACAATGATTGACACTGGCGCACAGGCCACAATTATGTCTAAGCAGCTGGTAAAGAGTATCAATGAAGGGAGATCCCCACAGAATCAGATCACGGTGAAGGAAAATCAAGGTCCAGTGCATAACTTTAACGGGGAGGAGGTGCCCAATATAGGTATAACTGAGGTTGACATAAAAATAGGAAAACACAGAATGAAACAAGAGGTATTGATCACATCTCTTTGTGAAATTCCATTTCTGATGGGGACAGATTGCCTGAAAAGATTGTCTCCTCTCATAGATTGGGTAAATGGAGTGCTGTGGTCCTTAACCAAAAAACCATTAAGACCTAAGAAACTAAAATCACAAAACAGCAACATAAATGAATGTCACACCGTTGCCAAAACAAATGATGCAGTGGAGGTTTATCTCCAGAATAGTTGCATACCTAGTGTCACTGTTATATTAATGTGTCAAGACAAAATGCAGAGCGACAATGAAAAACTACCTGTACAAATATACTTGGACCCAAGGAAAAAATGGCAGACTGCCATAGATGAGCACACCTTACATTTTTATTTAAAAGAGAAAACATGCAAACAGAATACTGCTTATAAAACAGATTCAGAAAAACACATTACCACTCTTGCTGAAATACACATGGAAGATGAGCAACCATAGGTTCATGTTGGTATAAATTACTGTTTTAAAACAATAAAAGCCACTTTAGCGCTTGAACAGGAAAGGAGTTTCATTAATGAGAAATGATTGCAGAAAATAATGGAGAGGGAGGAGATCCCGAAATTTAGAATTAAGAACCAATATGTCTCTGGTTTGGACAGTCCAGACTTTGAAAACCGAATTGCAGGCAGATGCATGCTGAAAATTAGTATTGGGCAGAAAACAATTTACCATAATGTATGGATAGTGAGTGGAGCACAAAATGACTTTTACATGGGCAATGACATCATGCACAGAATGTGTATGGTGTTAGATTTTCTTAATCAAAAAATATGGTCACGCCTAGGTGGGCCGGTACCTGAATTTGAAGACAAAAGAAGGGCTTGTCACTGTGCACAACTGGTCCCTTATGCAATTGAATTACAAATGAGGAAAGGTACTATTATCCCTGCATTTACCAAACAGTTTGCAATAACATTGAAATGCACAAATGGACAGCAGATGAAAGATTCTGATGCATTTGTGTGCCTGAATGAATCCATAAAGTAGCAAAGCCTGGATTATGAATACATTCCATTGGTAGATATTGGTGAAGGGTCTGTAAAAATTATGATTAATAATAAAAGTTGACAAGATATTCATTTAGAGGAAAATTCCCCGTTAGGAATGGCCATACAAAAATCACATTATACTGCAGATCTAAATAACATGGTGATTGGAAATATCCCTGAAAAGTATGTAGATGCCAAGGGTGAGTTGCCAGAATACCTGGAATCTCAGCCCAAAGGAATATTTAAAATTAATTCTGTGTACCCTTATGATTCAAGTGAGACAGTGTGCTGTTATCAAGAGAATTGTATAACATTTGACTTAAGTGAAAATGAAATGGAAAATCAGCCCATTGAAATGGAAGCTGACATGCCAAAACATGGAAAAGTGGCAGCTTTACAAAGAGACACAGCCACACAGCTAGAGGAAAGCGCCGAGATTCCCCTACCAGAACATTTTCCAGAATTTTCCAAAATGGTAGAGGAGCAGATCTTATTAGCGGATGCGTGTGACAACGATGAGGATAGAAATGAATTGAGGAAGATATTTATGGAATTTAAAGATGTATTTGCAAAAGACGCTTATGTTTGCGGGCTAACTAATCTACATGTGGCGACACTTCCGGAAGGGTGTAGCAGAAGTCCAGTATTTGTATGCCAGTATAGACTACCGCTGGCATGTTTAGAATCATTGGCAGAGATTATTGAAAATTTAGAATCGCGGGGAATCATCAGGCCTATCCATAGCACATCCAACACGCCCATTTTAGGTGTGTTAAAGCCAAATGGTCAATGGCGGCTATGTGCAGATTTGAGGGAGTTAAATCAAAGAGTACCAGTGTCCAGATGGCCACTGCCATTCATTGATCAGGGCCTAGCTCAGGTACATGGTTCAAAAGTGTTTACCACATTAGATCTCACCTCTGGATATTGGTGCGTGCCATTGGCAGAGGAGATACATAATTTATTTTCCTTTACATTTGACAGGACTCAATACGCATGGGTTAGAACTCCGTTCGGGTACGTTAATAGTGGGAGTGAATTTGGAATATTTTTGAGGAAGGCCATGCCTGATGCAGTGGAAAGAGGAACCATAGTTTATGTGGATGATGTCCTGATAAAAAATGAAAGCTTGAGAAGCCATGTTGATGAAATAAGACATGTTCTCGGCCAATTGCAGAAAGCAGGCGCCAAAGTATCTTTACAAAAAGCACAATGGTGCAAGAAAAAAGTGAATTTTCTAGTGCATGAAGTAACTGAACATGGACTAAATCCACAAAAGAAGAAAATAGAGGCCATACAAAAACTAAAAGACCCTAAAAATGTGAAAGGGGTAAAACGTTTATCAGGAATGACAGGCTATAACAGAAAGTTCATTGAAAATGATGCTGAAATCACTCAACCATTAACTAAATTGCTAAAACTGAATACACCCTGGAAATGGGAAAAGAGCAGTCTGAGGCAGTAGCCAAATTGAAGGAATGTCTTGTAAAGGCACCATGTTTAGCATACCCCATAAAGATAGGGATTTCTTTATAGAAATAGGTTTCTCTGAAAATTGTATCTCAGCAGTATTGTCGCAAAAACATGATTTGAATCACAAAACCATTGCCTATGCAAGTAAGGCATTTTCCCAAGTTGAAATGAAATTCAATGAATGTGAAAAGGCCCTATTAACCACAGTGTGGGCGCGACAGCATTTCCGCCCCATTGTTCAGGGAGAAAAGGTGATTATTGAAACAAATCATCAACCTTTGCAATTTTTAGAGAGTAAAAGCATTAGGTCAGGTAATCTAGCGCAGTCCAGAATCACTTCATGGACGCTGGCATTACAGGGTTTTCCTGTGGAAGTGTGATATGGACAAAATAAAAAGAGCCCAATCGCTCAAGGTTTAGCAGATTTACATGACTGTGCAGCTGAACAAGTATCAAACAAACTGGAAGTGGAACATAATTTACAGGAATTTGAACAATCATCACACAAAGCTTTTGATGAAAAGACATGCAAGGAGTTGCCAACTGTATATGTTGATGGTTGTGCTTTTCACATTGAAAATGACAGTAATACACAATTAGTGTCAGGAATAGGAAATGTCTGGTTGAAATGTGAAGGCGTCCCCAGTATAGGGATGAGGATTGGAGCTAGGAGCAGTCAAGTAGCGGAATTGGCAGCGATTTATAAAGCAATTGCGACTGCAGTTGATAATAAATTCAGTGAAATTGTCCTAGTGACTGATTCTGACTATGCACAAAATAGTTTTGTGGAATATTTACCTGGCTGGAAAGCGAGAGGCATGATTACATACAACAAAAAGCCACTTAAACATGGGAAAATGATACAAGCCATAGATAAATTGGTGTCAGAAAATGATTTGACAATATACTGGAGAAAAATTCGTGGGCATTTAAAAACTCCAGGAGAGGATAAGGAGGGAAATGATAAGGCAGATCACCTGGCTAAAATTGGGGCTGTGATGGGAGAATTACTACCTATTGAACATTTACTAGGTGAAATACAGATTGATGCAGTAACACTTTCTAAAACACCAAAGGAGACAGAGCAACCAGTGGTACAATGGAGTTACAATACACCAGACCAAGATTTGATTGAGGCACAAAAGAATGATCGAATTTTGGGAATCTATTATAATCATTTGCTTGATCGTGAACAAAATCCTTTAACAGAAAATGATTGTGTGGGAAAAGAAGAATTGAGGGTGCTATTAAAAAAATAAAAAAACAAATTAGATCACAGGATGGACTCATGATTAGAGAGTCAATAACAGGACAGATACAATGGGTGGTACCCCTTTCATTCAGAGGGTTAATGCTACACCATGCACATGATGCTATAACTGCAGGCCACAGAGGTTCACAGAAAACATTGGAAATGCTAAAAGATTATGCTTATTGGCCACATATGTCCCAAGATGTAGAATTATATAATAGAGGATGTCTAGTATGCACCCAATTTAAACCTGCTTCACCAATGCATAGAGCCCCATTAATGAAAAGAGGCCTAACTCTTTCATGGTCAGATTTGCAAATAGACTATGTAGGGCCTGTGAAAAGGTCGAGCAGAGGGAACCGTTACATTTTAAGTGTGGTGTGTTTGATGTCGAAATGGATTGAGTGTATTCCTGCACCAGATTGTAGTGCGCAAACAGCAGCCACATTGCTAGTGAATCATGTGTTTTCAAGGTTCGGGTTGCCACAAAGAATTGAATCAGACAGATGATGTCACTTCACTAGAGTAAGCTATGGCAAATACTGGGTGTGAAAAGAAAACTACATATTGCATATCGGGCGGCTTCTTCAGGTGGAGTTGAATGGGGCAATAGGTCTGTTATGGACATATTAAAGAAATTTGTGGCAGAAGCAGGTTCCAGCTGGGATTTACGTTTACCTTTGGTTTTGATGGCAATCAGATCAACTCCTGCCAAAGCAACAGGTATTAGCCCCCATGAGGTCTTGACAGGTAGGAAAATGGTGTTGCCACAACACCTGCTATACAGAACACATGAGCAGACACTTGTGAGTGCATCCACAGTTCAGGAATACATTGATGAACTGAGGAAGCATTTACAACATGCATTTGCTTTTGCACAGAGAAATCTAGAAAGAGCTGCTGACAGCGCCAAATCATATTATGATAAAAAGTCAACAGTAAAGGAATATTGTGTAGGGGATCAGGTGTATAAATTTCATTTTGGAAAAAGTAAACAGAAAAATTCCAAATTCCTTGCAGCCTGGCAGGGGCCATTCCGAATTATAGATAAAATCTCTCCAGTAGTTTATAAAATTTTAAAGACTGCATGTGAAACAGCAATAGAACAGTTTGTGCATGTGAATCAGATTAAGCCATGCCATCCCAGACATGAAGTTAAACGCCTTGAGCGTGTAGAAACAGATAAAGTCCCTTGAACATAAGAAGGTAGCGACAGAGAAGTTAAATAAAGATGGTTGATTATTATAAAGGCACATAAACACTAATATATGTATATATATATATATATATATATAAAAAAAAATAAGAAGCTGAAGTTTATGGAGTTGGTGTTCAGAATGAAAATGTATTAAATATTGAATGCTGTTTTATGTATGATTGTTTTCTTTTTAACCTGTGCTTAATTTCAGAAGGCGAAAGAAAAAGGGCGAAATGTTTTACAAAGCATGTTTTATTTTTGGCAAAAGGCTGAAATTAGTATTGTGCTATATACT
Organism: Ambystoma mexicanum; assembly: GCF_040938575.1. Taxonomy (NCBI): domain Eukaryota; kingdom Metazoa; phylum Chordata; class Amphibia; order Caudata; family Ambystomatidae; genus Ambystoma; species Ambystoma mexicanum. The sequence goes on from NC_090926.1 coordinate 534,354,992, forward strand.
TAATTTTTTCTTTTCTATTTGATTTAGAATTTTAACATAATTTAGTCGGAGGTTCCGGGACCGGAGGCCACGGGAGACGATGGAGTCCTGGAGTCCCCTGGATGAAGATCAAATGATGCCTGCCTATGGAAAAAGGATCCAAGAATGACAAGATGAAAGAGTACTCGAATGAACCAAATGATTTGACATCGCTGGTCGGGGCATATCAAAGGCAGACAAGTGTCCTGGCGTATGGAGTTCCAAGTATTTATTATTTTAATTAATTATTTTAATCTGTTATGTTAATTCTTTGTTTTAGTTATTTGTTTTATCTTATTGTTTTTGATTGACTTCAAGTATAAAATTGAAGCACTGGACTATGGACACTTCCATTGGGAAGGAACTTATGGACCCAAAGATGAATTTTGATATTATGTTGATTGGACAGTGGTTTTTGCATGTGAATATTCATTTTGTTGGATTGCTACATTTTAAAAGAAGGAAGGGAGCAAATAGATTTTCCTCTAATTATGGCTTGCACTGCCAAATTCTCAAAAAAAGGAGGGGATATGTAGGATTATTTAGCGTGTTTTGGGGGCATAGCACCAATACACAGAATCAATGTATAGTGTGTTTTTGGAGTGCAGCGCCACTGCATGAGATCAATGTGTAGTGTGTTTTTGGAGTGCAGCGCCACTGCATGGGATCAAGGTATTACTATGATGCAATTGTTTCAAGCCATGTGTTGCCAGTGTAACATATGGACATGTAAATGAAGACAGGCTACACAGGTCAAAAACAAACCATATTCTCATTTTAAAAGCACATTTTTTCCTTCTCCTCTGTTGCAGGAGACACATTAGATAATTAATGAACTAATACAACTAACAAATACTAATCACTAATAATAATCAAATAACATCATAATGTGTTCTCCAGTGTAAAATGAGGTAGAAAAGACAGGCTCATTTTAAACGTGCATCCCGATTTTTTTTTCTTTTTGCTTCTCTCTGTGCTCTGTCCACAGTATTTGCAGGAAGCAAAAACTTGAATAAGCAGGAAATCAGTTTTGTTACAGTTGCCTGCTGTAAAAGTAAGCCATTGTTCGAAGAAGGGAGGTATGACATAGTGGATTCTTATTGGACAAGCATCATATTAGGGGCTGTAACAGAGGCTTCCTGTAGAATCTCGGGGAGAAAGAAAGTTAGAAGTCATTTTGCACAGCTCGGAGAAAGACTTGGCTGGTGTGGCTGGGGAGTTTCCTGATTGAGAAGAAGGTCCCAGTGCACTGCTGCACAGGCTGTGAAATTCCAGTCAATAAGCTCTGGCTTGAGTGACGGCAGATGCACGTCCTTGCTGGGGTGCTTTAAGAGGGAGCACTGAGCCATTTCCAGAAGGCGACCAGCCTGAGGAATTCGCATGCAGAATAAGCCCGGTAATTATCTTGCAGAGTGCGGGGGCGGTGTGTGTGTGTGCAAAACCTATTCAGGCAGAGTAGAAGAGGAAATTCCTGGATTTAATCAACATGTCTAATGTTGCAAATTGAATATTCTCTTGCAGCATCTCTTCTCATTTTGTTACAGTTAATGCTGTTGCTGTGCAATTTCCATTAATTTCTGTAAAAAGGGTAAGATGGTGTTGAAATGCAATTGTTTATAATACACAAAAATATATGAAATCAGATGTGTAGTGTATTTTTGTTTTTCTCGTTTCTTAGTGCATCTACCATCATAGCACTGGTAATATGGGGAAGAGTTTTAAGCAGTGTATAAGTGTGTGTGTGACTTCTGAATGGAACATAACAACATAGTCTGCTGGAGGTAAATGAGTCAGCAGAAAGAGAGACTTCTGGATATAGTTCACTAATGTAAATAAATCAGAGATACACCACATGTTTAACTCGCTGGTGTAGATAAATCAGTGAGAACAGCACAAGGTGGCACTCCATATGAAAATGTGGTGTTTCTGAAATGTAGGCCTGAGGTCTCTCTAGTGATTACACAAACAATCTAAACAAAAATAAGGGGTTCTGGATATTGGGGCCACATATGAAACAAAGGAATTATGCTCACCAGAAATACCACCAACAACGCATACCACCAACAAAAGGTATACTAACTAAATATATCTGTGTACTGAAATAATGCATATCCACTATATTTCTATAATACCAAACACAATCTGAATGCAATGAGTGATTATTACTGAATTATTTTATTTTGGCGGTAAGAAAATACCGCTAGGCCCCAAATCTACACAAAATACCCAACAGGATGCCTAGATTGTTACCTACCGAATATATATGACTAGAAACTGGGCACATTTGTGTGGTGGGAGTACTAGAAAAAAAGTATATATGTACTATGCAAAATTACTTCTACTGAACAATCCTATCCTAATGGTTGAGTTTATTGCTGCAGTATGTAAAATCGACAACTTCAAACAAATGGGGATTAAGGCAAATTTGATGTCCTTCTATAGAAAGTGGATAGAGAAGGAAGTCCATCTTGATACAAAAGAAAATAATTCGATACCTTGTAGAGGACTATAGCAAAAAGAAAGATATGGATTGCATTGCTTCTAATACAAATAGTGGTCCTTTCCTATGTTATTGGATGGAACGCAGTCAGGTTCCTTTGTACATCGATGCCTATCCAAATAGTAGCATAATCAGGCAATACATGCTTTTTAAATTGAATGCATAGTCCTTGAAAGTAAGGGCACACAACTTGGAATTGCTTGACATAATCGGCTGTGTCAGCTGTGTGGTGAAATGGAAATAGAATCTGCAAAACACATTATATGCAGTGGTTACCTTGGCTCCCTTGCCCTCTCTCTCCTCCTCTGCCCCTCCTAGGGCCCCTTCCCCTCCGCAGGGCGTACCTATGATCTGTACCCCTCCCCAGAAGGTCTTTAAGGCTGTCAACGTTCTTCATCTTGACACTCTCAACTCTTGCTCTGCTCTCAAGCACTCCTCTGACATCTGCCACCTCCTTGAAGAACTAGACCTTGATGTCCTTGGGCTAACTGAGACATGGTTCACGGCCAGCTCGGTCACAAGCTTTGACACTCTCCTCCCTGATGGCTACAAGATCCCCTCTGCACCCAGATCCTCCCGGTCCAGTAGGGGTCTAGCCCTGATCTTTCCTTTGTGGATTCCTGCCTCTATCATTCCCACCCAGTCCTACTCCTCTTGCGAATGTCTCATCTGTAGACTCTCTCTCTCTCTCTCTCTCTCCTAGCCATTCCCTTTCCGTGGCTACTTTTTACTGGCCTCCTGGTAAAATCACCTCATTTCTTTCTGAGTGGGCAGACCTCCCGTCCTCTCTCCTGGCCTCTACCAATCAACTTCGCCTCTTTGGTGACCTCAATATCCATCTAGAATCTCCTTGTTCCTCCTCCTTACTCTTCTGTGACCTCCCCTCTGGCCTGACTCACTCTGCAGGGCACACGCTCGATGTCTTTATCTTCTCTGATCTCCCCCTCTTCATCCCTCTGACCCCTCCTCTCTCTTGGAGCAATCCTTCTCTCCTCTCCTCTCATCTCTCCCTCTCTTCCCCCCAGGCTAAGCCCACCCCAATACTGCCACCTACCTTCTCGGACATCTGGCCCATGAAGTGTGTGTCAGTTGAGGCTTTCGCTGCCACCTTCTCTCCCCCCGCCACCTCTGGCTGACAAACATCCTGACACAGCCCTGTCTCTGCTCTACTCTCCTATTTCTGATACTCTTGATGCTCTCGCCTCTGTCATGAGGATCTGTTTGAAGTCCAAAGCCAAGTGCAATTCCTGGTATGACTCCAACCTACCTACACTTAAACATAAGTGTAGGGTGGCTGAGAGGAAATGGAGGGCTTCTTGCTCATCCTCTGACAAATTGGCTAGCCGCCTGCTCCAAAGGCAATGCCGACTCTCTTTACTCACCAAGAAGAGAGTGCACATTCAAGCACGTGTCTCTGCTGCATCTAACAACTCGGCCAAACTCTTTAAAATCTTTAAGAAGCTGGCCAACCCTGCTGCAGTCTCTACCCCTCCTGTTGCCTCCCAGGCTCTTGACAATGCCCTTGCCTCTCACTTTATCTCAAAAACCCAGGACATCCAGTCCACCCTCTCCTCCCTTCTCCCTGCTTTTCGCCATCTGCGTCTGTGCATGCTGACCCTCCTTCTTCCACCCCCACACTGTTTCTCATCCTTTTCTCATTTCTCGCCTGATGAGGTAGCTAGACAAGTCTGATCTATGAATGCCTCATCAAAAGCCATCAAGGACCACATCGATACCCTCGCTCCCACCCTATGCCGATTTCTGTAAAACTCTGTTGCCTCAGGATCCTTCCCCTCCCCTTTGAAGCACTCCTGTGTGTATCCTCTTCTCAAGAAACCTACAGCCGATCCCTCCTGTCCTGCTAACTATTGCCCAATTTCCATTACTCCTTTTCTGGGCAAACTCCTGGTAAAGATGGCCATCTCTCATCTTACCCCTCACTCAGACTCTGTTGGCTGTCTCCACGGACACCATTCTGGCTTCAGAGCTGGCAGAAGCACGGAAACTGCTCTCCTGAACATCCTTGAAGATGTGCTCTCCAACATTGACTCTAACATTTCCTCTGTCCTCATCCTACTCGATCTCTCTTCTGCCTTTGACATGGTCAACCATGCCATGCTGCTCAACCATCTCTGTGAAAACCTGGGTATTACTGATCAGGTCCTGGCCTGGCTGACCTCTTTCCTCTCTGATCGACCCTCCCAGTTTCAATTTGGGTCCTTCCTTTCATCTATCTCCCTCTCTACCTGCGGTGTTCCCCAGGGGTCTAACCTCTCACCCTGGCTTTTCAACCAATACCGGGCAACTCTTGCCCACTGCATTGTCATTTTCTGCTCCAATTTCTAGTGCTATGCTGACGATACCCAACTTATTTTCAGGCTGTCCTCGGCCACCTCCTCTCCTTCTCTCATTTCCGATTGCCTGTCTGCTATTCAGGAATGGTGTGCTGCCAACAATCTTTATCTGAATGCCAGCAAGACAGAGATCCTCCTCATCGGCACACCTTCAGCCTCCTTTCCCCTCACTCTTTGGCCAGCCTCCCTTAGCCCTCCTCCTACCCCCACTTGCGAGGTCAAGACCCTCAGGGTCATCTTTGACTCCACACTTTCCTTCTGAAGTCTCTAAAAAGTAAAATTTCCTACAGCACCTCCGCAGACGTACTGTGCCTTTCCTCTCCTTCCCCCAGAAGCTCACTGTCTCCCAAGCTCTGGTTCTCTCTAGGTTGGACTATTGTATTTATTTATTTATTTATTTGTAACACGCCGAAGCTCGCAAGCATCAGGGCGCGAAAAAAAGACACAAGGACGAAGATTAACGGGACGACACAAAAAGAGAGTAGAGAGAGGAGGAGCAGAACGATGACAACATGATGCGGTGTAGTAGTTGCCTAATTATTTGAAGAGAAAGGTCTTCAATTGCTTCCTAAAGAGTTGAATGTTGCTTTCCAGTCTAAGGCTGCAAGGCAGCTTGTTCCAGTGGGAACTTGCTAGGCTCGGAAAAGCTTGACCGAGACCAGTGGCTTTACCTGGAAAGTTGGGATTGATCAGTCCTTGTTTGGCGGATCTCAAACTACGGCTCGGCTCATACCAGCTGAATTTTTTCCTGAGGTATGCTGGCGCCGTGCCATAGAGACATCGGTGGGTTAGGGTCAGTGATTTAAACAGGATCCGTTCCTTCACTGCCAACCAATGGAGATCATTTCTGTCCTTGGTGAAGTGTTCACGCTTAGATTTGTTAGTGATGGACCTGACAGCATTATTCTGGATAATCTGGCATTGTTTCAGGCAGTTGTTGCTGGCTCCAAGCATTAACGCGTTCCCATAATCCAAGCGAGACGGTATGGTAGCTCTCCCTATCGTGGCACTATTCTTGATGTTTAGAAATGGTCTGATCTGGCAGAGAAGCCTTTGGTAATATTGACAATTTTGCTTTAAATAAGCGGTTTGGGCTTCTGCACCTAGGGAAGATTGTAAATAAATACCTAGGGTTTTGACCTTATTTGATACCTTAATGGTGGAGTCTTTTATAGTGAAGGTGGAATAGTCCGAGCCAAGATTGTTTAAGGCTTTAGCGCTTCCAAAGGTCATAAGTTCTGTTTTGGAGCTATTAAGACACATCCAGTGTGTTATCATCCAGTTTTCAATGGTGTTATAAATAACCGATAACTTCTCGTTGTCTAAGGAATGGTTTCCACTCAACTCTAGAATGAGCTGTGTATCGTCACAAAAATTGGTGAAAAAAATTCCAAGCTGAGATAGTAGCGTACAGAGGCAACGGAGCAAGGGAGAGAAGCTGTCTCTCTGAGGGACGCCACAATCTACAGGTTTGGGTGAGGTGGAATGACTTGCCCAATCGATTTTTGAATTCCTGTCTTTTGAAATGATGATACCCAATCTAGCATCATGGGAGCAGTTACCAGCTGCGCCTAGGGCCTCTCTGAGCTTTCCGTCATCTAACAAATCGAAAGCCGCCGAGAGGTCCAAGAGGATTAACAATCCTGTTTTACCTCTGTCCAGGATGCTCAGCATTTCTGTCTGCAAGTCCAACAGTGCTGACTCTGTGCTGTGGGCACTTCTAAATCCCGATTGTTGGGGGTGTAGCAGGCTGTGTTGATCTACATAATCTTGCAGTTGCTTGGTCGCTATTTTGTCGAGTACCTTCAGGAGAAAGTTACAATTAGTAATGGGTCTGAGGTTGGTGGGGTCTTGTTGATCTAGTCCAGGTTTCTTGACTAGAGGGGTGACTGTGACTGTTTTAATTTCTGTCGCTACCTTCCGGTCCCTGAAGGAAGCATTTGTCATGCGACAGAGAAAAGGGGGAAAAGATTTCAACATTATCAAGAATCAGTTTTGGAGGTACGATGATTTCGGCGCAGATGGTGCAATTTATGGAAGAAAGAGTGTCATTCATGTCTTCGATGGAAACTGGTGAGAATGTAAATTTAGGAATGTCTAGAGCAGGATACGTCACCTTGGGTTGCGCAGATGGTGACGGATCTGATGTTTTGCAATTTATAATGGAGTCTCTGGCTTTTTTGATTTTATTCGAAAAGGCAAGTTGAACTGCTTCGCAGTCGGTCAGGGTTGGTTGAAAGGGTGAGGAGAGAGTGGGTGATTTTTCGAAGGATTTTAGGATTTGGAACAATTTTCCAGTGGAGTTAGAAGCACTGGTAATTGTAACAGCCTCTTGCTAAATCGTCCTGCCTCTACTCTCCGGCCTCTGCAACTAATCCAGAACAGGACTGCAAGACTTGTCCTTGACCTCAAGCCCTGAGACCGTACCGCTCCAGCTCTGAAATCTCTCCATTGTCTCCTAGTGGATGCAAGGATTAAATTCAAAACCCTTTGCATTGTCCCTAAGGCTTTCTGGGGCCTGGGTCCAAAATGCCTTCCGCTATCCCTCCGCAAAAACATACCCTCTCATGCTCTTCGATCCTCTACTTCTAATTCCCTCAGGGTCAGTCGTTTCTCTAAGAAATAAGCCTGGGGTAGATCACTGTCTTCGGCTGGGGCCTCCCTATGGAACAGCATCCCTGCCACTCTGAAACTTGAGGAGAACCATCTCTGGGTCCGGAAGCACCTCAAGACCTTCCTCTTTGCTTCTGCCTTGCCCCCCCCCCACTCTCCCCAGCTGATCTGTTCTATCCCAGCACCATACACCTGGCCTACCCTCTGTCTTCTGGGTCCAGGTAACTGCTCACCATGCCACCCACCCGCACTGCCTCCTGGCCAACCCTTGCACTGGGGTCTGTATCCATCTACTACCTCAAACCCAGCATTTGCCACTTTGCTGGCTGCGCTACCACTGTTTCTTGCCTTTATTATATATTTATTTATTTATTATCTGTTGCCCCTTTGCTCCGCACTTTTCATTTCTCACCCCCTTCCCATGCACTTTTCCCCTCCCCCTCTCCCATGCACTTGTGCATTCTCAATGTCCATGGGCCTAGTCAGATCATTGTTTTGTTCTCCCCTGTCCCCTCCCTTGCCTTGTTGCGCTCTGAAACACTTGTGTATGAGCGCAATATAAATAAAATATCAATATCAATATCAGTGTCAAAGTCTGTGTTCTCTGAGAAATCAGGCTATCGAATCTTATAACAATATGTTTTCTTTTGAGAGCACAGATTTATTATGCAACATCTTAATGGATGGCAATGATATGAACTGTATGTTTTACTTGATCAAATTCGATGAGAAATGTTTGATTATTTTAGATGAACTTTATTAACTTATGTGTATCCTTAGTAGCCTTGTAGCTTTGTAATTACAGACTGTTATGAATTTTATCTAAGACAAATCTTCTAATCCATGTATGTATTTTTTTAATTAAGATTACTAGAGAATCATTGAAAATGTGTACATCTAATTATGGAGTGTATTTTATTATGCGATGCAATTAGATTTTTGACATATGTTTGCTAGTAGTTGTTTTTAAATGTTTATTTTGATGTAATGTGTTTATATGGTAATATGTATGTACAAAAAGTCAATATTGTCTATATGTATATTAATAAATAAATTAAATGATTCTTTATATTTTTAACATTAAAATGTGGGCAAGTAATCTATGGCAAAGCGTTAAACAATAATAAAAAAAAAACGATGACATTTGATGGCATACAATTGTAGACACATACAATTGTAAATACTATGTAACTTCAAAGTTGAACAGCCTTGAGCCCCACGTAGAGCTCCAAACCAGACTTGTACTTGCTCCACGGACCAACACTCACTCACCTTCTCCGCCACAAGTCTCCATTTCTTGACACCATGTGCCATTGATAGTCAAATGAAAGGTATACGCATGGCACCTATGGCAGATCAAATCCACTCCATTGTGGACTGCATGTGTCTCGTGATATGATGAGACATCCAGGCCATGCAGTTCTTAAATTCTTAATAAAAATACTATTACATGTGTATAGCACAAACCTAGTTCGGAGGTTAAGGAGGATGTGAATGTGGTTGAGTGGGTAATATAAGGAGGGAGGTTACAATATGTGGCATGGGATGTTTGGGCCAGCAGGATGAGATTTGATGGCACTAGGTGACAATTAGGTATTGGCTGAAGAGAAAGGTCTTTAGTTCCTTCCTGAACTTCAAGAGCATTGGCGTGGTCCAGATTGCCACAAGGGCGGAGTTTCAATCGGTAGGTGCATAGAAAGAGAAAGATCGCTCCTGTTTTATACTTTGCACACAAGTTCCTCAGATCTTTCAAGATGTCTATGGAACCTTTCTTTTTTTGCTTCCCTGTTTATTTTATTTTTTTAAGCATGTTCTGCTTGTTTCTTTAATGAACCCGATCCTGCGAAACCTGGCACGGGAATGCAAAAAAATCCACAAAACATTCAGCAATATCAAAGAGGGACTCCTGATCATAGTGAATCTAAATGGTTACCTACAAATAACAATTTGAATTTGTAGAACATGAGAAAAAACATGGGAATGATGGCAACAAAGATTAAGAAAGTGCAAATCCTTGATCTTGGCTGTGAGTAAAGGGCTGATTGTGTACATTTGTCATTTATTGGTTCCTTTGTACATCTCGGTGGGTTCATTTGTATGGTAATGCCTTGACTGCGTATATTATCAATAATGTCTTTGCGTAGTTGTTTGCTCATTGTGTTTTATTAGTTCTAACGGATTTCATTGTGCAAGTACATGTGGTAGTGCCATGTTTAATTTCCCTGTGCAAAGGAATACTGACTTTAGCTCTAATGACTTTAATACAGCCATCAAAACATTAAATATCACTGTGGAGTAGTGCCATAAATACCCACAGCGCCTCTGAGTAGTCCCTTCTCTGGTGCTGGCTCTCTTGTCTTACCTGAGGGCTGCTATGGAGAAGCTGGGTCCCCAGCCCAGCGGGATTCCGTATTCTCGATACCTCTCCTGTCTTACCTGAGCATAGGTATTGACAGAGTAGGGCCTGAGCAGGCAAGCCCCACCCAAAATCTGTACTTTGCCACTCAGCAGTGCTGTGTTAGGTGGACAACTTATACCTACCTCTAAAATGTGCTTTGGGGACGAGGGGGCAGGGAGAAATCCACTGAACAACTCTTGGTTGGTTTGCACTCCCCCGCTAAGTTTGGGCACATTTGCTCATTTGGCTAGATGCAGAACGAACCCCCTTCCCTTTGCAGTTTGCGGGCACCCATTGGGGTGGGCCCAACTACACAAGCTTCAGGACCAACTTGTTAGATGATCCGGCTGTGCCGCTGTACCTGAATGCTGTTATGCAGTGGCCGGATCCACATCCCATCGGGATTCCGCATTCTCTGTGACCCTCTTGTCTTACCTGAGTGGTGCATGTAGTAGCTGGATCCACATCCCATGGGGATTCTGCATTTTCAGTGAATCTCTTGTCTTATCTGAGTGGTGCCATGTACTAGCCGGATCCACAGCCCATCAGAATTCCATATTCTCAGTGACTCTCTTGTCTTACCTGAGTGGTGCCATGTAGTAGCCGGATCCACATCCCATCGGGATTCCGCATTTTCAGTGACTTTCTTGTCTTACCTGAGTGCTGCCATGCAGTAGCTGGATCTACATCCCATCGAGATTCTGCATTCTTTGTGACTCTCCTGTCTTACCAGAGTCGTGCCATGCAGTAGCTAGATCCACATCCCATCAGGGTTCCGCATTCTCAGTGAATCTCTTGTCTTACCTAAGTGCTACCAAGCCATAGCTGGAGCCACATTCCATCGGGATTCCACATTCTTGGTGACACTCTTGTTTTACCTGAGTGGTGCCACGCAGTACTGGATCCACAACCCATCAGGATTCCGCATTCTCTGTGACACTCTTGTCTTACCTGAGTGCTGCCATGCAGTAGCCGGATCCACATCCCATCGGGATTCTGCATTCTTAATGACTCTCTTGTCTTACCTGAGTGGTGTCGTGGCAATAGCTGGATCCACTGCCCATCGGGAATTCGCATTCTCTGTGACTTTCTAGTCTTACCTGAGCGGTGCCATGCAGTAGCTGGATCCACATCCCATGGGGATTCTGCATTCTCTGTGACACTCTTGTCTTACCGTGAGTGGTGCCATGCAGTAGCTGGATCCACATCCCATCGGAATTCCGCATTCTCTGTGACTCTCTTGTCTTACCTGAGTGGTGCCATGCAGTAGCTGGATCCACATCCCATCGGGATTCTGCATTCTCTGTGACACTCTTGTCTTACCTGAGTCGTGCCATGCAGTTGCTGGATCCACATCGCATCCGGATTCCGCATTCTCTGTGACTCTCATGTTTTACCTGAGTGGTGCCATGTAGTACTGGATCCACATCCCATTGGGATTCTGCATTCTCTGTGACTCCATTGTCTTACCTGATTGGTGCCATACAGTAGCTGGATCCACATCCCATGGGGATTCTGCATTCTCTGTGACACTCTTGTCTTACCTGAGTGCTGCCATGCAGTAGCCGGATCCACATCCCATCGGGATTCTGCATTCTTAATGACTCTCTTGTCTTACCTGAGTGGTGTCATGCAATAGCTGGATCCACTGCCCATCGGGAATTCGCATTCTCTGTGACTTTCTAGTCTTACCTGAGCGGTGCCATGCAGTAGCTGGATCCACATCCCATGGGGATTCTGCATTCTCTGTGACACTCTTGTCTTACCGTGAGTGGTGCCATGCAGTAGCTGGATCCACATCCCATCGGAATTCCGCATTCTCTGTGACTCTCTTGTCTTACCTGATTGGTGCCATGCAGTAGCTGGATCCACATCCCATCGGGATTCTGCATTCTCTGTGACACTCTTGTCTTACCTGAGTCGTGCCATGCAGTTGCTGGATCCACATCGCATCCGGATTCCGCATTCTCTGTGACTCTCATGTTTTACCTGAGTGGTGCCATGTAGTACTGGATCCACATCCCATTGGGATTCTGCATTCTCTGTGACTCCATTGTCTTACCTGATTGGTGCCATACAGTAGCTGGATCCACATCCCATGGGGATTCTGCATTTTCTGTGACACTCTTGTCTTACCGTGAGTGGTGCCATGCAGTAGCTGGATCCACATCCCATCGGAATTCTGCATTCTCTGTGACTCTCTTGTCTTACCTGAGTGGTGCCATGCAGTAGCTGGATCCACATCCCATCAGGATTCTGCATTCTCTGTGACACTCTTGTCTTACCTGAGTCGTGCCATGCAGTTGCTGGATCCACATCGCATCCGGATTCCGCATTCTCTGTGACTCTCATGTTTTACCTGAGTGGTGCCATGTAGTACTGGATCCACATCCCATTGGGATTCTGCATTCTCTGTGACACTCCTGTCTTACCGTGAGTGGTGCGATGATCTAGCTAGATCCACATCCCATCGGGATTCCGCATTTTCAGTGACTCTCTTGTCTTACTTGAGTGGTGCCATGTAGAACTGGATCCACATCCCATTGGGATTCTGCATTCTCTGTGACTCTCCTGTCTTACCTGAGTGCTGCCATGGAGTAGCTGGATCCCTCCAGACCCCATCGGGATTCCGCATTCTCAGTGACTCTCTTGTCTTACCTGAGTGGTGCCATGCAGTAGCTGGATACACATCCCATCACGATTCCGCATTCTCTGTGACACTCTTGTCTTACTTGAGTGGTGCCATGTAGAACTGGATCCATATCCCATTGGGATTCTGCATTCTCTGTGACTCTCCTGTCTTCCCTGAGTGCTGCCATGCAGTAGCTGGATCCACATCCCATGGGGATTCTGCATTTTCAGTGAATCACTTGTCTTATCTGAGTGGTGCCATGTAGTAGCCGGATCCACAGCCCATCAGAATTCCATATTCTCAGTGACTCTCATGTCTTACCTGAGTGGTGCCATGTAGTACTGGATCCACATCCCATCGGGATTCTGCATTCTCTGTGACACTCTCGTCTTACCGTGAGTGGTGCCATGCAGTAGCTGGATCCACATCTCATCGGAATTCCGCATTCTCTGTGACTTTATTGTCTTACCTGAGTGGTACCATGCAATAGCTAGATCCACATCCCATCAGGGTTCCGCATTCTCAGTGAATCTCTTGTCTTACCTGAGTGCTGCCAAGCCGTAGCTGGAGCCACATCCCATCGGGATTCCACATTCTCGGTGACACTCTTGTTTTACCTGAGTGGTGCCATGCAGTAGCTGGATCCACATCCCATCGGGATTCCGCATTCTTAATGACTCTCTTGTCTTACCTGAGTGGTGTCATGCAATAGCTGGATCCACTGCCCATCGGGAATCCGCATTCTCTGTGACTTTCTTGTCTTACCTGAGCGGTTCCATGCAATAGCTGGATCCTCATCCCATCTGATTCCACATTCTCTGTGACTCTCTTGTCTTACCTGAGTGGTGCCATGCAGTAGCTGGATCCACATCCCATCGGGATTCCGCATTCTTAATGACTCTCTTGTCTTACCTGAGTGGTGTCATGCAATAGCTGGATCCACTGCCCATCGGGAATCCGCATTCTCTGTGACTTTCTTGTCTTACCTGAGCGGTGCCATGCAATAGCTGGATCCTCATCCCATCTGATTCCACATTCTCTGTGACTCTCTTGTCTTACCTGAGTCGTGCCATGCAGTTGCTGGATCCACATCGCATCCGGATTCCGCATTCTCTGTGACTCTCATGTCTTACCTGAGTGGTGCCATGTAGAACTGGATCCACATCCCATTGGGATTCTGCATTCTCTGTGACTCTCCTGTCTTACCGTGAGTGCTGCCATGGAGTAGCTGGATCCCTCCAGACCCCATCGGTATTCTTCCGCATTCTCTGTGACTCTCTTGCATGAAGAATGTGGGCAACGCGTGCCATAGGCCACTCATTCCGCGAACGCTTGCCTGTGCTTATTAAAATGATGGATGGCGGTGGAATCAAACATTTCCCATTCCTGGGCCTCTCCTATCTATGGCTTGCGCCTGCGAGTGCCAGACTGAGCTGAGGGTGGGGGGTAGGAGGGCGTCACTGCTGGGAAAAGTCCTGGCGCTCCACAACCATGAATCAAGCCCATCACAAGGAGCGAATTCAGTATGACAAGGGCATGTTTCACCAGAATACGTGCAGGCATGTTCCTGATAGACTGTCTGAACCAACATGCTTTCCAGTCTGAAGAACACAAGTCTCTAGTCCTGACAGCATCCTCCTTGCTTTTCATCTTTTGGAAGTCGCTGGGAAAAGCCAACCTTCATTCTAGTTCGATTAACACAAATATGTGAACGTCTCTAAATTGAATGTAGAACATGTTCGATTAACACAAATATGTGAACGTCTCTAAATTGAATGTAGAACATGTTGTAATTGTAATGTAATTGCTTATTTATAAAGCTCTTATACACAGGTGAAGTGCTTCAAAGTGCTTCAAAGCGGGACGGGAACAGGAGAACACAGAGTCATTCTTAGGCCTTGAAACTTCCAAAAGAACTTGCAAAAGTGATTAGCGAACTTGGCCATACAGCCTTACTCCAAGTTAAGGTGTAAGACAAAAAGGAAGGCACAAAGGGGGAGGAGAGGGAGGAGAACATACAGTCTTTAAGCTACTGTACTCAGCCAACGACATTTCAAATGGTGCAAGTGCATGACGGATGGTAAGGCGATAAGGGGGGGTGAGGGGTGGAGAATGACATACAGAAACACAAAACTACCGTACTAGGCCTGGCGGTCCAGGCCCAGTACATTCTAGGTAATGTTAGTGCCAGACATGGAATGAAAGGGAGGGGGAAGGGAACAAGTGCGCCCAGTCGAAAGACCTAGGGTAAGTGCTGAGAGGTTATCATTCTCAAGGTATGCGCGAAGAAGTTCAGAAGTGGTGGGTGGAGTGCAGAGACCTTGGGGCAAGTGCACAGACTGGCGGGTGTGCCTGAGACCTGTGGGGTTCTGGAGGTGCAGCAGGTCAACCAGTCAGAAAACAGGGCTGAGTTAGGAAGAGGGCAGTAGGCAAGAGTAGAGAGGGGGTTAACAAGGGAGAGGGAGAGAGAAGGAGGAAGAGAAGAGGAAAGTCTTGAGGAGTTTCCGGAACGGAAAGAGATCTAACCACAAATCTCTGTTTTGAAAATCGGCTCAGAGTTGGACGCAGACACGTGGGGGCTCTAGAAGGAGAGTATTTAGGGAGAGAAAGTTGTAGGTAGTTCGGACCCTGGCCCCAGAAAGCCTTGTGAACTATGAAGAGCTTATGTATGAAGTGGCTTCTTAATTTATTGCAAATAGTAAGGAGAGGCAGGTGCGACCTGAAGTGTAAGGATAGCTCCATAAAGGAGACTGAAAGCGATAGGCAGGACATCTACCATGGACATACTGTACAGCCATTATGGACTGCACAGGGCCCTTTATTTGATGAGGCATCCAGTCTATGGAGTTCTTAAGTTCCCAATATAATAACTGCTGCATTTGTAGTACGGGCTACATGTATGTAGCATGACTGCATATCCCAGTCAACATACCAACCCTATTTTCCTTGACTACCTGTAGAGAGCATGAAGAGCTAGAGAAAATCATCCAGGACCTGCTGCTTTTTAAAAAAAAAATATTTTGGCTATTATCCAAAACTATTGTTGTGGGAAGGGAAAATAGGAGAGGGGTGAAATGTGAAGGGTGCACACAAAATGTGGGTGTTCTTTGCTTATTTATCCAACCATTGGCCGCCCATGGCCATACTCGTCCCGATAGCCTTTCTCTCCCAAAGCACATCCCCAGGACCTCTCTAAGCCTAGCTCTTTGCTAGGTATTACCCAAATTGTTTGTTTACAATTGTTCGAATGAACAATTGACCGAATTTAAAGGGTCACAATTGACCTTTTCACAATTGACCGAATATATATATATATATGTGGTGTTGGGGGGTTTGGCGTTGGGTGGGGGGCTCTGGGGGGTTTCCCCCCACATATATGGTACAATTGACCTTCACAATTCGGTCAATTGTGAAAAGGTCAATTGTCATTCGAACAGTTGTAAAACGAACAATTTGTATACAACCCTTTGCTACTGAGCAGCCTTCTGATAGGAAATTACTTCATATCATCTATGCCTCAGCCACATCAGTCCCTGGTTCATTACAAATCACTTAACCAACTGTGCCCTCAGTCACTTGACTCATAAGCAGTATGTGAGTTCTTGATTGTGTTCCCTGCACTGAATTCCTGTTAAAACCAAGTTTTAGCTCTCATGTAGGCATGAGATTTGCCAGGCACTGCCATAATATGTCTGGGTATTAGCACCATTTTCATGCCTAAGCATCTTTTGACCAGGTAGTACAATTATTGAAGTGCTTGTCTAATGTGAATCCCACGTATACACAAAAGCCAAAACTGTTAGGGCCTCATTACACAGAATGCAGTAAGGGTTTACCGGTACCAGTAAGGTCACCTGTACCGGTAAACCCTTACCGCCTTACTACGAGGTCCCTTTGCGGGACCCGACCTCAACGGCTGGTTTTACCAGCGATTAAGGAACGGGCCCGCAAAGGGACCTTGGTGCTAATTACGGTACCGCAATTTGCGGTACCGTAATTAGCTCCTTCCTCATTCCCATTGAGCCCTATGGGGCAAAAATGGGAATGGGGAATTACCGCCCCCGCTCACCTTGGAGTAGGGCGGTAATTCCGCCATTCCACCAAGGCGGACACGGTAAAATACCGGCGGCAACCATGGCGCTAATAGCGCCATGGTTACCGCATACCGTGTAATGAGGCCCTTAGTGTTAACAATTCTTCTTTTAACTGGACCCTCGAAACGACTCTCCTCCCATAGCTACAGTTAAGTGTGTTCATGAATGTGTCGATGTGGAAGATGAAAACGATTAGGACACGGGAGGAAGTTACATGCCAATCAAAGTGCAATGCACCTTTAAGGCAATGCTTGTTTGGATGGATACATATGTGTTCTAATTTTGTGTATGTTTGTACTTAGGCAGCAAATCATTTAAAGTTTGCATATGCCCGGTTATCACATCATTGCTTGATTCCAGCAAACTTGCAGCACGAAAATTGCAATATTAGTTTCCATTGTTCCCAGTTGTCAAATTGCCTTATACATAACAGATCATTGCATTTTACATCATGGCCAGTTTCCAAAATGTCCACTCAATACCACATGGCTAGTTTAAGCCCACTTTGCATATCCTTCACACTTAATTTGAGTCCACACACTATGGGCAGTTTTCATTATACTTACTTAAACCATTATTGCCTGGCTTTCTGTCCTCTAGAAGGATTTACCTTTTGCTGTCCCATGGTGGTCCAATGTCTCAATGGGGAGGGGGGGCGGGGGATCAAGCCTGCAGCCAGCCGTGGACTCTGCTCTAAAGACCCTTCTGCCCAGTCAATGTCTGCCTTTGGTTTGCAGGCAGGTTGATATGCAGGGTAGGCCCAGCCCATACCAGCCGGCAAGCTGAAAGGGACGAGCGAGGCCTCTGATATGAATTGACAGTGGGAACCTTCATTGTGGCATTACATTAACTTTCGCTTCACTGGGGCAGTTATTCTGTTTTGCAATGGTCCTAGTGTTGGAGAAGTGACACGATTTGCTCCGTTTGTAGGGCCAGAGAAATGGGTAAATATGACCATGTTTCACACTTGCACATTGTCAGGATTTGTAAACGTGCACCTGCACAATAGCCACATGTACCTCGTTGTTAGTACTGACACACACAACAGCACAAACCTGGTCGTTTGGATAGTCCTAAAACTCTATTCCTTTCTTCATGTTAGTGCAAAAGACCACACAAATTGGACAATTGCATGTGTATTTAAAGGTTTAGCCCAATGACCAAATATGACCAGATATGACTGCTCTTAGCCATGGTGCAGTGAAATTATTGGCACTAGCGCAAGCACTGGCATGAACACCAACACACGTGTGAACATTGTGCCAGCCCTAAATGTTGTACCAACAACAGCATGGATTTGGTTGCTGTCCTGGCTCTGCAGCCACCAATTCCCGCTTGTCATAAATGCAGTCCCAGATGCAAACTTCTGTCAACCTCATTGAGATCACATTTTGCAGAGTTCAGGTATGGCCCCCAGTTTGAACATGAGAGATCAGGATAAGTCATGTTATGGGATATTATGACGTATCATGCTATTCATGTATGATAGCATGTGTCAGGAGGGTATCTTCACCGCATACCAAAACAAAATCCTGACAGGAATATTCATTAACATGCTCAGCTAAACAAGCGGTCCAGGAGCAATGCACTGAGCGGAAGGAAGAGGGAGCTGTCCAGTACGTTGCCCTAGAGCTGATGGTAAAGGCTACACGAAGGCAGAACCTTCGTGGAGATGACAGCCCCTGCAAGTGCTCTCTGAAAACCGGTCTTCAGACCCAGAGAGCCCCCTTTTATTGCAGTGTCTGCATATGCTGTGTCTTCTCTCACATGGATGGTTTATTACTTTTAATTAGGTGTGTGTATTGTTAGTTTCATTGAAGGCTCCTTTTGTTTTCATAGAACCTTGTTTTATTTTGATACTGCGAGAAACCTGAGGGTATTCTCACTTCTTTCACTTCTACTCCCTCTGGACTTTATTTATTTACTTATTTATAATGCGCATTGACAAGGCCCGTAGGCATTAGAGCGCAAGGACACACATATAAGAACAAAAAAGATTAGGACGAGCAGGCGGGGCAGGTGTGGGCCGAGGTAACTAGCAGAAAAGGAGTGTCTTAAGTGCCTGTTTTAATTTCAGAAAGCTGCTACAAGCCCTCAGGTCAGGCGGAAGATCATTCCAGAGCCTGGGAGCTGTGTGGGCAAAGGAGTTTGTGCAACCATAGCCAATCTTGCCTTGGGAATGAGCAGGAGATTGGAGTTGTTAGATGTCAGTACCCTTCTCTCTGGCAATCGGCCAGTTTCTGGGCAATATAACTTGGAGCGTTTCTGGGAAAGGCCATCGCTATTGGATCATACCCATGGGGGTGGGCAAGCAACGGAGGATCACCTGGATAGATGGTCCTCAGCTATTGGAAGTGGGATACCCATAGTGAGACACAGCATTCTATTGTTTCCTTTACAAAAGGAATCTCTGTACCAGAGAAGGGTTTGGGATATTGTTCATCCAGTCACATGATCTCTCAGAAGGTTGACATGTTAAACAAAGGAAGAGGAAGGGTAATAATTAGACATGGTGTCCCCCTTATCTTCAGGATAGCCAACCTGATCTTCCCCCAACCTTTATGGGCCACTGCAAATGTGTTCCACTTCTTTCCCCCTTTAAAATGCATGACAATACTGAGACGAGGAAGAGACAACTAGGAGCCATGGAGATTACCTCCCATTCAAATACTGGAATGGAGAAGAAGCCTGAAGGTCAGGCATGGCACCTGAATTGGTTTAATTGTGGTCAGGCAAGTCAGGCAAGACAAGCCCTTAACTTACAGCTGCGGCCTATTAATGAAGCTCAGGTGTATAAAAAGGAAAAAAGCGAACAAGCGAGTGGAGGCAGAAGCCAAAGAAAGATGACCAGAGTGGAAGCTATACGGGAAGAAAAGCCGAGAAGCCAATATGCCATCAGAAGTCCTGGGAATCCCATCAGAAAGTGCACATAGATCGGAGTTTCCTCAGCTGGGCAGGCGAGCAGCAGGCGCTTCAAAACGGTGAAGGTGAAGCTCTGTGGAATAACCGGCGAGTGCATTGTGAAGCGCAGAACGAAGGAGCTGCCAAGACGGGTAAGTGTCTGGGATACTCGCAATGCTGAATTCCAAGCTGAATTAAATCAATGCTAGTATTGTAATATATGGAACAAAGAGAAATAAGTTACTCATATTGAATACTGAAATAAATGGAACTAATGAAAGTAACTTCATGCAATGATGAAACGGACAATGTTACTTATATGAAACGACCAGCATTAGTAACATTGAATCACAGAACTGAATGAAACAAGTGAAAGTAACATAGCATACTAAATGAAGTGAACACATTTGCTTCAATTGAATATCACATTGCATGAAAGTAGTGAAAGAAAATTAACTTGAATATGAGATTGAATAAATGGAACAAAGGCCACCACTATCAGAAGCAAAGTCATATTGACTACCATGAAAGCAAACATGCTAATCAGATGAACTATTTCTTTGAATACAATGATATTATCTGAACACCATTGATGAACAATTAATTGAAATTTAACAAGGAAACCAAATTGAAGGCTTTAAGAAACTACGTTGACGAAGTTGTGAAACTACGCTTTAAGAAACAGTTTGGTCAATCACATCTTGAACTCTGAAAGAAGCCTGGAAGCTCCTGGTTGCGTAACCTGTAATGGGAGGACTGTGTGGTCAAAAACTGCATCAATTCCAGAGAGCCACTAATTGTAAATCAAAGTTTGATTGCAAAGCAAATGTTACGTTTCTGGTTGCAAGACCTGTAGTGGGTGGACCGTTGTCATGATCTCTGCTTCCAAAAGGTCAGGGTTTTCCCAACTCCCTTGGAAGCAGATCCATAACCCAGGTTCCGAGTGCCAACCAGTCCCAATTGGGACCTTTTGGACCCAGTCCTGGCGCCAGTGGCACCAGGCTCATAAATATGCCCAGTCCCAGCGCTGGAAACGCCGGGCTCATAATGCTTGGGTGGACTTACCTGCAGCAGACCATGCTGCTTACTTGCCTGCCAGTTGAGCCTCTGATCCTCTTCTGTTTGGAACTACTTTTCCTGTTGGGTGGGGCAGGAGCCACTCCCTAGATTCAGAACACTGTAACTCTTCTGGAAAGCAGGAACTCTTTTCTTACCTAGGCGTGGCTGTGGAAGGAGATACCTAAGCACTACAGGAGGCTATTTAAACCACACCCGATGGATGAATCTTGCTTTGCGTTATTCTGCATCCTCTGCAGCAGAACGCTCATTGTGTCTTCTGCATCTGATCCTGGGCCTAAGGAAAAAGGCTTACCATCCTGAATCCAGTCTTCAGGAACACCTATAAAGACAAGAAAGAACAGGTTAGCATTACGGTCTTCAGTGACAGCTCTTCACTTACCTGGTCCATCGGCTGTCACCAACGCCTCGCGCTGCATTCCGGCATCTGAAAGACAAAGGCTTACCTACTCTTCGTGCGCTCCGGAGGTCTTCACACTGCATTCCGGCATCTGAAAGACAAAAGCTTACCAACTCTTCGCACGTTCCGGAGGCCTTCGGCGCTGCATCCCGCATCTGAAAGACAAAACAAGGTGCGTTTAAAGACATTGGGGAACTTTAATACTCACGTGCCATTACTCCTTTCCACATCTAACCCAGTGGGTATTCCGGCACCCTGCAGCCGCTCCGAACTTGTACCTGCAAAATAAAAAGACAGTTAGAGCGCATCGTGAAGCAGGCAACAAGCGCTTACTTACGTGCTTCCAGGCGCTTCTATTCATCACACGGGCTCCATCTTCAACTCACTTCAGCCCGTCATCCGCCATCGCCGGAACCCTGCAAAACAAGAAACATCATTACTAAAGACTTTAAAGACATTAGAATTACTCGAAACTTACCGTTCGTGCAGTAAACAACGGACAGCAGTCCTCTGAAGTCAAGAGGCCTGCTCCCCTTATCCAGTGAAGAAACTGGTTACAGCACCCTGCCCCGAGGCAGATGGAGAGCACGGCGTTCACTTACCTAAGGTGAGAGCGTTAACCTTTGGGGTTCTACAGGAGAAGAGAAAAGGAAGAAGAGAGAGACATTCAATAACCCAGTTCCTTAATCCCATATTTTCTATCTGCAGACATCTTACCCTTCGAGTCAGACATACAGTGCACAGATGTCCAGCCCAAAGAGCTAGCCGTGTGTTACACATCACCTTTGAAGATACGGTATACGCCCAGTCAAGACCGGCGCCTCTACGGGAATCAGGTGAGCGTTACAACCGTGTGGTCTGAAACATTTCTATGGTAACAAGGAAGCTTGCTATGTTGAAATTAAGAAAGCCAATGGTGATAAACCTCAAACTTGGGGAAGTGGCCCTGAGTTATACAAGTTTATCTACAAGACAAACCCCTCAAAGTTACTTTCTTTTCATATGAACATTGAGATTGGGGAAGGAAACTCTAAGTTTCAGTTCCTGGAATTGAGTACCCTTGCAACTGTGTTAAACTTGGGGAAGGCCACCTTAACCTCTAAACACTGTATTTAATCATTTTCTAACAGGAAGACAAATTGAACTTTGTGGTGGACCTATTGACATTTGGTAGGGAAAACTGACAAATAAGCCCAAACTTGAAGTAGCTCAGACAATTATGTTTGGAACACTATTTTGAGTTATAGTTGATGTCCCTACACATTGGGCCTCATTCCGAGTATGCCAGTATCCTGCGGGACAGCTGCCAGGATACCAGCATTTGGTAATTTTACCGGCACTCGGTCCGGCAGCATTGCTAATGGATTACAAGTGCTGGTGGGATGGTGTAAATCCCTGTTCATGGAGTCCCACAGGACTCCATGAGGGGATTTTCCATCATTACTACTGCCGGCAATGCCGGTGGGGGTAATGAGGGCTTTTTTGGCAAGTAGGGTGCCTGGCTTACCTCCAGCATTTAGCTGGAGGTAACCCAGGTGCCCCACCGGCAAATCCATAGTCAGGCGGTGCGGTAAAATGCTGGCATTCACAGGTACTACCACTTTGTTGCAGGACCGCCCATCTCAGAATGAGGCCCATTATTTGGTGTTAGTTGTGAGGTCAAGTACAGGATTTGGACACAGCCAGATTTTTATGCTGAATTTATTGACATTGAGGTTCCTTACTTTCTTTAGGTAGGGAAATCCCACCTTAGTATAGGGCAAGTTAGGCCTAAATCCATCCTGACATTTTCTTTAATAAAAGATTGTTCAACTTTGAATCTGTTGTCTAAGTCTCCTTTTATGATGCCAACCTCACAATACCCAGTACTGTCGCTGTTTGGAAGCATTTTTGCAATCTCGTTTCCCTCTTGAAGAATATAACTTGCCCTGGGCCCATGCTGCCTTAAAGAGGTGAGGCAGGTGAACCAGTCATGGTGTGCCCATTTCACCTTCATGGTTGAGGGCACTGTTGGTTTAGTAGTAGTGTGGGGCTGAGTAGGAGATTCCTTCACTACTCATGCCTCTGCTCCTGCAGAGCAGTAGTTATTTTGTCACAATAGTGTCCAGTGTTTGGGAATCTAGCACAGATTGCACTCACAGCTCAGTCAGCCTAACAAAAGTACTGCACAGGCCACGTTGGAATCACTGCCATCTGTTTTTTATTTTCTCAGAAAGGAATTAAACATGATTCTGTGAAGGGCTTGAAATCCGGCTTCCTGCATTTTAGGCAAGAGACGTTTCACCTTTCTTCCCTCTGATTAATTGAATGGTCAATGACACATCTGCAAGTGTACGAACATAACTCATGATCATTTTCATGTTTTAGGATGTACATTTGATATATTACTGCGGTATCATGTGTGCCCGGACATTCCGTCTTGAATGCTTAGGGGATGCAAGGTGCTTGTGGAATGCTTGCTAGAATGTGGAATGTAGAGCCCTGGAGATTCTAAGAGTGATTATTAGGGTTCAGACAGAATGGGATTACTTACATCATGGTTGTCTTTACCTGAATCTCCTATCTAACTACCTTCTTTTGCCTTTACAATACTGGATTCAGCCTTTTCCTCCTGCTTGCTACCAGCTGCTCATTATGCTAAAATCACTGATTCGGGTGCGAGAGAGAAAAAGAGAGAGAGAAAGACAGACAGAGAGAGAGAGAGAGAGAGAGAGAGAGAGAAAGAGAGAGAGATAGAGAGAGAGAGAGAGAGAGGGAGAGAGAGAGAGCGCGAGCGAGTGCGAGCCAGAGAGATCCTGCACAGGCTACCAGGCTACAGTCTTTTGCAGCTCTGGCTTGTGTGATCTAATGTGGCAGACATTGGGCCTCATTAGAAGGTTGGAGGTAACCATGCCGCTTTTAGCGGCATGATTGCCTCCATACCGCAATCCGGGCCCGGGTTCCTCGAATAAGGAATTACCGGCCCATCGCAACCTTGGCGGACCCGGTAATTCCCCGTCCGAGGAACCCGGACCCGGTCCATCCCCATTCCCATTGAGCCCCCATGGGGCTCAATGGGAATGGGGATGGAGCTAACAACGGGCCCGTTAATGACGGGCCCGTTGTTAGCTCCCTGGTCCCCTCGCGGGACCCGGTAAGGATGCCTGGTTTTTCCAGGCGCCCATTGCGGGTCCCGCGAGGAGATCTCGTAATAGGGCGGAACGGGTTTACCGGCACCGGCACCTTTACCAGTGCCGGTAAACCCATTCCGCCAACCTTATAGTGAGGGCCATTGTGTTGATCTTTGGAAACTGGTATAGCGTCATGCCCTTAATACACCGCCTTTGCATCAGTGCACGTTTAAGTGATCTTTTTGTGGTAAATAATCTTCAAGGGCATGAACCTCACCTGTAGATTTGTATATGGAACCAATGGAGAATCACCCCACTAACCTGGTCTGCAGCATCCACAAATATGGTGACTACGCCCGCTCTACCTAAAGGTCAATTCTGCCAACAACATCCATCAGCTAAAATTCAGCTTTTTACATCAATGGACTGGAGAAATACAACCAAATCCCCCCAACCCTCAGAAAGCTACACTAAATAATGTCCTGTATTGGATACAAGACTACGAAAAAAGGAATTCCATCCCACCTGGTCTAACCTAACCAGCAGCAGACGAAGCTACAATACCAGACTAATCTAAACCAGGAGTATGCAACATTCGACTGCCCACATGCTTTGGGCTGGAGCGCACAAATAAACTAGCCTACCTAGTCAATGGTGAAGAATCATGTGAGCCATAGTCCAAAACATCTGGAACGCTACAGTTTGCAGACCACTGATCTACCTCCTGCAGGGACGAACGAACAAGGAGCAAAGCTAGGCACCCCATCCTCCAAATAACATTCAAAACATCAGTCCCACAGGCTCGATTGCTCGTGCATTTCACAAAGAAATCGAGGAGCGCACTCTACACAAAGCACTGACTCTGTGTGAAAATGTTGCCAGGACAATGTAGTCATGTGAAAAAGTAGTTTTCAAAATGTATTCATTCTATACGAGCATTATAAAGTGTGAAAATGTTGTCAGTAATAATGCCACCAGAAAAAGGCTATTTTAAAACACACAGATGTACAAGGCTGCAACCCTAGCAATGATCTAAACCCCTAATAAAAGCAGCCAGTCACCAGCCTTACACAATCCTCCTTACCCTAACTCTATCTACAATGCTTATTCTGTCCCAACCCTAATGCCTGCCCAAACCCTGCAGCGCTCTAAGGCATGCTATTTTCAGGTGACTACGTGGAAAACACAAGTAATGAGAAAATGAAGTAATCCTAACTCCAACCCTATGACCTGCCCCGTCGACCACCCTTACATCCCTTACCCAAACCCAAAGCCTTTTTCTAATACTAATTTTGGTCTCATACTAACTCCAACTCAAACACTTACTCTAACCCTGACTCTTCACTGACTCCTAGGTTTATCCTAACCCCATCCTACCTCAACACCACCAGTCACCCCAATATTCCTATTACTTTCCTTAAATCCAACCCAACCCCTTATTCTGTGAACTCTAACCTTACCCTCGCTCCTTACCGTATCCTAACACTAACCCTGGCGCTTACTCTATCCTAAACCCTACCTAACATCAACATCCCCAACCCTCCAAAAATACCCTAATCCTAACTCACACCTTAACTCTATCAAACATGTTTACTCTAACCCTAACCCCTAAGATTATCAAAATCACTATTCTAAGCCTAAAACAGCCAACCACAAGCCATCCACCACTGCATTAAGCCCAACTTTTGGCTACTTTTCATCTGCAATTTTTGATGATTTTTTCTTGACTACTATTTCACTGCAAATGTATTTTCACCCCAGTTATTTCACCAACTACATTTTACTTGACAACATTTTCACTGGATACCAAAATACCTTGTTGCATGTTGACTTCCTGATAGCAAGTTATCCCTGCTACACCCCTCCCAGTGTCTACCTGCCATTCCTTCTCAGTCTTCTTTCACTTTTTGTTCAGCACTCATTTTTTTCGTAGCACGGTTTGTGCTGTATAATCCCACAAATACGTTCATACTCGCATATGCACATATACGCAAACATGTATATAGGCATGCATAATCCCCATATTGCATCTCTTCTCAAGTTATATTGTTTTTTGACTCCTTCTTATGCTGAGGACACTCG
Organism: Ambystoma mexicanum; assembly: GCF_040938575.1. Taxonomy (NCBI): domain Eukaryota; kingdom Metazoa; phylum Chordata; class Amphibia; order Caudata; family Ambystomatidae; genus Ambystoma; species Ambystoma mexicanum. The sequence continues at coordinate 534,381,171 of NC_090926.1, forward strand.
TGCATGTTCTAACTTGTTGCAATGATTGCCTACATTTTCGAAGCTGGATTGTCCATTCTACAGTAACCAAAGATGCTGTTTTTGAAGGAACATACCATAGCAGCATCATCATACATCATCATCAAACACTTTATTTCGGTAATACAAACCATGAAAGCAACAAAACAGTAAAACACTAGAAATAAAAAAACGATTCAAATGTGATAAAAGGTTTAGTTCTTACAGTCAATTCAGCTTTGTACAAGCAGACATAAGCTCTCTGCACATTCAAAAAGTCAGCATAAACACCCCCACCCCTGCCAATTGTGCCACGTCACATAGGCCTGTCACCCCAGGAGTAAGAAATACAGACGAAGTGCATAGATTATAGGCTAAATAAACAATCAATGAAAACTTGGAGTTATATAGCTATAAGATTGCTTCATGTCAATATCTAATTAGGCTACGAGTGCTGGTTATGTTAGTAACTGTCACTTGCATACTGACAGAAGTAGTTGCCCCAAGTAAGATTATGCCTGATAATATCACTGACCGGAAAAGCTGTTCCTGACTACAAACCTATTTCCCCACGTCTGTGACTGGATGGTTTCTCCTTCGAATCTCAGAGTCCACAAAGCTCGTATTTAAAATAAATAAATGCATAAATAAATAAAACAATATAGTAGCACACAACATCCATACAAAATACAAAAATCTTTAACTTTTCCAAAACCTTTATCCGACGCACAGTCATCAGGTTACAATACATTTCAAATGGATAAAATACACAGAATCCATTGTGTAAAAATACCACAAGAAACTTGAGTAAAAGTCTCAAATGCAACACTAAAACAATATGTAAAACAACACTATGCCTCAGTTATCACAATCAAGTAGTTCTAACCATTCCCAAAAGCGGTTATGGCACCAGGAGTGAAATACTCGCAGCCTAGCGCCCGGTTAAAATGCTACCTTGCTTCTCCTCAGCAGCCAAGCTGGGGGCCACTGACTATGCCGTTGTAGTCAAACGCATGCCCACCTGTTTTGATACCTGCCGCCAGCAGTACGGGTCTCAGATATAACCGCCTCTGTGCTGGTATGGCTTGCAAAATAAAAGGAAGTGTTCTATTGTCTCCTTGGTAGCCCCGCATGACGGACAACTGACTTGGTCGGAGCTCTTCCATTTGGAGCTAAAGGCGATAATTGGCAGGATAACTAGTTTAAGCCTCATGTATAGTGATCGAGCATAGAAAGGGCTGATCTGATCCAGATAGGCTTTGAAGCCCTCTATGTATAGAAAAATACATTCAACACATCCACTGGGAAACCTCTTGGCACAAGGTACTTCTACTAGATAGGAACCATACAAAAATCGTTTCTAAAGAGCATGCATTATATCACAGCTCTCCTGATATGCCAGGCTCATAATAAATAATGTGGCACCAGAAACATAGCACAACCTGAGGAAGATGACTTACATGCAGCTATCACCTCTTTTGCATAGCAATTCTCTTGTGATTCTTGAGACTGTAAACATGTGTTTCTGTGGGAAAAAAGTCATTTTGACTGATAGCACAGTTTTCAGAGTGTCTTCTTAGATAGAATAGACCTCACCCAGTCTATTTCTATAAATTACAAAATAAATGCATGACTGATATTTTATGCAAAAGGAGTTCCATTGTCAACCTCAGATTGAATGTTTTTCCATTTGTGCAGTTGGATTTGTTGGTTTGACATTCAATTTATTTGTGATTATTAAATGTTTTAAAGTATAATTCGTAGACAAATAGAGACTGACAATCATGGCCTCAGTGGTATGTGTGATCCTTTTTTCTTTTTCTTGAGTCAGCTTGATATATTGACTGTGCTACATTCCTAAATTTGCTCAAGGACCATGCAGGCAGATATCTTAGTGCAGCGTTAGTCCTCCAATTATGTACAGCTGCCCAGCGTCCTCCTTGATGAATGTCTAATCATTTATCATGGGAAGAGGCTGTCCTAATCACGGTGTGGGCACGTCAAGCATCACCCACAAACCCAAGAAACAAATCTATGATCCTATTTACCAAACTGCATACTTAATACGTCTTTCCCATCTTCTTCTATATAGCATACAGGGTGACCGGCAAGCCATCTCCTCGGGCAATCCTACGGCTTTTGGACAGGCTGTTGCATATCATATCTGTTTCTGATACTCCAGGATGCAAATTAACATTACTTTGAAATGTATGCTAACATTACGTTAAAGGTTTGGTTCAATTAAAACCATGGCTAGCAATGGAATATCTCTGCATCCTATGGTTACAATTCATGACTGCATGGTGAACTATCTTGGAAATCCCTCTAATTGCCAACGTGCTGGGAGGATAGCTGAAGGGCAACACGCAGAGCAACACAGGTACGAATCCCGGGTCCGTGCTTAGAAAGTTCTTCCATATTAAGTGCGTTATAAAAAAACGATTAAAAAAAATAAAATAACAAAGAATGACCAACAATGTCTTTGTCAACATTAACTGCCTCATCTCCAAAGCCAGCAGCACCATCAGTGCGCAATATCATTCTCTTCTCTTTCTAACACATCCCACGGGTGTTTTGCCAACTCTGGCTGTGAATGGCGATTCCCAGCTTCAACACTCCATAATCGGATTTAGAATAAGCTACTGCCTCAAAATGTACAGAAGACTACTCCATAAATGTATCAAGCACTGAGATCCTGATCCATCTCAACCAGGTGACCACATGTGATAGGAAAGGCTCTGATATTCTTCCAACCCATCTGACAAAATTGGGCAGGGTCTCAGGAGCATCCCCGGAATGGAAATACTCTGTCCTGCCACAGTTTGGCCAACAAATGGGATTAGGAACCTCCAGGTCATCACTCACAAGGGTGACTGACCTGAGTGATTCCCCTGCTATAATCCCTTTTCCCATGTCTTCATATGTTACTGTAATCCATTGCTGCATGATGAGCTCTACTCAACTCAAGTGGATTGCACACAGGTTCACACCCAGCTGCCATTCAAAGTACAGGATACAATACAAGTAGCACTGCTTCAATGTCCACAAAACATCGAGCCAGGCCATGGCCGGCCCTGACAAAAAATCGCTTCCAAACGACTCTAGCTCAGCTCCGCATATATCTGAGAACAAGGCCACTCTACTAATTCAGTACCAACAAGAGTGCTCTTAATCTTGCACAGGGTTGTTCCACCTCTTCATGCCAAACAGTTTCAGACTCAACAGGCCACTTGTGCTATCTAAACTGGATCACGGCAAAATAATTCATGCATGGCCGTGAACAAAGTGGCATTCGTAAACCACGTTGGATCCAAAACCAACCTGAAAGATTCTGTACGAACCGGTTAAAGCCAGACCACATGTCCAATGCACTCAATGAGCAACACTTGCTGCCAGTACTGCCAGTGTATCCAGGGTCTGGGGCTTGCAGGCTGCTTGACCTAAATAGACAAACACTGCTCTCCAGCTGTACCTTTGCATATATGGCACATTAGAGAAAGTCAAAAAACACGTGAAATAAGTAAAGCTTCTGGCAGAGGGTACTAGGATAGTAATGGCATACTGCAGCTGACATTATCAGCAATGGAAACAGATTAGAGTGTTAGGCTCATGATCCATGACCCTGGATACTGGGGGCAGATGCCATATGTTGAGAGACCCTGAAATAATCTTTTGCAAGATTTTCGGTCTCCAGATGTACCCAATAAATCTTTGAGATGATTACTGAAATGGATCAACAACAACATGTTGGCTGAGCCCAGCTGCATTAAAAGGGACACATCCAAATATTGATGCCAACCACACATACATTCAAAGGAAGAGTTTTCCCGTCTCATATTCAGGGTGCCGCTGGTGCAGTGCAAAAAATAACAAGAGGGCCTCACCACATGTTTTCCCTGTGCTTCACCAAACCCAGTGACGGACCTACAGGTATCTGGTACCACTATGCTGATGCTGAGCTATATGAGACTCTGCAAATGGGTCTCTCATTTTGTTGCTTTTGCAAATTGAGGAGAAAGCCAGTGGAAAACTCTTGTGACTTTATCCCATGAGCACATGACTCTTAATCCTAATGGATACACGTGGGCCCTCCAGGCAGTAGACCATGACATTGCCCGTCTTGATTACCCAGATACATATATGGAACACAGATTGCACCCCCATTTTACCCAATGGAGGTTGGGAAGAGATGACTACAGTATGCTTTCTTCCCTTTCCCCCTGGCCACATTTTCTCGAACCCAGTCCTGCCTTGGTTGAACATATTTTCACCGAGGCAATCCATATCTCTTTATAAAGATATGACAAACAGGAACTTTGATGTTCAGCAGAAATACCATGTTGTGACATTGACAAAGTAGCGATTAGACCAAATCACGGTGGCATCTGTTACTGGCAGGAGCATCAGGCAGCGGTGTCATAGCTAGGCACTACAACACTTAGGCACCTACATTGTTGGAAAGGCTATAGTGAAGCACAAACTGAAAGCACCCTTAAACCAGCCAGGGGTGCAGTGGCTCCAATGGGGTAGGTCATGAGGTGTAAGCACTGCAGTGATTCGGACAGGGTCTGATCAGTCCTCAGAGCCGAAGGCAGAGCACCTCTTAACATGGAGCTCAACCAACGGCTTGTGTCACTAGTGCAGATAGAATTCTTGACTTCCCAAATGACTACAACGGACCCACTTGGCTCAACCGCCGCCACTCTGGCTTTCCCAGTGCGAACGCTTCCTAGTTCACTAAGTGGTGCCTTGGGCTGCGTATTCAGCTAAAGCACCAAGGTCTTTCTCCTGATCCAGCCTAGAACCCTTTCTTTGACTGCTTTTAAAAGTTGCCACATTTTAAGCCTGCTTCCACTTGCAGTTCATCATTAAACCATCAGCGCGGAGGGAGGGACGGGCTCAAACAAATCAGGTGGGGCCCGTTCCGTGCATGCTATTGGCAATTCTAACTTTTTAGGCCTTCAAAGGAATATGATATGATATGATGAGTCATTTATAACGTGCCTGTACACAAGTGTTTCTAGGCGTGAAATGGACGAGTTGTTTTGTCTTTCCACTTTCCAAACAGATCACTCATTCTGGTAGCCTCGTCTTGGTACATTTTCCAAACCATGTTACATGTTGAAACATCAAGAGTCATTTTTTGTGGAAAATTCTATCTTTTCTTTGAAATAACCTTTAATGTTTCCTTTTCATAGAATATAAACCCATATATGCCCTCAATATTTAGAAAGTATTAAATGTACACATTTATGAAAAATCAGTCAATGGATCCAACACACAGAGTTTTTACCAGAGAAACCATAAGAGGTTCACTGTAGAAACTAAACATTTTTGGCACAAAGTTTTAAACATTGGAAAACGAAAATGTAATTGTGTAGTGTTCAATTAAAATATTAATTTCTAGTTAACATCTATACATTTAAGAAAAAGGTACCGAATTGTTTTGCCATGTGACATCAACATTACTAAATTCAAGACTAAGGGCCTCATTACGACCCTGGCGGAACGGGTTAACGGGTGCCGCAAAAGGAGGCGGACCCGTTAAACCCATTCCGCCACATTACGAGGTCCCCTTGCGGGCCCCGGGTCCCGCGAGGGGAAGAGAAAGCAAACAACGGACCACTCGTAATCGGCCCGTTGTTTGCTCCCTCTCCCATTCCCATTCAAACCCTATGGGAGCTGAAATGGGAATGGGGAAGGTCCGAGTTCCGGAAGGGAGGAATTACCGGGCCCTCCGAACTCGGAATGGCCCGGTAATTCCTCATTCTAGGAACCCGGACCCGGACGCGATTTCGGCACCAGCCATGCCGCCAATAGCGGCATGGCTACCCCCGAGGTCGTAATGAGGCCCTAAGTGACCAAAGTGAGCAATTGCTGTGAAGATATCTGCTTCCCATTTTGGGGTGCAAGCCAAACACTACACAGATTCTAGGGGTCTTAAAGTATTGGTTGCGACCAATAGCATCTTTGGCACACCAAACCCACACATGTGCTACAATGGTATGGGAACTATATTGTTCCCCTCTCTATTCATTTCTATTGAAGAAATGTAGACATTTCCTTTCGGGGAGAATCTTTGAGACAGTGTGGGCCTCATTACGACCTCGGGGGTAGCCATGCCGCTATTGGCGGCATGGCTGCCGCCAAAATCGCATCCCGGTCCGGGTTCCCAGAATGAGGAATTACCGGGCCATTCCGAGTTCGGAGTGCCCGGTAATTCCTCCCTTCAGGAACCCAGACCCGGACCTTCCCCATTCCCATTTCAGCCCCCATAGGGCTGAATGGGAATGAGAGAGGGAGCAAACAACATGCCGATTACGAGTGGCCCGTTGTTTGCTCCCTCTTCCCCTCGCGGGACCCGGTAAGCACGCCTGGTTTTACCAGGCGTGCTTACCGGGTCCCACAAGGGGACCTCGTAATGTGGCGGAACGGGTTTAACGGGTCCGCCTCCTTTTGCGGCACCCATTAACCCATTCCGCCAGGGTAGTAATGAGGTCCTGTGAGTAAAGATTGCACCCAACAACTAAAGTGCGTTTCCCAAATGCAAATCCTGATTCGCTCTCTCTATTGTGTTGAGCTACAACTGGATGGAAGCACCACGGGTCACCTCCATTTCTGACCTGATGTCTAAATGTGTGTATGGATGTTGCCGAAAATTAAACACTATGACCACCTGCAGCCATTAGCGACCTCCCTGTTTTTCCAAGTCAAATCATCTGCTCCCATCCCTGGGCACAAGACATAGGCGTTTATGTGCCAAGTGAAGGATTGCTATATGGGCATTTTTACCATATGAACGCCGGGAGGAGAGAGCTTTCTGATTTCGTCTCAGGAGGATAGCTCTGGGGCAACTTGCTCACCTTGGAAACAAGACGACACGGAGCAACACAGGTTTGATCCCCTGGTCCACACTTAGAAACCTCTGGATATTAAGTGCGTTAACAATACCCTATCATATCAAAGCTCTTTAAGCAACATATTACATGTGGCTCGCTTTTTACGAGGTGTGTCCAAGCTTAGAGAACAGCCTGCTTCTATATTGGCGTCAGTTCTGAATGTGAGCCAGCTGAGCTAGCTTCCCACGCTATGTACGTGCCTACTTACCACCACAAAGATCTAACTTGCTCTTTCCCCATTCCATGCTGGTTTTAACCAGCTCACTCCACTGGTTATGCTACTTGCCTGCACATATGTATTCCTCCACGAATGCGAGGACACACGTGACAATTGCACATGTCAATTCAATGCAATCATGTGGTCCCATAAAGGTTGCTAGCATCAACTCTCTGGGCCAAAACTAAAAAGGAGGAGTGTTAGTATCCTTAGTTCTGTGCAGACATGCTGTGCTGCAGTAAGGTAACAGAGAAGGTCATGCACACAGATGAGTCAGCATGAAGGAAAGGGGTGCACATTAATGCAGAGAAGGTGCAAATTCAGCCAGGGTCCTTAAAACAAAGCTGCATTATCAAATGGTCCTGATCAAACAGCACAGTCCTAATTCTTGTATTATTTAATTGTAAGGATCTGGTTCGTAATTGGATCATCTGTGGTGTGTGACCGGTGACCAGATAAAGTGACGGGTAAACAGTGACCAGATACGATGCAATGATGTGGCCTCGATGGTCCTATAACTCTGAAACCCGATTATTCTCAACATGATGTTATTGTACCTACAGTTTTTCCACTGTTCATACACGTCGGGTGATAAGATAAACCTTAAATTAGAAGATTTTCTTCTGCCACTTTGTTTGACCTTGGTGCAAACCCTGCACAGGCTTGGTTGACCAGAATGCCATGTTTCTTCATCACATGTTTTTATAAAATGTTCTCTAGGAAACGCTGACTATTGACTCCGGAGGACAGGTCATGGGCAACGTGCTCGCCTTGGAAGCAAGACCACATGGAGCACCACAGGTTCTATCCTCGGATCCGTGTTTAGAAACCTCTGGCTATTAAGCACGTTATAAATAACCTATCATTACATGTATGCAACTTTCAAACGGAACATGTGGCTTTAAGTGCTTTGCTCTCTTTAGGAGCATCATTCTTCTTTTGATATTGGAGCATTTCTGTGAGCAAAGGAAATGATACACGTTACTATGGAAACTCAGGATGTTTTACCAAGTTGCCATTGTGATGCTACTGAAACTGATGCGTCCTGATTAGGAGATCCAGACGGGTTCTCAGAATGACCAACAATAAGCAAACCACTGTCATTGAAATATGTAACTATTCCATGGGAGGTTGAGGCCAGGCCCCCTTGCCCCCCTACTTTGGGAGCGTATGTCATTAAAAGGCCTCATGCAGGACACTGGGCATTGTTTTGTTACTCTTCATTTGCATTTTTACTGTATTATATATTGTCGTGGTTCAGGGAATGCAATACACTTTGCCAGTGTTTGAATCTCCTACATAGCTCTGGCTGACCCTTCCTGCTTCCACACATTCTTTCCCCTCGGTAAAATGCCGTCACGCGTCACCGTGGTTGTCGACTGACGTATTAGTTTCGGGTTACTGCAATATCTGCATAACTTTCCTCCTGGAACTGAAAGTCCATAAAGTTTTCGTAAACGATTTTGAAATGTTGAGCGAATTGCAGTTTCTGGCCAAGAGTTTTGAAAGGTGGAAAAGCATTAAAAAAAAAAAAATCACGGAAATGATTGCTGTGCTGAACCCCAACTTAATTATCCTAGCAGAATGCATTGTTCAATGTACCCAATAGTCCTTGCAAAATTGACAAATTACGCTGCGTGGTAGGAGAGTTGTGTTGGTATAAGCACGCCATCGCCATGCTTTGTGTTCAGCACCTTCTGTCTGTCACAGACTCATGTCCCAATTTGTTATCAATCTGGCTTTTATTCCATGGCTGCACCTATCATGCCAGCTATCGCACCAAAGGACAAATCCCTGGACAAACCCGGTTGTGACCTGTGGAGAAGATTATATGCATTCCGGTGAGAAAGTCTCCCTGTACTTATCAGATCTTGCGGTGCTTGCAAGAAAACGAGAAGGCAAGTGTATTGAATCCTTTCCTGCCCCTTGATGCTGTCTGAACAGAAAACAATCCTGATAGCTAAGGGGCAAGGTGCTCGCCTTGGAAGCAAGAGGACACCAAGCAACACAGGTATGAACCCCGGGACCGTAGAAACCTCTGGTTATTAAGCACGTTATAAATAACCTATCATAACATATCATGTCTTTGAGACTGGTACCAAACCATGAAGGCTCCTCTTCATGAAAGCAGTTTGTGGTACATTGATGTCAAATATCAGGTCAGTAGGATGAGTTGCACTGCCATCCATGACCGCTGAAGGCCACTGATGTATTTTTTGTGCCTCACAGCAAACTCAACGCACCCCGTGGCAACCCTCTGTTGCATAAAATCTGGTCACAGAGAATCAGTCTTAGATCATTTTCCATCAGAGATGGGGAGGAGGGTTTGCTTTAGCATATTAGGAGAGGTCATCTGAGTTTGGTGGAGTTTACATTTTGTTTGGCTCTTAGCTTAATTACAACTCAAAAAAACTCTGAACCGCTTCGCTGGGGCCCCTAACTTGCGAAGTTGGCCGTTACCGACAGGGTCGGGCCGCCACCTTGGTTACTATCGCCTCCGTATAGTTTGAAAGGTATGCAGTGTTAATAATGAGAAAAATAAAAGAACAAACATTTTAAATGACACCTGAATAACGACAAAAAGTCGAATTATTTAGTAAAGGTATGTATGGGGGTGGAGTAAGGGATTAAAAGGGATGGGGTAGATGGGGGAGTGTAAAAAGGCTGTAGAAATGGGATACATGGGCAGAGGACCCCCCCAAATAAAAAATAAAAAAAGAATCAACTAACATGTATGTCGTTATTTTTATTGTCGTTATAAACACATGGAACCGCCTGAAACTCTGCTAAGTCCACCTTTGGTAACACTTCCAACTGAATAAGATAAACATGTCTAGGTATTAATGTATTTATTGATGGGTTTTTGTAAATGAAGTCATGCCACCTTTCCTCCGTCTCGGAGAATCATGCACAGGGAAATCAAGGGTCAAAATCTGGACAAATGGATTGGTTCAAAGTTATTGCGCAGAAGAGTTGTTCAATTAGAAATTTCAAGAGCGGAGCCGCCATGTGCAAACCAGAGATGGCTTGTGTTTTACATGTGCAGGAACCTCCCCATTTTGTATGAGCTGCATCAATGATAAGTCAGACAGTGGGAATATCCTACAGCATACAGTGTATTGCCATAATGGGCAGGCAGGGCTAGTCTTTGGCATCTTACAATACATAGCGCACACATTCTTGTAGATATGCCAAAAGACTAATCATCCTTGTCAAATGCCGGAGAGTGTTGAAGGCTTGAAAGTTCCACATTATTTGGTTTTACCCTACACAGAGGGAGCCGTTGAGCACCAGTGTCAGTAATAGTTGGCCGAAGTGTCGTTTATTAGCAGTCCTGGATCATTGCTTTACATATTACAAGAACATTCTCCTCCTACAAACATTGCTACTGACCCATATTTTTAAAATATAGACCCTACATATATATGGATTGAAGCCACTTGAAATGTTCTGCAGCTGCTCTAGGAAACCTATGTAAATGTCTGATTTAAAATGATATATACACAGCATCTGCTACACTCAACACGAACCTGGTTGCCAAATCCTGGATTTTTTCAACCTGTCATCAATTTATTGATCATTGCACAAAACATCACACTGCTCTGATCTATGCACACCCCTACTATACCTCTCACTCCCTTCCAAGAATGCCCGCAATGTTTCCTGGGGTCTGAGTTACTAGTTCACAGTTACTTCCAAGTTTTCCAACGATAGCGACTGATCAAAGATAGCTTTCGGGGGTGTTCATGTGCTGTGATATTTGTAATGTAGAGACATGTGCAATCCATTATAATGCCTCTTGCTTTGTTTAACTAGACTCTATGCTTGGGACATAAAGTTATATGTTAAGTTTTGTCGGCATTTCAAATTAACCATCACAGATCAAGTGGCATGTTAATAATTGATCACAAAATATGAGTTCAGATGGATGGCATCCTGCTCTGGATTTCCTGAGATATTAATACACAATTATCAACATATGTATGAAGCGCTGTGGTATATTCCACCAGCACGTCGGGCGGGTATCTAAACGTCAGCCAGGTATCCTAAGTACATATTGAATAACAGCAGATGCAGTGGAGACCAATAGGCTACAACCCATGAAATAGGCATCATTGGTACCATGGCTTTCTCATGGTAGGCCTCAGGGGAGATGTATTATCTCTCATTATTTCATTTGTATATTGTAAAGCAAGCTGTTATTTATCTGTTTTTGTATGTATGTGTGCAATAGCACCTTAACACTGGTTTTGTACTAGTAATGAACTTGCACATAATGCATTATTTTTACTACAACTACTACTTTGGTCTATTACAATAGATTTGGACCCTCATTAGATTATCATCTGATACCCTCCTCCACTTATTTCTAACACTGCATTGGTATCTCATGACCCAGCACAACAAGAGTGGCAGACTAACCAAGCATAATGTGATTAATTACCTTTTGCCTTAAGAATCAAGTGCACCGTCACATCAATCATCATGGATTGGTTTTACGCCCTCTTCCCTGTCTACAAGGCTCAAATGGAATGCCCAATCTCAATAAGCCTAGTGATTCTAACTAGTTTCCAGTCTTTTTTTATAACTTTTCTAGCATCTTCATCAAATATAGAGATATACATATTAATAATAACTTTAATGTGATATAGATTTGAAAATAAATTCCAACTTTACACATAATATAAATTACATACATTAACAATCAAATCGTTAGAGAAAAAAAAAAGGACAGATCATAAAAGGACAGATCATAAAATATATCATATATCATATACAAATAAAAATCTAACAACATATATATGAAAATATGTATGAGAATATATGTGAAAATATAATAAAAGATCAGAGTTTTTTTAAAGTAAAATAAAATATTAAGACTTCAATTAAAACAGATCTTTGTCCGTTACATTGACAGAGTCAGTGCCGTAAGTACGAGCATTGCATCTCTCACCCACTGCTATCCTAACCAGAATACATAAATCAGGGTGCCATAGATGTAGGATTCCAGAAAATAAGGGTGCCTTAAATGTGGCATACCTAACCAGTCCATACAACACCGGCAATCTTTAGCCCACCGTAATCGGACGATTCAGATCAGAGTAAAGGACCCAGGTGTTTTTCAATCTGTTGCCACACATTGTACAATGCAATAAACAGGTGCATATTGCTGGTATTGGTGCAATAGCGCCAGAAAGAGGTTCCACGTATGTTAAGCGGGTCGTGTACGAATTCCCTAAGATATTTGAGTATTGACTGTTCCAACATCATACACTCCGTTAACAAATGCTTAGCTGTTTCCACACATTCAGGGTATTTACATACACGGCAAACTCGCTCACTAGCAGGAATTTTTTCTCTGACTCCTGTGTTGTACAGGGTTTGTAGTTGCTCCAATCGGAACAAAATAATGAACCGTCTAAGCCTTTTGGTGGGGCAGAGATATAGATATGCTTGTGGTTGCATTAAGGTATATAATCTATATTTAATAAAATGGTAGGAGTTTAGACTGCTTAAGTGTGAGAGATTCTCTAGCCAGTCCCACAAATCCACCTTTTTACCAAGTGCTAATAGCACCTCCTTAGAGACTGTTTCTCCTCTAAGCGTCCAGCCTATGTTCGCAAGGAATTTGGTCATATCTTTCAGAAGGGGGGAAGTGGAATGTTTTTTGCTCACTTCTTGATGGATCACAACCAATAATTGGTTGGATGTGCAGCCCTTCATTTTAAGATAAGATATACATATTAGTAGTAGCCTGGCTGGGCTACGCGGAATCAAAACTTTAAATAGAGAATAAAGGGCTGCTCCAAGCCTGGTTAATACCACTACCCCTTGCTGAAACATGATTTGTAACATTAGCAATGAAAAGTGGATCGAAGACCACCATGGAATGGGATCCTCTGCAGAGCACTTGCAGGGCCATTATCAGACCCAATCCCAATTGTGTGCGGTGTTCTTTTGTATACAGTGTGTGTTACCACAGTTTCTACCTTTGTGCATCAGCTTAAACAGCCCATTTACAGTCTCCCATGTCAATGGTGAACACGTATTCACGTCAGGGTGGAAGGGTGCTACTTCTCTGCCAGACTCAAAACGGCGACTCGGATGTCGTACTCACATCCTAGAAGGGAGTATGTAACTCAGGCACCTATGGATGGTTCCTTGTCGGCACATACTTTCTATGCAGGGTTTTTGAGACCACACACCTGGTGTTAACCTCACTTAGTAGGTGCCCCTACTCTGCTAAACGCTACTCAAAGGTCCACAATAGTTAAGCTTCATGTTGCTCGCACTCGCTCCATGGCAGGAGTAGGATTACTTTGTGGGACATCTTGTATAAGTAGGCCCGCTTTGCGGCATGAAAGCTAGCACTGCAGTGTTATTTCCTCACTACATCACTTCCTGTTTCAGAAAGCGCTTGAAGTACAGACGACATTGGTGTTCCCGCGGCTGGGATTGGTGGAAACTCCTCAAGCAAGCACAGAGGCAGCTGCCTAGGATGTGTCATGTAGAAGGACACAACGGGGCACTATTTTAGCTCTAAATCTGTTTAATAGTGCCCCGGTATATGGGAGGGAAAGCCAGGGCCGGCATACACCGTTGCAATATCCCAGACTAACGCTGACATTAGAACTAAGCCCAAGAATGCTGCTAAATACTTCAACATACAGTAGCTTTGAAAGTTCTGATAAAATTATGTGAATAAAGTGCCAAGCCCACAACGACGAGCTCACACTGCATTCTGTGTGAGGTCTTACCGAGCAAATATTATCCCAGCTAAGTACCAGACTTTTAACATACCTTATCAAAACATATTTGACATTCCTCTCCAATCATTCCTTGCTGTTACATTTATGGTAAGGCATTTCTCAATTCTAGGCATACCAGCACTGCAGATGTTGATATAACCACTTGCCTGGTGTGATGCCGCCATTTATCAAAAGGACTGCACTGCAATAGATGACTTCCCACCCAGCAAGAGTAAATAACACAGATTTGCTTTTCATTCCATCAATGCTTACAAATGTAACATGCTCTTGCCTTCTATAACCTATGCCAAAGATGAGGAGCGAACCGGCCATCTTGCAGTGGAAGCTAAACAGCGAATTCAAATACATTTCACTCTGAAAAGAATCTGTGAAATACAACAAAATGAACTGTTTCCCCAGTGAGACGCGGTTATTTGTCATTAGCTCTTTGAAGGTGTTTCTGGCCAATCAGGTGGCTGAGAATGTGGGCAGAAGCCTACAGTAACCACCCACATCGTCTCGGCCACCAGAACTCCTACCCCGAGTGCCTGCCAATATTTAACTTTTTTTGTAGCCCCAAAGCCACCTACCTTTTGACCCCTCCCCACCTTCTTCAGGCCCCCATGAATCCGGCTACAAGACAAGCACGTTGCCCCTATGTCAAGGGTCTTGAGAGGATAGCTCAGCGGCAACGTGCTCGCCCTGGAAACAAGACGACATGGAGCAACACAGGTTCGGTTCCCGGGTCCGCGCTTAGAAACCTCTGGGTATTAAGCACGTTATAAATAACCTATCATATCAAGGAGGCTCCCGGAGTTTCAGTAATACATATCGGGCGACTTGCTCATTTGCACTTACCAGCTTGATTGCCTAAAATGTATCAAATGTCACTTAATATTGGCGTTGAACCCACTTCTTTGCTCGTATCTTTCAGTTTTCACAGGGACCTGAAGAACAGGGAGACCAACATTATTTTCAGAGGGCAAGCTAGGATGTCTACAGGTTTCCCGGTTCGTCGCGCCTCTACTACATCAAGCTCAAACCAATCCTTCCCCTATGCTGATAAACATTGCAGGAGCAAATAAAGGTGAAAGCGAAGACAGTGCTTGATTTATAAATGTACACAATGAGGACCCCAAGACGTCCTACAAGAAACAGACACCTACGCATTGTGCAAGAAGACAACGGGCCTCATTCCGACCCAGGCGGTAAGTTACCGCCTGGGTCGTACCTTTACCACCATGGCGTAAACTACGTTTACGCCATGGTGGTTGGCGGATTTACCGCCCCATTCCGAGGTTGGCGGGGCGGTAAGTCCCCAATCCCCATTTACCCTTCCCCATTCCCATTTTTGCCCCATAGGGCATAATGGGAGTGGGGAAGGCGTTAAGTACGCCACCGTAAATTACGGTGGCGTAATTAACAACAAGGTCCCTTAGCGCCATGGATTTTAACACCTGCTAAAAGCAGGTGTTAAATCCTCCATGGCGCTAAGGGACCTCGGAATCAGGCTTTAAGGGTCGGCGCTGTTTACGCTGCCGTAAACCCCTTACCGCCTGGGTCGGAATGAGGCCCAACATTTCAGCCGGAATAAACTCATCGGAAAATATGGGGGGGTTTCAGGAGGGGGGTTTAATGATAGGGAATAAATAAAAGGGAAGAAGGTTTGGGGGGTAAACCCCTGAATAAAAGAAATCGATGGGCTTTTTTGGCCCATAAAATGTTGGCAAAAATTCTGCGATGGATGAATGAACATAGAACCCTCAAAACACTAAACAGCCACTCTCACCGAGTTTTGCGGTACCAGTACAAACAATCAATATTTCATACACTTCCTGTTTTTTACTGCCCAGCAAACTATAACTAATGGGGCATTTACCACATGACGGGAATACAGCCTGAGGTAAATACCACCTTATTATGAAGTGAAATCAAGAAAGGGTTTAATGAAGTGAAGGGGTACACTTGCTGCTGCTAAACTCTGAACGAGGGCCTTAAAGCTTTGTGACATATATACAGGCCGATTCATGGAATTAATGTGCGCCGAAAATTCCGGCGCAGAGGTGCCAAAACGTGTGAATCGCAGTGCAAGTGCGAAAATCACAGGGAAACCAGCGCACATCGATTCATGGAAGTCCGTGCGCTGAAAAAGTGCGCGGGGCACGCCGCCGCACAGGTCTTCCAACGGCATGCGCCACGGCATCTGCGAAATCGCAAATAGCGCGGCGCACATAACAAAAGTAGGTGGAACACGGGGCGTAACACTCGGAATGGGGAACAAAGTGTGAAAATATGGGCGTCACGGGGGAAGTACAGGAGGCAAGTCCGCGGAACGCCCACACACTCGCCTACAACTCGTATTTATGGAATCGAATAGGGCAAACCAGCGCAGGGTCAAAGATGCACACAGGGCCAAACAAGTCTGCCACAAGAAAGCAGGCGGTAGCGTCCCTGCGCCTGAAACAAATGTGCACCAAAATGTGCGCTAACAAAAAGCACCTATATACAGCTATGATGAATGATCCATACTGTGGCCCTCTATGACAGATGAGGTGCAAAGGGGTACCAACAAACACGGACACCCGCTGTGTGAAAAATAGCGTGTGCGTGTATTACGGGGTGCGCAGGAAGTTCCACATGCGATTTCAGCAGGGTACGTGTATTCCAAGGTGCGCGGGAAGTTTCACACGCGAATTTGCAGGGTACGTGTATTTTGGTGTGCGTGTGAAGTTCCACACGCAATTTCAGCAGGGTATGTGTACTCCGGGTGCGCGGGAAATTCCACACGCGAATCCAGCAGCCTACGTGTATTTCGGGGGTGCCGGGAGTCCTACACGTGAATTGGCCGTGTGGGTCCTCCCAGCAGTTCCCTCCACACCCTCCCGGCCCCTGCAGGTGGCCCACACCACAGGGGACTACCCTGCACCCCTGCACATGTCCCGCAGGCAGCCCATCCACCATGGCCATGACCCCCAGCCAACCCACATGTCACCTTGCACTACTGCCCACCAACGTATGTCTCCCTGCACCCCCACCCCCAGCATCCAGGGGCACCCTCCACCAGGCCCCCACTCCTGTCTCCCAGCACCCCTACCCCCCAGCATCCAGGGGCACCTTCACCATGCCCCCACTCATGTCTCCCAGCACCCCCACCCCCCAGCAGTGCAGGGGCACCCTCCACCAGGCCCCCACTCATGTCCAACTCATGTCCCCCTGCACCCCCAGCATCCAGGGGCACCCTCCACCAGGCCCCCACTCATGTCCAACTCATGTCCCCCTGCATCCCCCCCAGCATCCAGGGGCACCCTCCACCAGGCCCTATTCATGTCCAACTCATGTCCCCCTGCACCCCCAGCATCCAGGGGCACTCTCCACCAGGCCCCCACTCATGTCCAACTCATGTCTCCCACCCCCCCCCCTGCATCCAGGGGCACCCTCCACCAGGCCCCCACTGCTGTCCCCCTGCACCCCCACCCCCCAGCATCCAGGGGCACCCTCCACCAGGCCACCACTCATGTCCAACTCATGTCCCCCACCCCCCAGCATCCAGGGGCACCCTCCACCAGGCCCCCACCCATGTCCAACTCATGTCCCCCTGCATCCCCACCCCCCAGCACTGTGGGGCACCCTCCACTAGGCCCCCACTCCTGTCTCCCTGCACCCCCACCCCCCAGCACTGTGGGGCACCCTCCACCAGGCCCCCACTCCTGTCTCCCTGCACCCCCACCCCCCTGCATCCAGGGGCACACTCCACCAGGCCCCCACTCATGTCCAACTCATGTCCCCCTGCACCCCCCCCCCCCTGCATCGAGGGGCACCCTCCACCAGGCCCCCACTCATGTCCAACTCATGTCCCCCTGCACCCCCACCCCCCAGCATCCAGGGGCACCCTACACCAGGCCCCATTCATGTCCAACTCATGTCCCCCTGCACCCCCACCCCCCAGCATCCAGGGGCACCCTCCAGCAGGCCCCCACTCATGTCCAACTCATGTCCCCCAACCCCCCACCCCCCAGCATCCAGGGGCACCCTCCACCAGGCTCCCACTCATGTCCAACTCATGTCTCCCACCCCCCCACCCCCCTGCATCCAGGGGCACCCTCCACCAGGCCCCCACTCCTGTCCCCCTGCACCCCCACCCCCCAGCATCCAGGGGAACCCTCCACCAGGCCCCATTCATGTCCAACTCATGTCTCCCACCCCCCCACCCCCCTGCATCCAGGGGCACCCTCCACCAGGCCCCCACTCCTGTCCCCCTGCACCCCCACCCCCAGCATCCAGGGGCACCCTCCACCAGGCCACCACTCATGTCCAACTCATGTCCCCCACCTCCCAGCATTCAGGGGCACCCTCCACCAGGCCCCCACTCCTGTCCCCCTGCACCCCCACCTCCCAGCATCCAGGGGCACCCTCCACCAGGCACCATTCATGTCCAACTCATGTCTCCCAACCCCCCACCCCCCTGCATCCAGGGGCACCCTCCACCAGGCCCCCACTCCTGTCCCCCTGCACCCCCACCCCCCAGCATCCAGGGGCACCCTCGACCAGGCCCCATTCATGTCCAACTCATGTCCCCCTGCACCCCCACCCCCAGCATCCAGGGGCACCCTCCACCAGGCCCCCACTCATGTCCAACTCATGTCTCCCCCCCTGCATCCAGGGGCACCCTCCACCAGGCCCCATTCATGTCCAACTCATGTCCCCTGCACCCCCACCCCCCAGCATCCAGGGGCACCCTCCACCAGGCCCCCACTCATGTCCAACTCATGTCCCCCACCCCCCTGCATCCAGGGGCACCCTCCACCAGGCCCCCACTCATGTCCAACTCATGTCCCCTTGCATCCCCACCCCCATGCATCCAGGGGCACCCTCCACCAGGCCCCCACTCATGTCCAACTCATGTCCCCCTGTACCCCCCACCCCCAGCATCCAGGGGCACCCTCCACGAGGCCCCATTCATGTCCAACTCATGTCCCCCTGCACCCCCACCCCCCAGCATCCAGGGGCACCCTCCACCAGGCCCCCACTCATGTCCAACTCATGTCCTCCACCCCCTCACCCCCTGCATCCAGGGGCACCCTCCACCAGGCCCCCACTCATGTCCAACTCATGTCCCCCTGCACCTCCACCCACCTGCATCCAGGGGCACCATCCACCAGGCCCCCACTCATGTCCAACTCATGTCCCCCTGCACCCCCACCCCCCAGCACTGTGGGGCACCCTCCACCAGGCCCCCACTCCTGTCCAACTCATGTCTCCCACCCCCCACCCCCCAGCACTGTGGGGCACCCTCCACCAGGCCCCCACTCCTGTCCCCCTGCACCCCCACCCCGCCAGCATCCAGGGGCACCCTCCACCAGGCCCCCTCTCCTGTCCCCCTGCACCACCACCCCCCAGCACTGTGGGGCACCCTCCACCAGGCCCCCACTCCTGTCTCCCACCCCCCTACCCCCCAGCAGTGCGATTTGCCTGGGTACGTGTATTTCCGTGGTGCGCGGGTAGTCTTACACGCGATTTCATCAGGGTACGTGTATTATGGGTCCGCGTGAACTTCCACATGCGATATCAGCAGGGTACGTGTATTACTGGGTTCGCCTGAACTTCCACACGCGACTGGGTCTAGGAGAGTGGGGTACGTGTATTCCTGGGGTGGGCGGGAATATTTACTCGCGACTGGGCCTGGGAGAGCGTGTTACGTGTATTCCTGGGGTGGGTGGGAAGATTTACATGCTTGCCTACAACGCGCCAAAAAAAAGGTCCAATCCGGAAACACGTACGCCAGCATGAAGCAGGCGCACGTCCCGCGCAGCATAAAAGTGCGCGCAAACAACAAACAAGCTCAGACACCAGGATGAATATACCGTTCCTAGCAGCAGTGTCCGTGGGATACCGCAGGAGGAGGAGGAGGATAGTCAGGGCCAGAATCTTCACACCCAGAACCAGCCTTTTTGGTATGCCTGATGACCAGGTGTATGGGAGGTACAGGTTTCCACCACACATAATACTGGACCTGGCCAGTGAGTGGGAGGATGACCTCACATCACCCACCCTGTGCTCCCAAGCACTCAGCCCCCTGGAGAAGGTCCTCAATGTACTGCACTTCTTGGCTACCGGATCATTTCAGCGGACAAGTGCCATAGTGGGGGGGGTGTCACAGGCCATGCAGTCACGGTGCCTATACCAGGTGTTGGCCATCATCACTGCACGCCCATCAGTCCGCAGGCACATATACCTGCCCAGAACACCTGCAGAAAGGCAGGCTGTCAGCCAGGATTTCTATAGGGTGGCACAATTCCCCAAAGTGCTAGGTGCCATTGATTGCACCCATGTGGCTCTACGTCCCCCCAGGGCATCAGAGCACATCTATAGAAACCGCAAGCACTGGTATTCCATCAACGTCCAGGTAGTATGTGATGCCAAGGGAATCATCACCTCAGTATATGCAAACTATCCAGGGTCCACTCACGACAGCTTAATTTACAGGATGTCAACCCTAAACCGGGACATGGAAGCTGGACGGCATGGTGATGCATGGCTGCTTGGTGAGTATAAATGCCACAGCACACGCATGCATGACAGATACAGAGTAATGTCACTACCCCACTAATGATCCCCATCATCACCTCCCCAGGGGACAGTGCCAACCCTCTGAGCACCCACATGATGACGCCAATTCGGAACCCCATCACGCCTCCTGAGGTAAGATACAACACAGCCCATATTGCAACCCGGGGCATAGTGGAGCACACATTCGGAGTGCTGAAGTCACGCTTTCGCTCCCTTGACCGTTCTGGCGGGCAGCTGTTATACGCTCCCCCGGTAGTGTGCAGGATCATAGTGGCAGCATGTGTCCTGCACAATGTTGCAACACGCCGGGGCCTGGCTGTGGACATGGTGGTGCCCCCACATCCCCAACCACATGCACGCCCGCTGCGCATGGGAGGGAAAAGGGCACGGGGTGAGGCAGCCCGTACGCAGCTGGTGGCTAATTACTTCACATATAAATCACACCCCTGTGGAGTGCACACAACCCTGGCACATACCATCTGACAATCAATGATGACTCAATCTGATAATTCTGATGAATTAAGGGACAGTCAACTGTCAGAACCATAGCAGCCTGAGATTGTCCACCTGGAAGTGTCACAATGTGTGCATCCCTACCTACACAAACACCACCAATGCAGTGTCATCAAAAGACACACTTCTATGCAGCAAAAATGAATACCCACTTGCAAAATACAACATGAGAACAGTGCCATGTCACCCAACCCCTCCCCGGCACCGCCACACAACACACAATGGCATGTCATGCTATGTGAGAGCAAACAAATGAATCCCCACAACATGACACAAATGTCACAAACTCCAGTGTCCCTAATGGAAACTGGCCACACATGAAATGCTCACAGTAATGCAGGACCAACAACACACATTACCAAATATTTACCAATAATACTAATCACCCACACAACCTCCAACCTACCATAAACATGACAGTACGGATTAAAAAAATTGGTAGTCTCACTACCTGATAATGCCAGCACTTCGAACACTTCCAACTGTACAGTGTTAGCGCCACGCAAAAGTGTAGGTGCACTGCTTACAACATGGACTCCATTTCCAAAGTAGACCGCCTTGTGAAGACATGAGAAATGGACCTGCAAATTAGGAGAATGAGATGGATGCAGAGGCACATATCAATACACCATGCAGTGTACAATACACCAACAATATGCACTAGGAATGTATACACAGTATTACCTACAGACTGCCCACACATCAAATGGGAGTCCAACGTCACTGTGTAAGTCAATGTCACTTGGGCACACCCTTTGCAAGCCCATGGAAACGGGAAGCAGGAGGGGTGTGTGTCACACAAACCTAAGCATCTAACCCAAATTCAGGACAAGCCTGCATGTGCCCAGCCACAATACAGCGTATGCCCACGGGAGCCACACAAGGCAACACACTGTCAAAAAAAATCAAAAATCAAAAATCAAAAATGGCCATGTATGGGCCGGGGGGGTGGGGAGGCCACCCAGGAGGTCCGAGGACAGGGTGCACACCAAAACCCACCTGTGTGGATCTTGCAGAAAAAAAACACCTCCATGGGCTCATGGCCTGCACGGCTACCCTATTGTGGGAGAATCACTGTTGTCGCTCTCCTCACCCTCTGCAGCTGCATCAGGAGGTGGTGGCACTATGGGAGGCAGCCCACGCAGAGCCCTAGTCTGGTCCTCCATGGCAGCAAGCATGCAGGTGTGGAAGGTCTGCTTCTGGAGGATAATCGTGCGGAGGTCCCCATGAAACAACTCATGGGATGCCCGGACCTCCTCCCTAGTTGTCTGCATCTCAGCTGAGAGCGTACGTGTGAGCCGCTCCAGCTGCTGTTCTGTTCTCATCAGCCCTCCAGATAAGGTGCGTACTAGGCCTTTTTACGCATGAAAATCTTGTAAATACGACAGCATTATTATTTTCCTGTGTACATTTACACACAAGTTTAGAGCAGAGGGCAGTGCAAAGGTCAGGTTACTTGAAAGAAACCAGAAGGCTACTTTTGATTTTTATCTGCATGGATGTAATTGCAAGCCAGTGATAAATGCCTCTGAAACAGAATGTATTTCTCTGAAGCTAGAGAAATAAGGTGTATTCTGCCACAACGCAGAAAGCTGCCGCATCGTAATGATTTCCATACACCTTTTGCACACGTTGGCTGGATGTCACATTATTTTATTCTCTTGCAAAGGAGAAATGTCATTTTTACTCTCTTAAAATCACATTCACTCTCAAAATTTAAAAATAGGGAGTAAAATACTCCCACCTCAAAATCTTATCTGGAGCACTGGTCCTCGTGTCAGTTGAAGCCTCAGCCTCAACAAGAATCACCCTGAGCTGACGGAGTTCCACCCTCAGGGCTTCCCTGTGGCCCTGGGACTCAATAGAAATGGCTTCCCGCAGAGTCTCCAGTGCCGCCCGTCTGTCCCTGTTGGATGCCAACATGTCCTCCCTGTGTGACTGGCAAATGGAGTCTGTTGCCTGCTGTAGTTGTTCCATCAGCCTTTCTTGGGGGACAATGGAAGTGGCCACCCTATCCATGGCCTGAGCCATCATCTCAGATGATGCTGCCTGTTGGTTTTCCATACCGTATATGGATTGCTCCCATGCGGTATTGCCAGGTGGCGTACGGCCACCGCGTCGGCGGGCACCACACCTGTCTGGGGCAAGGTGAACTGCGCCTTGCTGTGCCGCCACTGCCTGAGGCTGCAGGACTGCATTCCCCCTCTGATCTGCTGGCCCAGGAACAGGATCAGATGTTGCGGAGTGTGACCCTGCATCCGTAACCACCAAAGGCGAACCTACCAACACTGACATCCCCATTGAGGGTTCTACCCCTGGTGCAGGTGGGTTGGACAGTACAGAATCCCTTCCAGAAACACTTACCTGCGACGGCACATAGGTCTCATCATCCGAATCGACACCTGAATAGAGCTCGGGGGAGGTGCACCCAGAGACACCCATTGAGATAATGGTCTGCAGCAAGTGTGGGTTCTCGCCCACCACCACACCACGTCCCTCACTGGTGCCCGGTCAGGCCTGAGACCCCTCCTGGGTCTGCACCATCTCCACAACCCCAGCAGTATCAAG
The DNA here is from genome assembly GCF_040938575.1 of Ambystoma mexicanum. Classification (NCBI taxonomy): domain Eukaryota; kingdom Metazoa; phylum Chordata; class Amphibia; order Caudata; family Ambystomatidae; genus Ambystoma; species Ambystoma mexicanum. The sequence goes on from NC_090926.1 coordinate 534,404,681, forward strand.
TGCGTCATCCCCTGCAAAGACATGAAAGAAAATAAATGGGAACAGGCATTAGCACCATGGCACAGAATTAGGGCTGAGAAGCAACAGAAACAGTACTTCATTGACACATGTCCCACATGACTATAACCCTCCCATGCATGCACCGTCACTGCGTATGAAGGGCAGGCAAATGGCACACATTGATGACACCAAGATGGAAGACCAACACATTAGCTGCATGCTGGCTAGCAGTGCCATCACACATTGGCCTGTGATTGGCATGTCCAATACACATAAATGACACATGCCATCACAAAGATGACATGTACCATAGCCATGTCACACATGTGACGATAGGACTGAGAAATGCCTAGTGAAAGTGGTGGAATGCAAACAATCAGCCTGAATGAACACAGAATAATACGCAACTATGTTGTGGCAAGATGACACTTCAAGGGCAACTGGCGTGAGGTTGGGCTGAATGTGTACTGTTGCCAGAAGGGATACTGCAATACCCAAATCCTGGTGCGCAGAATGTATTGGATGAAGAACATGGGTGACCCAAACCACTCAGGCACACACACCCCCATCTGGCACTCAATCAGAAGCCCTCGCGCACACACACCATGCACATGGATGACACACACATGCATGTGCACTCACCGGACAATGCCTCGTAATCTGGCAGGTCTCCCACGCCTTGGATCTGTCCCTCTGTGACATAGGTCCCAGCAACATACTCATGTGGAGTGAGTTCCATGTCCTCTGCTGGAGACCCACCTCCAGTCGCTAGAGTTGCGGCATGACTTGAGGCCAGCTTTTTGCGAGGGCTTCCATGTATGAGACATGGATGGTGCTTGTGTGTGCAGGCTTGCATGCCAAATGCAGTTGTGTGGGCACACATGTTTGGATGAATGTGTATGTAAGTAGGCATGTTCGTGATGTCACACATGGATGTTGGTTTCAGCTGCATGTATCAGCACTGTGTACATGTGCATGTGTGTGTATTTGACAAGGGTGCAACAGTGATGCAGCATAGATGCATGTGACAGTCGGATGTGGAAGCCTGATTGGCAGATGTGACATGGATGCCAATCTGAACGCTGCGACAGTTGGCAGAGGTGTACACATGCATGCAAGTGTGGTGGTGTGTGTGCATGTGTAGTGCACTCCCTGTGTTGCATGTGATGTCTGGCTCACCTTTGCCTGCTCATGCTGTTGTATGTGTATGGATGGTGCTGGCTGTTGCGATATGGCTGTGGTATGGCTCATTTGTGCGAGTTGAAATGACATGTGTGTTGACGATTGTGATGCCATGTCTGAGGTTTGCCAATGCCACTCATGTACAACTGTCATGTGTGTATGTGTCCATTGTACAGTGCCCTGATGCCTGTGTTTTATTTCTCCCTGTCTGCAGCGTCAACTGATGAAGGGGGCGGAGAAGGTGCTGTGGAGCACAGCGGCGGGGATCGCACCGCCAGCCGGAGATGCAAGGCCCGGCTCCCCTCCCAGGTTGTCATCTCGTCGGGGAGTGAGTAGTCCGGTGCCGCGTCCCAGGCCACAGCTGCCGGGGGGAGGTCCAAGAGGCGGAGGTCGGAGTTGGACTCCTCTGCAGCAGAAGGGGCAGCTGGGACCCCACAGGGCCCAACGGGGGAAGATGGCACAGAGTCATCCAGGTTGGTGGGGGGTTTGGGTGAGGAGGAGGCCGTGCAAGCGACAGAGACGGGGTCTGGAGGTGGGGATTCCACTGGTGCTAGTGGTGCAGTGCAGGACCAGGGACAGGAGGCAGCACAGGCCGCCGCGGAGGTGCCTGTGTGCAATCCTGTCCCTGATCCTGTCACTGCATCATCTTGCACCAGCAGGGATGCCTACGTCCAGACCCGTTTTCAGGCAGGGGATGAGCTTACAACAACTGGCTTCCTCTGCCTGCGGACATGGCTATCCAGGTATGGGTTGAGCCTGTCCTGACTGGTGTGGCGTTGCGTCAACGGGCCATGCGAGGTGACCTGCAGTCTTTTCATGAGGAGACTGCACGTCATCTGGAATGGCTCGTTGACTGCGTCGGCCTACTGGGACAGGTCACCCAGGCCGGATTCCTCCGTTTGCTGGAGCTTGTTCCGACCCCCTCCTCAACTGAACACCCTATGCGCCAGTCGTCCTCCGTGCCATTTTTCCACCCATTTGTCACCTGGGTGCCCTGTGGAGCTGCCTCTGACGGAGCGGCCAGGCTGGTGGGGGACACATCCCTGCCACAGTCGGGAGTCGGACGTCCAGCAGGGATGGCCACATCAACGACTGCACCCCAGCCAGTGGAGGATGTGCAGGCAGCAGGAGCCAGGGCACGGGCACAGGCACAGCAGCAGCAGCAATGAGGTGGGAGCCATGATGGCTCGGGGCCTTCGACATCGGAGGGGCAGGCATCGGTCGGAGGGCAGGAGGACCCAGGACGGGAAGTGTCTTCCGTGTGGCAGCGGTTGGGCCACACCATAGATGCGGAGCGGCAACAGGCGGAAGAGGCACGGCTCACGATGGTCAGGGCGGAGAACTCCATGCGGCGGGCCCTGCGGACCCTCTGGGCCATTGAGGAGGAGCGCCTCCGGGACATTGAGCAGGAGTTTGATGATGCCCTGGCCCGGAACATCCCGAAGTGAGCCGTCGGACTAGCCCGCTGCCCTTGTAAATAGTTATGTGGTTAGTGTTAGGTTTCCTTTGTTTTTTTTGTTTTTTTTGGACCTTTTGGACAATGGACCTGAATTTTGATATATATTTTTTTATTAGGTAGTATTATTAGATAGGTTTCATTTCTTCTGTTGGGATCATGGACCCTGGATTGGTTAAGCTGTATATATTTGACTGTTGGATTTTATTTTTTTATTTGGAATTTACCCATGGAGCAATGGTTTTCGGTTTTGATTTTCCATTGGATTTACTTTTTTGAACTGTGACTTTGGACACCTTTCCTTTGGATTATGATTTGTGGTTTTACATTATTTTACGGACTTGCTGCTTTTTGTTTTTAATTCCCATTGTTTGTTTATTTTTGATTCCATTTATGTTGCTTTTAATACATTTTCTTCATCAAACTTCAATGTGTAGTAGCATCTCATTGGTTTCATGCATGTCATGATATGGGTTTTGACATTCACTGACACCCATTGTGTGTATGTGAGGGACATGTGTTCATTTACATACTTGCCATTGGGGTTGTATCATGTAATTGGCATTTCTAAGTGGGTGGATGCAATACTTGGGTGGGTGTTTGGCATGTGGAGGCAGCCCATAAGGGCCAGGGATCTAGATTTTGATGACGTGTTGGCTGGGGGACATGAGTCGGGGCCTGTTGGAGGGTGCCCCTGGATGCTGGGGGGGGTGCAGAGGGACATGAGTTGGACATGAGTGGGGTCCTGCTGGCAGGTGCCCCACAGTGCTGGGGGTGGGGGTTCTGGGAGACATGAGTGGGGGCATAGTGGAGGGTGCCCTGCACTGCTGGTGGGTGGGGGTGCTGGGAGACATGAGTGGGGCATGGTGGAGGGTGCCCTGCACTGCAGGTGGTGGGGGTGCTGGAGACATGGTTGGTGGCCTGGTGGAGAGTGCCCCTGGATGCTGGGGCGTGGGGGTGCAGGGGGACATGAGTTGGACATGAGTGTCGGCCTGGTGGAGGGTGCCCCTGCACTGCTGGGGGGTGGGGGTGCTGGGAGACATGAGTGGGGGCATGGTGGAGGGTGCCCTGCACTGCTGGGGGGTGGGGGTGCTGGGAGACATGAGTGGGGGCCTGGTGGAGGGTGCCCCTGGATGCTGGGGGGTGGGGTGCAGGGGGACATGAGTTGGACATGAGTGGGGGCCTGGTGGAGTGTGCCCCTGCATTGCTGGGGGTGGGGGTGCTGGGAGACATGAGTGGGGGCATGGTGAAGGGTGCCCCTGGATGCTGGGGTGTGGGGGTGCAGGGGGACATGAGTTGGACATGAGTGGGGGCCTGGTGGAGTGTGCCCCTGCACTGCTGGGGGGTGGGGGTGCTGGGAGACATGAGTGGGGGCATGGTGGAGGGTGCCCTGCACTGCGAAGGGGTGGGGGTGCTGGGAGATATGAGTGGGGGCCTGGTGGAGGGTGCCCCTGGATGCTGGGGGGTGGAGGTGCAGGGGGACATGAGTTGGACATGAGTGGGGGCCTGCTGGCAGGTGCCCCACAGTGCTGGGGGTGGGGGTGCTGGGAGACATGAGTGGGGGCATGGTGGAGGGTGCCCTGCACTGCTGGTGGGTGAGGGTGCTGGGAGACATGAGTGGGGGCATGGTGGAGGGTGCCCTGCACTGCTGGGGTGGGGGTGCTGGGAGACATGAGTGGGGGCATGGTGGAGGGTGCCCCTGGATGCTGGGGGGTTGGGGTGCAGGGGGACATGAGTTGGACATGAGTGGGGGCCTGGTGGAGTGTGCCCCTGCACTGCTGAGGGGTGGGGGTGCTGGGAGACATGAGTGGGGGCATGGTGGAGGGTGCTCTGCACTGCTGGGGGGTGGGGGTGCTAGGAGACATGAGTAGGGGCATGATGGAGGGTGCCCTGCACTGCTGGTGGGTGGGGGTGCTGGGAGACATGAGTGGGGGGCATGGTGGAGGGTGCCCTGCACTGCGGGGGGGTGTGGGTGCTGGGAGACATGAGTGGGGGCCTGGTGGAGGGTGCCCCTGGATGCTGGGGGGTGGGGGTGCAGGGGGACATGAGTTGGACATGAGTGGGGGCCTGGTGGAGTGTGCCCCTGCACTGCGGGGGGGTGGGGGTGCTGGGAGACATGAGTGGGGGCCTGGTGGAGGGAGTGGGGGCCTGGTGGAGGGTGCCCCTGGATGCTGGTGGGTGGTGGTGCAGGGGGACATGAGTTGGACATGAGTGGGGGCCTGGTGGAGTGTGCCCCTGCACTGCTGGGGGGTGGGGGTGCTGGGAGACATGAGTGGGGGCATGGTGGAGGGTGCCCCTGGATGCTGGGGGGTGGGGGTGCAGAGGGACATGAATTGGACATGAGTGGGGGCCTGCTGGCAGGTGCCCCACAGTGCTGGGGGTGAGGGTGCTGGGAGACATGCGTTGTTGATCAGTAGTGCAAGGTGACATGTGGCTGTGATGGGGGCATGCCCATGGTGGATGGGCTGCCTGCGGGACATGAGCAGGAGTGCAGGGTAGTTCCCTGTGGTGTGGGCTGCCTGCAGGGGCCGTGGAGGGTGTAGAGGGAACACCTGGGGGGACCCACATGGCCAATTCACGTGTAGTACTCCCCGCGCACCCATGAAATACACGTACCCTGCTGGATTTGTGTGTAATACTTCCCGCGCACCCCTGGAATACACGTACCCAGGACCATCGCATGTGGAACTTCCCGCGCATCCCTGAAAGACACGTACCCTGCTGAATTTGCATGTGAAACTTCACGCGCACCCCTGAAATACACGTGCCCTGATGGAAACGCATGTGAAACTTCCCGCGCACCCCTGAAATACACGTACCCTGCTGAATTTGCGTGTGATACTTCCCGCGCACCCCTGGAATACACGTACCCAGGACAATCGCGTGTGGAACTTCCCGCGCACCCCTGAAATACACGTACCCTGCTGAATTTGCGTGTGAAACTTCCCGCACACCCCTGAAATACACGTACCCTACTGAATTTGCGTGTGAAACTTCCCGCGCACCCCTGAAATACACGTACGCTGCTGAATTCGCATGTGAAACTTCCCGCACACCCCTGGAATACATGTACCCAGGACGATTGCGTGTGGAACTTCCCTCGCACCACTGAAAGACGAGTACCCTGCTGAATTCGCGTGTGATACTTCACACGCACCCCTGAAATACACGTGCCCTGATGGAATCGCGTGTGAAACTTCCCGCGCACCCCTGAAATACACGTACCCTGCTGAATTTGCGTGTGATACTTCCCACGCACCCCTGGAATACACGTACCCAGGACAATCGCGTGTGGAACTTCCCACGCACCCCTGAAATACACGTACCCTGCTGAATTTGCATGTGAAACTTCCCGCGCACCCCTGAAATACACGTACCCTGCTGAATTCGCGTGTGAAACTTCCCGCGCACCCCTTGAACACACGTACCCAGGAGAATCACGTGTGGAACTTCCCGCGCACCCCTGAAATACACGTGCCCTGATGGAATCACGTGTGTTACTTCACGCGCACCCCTGAAATACACGTACCCAGGACAATCGCGTGTGAAACTTCCCGCGAACCCCTGAAATACACGTTCCCCGCTTGGCGTTTGCTGTTTGGCAGCCCTGTGAACTGGTCCAGGGTTAGCGCAGACAGTTGCGATGAATTGGGGATTTTGATGGCTTTTCCTTGCGCAAGGGCGTTCTTGGGGGCGTAACTGGCGCTGCTGCAGGGTCGCTGCACCACTCTGCGCCACGGCTGGTTTTGGAGGCTAAAATCCATGAATACGCTGTGCGATGAAATGGATTTTATCGCACGCGGCTGGCACAGTGTATCGCACGGGGACACTGTGCGCCAGCCGCGTGCGCCACTTTTGTGCGAAATTCTATGAATTACCCTGTTAGTCTTCAACTCCACTTGCACGTTCTCAATGTCACTGGGCCTAGTAAGATCGTTGTTTTGTCCTCCCATGTACCGCTCCCTTGCCTCGTTGCGCCTTGAAACACTTGTGTATGGGCGAGCTACAAATAAAATATCATATCATGTCACACATAGGTTTATGTGAGGATGCAGCCATGTTTGATCTAGTAAAGTATGACCCTGGAAAACAAGAGACATGAGTTATAACCCCTTTTAATCCACTTAATCGTTTGAACCTGAGCATACGATATATTTGTCCCACTGCTCCTCAGTTAATAATGGGTAGTGCTATGAACCTGGGTCAACACCATTGTAAGTGACATTTAATCAAACATGTCTCATTACCTAAACTTCTTAGAGAAAAAAAACATTTATAGTCTGGCCCAAAAGGCAGTGGGATTTCGCACATCCCACCTTCTCACCACCTTTACATTGTAATTCAGAGAAGTGGTAATAATCACTTTTCTCGTCACTATTACATATTGTACAGCAATGGTACGGTCTGATATTCTACAGACTCAATCTTCGTTCTCAAAGCAATGGGGAAATTAGATAAATAAAACATTTTTAAAATAAATCTAATGTATTTTTGGAAATACTCTGCGCAATATTTCTGAATATGTGCCTCTGCGACGGGCGGTACAGTGGTACAGAAAGTAATAAGGTGGAGACTTGCCTTATCCAAAAAGGTAACAGAAATTACAACCCGAGATAACAGTAATTACCACGTACAGTAAAGGCGGGTCAAACGTTTGCAACCCCCTAATAAGTGCCTAAGCAGGTATTTGATAATTTCTTCACTAGCCTGTGACGTGCATTGTACAAATATGTGTCTCTGCGCACAAAGACTGTGATGTGATCATAGTAGACAGCAAAAAAGGACTGCCTATTCTTCCAAGCTGCCCTTGTATTTTAGGTATTGCAGTCACGGTCAAAACAATTTACAAAATGGCCTCGGTTCTGAAGGGAGATGACATCATCCAGGAGGAATGCCGGCGTTGGCATCCTGAATAGAATGCTCTGTCATCACGACGGGGGCAAAGGTCAGCCGCGTGCCTCCTTTACCCAAATGCTTGACGCTCTAACAAGCGCCTCTCCCTCAAACACACCGAGCAGAAAAAGAGGATAAAACGGACCGCAAACTACTCGTTAAGAAATAGGAAAACGTGAATGAGCAGCAAATATAAGAGCAGCTGATCTTGAAAATGAGTAATTTCCATCTTCGTCTGTCATTTCATCTGAAAGAGAATTCTAATTAGCACGTCAGCGCCACTCTTCGGGGACTTCACGGGTCTAATGAAAAATGAGACTAGTAACTATGGCAGAACGGTGGGGCTGGGAAAGAGCCAGTCAATCGATGGGACTCTCACGAGTTCAAGCAGTTTAGTAGTCTGGACACTGTTCTCGTCACCTCCAGTTTTCCAATTTCCATAGCTTCAGCAGCCTCCACCCTAAAGCCCCCCCCCCCCACAGAGAAAGCCACCCCCCACCCCCACCACGAGAAAGCCTCATATTGATTGGCCAAAGGAGACAACATGGCAATCTGCATAATTTAGAACGTGAGGGATTTCTAATGGGGAGGATTTCATGTAAAGGGAAATTCCATGGAGTGAAAATAAAGTCTAGTTACACTGTCCGGTGAGTATCTCATGCGTAAGCACTTTCTTTTAACCCGGGACACTACTGCACTTCAAACGTGTGTGCGCCAGCAGGGCCGACTCAGCCTTTGACCTTTCTGAAGTCGACACATTGAGTACCATTACATTGGGTGATATTATCAGCATTGACCACTGTGCTCAGAAGCAAGAGAAAGCCCATTTGAAGTGGTATGCCAAAAGGTGATAGTATCATTATTATTGTGTCCATGTGCACTACTGTTAAACTTGAAGTTATATGGTCCTTAAAATGGCAAGGTAGTGACTATGTATCAATGGTGGAATGTTCGCGAGAATGGAGCTTGCTCCCAAATGCACCCAGTTCACAGAATGGTATGGAAGTGGAAATTATTCATATGTTACTGTGAGGCCTATTACATTGTTGCGTATAGGCTCATGTATCATACATTATATGAAGACTGTATTCGGACACCATTTCATATCGAAAATCGAACGTGATCTTCATATAATCTATGATACATGAACCCTATACTCAACAAAGTATGCATTCAAATTAACATACCGAATCTGACGCTTACACCATAGGATAAAGAATGAAAAACCAATTGTGTAAACTTTAATACACAAAGACAATAGAATACAACTGCAACATATGTGAGCAGGATCAAATCGCAAAGCCTTGAGAAAGACCATACCGGCCAAAACACTTGTTGGCTCGAAACCCTATACTATCACTTGATTACCAGTAATGAAGAAGACTGTACACTAACAACTAGCATTTTCTACAATATCACTTTTATAAGGGATCAGGTGAATGTTTGAGGCCAACCAAAACCACTACATTTACCACATTTTGGATTGGACAGACCCATTAATAGTTCCCCTTCACTTTTTCACTCCTTTCAGGGTCCTCCTGTTTGCTTCTTCTGGTCCCATTACATTTGTTTGTTTCACAAGAGGTTTTGTTAGCTATGAACTAGCCTCACCCTTATGAACGAGAAACAGATATTGAACTGGAATATGAATTAGTCAATAATTCGATACATGGATCTGTGATATTGTTAACAATTACCTATTCAGAGCTAAACGATTATTCTGGATGCAGAGAAATGATTTATGTTTCTAGCACTTCATGCATAATGAAATTAAAACTTGACAATTACGTATAATTTGATTTATGCTGTCTTGCTGAATCCAAATCTGTATTCGTTTTTTTTATTTGGACAATTGCATGAGATGTTACAACTGATAATGTATTTTAAATTATCATCTGTCTTGCATCATTTGGAGTTACATCATTTGGAGTTACATCTGTGTTATACATTTTAGCTGAATTGCATCTCTGTGAGCTCGATCATTATCAAATAGAACCCATCTGTTTTGAGAAAGAGATAATATTGAACAAAGGCTCACATTAATAGGCTATTTTCCATTATTAAAGCTTTAATGGAATAGACTTTTTTCTTGGGAAACACAATCCTCTCCAAGCACAGGGGTTCATCAACCTCCCTTAGACATCTACTTCTTATACATTGAACTTAAATGGTGATCAGGCACCCATCCATCAATGTCAGGGTGGTCTTACGGATTGGCATATATTTGATTTTCCAAGCCAAAATATCTGCATTTAAACATATTTCGAGTAGCTTGGAAAGAAGTCTCATTGTCTAAAAATGCATGTAGCCTTTCTGCTTACCGTTGATGCATTCACGCAAGTGGATTGCAACATGTTCTATTTAAGTAATTTTTACTTGTAATAACTCAATTTTCCTTATCTTATAGAACATTACTTTTCCCAAAAAACACATTTGATTTGGCTATGTTTATTTATTTATTCGGATTTGTCAAGTACGCAGCAGCCCTAGGGCATCATGGCGCTTGTTACATGCATAGCTTAGTTACATATACAGGGAATGTGATATTGTACATATTTACAGAGATGGTTTGAATATAGTTACATTTTACTGTGCAATGAGTGAAGTCTTGAGTTTCCTACAAAATGCGGGGAGTGAGTTTTCTGCTCTGATGTCTGTAGGTAGTGCGTTCCAGGATTGGGCAGCAATATATGGGAAGCCTAAACCACCAGCTTTGGCTCTATTGATACGTGGGATGTGGAGTTGGTCAGTGTATTGTGTCCTGGTGGGATGTGTAGAGGAGGATTTGGAGAGGGTCTCAGACAGGTATGAAAGTGCAGAGAGAGTGAGGCATTTATGTGTGAAGGTGAGGATTTTGAATGTGATGCGCTCTTTGACCGGGAGCCAATGAGCTGATTGTCTGGCCTGGGAGATGTGCCCCCTTCTTGGGATGCTTCGGGCAGCATAGAGAGCATTGTTCTGCGTGACTTGAAGCCTGTTTAGGTTTTTTGCGGATGTGCCTGCCAGAACGGCATTGCAATAGTCTAGTTTTGTTCCAATGGTTGCTCTAGCTATTGATAGGAAGTTGGGTTTGGATAGGTATGGTGTTATGGCGTTTATTAGTTTGGTGGTATGCGCAGAGAAGGATGTGATAGCGCTAACCTGTCTGGTCATGGTTAGTGAGGAGTCTAGGTATACTCCCAGCATCTTGACGGCTGTAGATACGGGGATAATGGAGTTGTCAATAGTAAAGTTAGCGTACAATTTGTCAAGTTTGCTAGGGTGTTCTTTTGGCCTAGTATCACGATTTCTGTCTTGTCCCCATTGAGGCAGAAGCCATTTACCGCTATTCAGGGCTAGATAGTTGAGTAGATCATATGGAGTGCCTTGGCGTCTTTATAGTATGATTCTGAGAGAGGTAGAAGTACTTGTGTATCATCAGCGTAATTCGTATACGTGATACCAAGTGAGTCAAGCTTGTCGAAGAGGAGCTTCGTGAACACATATAATGTGGGTGCTGTGCATGATCCCTGAGGAACTCCGCAGTGGATTCTGGTGGGTGTAGCGTTTGCTGTATCCAAGAAGACTTTCATGGTTCTTCCTTCAAGGAAGGAGGTGACCCAGAGAGCTTCTTCTTTGGAGAAGTTAGCTGAATGTGTGAGGTGTGATGTGAAAGTCTTGTGGTCAACCAGATTGAATGCGGCTGAGAGATCTAAGAGAAGCAGCAAGGCTGGCTTGCCTTGTCCATGATTTGGGTGATCTGATTCTTTAGATCCACTAGAGCTGTCTCCGTGCCGTGTCCTTTCCGGAAACCAGATTGCCTGGTCCCTAGGATGGAGTATGCATATGATATATCCTGTTCTTGATGTTAAATTAAGTTTCAGCATACAAACATAGCCTGTTTTTCTTAGCAAAGAGTAACTGATGAATTTTGTTTTACTTTGTTCTGTTTAATGTTAATTACTTGATAATTCAGTGCAAAATACCATTCTGACATCATATAATTTAGTAGAAAGCATGACGCACAATCAATCTACCCTAGACAATGCTCAGGCCGGTTGCGCCACTTCACTGTCTGCTGGCGCAATATAAAATACTCTTAACATAACAGAAAATGTGCAAGATAGATTGGCCTGGAAAACCACACAGCCCTGGATCTTTGATATACTAGTGCTCCACACAAAAACGACTAGCAAATGCCTTGTTAACATGTTATCATGGGCGAGTGTTACGGAAAGTCATTGGACCTAGATGTAAGGAAATGTACCAGGTGGAAATTCAATTTGGCCAATTATAAATGGTTTGAACTAGATCCAGTTGCAATGGATGCATTCTTAGATATAGAGCAGTGTAGGCCATGTGGAAAAAATAAGCAGATATCTGAAGGTTAAGTAAAAATTGCAACAAAAATCAATATACAGCACTACACCCCAATAACCAGCTCCAAGATGCAACTGAAATTGATTAGATTTTTCTCCAAGACAGTTCAGTAAATGTCCAAAAACCAATAGGTCAGTGAGTGAATCGTGAAGAAACTATTTGTAACTGATGAACAAGAGCTTCCACCAGGAGTGTAATGTATGGTGCATTAAGTGCAGCATGACGTGCCGAAATTCACTGCATTGCAATGGCAGCACCTTGCTCTCCTTTGTCGCTTAAGCACACACATTTGAGCTGTCAACACCATCACAGGAGGAGATCCCACAAAGCCATATGAATGCGGTCTGTGTGAGCAGATCATGAGTGAAGGAACCCTCTTCGTACACACATTTAAATGCTTCACATGCTGCATTGGCCTTGTGTTGTGTAGCACGACTTGGAAAAGCCCAGAGACATACAACTACGATATTTATTCGGAGCAGCTAAGATTACTCAGATATGCTGAAGGTCTGGTGTTGTTCATGTTTTAGCAAGCAGTTCCACTATCAATATCAAATAAAACGAGGTCCTCCAAAGGCAAGATTTGAACCCAGACCATTGTGGACACCCAAAGAAGGCTTTTCTTCATTAAGCCAGTGTTCCTTGGGTGTGAATGCAACATCTCAACAAGTGACAAATAACAAAACGTCTTACTCAGCTTGGGAAATCACTTCAAGACATCAACTGGTATTCATGTTATGACGGGCAGCCGGCTCTGCCTATTCTATGTATGATCATGTAGAATGACTGGGGACTGCAAGACTGTTTTAAGGCTCAGAAGTTGAGTCAAGAAGCAAGCTGTGAGGCACAATACAGTAATTCCACACACCTCTTACCCATACCAGTAATAAACACCACTTTAGCCCTTTCATATTACCCTCCTACCCTATTACAAGCTCACATTATATCACTGGAAAAGGAGAATTCGGAGTATAGTGCGGTGGATAATGCCCCCAGAGGATCTGTGTAAAGACTGCAGGGTGTGTCTGTACTCTGCTCTCTATATGGCAGAGGAGAGGCAGAGAGGACCCCAGCCAAGATTCTCTATTTGGTAAAACGTGGGCACGCAATCAAGGCCTAGCTCTCAGGAGGTGATGCAGGCTGGTTCTTAAGTACAGTGTAGTCCCCAAGCACCCACAAAGGAATGTCCACACACTGTATTAGTGAAAACAGTCTTTATATAATTATGTTTCAAGGTTATATACACAATAACAATAACTCACTTTGTGCTCAGTTACTCTACAATGGCAAATATATACACAGTTTTACGTGGTACCACAATTACTATCAGATTTCATTAAGGTGCATCAACTGGACTTAGTTTAAATGTCACACAAATCAAGTAATAAAGATAACCAACAATAGACATAGGAGCAAAAGCAGTTGGTTAGAACAATTGGCAGAATACTCAGCCCATACCAGCAGGCTAAGTTCTGTATGAGGATCTCTCCACCTGGGCAACCTGTAAATAAAGATATATCGTACAAGCCCAGTCTATATATTGTTCACAAGGGTCTTATTTCCTTCTAAATAGTTCTACAACCCCAATGTACCTGGAATAGCAGAGTTTGACGTCCGGTCGTCAACTGATACTTCTTGAGCAGCTCCCTTTAAGGCAGGAGCCACGGATCATCGAGATCCCACGAGAAAAAAGGGTGAACACTGTAGTTGCGGCAGCAGCTTCAGTTCTTGTGGTGCTCGTTGAGGATCGGTCGAAAACATCCTGCAAGCTGAGGCGTGCGGTGCACCTTGACGACGAGTGTTCGTTGCCACAAACAGCCAATGAAGAACTTTGGCCCAGCAAGGGCGACAGGCCGTCGGCATCTGGCATCGGTGAACGGGACGGGACCACGGCTGGCTTCAGTAGCTTTGTCGGCATCTCTGAGTTCTTCGGGTGGCAGGAAACCCACCGGTGGTCGACGATGGTGGACGGCTGCCCGATGCTTCTCTTCGTTCTCCTCGGCGATCCCCTTCTGTGGTCACCAGCCTTTCGAGGGTCTGACATCCAGGGAGCTTTGGCAAAGATCACAATGCACGATGGTCGCTCGTAGCTCGGGAAGAGGTCTCCTAGCCAGGTCCTCTCTTGGATCAGTTCCTCGAAGGCACAGCAGCTTTCAGATTAGTGAAGGACAGCAGCAGCAGTTCTTCTTCTTCCAGTGGGCTTCAAAGTTAAGCATCAGTTTCAACTTCAGCTTCTTAACGGCGTCAGTTTCGATGTCAGTTTCTACTTCAGCTTCTGAATGTTTTCTAGCAGTGAGAGACCCCCAGATATACTGTTGATCTCCCATTCTCTCTGCTGGGTCACACTCAGGCAACTAATCACTGAGAAGGGCATTCAGGCAGTCAGGCAGCCAATCAGGCGCACAGTGCATTCATACCTTTCTTCTCCATCCAGACACTCACAACACAGAATGTGGATTTGGACAAGCACTCTGCCATTCAACACTACACACTGCATTCATACCAGTTTCGGGCAGGGCTGTCTCAGTCATTGTGTCAACCACCAGATACTACACACCCACAACACGGAATGCGTATTCGTCACACACGCCATTCACCCAGATCGTACCCCATAGGCGTACCCTCAACATACAGTCATTGGGAAGGCTCCAGGCAGTCTGGCAAGGACTTCCCCACAACACCATATATGGAACGTCCACCCAACAGCCAGTCAGGGGGAAGGGACAGAGTCAGGGCTTCCCGGGACTTCGGGAAAAGTAAGCTAACAGGCGATAGAAAGCAAGAGGCCACAGGGGCCATCTTGTTTCCTATCAGAAATCCACTGATTCCAACGACAGGGCCTGGGCATCCAAAAATGGAGGAAGCTCAGGGCACCTGTCAATTCAGCACAGAGCTGCCACCAGCCCGTACCCTGCTCTGTGGGCCACACACAGGTGCTCAAAAACATACACTAGGAGTACAGGTTCGTACTCCCACCCATGGGTGCCATAAGGGTATCCCAATGGTCTGTTAACCTAACCAAAAAGAGGAAGAGCCGCACCACCAGGAGTCCCACAAGAACTCCTGCACGGAAAACAAGACAGAACATACATGATAAGGCAATAAAGGACAAAGATACGGAGGCCCAGTCCATCTGATGCATTTCCAGCATCACAATCCGCATGATGGAAGTGGGCACGCTTATGATTCTGACAGATGTTCTGAGCCATGTGTGATTCTCTTGAATTGATGGCTCACCAAGAATCCTATCGTGTTGATGGTCCTATTTTATAGGTCAGGATGGGCAGGCTTTGTGATATCTTCTGTGACACTAGGTTGTCAGTGTGAATTTGGTCCTCAGACTAGTTCAGCTGCACGCAAGTGTGTTGGTGAGCGGTTCTTGTTTGCTCGTGGTGGTCAGGTTTTGCCTGCCTTTTGCAGTGTTATCCTTTCAGGTGGTCGGTTACAGCACTGGATCAGGTGTTCTGTGAGGACTTGGGGTGATGCGCATGATTTCTTTGGGCATTTACCCAGAAGGAGCGGGTGGCCATGCAGCTATTGCTGATGCCCTACAGTGTGCTGCGATCACGGCATCCAGGGAGCCCAGGGTTATCACTTTGCTCTAAACTTGGATTTTACCTAGAAAAATGGTGGTTAGTCGGCAATAAAAATAGTGTTTAAAATGTACAGAGTTTGTAAAGATATTTGCCATTGATTAAATACACATTTTGCACACTCGAGGTTCAAAGATTAAATGATTGCAGGGCGCTGCCTCCTGGATAGGCTCGCCTTGCCCCGGGAGCTTCCTACCTTCCCGCTGTCATGGTCAGCCAGCCCACGAATTCCATCTATTAGGAATCCTGACCAGTCTGGCCTCCGATGACCTCACTGAAATTAAAGGCAAGGAAGGTCAAGACAAGGAGGCCGCCATATTGGTCTCGCTCCGGGTGGACAAGCCATTTAGAGAAGCATGTCAGGTATGCCACTCGAACCTAGCCTTCAAGAGGTACTTGACTTGCGCCCTGTGGGCATGGGACATCAGGTGCACTTTGCGCCAGTGGAATTACCCTTGTCAGGACAAGGCCAGCGTGGAAACGAGACGCAGTGCCTGGCAGGCGTGAAGCTTGGTTGCTACTAGTAAATTGAGCTGCGCTGGGTGAAGCCTGGTCCAATATTGTTAACCCTGTGCCACATTTAACAAGCACTTTGCCGGCAGTATGCAGTATTTGAGGGCAACCTAATTTCCCAGTAAATATATTTAGGGCCTGGTTCATGGAACTTTTAGCGCGGTGTAAAGTGATTTTGCACTGTCAACAAACACCCTGATTCAGAGACCGGTGCACAGAGTATTTTTTAAGTGCAAAGTCACTTTGCACCAGTGATAAAAGTTCCATGAATTAGGCCCTTAATGTGAATCTGAAAAAAGGCTTGAAAGTTTGTCCCCACCAACATCTGTATTTCTCTCAAAATTGGAAGAGATGTGCCTTCAATCCATCCAATAAATGAACAGTATGATGTCCTCAATATGATGCCGGCGGATATGTGGGTTATAGAGACCATGTCATATGTGGCTCTCTGGAATAACTATGTAGCAGTGCCTTCGCTCAGTGTGAGCGGAACGTATGAGCAGCATTCAGAGCACACGCCACGTGAGCAGTTCCTAGTTTGCACAACACCACAGGGTTGCTCCGAGAGCCCGCATTTGTCCTTTTAATTCCATGGAAATCACCACGTAATTACACTGGATAAGCAAGGCCCGTGTCCCCTCTACTGCGACACTGCAGTATCCGACACATCATCTACTTTGGCTGCATTTCATTGGTCAGTCAAGGGTTTTGCTCGGCCATTGCCAGTTCAGGCTGCCGGGACCGTCTGCTGTAGGATCCGAAAATAATTCGTCGCTTCGTAGAGGTATTTTCGGGGAACAAACGTAGCCACTGCTAAAACCAGATCAAAATATCGGCTCACACATTTTTTTTTATGACAAAAGCAAGTGACATTCCTGTGGAGAAAGGGGATGTTTTTTGAACCAGAGTTCCACCACATACAGAGGTGTTCCTGTAGCACGTCGCCAGGGTGACTCGCCAGTGCAATGGGACACCAGACGAAAGGCTCCCGAAAAAGGCCGCCATAAGTCCCAGTGAGAGGGAGTCGGGTACACTTTTTATGGCATTGCTATCATTTGCCAGTCGTACAAAATGGCGAGCAGGTGAGGAAAGCGCGATAGAAGATTAAGAAAAGGAAAGGGCGGATCGTACTCGAAAGGAAGTATTACAAAAAACACACCAGAAGGTAAACAAGCATTGGCAATGCAAACAGAATGGGCTTTTGTGTAGGCATGGGCAAGTCCTTTTCCAGGCGCTGGCGTAGTGGTAATAACAGGCCATCCAAGGCAGCGGCTGCAAAATGTTACGCGTACTAGGGCATATGATAGCAGTGACTTGCAAATGCATAATACATACAAGCCAACACTTTTGGCTTTGCCAATGCTTGTTTTTAACAGGACTTCAGTGAAGGACATGCATAGTGCTTATAAATGAAGTGGCTGAAGGCAGACCTGGCTAAGGCATGTTATTACATTAGTAGCTGGTTTACAGATCCAATAAAGCCTTTAGCTCCAAGAAGACTGCTTTGTAAAAACACTGGCAGGCACTTTGAGTGCAAAGTTTGATGGCAAGGCTTGATTAAGGCAAGTTCAAAGTGTTCCGATGAGGAGGTGTTTTGGGTAGAGAGGGGCAGGAACTGGTGGGAATGGCCAGAGGGATTAGCATGGCCATGGGCAGCCAATTGGTTGACAAATAACAAGACAACACCTACAAACGTTGTGTCCCTGCTCATATGCAGGGGTGGGCTGGCCTATAGGGAACTCTGGAGATTTCCGGGCAGGCCTCTGCACCCTGGGCCTCTTTTGTGTGGAAACCTATTTTCTTTCCAAACGTTCTCATAGGAAAGGTGTTGGACGTGCTGAGGATGTGTAACAAAGGCCCACTTTGATCATTATTTCCAAGGTCTCGTTTGGTTCCCAGTCCACTCCCCGCTCATATGCCATTTCTCCCTGTCTGCACTCTAGTCAATAGCTTTGGTTTAAGCCCAACTAAAAACATTTTGAGATTTAAACTGAGGCACAGAAACGTGAACAGATTTCTTAACATGGTTATTTCTACCCTGAGACACACAGCACTCTAATCTCAGGTGCAACCAATATCCCATAACATACCCGAATAAATTAAGCCCATTACACCTAGCTCAAAAAGTTGAGTCGGCCAGGAGCTTTTATACTGCATGTGGCACCAATATGTTTAAACCAGACAACCCACTGAGCTATTTATCTAGCAATAGTATCGGATGAAAACAATAACACAGTGCACAGATAAACGACTGTAAAGCAATGTAGTCTGCAAAAACAATGTAACAATTGCATCCAGGAGTGACACGACAAGCAAAATGATGTCAAAAGATGCTGCAAAGACTCTGGGGGACGTTTGTTTAAACGCTTGAGAAGTTTACAAGTAAATCAAGTGCCAACCTTCGACACAGGGGCATTTGTTTGATTTTTAAACGTGAGTGTACACCAGACATGGCACCTCGATCCAAAGGCAGAAGTGGACCCCCATCCCCCGCCTATATAATGCAATGTGTTCCTTGACTGTTGCAAGAAACCCTTTAATATAGAGTTCAGATGACTTTGCGCCCTTAGAAGGTGCTAAAGACAATGTTGTGCTGGCATCATTTTCTCACACCCAAAGAAGTGGAAAATCTGCGTGTGAGCCAAAGAAAAAGCCGGGGAATTTTCTGCAACAATATAATTGGCTCTATTGTGTAAAATGGTGCCTTGCCACGTGCATAATGTATTCACACAGAGCATTGAGATTCATTGTGCTGTCTTGAGTAATATGCCTTGGTAGCAGTATAGCCTCCAGGGTTGTCCAACTCCATGCCTCGACAGCCGGAACCATGATGGGTTTTCAGCATACCACTCATTAATATTCTTGAGATAAATTTGCATACAATGATTCTTAATGTATTCAAATTTTTCCCCATGCATATTAATGAGGGCTATCCCGAACATCCGCCAAGATTTCGGCCTTCGAGGCCCAGAGTTGGACAACCGTGGCTCACCTGCCGGTGGTGCTCCTCGCCTCCATGTGCCCTACCAAACACTTGGTGGGCATGCTATAGACCCTCAACAGCCGGGACAGTGAGAAAGGGGTTTCGTGGGAGGGTGGGCTCACGACCCCCGCCAAACAACAGGAATTGTTGTCCCACCAGTAGCTGTATAGAGGCACGTCTCTTTATGCCTTCCGTGGGTGGTCCCCAGGAGTCCTTTAGAAAGAGAAGTGGGCACGGCTGTTGGAACCTGCAATATTGTACACCACATTAAGGTGGCTGCATTACCCTTGCATTACCTTACAGGTCTTGCCCCTTTCCCCTCCTTTGCTGACCTTTTCTATTCTCTCACAGACCAAGGGGTGGACTCATTTAGCACAAAACACCACTCTCCAAAGAGACCTTGATGCTGTTAGACCGCTATGGTGGTGACTGGCGCTGTATAAAAAAAAGTCAACATAACACAACATAGCATAACAACACACTATAGCATAACATGTGACAGCTTTTCCTGCCCCATTTGTGTGAGGACATTTCATTGATTAATGTCCACGCCCTCAGCCAATGGTGCAACAGCTCATTATGAATATAGCTGCACTCCAAGGTTTCGCCCACTTTCCGCATTGCCCGAGGGATGTAGCCGGTGCACCCTGTTTCATAGGAGTTTGCACTAGTTTACACACCCAGTGCAATTAATTGGAATGTACCAAGTTGCTTTGCTTTTATTACAGTGAGTGGATGTTGCCCCTCTGCTTTAATGCTGACATTAATGGGCAACACATTCTCATATTACCTGCATGCTCACGTGCATATTTAGACATGTTTTGGCCTTGCTAGAGCGTAAGGTCTCTACAGGAGATCTTGAAGCCATTGCTTAAAAAGAGCCAGGGGTCAAGTCCTAAAAATGAAAGTGGGGGGACTCATCAACCAACTCAATGGGATGTGACGCAGCCAGAAATCAGCATATCAAGATAAAATATGCACATTTTATTAAATTGTCTTTGCATAGCCACCCGAATTGCACAGGACAGACGGCATTTGCCTTTCATAAAATCAACACACACACAACATCGAGAGAATATTTTCTTCTACTGGTGTTTTAGAAAACGTTAAAAACGTGTGCATGTTTTAAACTCCAAGAACCAATCTAAATGTTTTCCCTGGAACTTGCAGTAGCGAAATGGGACATTTCACCTTTAGTTGTTTGTTTGTCATCAGGTTATACAGTGCAGTGATGAAGTGTCTACCCGCAAATCTGCCAACTGCAGTTCGATCCCCGAAGTCGGCTTTAATTAATACATTCAAAGAAGACTTTCATTTTAGGGGGAGTGGGACTGAGTCTACTCTCTGAAAAAAGTGGGTGAACTCAGTCTACCCGCATGCACCCACGACTAGAGCCCTGGAAAGAGCAGGGCTCCATCAGCACCTCTGTCCTTCTGAATGCACGCTTGATTGCCCTAGCCCAGGGTTGTCCTACTCCAGGCCTTCAGGGTCAGATCCATGCCGGATTTTCATCATACCCCTCACTCATTTTTATGAGATAAATTTGAGTACAGTGATTGTAAATGTATGCACTTTTTTCTCATGAATATTAATGAAGGGTATCCTGAAAACCTGCCAGTTTTCCGGCCCTAGCCCATTACACGCTGCAAGGACAGTGGCCACCCACATCCTGCGCAACAGATAATGATTGGGCAGGACCTGGACAGCCACATCCAGTGCAGCCAGGGAGTTAGCAGAGCCCAAAAAAGAAGTTTAATGCAATCTATAAGTATATTTAGTATCCTGGGGACCTAGAATGGAACACCTAAGGGGCTTTTTGCATTTTTGTCTTTTTTATTTTTTAAAGGTGTGCCAAATATCTATTAGAAATCGAATAAATGCTATTTCTAATGAGGATCCGGGAAGGATCCTGTAAAGAAAGCCATGAAATGACCACGGCCCCCCTCCTCTACAAGTGCCCGCTTTGCTCCACGAACACTTCAGAATTACCGTAAACATATTAAGAAACTGTTTAAACTAGTTGCCCATGACCCCATAGACATTTTTCTGTATCAGGGCCAATATGACCAGGGGGGACTTTGAAAAGAAAAGTGTACTTCGTCTTGAATCCCCCCTTCACTTTCCTGCAGTACTTTCTCTTTTTCATAATAAATACCATGGACAGCTAGTAATATGGGCGGCAAAATATAGCGCAGCATGAACAGACTCTCCATGGGGCTGAATGTTCTGATTCTCCATTAAATCTCACTTTAGGAAAAATACAATTCTTCATGCTCTCCATTTAAAACATTCTAGGGTTAACCTATTTCTGTAGCTTACTTATGGGATGTATATGTTTTGGCCGTGGCACAATTGTTCGCAGCCGAATTGACTGTGGTCAATTCGGCCGCAAAGTCAATTTTGACGGGGCGAAAATGGCCCTAATTAAAACCTCCCACCCATAACCACACAGCCCCCACCCCATACTTACCTTTTTGCCATCCATGCATGTTTTTACCCTGCAGCGTCGGATCCGTCCCTCCAACGTGGGTCGTATCCGATGCCACAGGGTTCGCTTTTAATTTTTTACATTTTTTTCTCCCCTGCCTCCAGAGCTCCGGATGCGGGGGAAACACCCCTGCTACCCCCAAAGGCAATCACTACCAAACATGGTGAGCGAGGCACCGCCCCGCAACCACTGCTCCGCATGTTTGATAGTGATTACCCAAATTGGTCGTTTCAACACGACCAAATGGTACTGTCCGAATTCAGCCAGTTGTATCATACGGTCAATTTGAAACAACCAATTTGGGTAAGACCTACTTATGACCTATTCTTCTTTAGTTCGTGCATTCATTCTTGCTGTTGTGCTACTTAGCAGCGAGAGCAGAATGCAAATGTCTGATTTCTAGTATTGTCTATTAACATTGTCGTATATGGTTTCCATGGGGGAACCCCTGCGTGGCGTATCCTCGTACTATGACCACACATCAGTGGGACTTTGCAGGAGATTTCACGGCAGTGATGTCACGGCAGGCTAATCCAGAATTTACTCTGTCTCACTTGGCCCCATGTGTCTCATCAGACCCGAACAGGGTATAAGTCGAAGGTACATGCAGTTGGAGGGTGGCCACTCACTTTTTAGTTTTGGCTATAGCACCACCTATAAGCCAAAACAAATGCATTGGAGTACAGCTTGGGAGAGATTGCATGTGAGGAGGGACACAATGTGTGTAGGTGTTTTCTGGTTATTTACACATCCAATGACCTCCAGTGGTCATGCTAATCCATATGACCATTCACATCCACTTCCTGCCCCTCTTGGCACACAATGCACCCTTCTGGCAACTCTTTCAGCTAGCTCTATCAAGACTGAACATCAAACGTTGCACTCAAAGTGCCAGCCACAGTTTTTTCAAAGCAGTGTTGAGAGATAATGGTTTAATTGGTTCTGTAAATGTGCTACTGGTGTCATAACAGATGTCTTAACCAGGTCTGCCCTCAGACACTTGTTTTATAAGCAGTATGCATGTCCTTCACGGAATTCCTGTTAACAATGAGCATTGGCAGACCCAACAGTTTGGGCGTGTGTATAGGTAATTAGATAGGCATTTGCCAGGCACTGCTGTCATATGCCCACCTATCTACAGTATTCTGTATCTACAGATACCA
The DNA here is from genome assembly GCF_040938575.1 of Ambystoma mexicanum. NCBI lineage: Eukaryota > Metazoa > Chordata > Amphibia > Caudata > Ambystomatidae > Ambystoma > Ambystoma mexicanum. The sequence continues at coordinate 534,427,311 of NC_090926.1, forward strand.
TTAATGATCAGAGAGTACCATTAAGGCAACTTCTGGCAAATACATGTCTAAACAAACGTCCAAACTGTTTGGCAATGCCACTGCTTGTCTAGGACTTGTGCGCTAGAGCCAATGAAAGCAGAATAAACTATGCGCGCTGTTTCATTGACTTCACTGCACCCATCAGCTGGCCCCGGACGCACAGACTGCAAATTCCAAGGGTGGCACTGTGCTGTCAAGGTGCCAGAGCAGTCTCCTTTTATGACCAGCTTCTCATTCATGTCAGAGTGCAGGGCAGTCATTGGCAGGCTCCAGCTGGATATTCTGCACCAGGAGTGGGCTGTTAATTTTATTTTTTTGAGGAAGAGAAAGTGGTGAGGTGGCAAGATGCCAGCTAAGATTTTGCTTTGGTAAGATGGAGCAAATGAATCAATTGAGTTTTGGTTTAACAATGCCACATATTGTTTTGCTTTCCTGGTGGGGGTAGGGAGGCTGGCACAGCGCCTGATATACATCTCTCTTACGGCAGGGAGGTGGCAGTTGTTGGTGCATGTCAGGACAGCTGGGTGATAGGGAAAGGAAGCAGGGGGGCACACAATATGACATTGCAGACTGATAATTAAAAACAACCGGGAGTCTTTCACCTCGGGGCCCACATTACACATCAAACGTCTGTTTCACTGTCTAGCACATGTCACTAAGAACACCTCGGTAGAATATATGCCTGTTGTTCACAGATATCCAACTACAATTCTCTCTTCTGTTGTTCTGTTACAATTGTAAGGAAACCAATGATAACAATGGGCCTCATTATGACCCTGCCTGTCCGGAAACAACGGTGGCGGTACAACCGCTGCCACCATTTTTTCTGGACCGGCTGATTCAGAGTCCTGCAGGCGGTAGGTGTCACTCCTGCCAGGTCTGATCTGCCGGAATTAACGCCACCCGCCTGCAAGCAGACATGGAAACACCGGCTCTGTCATAGACGGAACCGGTGTTTCCATGGTCCCCATCCCCATGGAGTCCTACGGGACTCCATGGGAATGGGGATTTACAGATTTCCACCTCCGTAATGCCCCGGTGATTCCGGCAATCACAGAGGCGGAATGGTATTAGGGTTCCGGCGGCAGCTTGCCGGTTTTCCGGTACGGCTACCGCCGGACTCGTAATGAGGCCCAATGTCTTTCACTGTTATAATCAGTGCTTAATTTGTAAGAAAATAAGTGCCAGGACCCAAACATTTTCTAGCACACTTGTGACACTCTGGGCGGGAAGGTTCCCCACCATTGCTCCCACCATCCACAGCTGGCTCCCCACAGTGTCGACACATTTTGGGTTAAACTTCAGCTTACACCTGCTCATTGGGGTTGATGGATGCTCTGCCTGTCATTACTTCACAATCAATCTCAGTCTGAGAAAATAAGTGCCGGGGCTCAAAAATAAGTGCCAGGGCTGAACCCTGGCCAACAGCCCCACAAATTGAGCACTGTTCTGTCTCTAAAAATGTGCAGCACATCTGATTTTCCTAACAGGTTCCCGACATCCCCTGCCCTTTCCATTAGCATCCTTAAACGTATATACATCATTCCAATGCCATATTTTCCACATATCCTTCGTGGTCATAGAATAGGCTACCCAGTGTCTTGGTTTCGGGATCATAGGAGGGTTGCATGTCTTCTGCTTGCTGGGATCGACTTCTTGACCATATTATGCTTTGTATCTAGAGGCATGACTGTGTTCTCTTTTGATGAGATTTATGTTATGTTATAAAGCTTGTGTATTGCGAACATCAGAACGATAGGGGGCCACCACCTTAGGCAACCAGACAACAACGAATTGGATGATACAATTGATATTTATATTGATATTTTATTTATATCGTGCTCGTACACAAGTGTTTCAGAGCGCGATCAAGCAAGGGAGGGGCACAGGGGAGAACAAAAACTACAATCTTACTAGGCCCAGACCCATTTAACTTACAATGCGTTTAAGTTAAAGGGAATGTGTTTGGATAACTAGTGGTGCATGTCTAATGGCAGGCAGTGGCTCAAATGGAAGGCGAATCATGAAAGCAGGGAGAAAAGAAATCTCATAGCGAAAAGCAATGTTTCAGTGTTGTGAAGAAATGCAATGTGCACGCCTGAGCTTTCCTTGATTCTGATTATGTAAAATAATGCTAATTCTTCTCTCTCAGACAGTGAGCTCTCCTAATCAGACCTTTCTTTCCAATTGCTCAATGCTGAAAAAGTATTGTACACATGTGTGATCTTGCCTCAGCCATGTGTGCTGACGCACCAGCAGTTTGCAACATTGCCGCCCCAGAGTGCCTTGCACATTCCTGACAGCAGCCTGCCTTAATCCAAATTAATTCCAAACACCATGGTCTGCACAGCTGGCACCCATGATTTAAATTATCTATCACTGTGGATCCACAAGGCCTGGTTGCAGTATGGTTAAATACAAATAATGTTAGTGGTTTGATGGCATTTATTTTTGCACTGTTTCCATTTATTTTGAGTGTGTTTGTCGTATTTTTCCACATTTATTGTTCATTATTTTTTAAAAAAAAGTTGCAGTGGGTATTTTTTGACGTTTATGAAAATGAAAAAGATGTTTTTGAAAAATGTGCCCACTCACAAACATACTGCAGAGAAATCAAACTGCATTCTAACTGTGAAAAAAAAATGGCTGTGCCTGTGACGGCTGCTGCCTTCGGAAACTTCATGGCAGGAAATTAAAATGCTTCAATTGGAATAGCACATCATTGTTTTACACTCCAGAGGCTGCCAGTTAGCAAAATGGTTGGCACTCAAGGCATGAATCACGGCACGAGAAGCCATACAGATTGATTTCTTGATTTCACCCTGAAAAATGTAGGCCCCGCCCTGAAGGCCTTCTTTGTTCTCCGCATAGGAAGGCTTGACACCTTCCCTGAAGGACATACAATGTCCCAGAAGGTGGGATGGGGGCAGTGTACTTCAAAAGGGATCCCTGTCTGACAATACAAATATTCCACCAGGGGGATAATGACAGAAGATGGATGTGGGAAGAAATGCAGGAAAGCCCAGCAGAGGTGCAGAGCCCAGGAGAAGGGTGTCTACTCTGGGAACTGACACTCGTGACAGCTGCGAGGCTTGGCCCCTTACCAAAGGCTTACAATGGACCAATCCGCTATGACAAAATGACTCTAAGTGAGTTAGACACCCCGCCCCCTTGATTGAATCATCTTTGTATTCAAGAAGGAGGCCTGGAATCTTATTAAAGTATCATTCTGCTCAAAGTCTTCTGCCATTTGAGTGAAGACAGGGATTTCTAAGGGAGGAGCAAGACATTCCCCAACCACTTCATGTGAACATTTGGAATGACCTGCTGCTTGTAAGCCTGCCTGCTGCTGAAACACTGATACCTAGGACTCTGCCCACCGGAAGTACCACACCCGCAATTGTTCTCTGGCAACATCTCTGGCAGCTGAGAAGGATGAAAAAACAACATACTTTCCCACTGAGACCCTGCACAAGGTCCCACAGCAATCTAGAATCAAAAGCATCAACTAGTACAGCCTTTCCAATTGTTTCCTGCTTTAACTGCTTTTGAGCCAACTCTACCTCTCACAAGTCGTGTTTGAGCCACCCAACAAAACTGCCTTGGACATTTTACACTTTTCAAATCACTTTGACACACTGCAAGCTGTCGACTCAATCTTGCTTGCCTGCTCTCACGTACCTTCAATCCTATCTCCGCTGCCAAACCACCCTGCGTCCTTGGACCCATTTGAACTGGCTCATAGCTGCAGTTGAATTAACACTTCGGGATGCCCTTGAGCTGCCGAACCCATACATGCCAACATTCTGTGACCAAAAATCTGTAGGAATCTTAAAGTTTCAAAAATCGTCAGGCGAGGAGGTAATGATAGGAATAGGGAACGTCAGCAGCCCATTGTCATTGAATGAGCCCACCGCCGCGGGTGCATTCAATGACAAGGAGGCGCCTGCCACGCCTTCTGCCACCACGCCAGCTCGGGGGAGCCCTTGAAAGACTCCCCCCAGCTGGCGTGGTGGGGGGCTAATGGCGCCTTTTTTAAAGGCACCCGCAGCGGAGGGGCGTGTTTAGCCCGCCGCCGTGGGCGCCTTTTACATCAAAAGCTTGCATGCCGTGCCTTCTCCCGCTACGCCAGCTCGGGGGAACCCTTGAAAGACTCCCCCCAGCTGGCGTGGTAGGGGGCTAATGGCGCCTTTTGTTAAAGGCACCTGCAGCAGAGGGGCGAATTTAGCCCGCCACCGTGGGCGCCTTTTACATCAAAAGCCTGCATGCCGCACCTTCTCCCGCTACACCAGCTCGGGGGAGCCCTTGAAAGACTCCCCTGAGCAGGCGTGGTGGGGGCTAATGGTGCCTTTTGTCAAAGGCACCCACGGCAGAGGGGCACATTTAGCCCACCACCGTGGCAGCCTTTTAAATCAAAAGCCTGCATGATGCGCCCCCTCCCACTACGCCAGCTCGGGGAGTCCTTGAAAGCTTGAAAGACTCCACTGAGCTGGTGTGGCCAAAAAAAAAAAAAAAGGTTTAAAAGAAAAATTGGTAGGCGGTAGGACTGCTTAAAAAGCGTTATTCTACCGCCTAAATCGGTAGGGTTGGCAAGTATGCGAACCACAAGGTTCTGCACATCACCTGTTTCCAAGTTTCCTTTGTGTATCAAACTGATTGCTGCTTGATAAAGTACACAGTGTATGGCTCCTGTTGAACCAACTTGACCGTCTCAACACCATCTCCACCCTGTGGAAAGCACCCAGTTCGCCCAGCCCACGCATGAAGATTTAAAAGCATACCATAGTGGTTTGGGCCCACGGGGCAATAGTACCTTAGAAGGAGGTACTGGTAGTACTGAACACATGGTATAGTTGTGTGATAGGACAGAGGTGTGCACAGGAAGCCCTGGTAGTTTGGAGGACAAAATCATCATGTTAAATCTTTTAGGTACCCTCTGCATACCCCAGGGATGTAATCTTGGACTACCAGTCCAACTGTCAGAAGTGACATAGCCAAGGACTGGATGTGTAAAAAAGTGAATGCAGGGATACCACAGTAGGAGAGAGTGAAAAGGGATTAGTGGGGGTAAACCGCCCTCAAGAGCCATACATTTATGGTCTCTCCATGAGGTTAGGTTTCTTAATGTGAGTTGTCTGAGATGTAGGAGCTGCGTGATGCTAGTGCATCATGTTTGTGTACTGTTCATATGCTGTCCACCATTACATTAGGGATTAAAGTAATGCATGGGCTATTTAATTCTGCTCCCTGAGGAATGCAGAAACAATCACAAGGTTGGAAAATAATTTAGAGGTAAGGTTGGAAAATAATGCATGTCAGGCTAGCTCAGAGTCACTTAATGGCAACACCCCAGGAGGAATGCAGCTATCCATTATAAGGCCTGTATGCAGTGACAATCAGACACACCTTTATGTGAAATGTCACAGTAATGGGAGTATACCTTTGGCTAATGGGAAGTCCAACGTTGAGGCCTTCCTTTACCACCTGTGTGTAACCAACCAATGCACACTAGAACATGAGATCAAACAATCATTTACCTATTCCATATAACCAAAACAGCCCGTTGCTCTAAAAGGGAGAGCTGGGAGGAATTATGGGCACTTTTAAATGAAGGTGGTCTATGACGTTTGCTTCCTGTGGGAACAGTGCCCTGGACCGGGCTGCCTGGATATGGTAGAGGCCTAAAGGACTCTCAGCACTTGCACCAAAAAGATTTTGAGATTCTGGCTCAAGGTGTCAATTTTTTGTTGTTTTCCATTTCATGAATTGTAGGGTCATTTTAGGTGTTTTAGCTCACATCCTGTAACGTCACTTCCTGTGACTGGATGTCTGGTGACCACTCTTCCTGTGCAAGTATGGGTGCCAATGGTTATGTGAAATCATTGCCTGAATTGTATTCAATTTTGAATGCTGTAGTACTCATTCCTAACAATTTTGGTAAACATGAGAGGTTAGTGTACCTATCATTTACACAATGTTTATCAAGCACTGCTTCTAAAACAGTATCCAATGGAATGTTTATGAAATGACCTAATATGATAGCAACCTCGTCTGTTTCCTCCACCCTCCCATTACTGTTTTTTCCCTCCCCACCACCTCTCCAGCACTATCTGAAATGTCGTCAGGCCTAGTACGATAGTCGCTTGTTTTGTTCCTCCCCTCCCTTTCTGCACCCCTCTCCCTCACCTTTTGTTTTTCTCCGGCTCTACCAGAATTGTCATCAGGCTTAGTACGGAAGTCGTCTGTCTGTTTCCATTTCCTTCCCACTCTCCCCCTCCCTTCCTTATCTACGTCTTAGCTCTTGCACTATCTGAAATGTGGTCAGGCCGAGTACGATAGTTAATTTTCACATCCTTACTGTTCATGGCCTTTAAGAATGTGGTTGTATTTTCCCTTGTTCTCTCTCTTACCTTGAAGCACTTTGAAACACATTGTGTCTAGGCGCTATATAAATAAACAATCATATCATATCAAAGAGTCAGTGAGTGGAATATTCAGGACATGGTTCCAAATTTGTGAGCTGATGAAGCATTTACTATAGTGCCCAGAGGTCTGAGGTTCGGGGTACAGCCACACTTTTTCATAAAATGTCCATATGCCCCTACAAGCTCCTGCAAAACGATCAAAGCTCTAGATGTAACCATTCTAAAATGACACTAAATTAGTCTAAATATATTCCATATTTCCCTTAAATGAAGGGAATTCTGAGATGCTTATGTTTCAGCGTAGTTAGCAATTTTCAGCGTATATGTAAAATATTATAGTCGCCCTATAGTTAATGTCGAATCGCATCGGAAACCCAAATACATTCATTGCTAATAACTTTTGACGGATTTCGCTGAAATTCTGAAGACAATCAGGGATGCGCGGGCCACCCAGACTACAAAAATAGTGGAATATAAAAAGTTGAATGTGTTAAACTATACAGTGGCAACAGCTAAAGGCTCTGGGCCCTGGCCATAGTTGGTTAGTGTTTCAATATAATCAGGGATTCCATCAGGGATGCTATAGATGATGTAATTAGTGATTTCACCAATGATGTCATCAGGGATGTCATCTGTGATGTCATCATTGTGGTCATAGTTGCACAACACGGGGCACAAAGTTAAGGTGGCTTTAGCTGATTTTCTTTTTCATTAACTACTTACCTTAACATCCCTGCAACTAAAGATTTTTCCTTGAAAAAATATACATATAGAGTGAGTCGACCTCTCCGATAGGACTCCCATAGGAATCTTGAAAATATGAATTGCAAATAGCGTTTGAATCATGCTACGGATTTGGCTGACATTTTCAAGTTAATTAGGAAACCCCCACCCCCTCCGACTCCAGATACCCTCCCCCGTCTGCAAAGTTCGGTAAAGAGTTGTTAAACAATAAAAAAGTTGTTAATAAAAAAAGAAGGATGTGGCCTACTTCCCAGCCATTTTCGCATAAACAAAAAAGGTCAATTTGTGGCAGAGCCGCACTGCCCAAACGGCTGGACGGATTTGTACCAGGTTGGAAACAACCTGGGCAAGAAGTGTTGACTTGAGGCCTTTTTGTGTTATGGGGTTATTCTGTGCAGTAGTTATTTTAATATTTGAAGGATAATGGGGTACCCCCTTCTCCAAAATAGTTAGCTCTATCTCAGGTAAATTGCGATAACTTGGTATTTTTAGAAATGAAATAGTCGCCATCTTTGTTTTTGCTTCATGCGAAAGATAGCCACAGCTATAGCCAAGGGTATCAGAAAATAAAATGCAGGAAAAGACATTTGCAGGTAAAAAACATTGCAAATGCCATCAGTCTAGAGGTGGGGGGGTGGCAAGAGGACACTAAGTGAAATCTGGGAGTCGGAGTGGGTCTAGGGACGGAATTTGCAATGCAAAGCTTTTCTGTAGCCTAGGCTATGGACATGTCGGGGGGAAATTCTCCCGGGGTCGGCTGGGCCGTCCGCGGACCTCCGGGCAGGGAGGCCCCAACTCCTCCCGTATATCCCAAAAGAGATAGAGTATGAGACACACGCAAGAAGCAAGGTGAATCTACTGTTTATTAAACAAAACGGCAGGGATGGGTCAAGGATCGTACGCGTCCGTCCTGACACTCTCTCAACATCGTGGGGCTCGCAGGCCCTTTTTACCTTAGTATGACGCGCTACTTGCGTCACCTGAGAAAGTTAGCAAAAAACCTATCGCCACTCTGGATTGGTTCCCCGAGTGGTAGGGTTAGTATAGCATACGTATAGAGAACGTTGTTATTGGTTAAGGGTCAGTCAGGTGGTATACTTGGGTTGTCCCTTTAGTTTGATAGATAAAAATTGTTACATGAAGGCCCCTGAGGATTGGTCAATGTTAATGGCGTCAGTGATAAGAGCCCCATGTTCTGATTGGTTCACCCGCGAGCCCCCCAGTCTGGGACCATCGCTGTTCCCAGCTTGCGGTGCACCTATCACTTGCAACAATGTTTCACTATGGGTATGTGCAGACAATGTGAGGATTTTATTCATAAGCAGGAAGGCCGACTACTCCCACCGCCGCAGATGTCCATTGAGTCGCTTAATTGTATCTGCCTGTGTCTTGAGACGGGGGATCCAGGCGCCTTCTTCCTTCTGGGCTTGGCACCCTATCAAGTTCGGTTTGGTCACGTGAGGTGGGGACCGTGGTTGAGGCAGAATTCTGCACAATTAATATTGAATTTCTCACTGTGTGCCTGGCTTATCTTGCAGGTGTGACCTTGGCGTCGGCTTGCGGTATGAGAGTTTGCAACGTTGTGCCCTTGACTGTCTGCTTTTGCTGGGCTCATTCTGCAGGGTCAGCAACCGAACTCTTGCTCATTCAATGTTCATGGAAGCTTTTGCTTGCGGCCTACTTGGGCCTGGTGCATAGGTGGAACCGCTTGATGCAGAGCGCTTTAGGTTATGGTATCATATTGCTCTATCCTCAGTATCATGTCTTCGTTATATTTCTCATTATGGTACATTGGTTTAGAAGAAGCGTGAGCAAGCCTTTTTAGATGAGTTCATTGTGCGTCTTGCATTTCTGCATTTTGAAAAGCCTATGTGGAAAATAATAAAGATGCACGTCCGTGGGTGTGTCCGTCACCTACGTCATAGCACTGAGTATGTTCTTCGTGCGGATTGGTGTGGGAGTGTCCGGTGTGTATGTTTGCACGAGTGTGCTGACCGTTGGCTAGGTCGTCATGGCATCTCTAACGATGTGTTGATTTGGTGCTGGATGGTTTAGTCGAGTCCATCCATGCCGCAGGTGTCGGCATGTGCAGGGCAGGCTGGTGGGCAGGCGGGTGGGCACGTGAGTGGGCACATCCGTATGTTCTTGTACCAGGGTATTTGGTCATCTGGGAGATGGGCAAACTCCTCTCGTGGCGGATGTCTGGGCCGTGATCCTCTAGGCCAGGGTTGAGAGGGGATTGGTGGGAGCCTTTTGTTCACTTTTCCCACTTCAGTCCCCCCTCTGGTCGACTTGTCGACCACAAACATATCCTTTTCCTTATCTCCTCTCACTCTCCATATTTTAGTTACTCCTCCCAGATGTCCATAGTGATTAACATGGTCTTCAAATGACCAGTACATATATACACAGGTTCCTCCAGGTGTGCAGTATACCCATTTCCCTATGTAGCTCCTTGGGTTTCTTGGGTTTTCGAGCTTCACAGATGGTGGGTCCAGGTGGTTAGTGATGATCTGGTTGCGCAACCTCTCTCTCCCTTTTATTATTGTGCCTGTGTGTTGGCCGTCATCTGCTGGCATCAAGGGGTGCATACCGACCATTTTGATCATCTCGTCTGTGGTGCGTGCCTTCCGGGCCTTCCAAAATCTTATTATGATAAGTGCAGCTCCAGCCAAAATAATGCATCCAACTATGATCTTCAGTCCATCTGACAGCCAAGATGGCATCCATGACCATAGCGTCGAAAACCAGCTCTCATCCTTTTTTAGACCTTTACTTTCATCCATCATTTTGGAGTGCATCTGGGCCAATTGTGATACTGCTTCTGTCAGTGTACCATTGTCAGCATCGTTAGCAGGAATGAATGTGGAGCATGATTGTCCTATCTTTGCGCAAACTCCTCCTTCCATTGCTGTGAGGAGGTCCAGTACATATCTGTTTTGTAGTGCTACCATCCTCACTGCTCACAGTTCCTCTTTTATTGCGTTGAATCCATTTACTGTAGAGTTAATTGTCATCATTAGTTCCCATCTAGTTATCTGGAGCCATTTTGCGTTTGCGTAAGCCTGGAGTCCCGGATGTATTATTGAGGAGAAGAACATTGCTGCTCTGCTGAATAGTCTGTGTTCTGGCGGAATTGAAGTGAGTGCTGTTTCTGAACTTCCCCACAGGTAATTTCCTGTCAGAGGTTCTCCTTGTCTTTTCATTCTATTCAGGACAGTGCTGTTGCCGTTGTTTCGGTTCTCTGGCCCCTTCTGAAGCTGTGCAGATCTCTTTTTCCTCTTGTTTCCTTCATCCATTTTGGGGAAGTTCGCCACATTCACATGTTTCTGGGGCACCACTAGTGATGGTACATTAATGTGTACTATTGTGCATACACCATTCCACAGAGGGGGCAGTGTGTGGTATGCCTTGTCTCCACAGGCCCAGTAATGGTCCATTACTACTGCTGTTCCTGCTCCCCCCTCAGGTAGCTCTGTCACGCTTGCACAGTTGGTGTTGTATCCTACGTCCACTTCTCCTTTGTGTTGGTAGCATACCTTGGGTGCAGTCATCGGCAGTATCGTTATTGGGTCTTCATCCTTCTCTATCCACGTTAGCATGGGTATGTACTTGACCCAAGTCATCCAACATCTGTTGTTGTGTTCAGCAATAGTTGTAGTATCTTCTCTCATTACCATGTTGCTGCCAACCACTCCTGTGTCCCATTTGTCACCCAGGTACACCTTCCCTGTTATTATTATCAGTAGCCTTTCCCAACATCCTTGTTTACCAGGAACTTCAGTGGCGTACCAATCACATGGTAGATACTGTAGTGTAACTTTCTTTGTTTCTCCTTTTTCAGGGCCACTTGTTATGTATCTGAATGCTTCAGCATGTAAACTGTCCTTGTGGTAACTCAAATAACTCTTAAGGAAGTTATTTTCGTACGGGTATGTGTCTCGTGATTTCCATACCAGGTACACCGTGTTCACTTGAAATCTCCCTTTCGTTTGGAACAGTGCCAGGTATATTATACATCGTGCTTTTTTTTCATCTATTTCCGTGGCAACGAAAGTTCTGGAAGCACTCATGGCGTATGGGATCAATGAGCAGACGTAGCAGCTGTCTTCTGTTGTTTGTTTACCTATTTGAGTCATGTGTTGGTACCACATGTTGTTTGAGACGTGTGCTGAATTTTGTATGTAGTTGTCAATATCTTTATTGTCTGAGTATGTGCTGCGTTTAACTCTATTTCCCTTGTATGGAATTTTGCTAGTACCACCTGACGTAAAACCTGTTGCAGCTGGGGGTGGGGGTATGTTAGGTTTGGGTACAGCAAAAATATTGATAGCATAACTGTTCCGCCATGCAGAGGCAGCCACAAACCCGGTGATCATCACAATCCCTATCATCTTTATTACAGAGGCTAGTCTCACCGGCATTTTACTCTTACCTTGCTGCGGTCCGGCAGCTAATTCTTGCGACGTTAAAGTTGCCCGCCTGAAAATTCTCAATATGCTTGTTATTAGTGTTAGTTGTTGTTTTCAAGCTCTCCCTATCAAGTAGTCGTTCAGTGCCCAGGCGAAGAGCTGTTCCCATGCCAATCTAAGCGATCTATCTCTTAGGACAGGCAAGTATGGGTGGAGGTGGGGCATTGATTGTTCTATGGCCAAGAGAAGTGCTGTATAGTAGACACGTACCCTCCTCCTTTTCAGGTACTTTGGCCTTTTTATGTAATAAGCAAATTGGTGCGATAATTCTTCAGGGTAGTTATTGTCTGAGGGTATCATCTACTCCTGGGCAGTGAACTTTGTTAGTTATCTGTTTTCTTAGCAGTACAAGAATACACCGTACCTGCATGTGCGAGAGAAAAAAAAGAGAACATTCAAGTGTTTACATGTGTATGTGCAAAACAATGTCCTTCAGTTGGGTTATTACTGCAGTGGGTAGGGGGTCAATGGGCAGAGGGTTTGGGCTCAACTGGTAGAGGTTTCTTTACTCTTTGATCGTGTGACCATGGGGTGGGCGGTATGGTAATTACCCCTCTTTATTTCAGTAGTTGTCTCTGGGGAATCAGGGGGGTGGCAGGGTGTGGGGACACTTTGGCCGTTAGTTGCGGTAGAAGTCCCTTCCTCCGTTGGCGGCGCTGTTGCTGCTCTTCCAATGGCCCTGTCGGTGACGCTAGGGCGGGTCTGGAGTTTGCAGATCTTTACGTTGTGTAGGTGATTCCAAGCACGTTTGTCCTGTAGCTTTACTGCTCTCGTTGATACTTCCTCTACCAGGTGGGGGCCAGTGAAGCGTGGGCTGTTCCACTTTCTATTGAAATTGCGGAGTAGTACGTGGTCACCTTTGGCAATTTTGCACAGTTTTCCCTTTTCCAATTCTTCATCCGCGTCTTCTTGTTGATCACTCTTAGACCCGCCCCGCGTGCGCTCGAGCTGTTGAGACACAAACACTACACTAGTAATCAAAGAAGACACATATTGGTACATTTCATCACCAAGAACACTTGCAGTACTCTCATGTTCGGTGAATGCTCTTGATGTTGGCGTCAGAGGAAGGCGCATTTGGCGTCCGGTCACCACCTCGTGAGGGGTGAGGTGGTGGTCGGAGCCTGGTCTATTCCTTAGCTCAAATAGGGCTAGCGGAAGGCAATACAGCCAACTCTTCTTTGTGGTTTGCTGTATTTTTGCAATTGCCTCTTTTAATAGGCCATTCAGGCGTTCGCATATACCGTTGGCCTGCGGGTGATATGCACATGCAAATTTATGCTTGATGTTCAGTAAGGATGTGATATGCTGGAACATTTCATTGGCGAAATGCGGCCCATTGTCTGACCGCAGTATTTCGCACACTCCCCACCTGTTGAAGACCTCCCTCACTAGGAATTTAGCTGCTCGGAATGCATCAGAGTGTGAGCAGGGCCCTGCCTCAATCCACCTCGAGAATGGGCACACAACTACAATCATATACCTATTTCCTTGACATACGTTGATCATATCAACATAGTCAATATGGATGTGTCGGAAGGGTCCCTCTGGCTGGGGTATAGAACCTTTTATCACCTTCAGCGTGTGACCGGCCGTGAACTGCTGACATATGAGACAATTGCTAATAAAATTTGACACATGGGAATTTAACTCGGGGCAGAACCAATCTTCCCTAATTCGTGCTGCGATTACTTCCTTGCCTGTGTGGGCTGGGTGGTGTAGTTGGCTCAGGGTGGTGTTCAATAGTGCCAGTGGCATTACCATCTTTCCAGTGCTACCCTGGCGCCATAGTGCGTCAGTTGGCAACATTGTACATCCTCTTTTTACCCATATTTCTTTTTCTGCCATTGGTGCAGCCGCTTGTAGCTCCATTATCTGTGTGGCTGGGAGATGGGTGTACCCTTCTTTTATTAACATCTCCTTAGCTATTCCCCTCCCTCTCCCTGTCTCTGACTCTGGGGGGTTCCATATCTCGCCAAAATATGCAGCATACTTCGCGTGTGCGTCTGCTGCTGCATTCCCTTTTGAAATATGGTCTTCTCCATTAGTGTGTGTGGTGCATTTGACCAAGGCTAATTCTTGGGGGTCATTTATTACTTCAATTAGTTCAGCCAATAAGAGGGCATGTTGCACTGGGGTGCCGTCAGCTCTCCTAAACCCTCTTCTCCTCCACTTGGACAACCCTGAGTGGACAGTAGATGTGACATATGCACTGTCGGAATATATGGTCACTCGCTTGTCAAAGCTTTCCTTCAATGCCAAGATCAGTGCGACCAATTCCGCTGCTTGGGCAGAGTAATGCTGTGGTAATTGTACGCATTTCATCGCCACACACACCGGTACCTCTGTCATTTTTACCACTGCTGCCCCAGTTCTCCTAATCCCTTCACTTTGGTCAATTGTTGATGACCCATCAATGAACAAGAGATCACCTCCGTCTAGTGCATTCTCTTCAACCCTTCTAGTGCATGAATACATTTCAGTAGTCTTTGTACAATCGTGTGCATAGTCTCCTTCCTCAATTGCTTCTGCTATAAACCTTGCAGGGTTGACTGTGCTACATCTAAAAATTGATAGTTCAGCTCTAGATAATATTATCTCGTAACCTGACACCCTCTGAGTTGTTAGTGTGGACTTAGGCTTGTTCAATATTGCAAATAGTGCATGTTCCACAAATAGTGTGGTTGGGCACCCCATGGTTATTGCTGATGCTTTTTCTACCGCAAAGGCAGCTGTGGCGAGACCTTGTTCGCAAGAGAAATGACCTAGCATCACAGGATCTAAGTGGTCGCTGTAAAACGCTACTGGTTTGTAGCCCATGCTTGTTTTTTGAGCCAACACAGCTTTCATTACTGTTGAGTCACAATGTGAAAATATAAAAAATTGTCGTTCATAATCTGGGGTGGCCAGTACCGGAGCGGTTGATATTGCATCTTTCAGTTCATCAAAAGCCTCTTTCATTTCCATTGTCCACCCCAACTTTTTCTCCCCTTTGTTAGCTTCTTTTAACCCCTCAAGTAGGGGTCCTATGTATGAGCTGTAATCAAATACCCATGCTCTGCAGTAGTTGCACAGGCCAAGGAACTGCTGTAATTCTCTCACTGTTTGTGGCAATGGCGTTTTTAAAATTGCCTGTGCTCTTTGTGGTGCAATCTGTCTTCCATATTGGGATATGAGCTGTCCAATGTAAAGTACTTGTTCCTGACAGTATTGTAGCTTTTCCTTGTCTACCTTGTAACCTTTTTCAGCCAATATTGTCAGCATCTTTAATGAGTCCTCTCTGCATATTTTTTCGTTTGTGCTGCAAATGATTATGTCGTCAACATACTGTAACACTGTGCTTTCTACTTCAATGTTACCCAAATCCATCTGTATTACTCTGTTGAATATCGAGGGTGACTCGCAGTACCCTTGTGGCAATCTAGTGTGTTTCCACTTTGTAAGTGAAGCTTGTCAGATCTTGTGAGTCTGGGTGCAGTGGTATTGAGAAAAAGGCATTTTTAAGGTCGATCACTGTAAACCGTGATGCCTCTGCTGGAATGCCGCACAATATTGTGGCCGGGTTTGCTGCTATGGGGTATTCTGCTTCCACTATGTTGTTCAATGGCCTGAGGTCCTGTATGAAGCGCCAAGATCCACCTTTAGCCTTGCGCACTGGGTATACAGCTGTGTTGCATGGAGATTCTGATGGGACCAATATGCCATTATTTATAAGGGCCGTTATTGTTTCACATATGCCCTCATCTGCCTCTTTTGATAGTGGGTACTGTTTCACTCTGGGGAGTATTGCACCCTTTTTCAATTTTATTCTTACCCCCCCCTATGCTTTTTATGCACCCCACGTCATAGGGGCTAGTAGTCCATAATGATGTGGGTACTTTTGCCATATCCTCCTCAAAAAAGGGAACTGGGGTGGACGTGGGTGCCTCAAGTGCCATTGCAATTTTCTGTGCCACTTGTTTGTACGTCACCCTTAGCCATATTTCCACACTCATCATAAATACCATTTCACCTTCTTCCTTTTCTCCTGAGAAGAGCTCCTCATCTGACACCTGGGTGAGTCTACATCCCTCTGCTAGTGCTATCACTGCCCTCCATGCTCTTCCTTCTCTGTCTTGGGCATGCACTGCAATGTAATCAGCGGTTGCTATAATGCTCTCTATGTCCACTGAAATCACCTTTCCTTCTTGTTCGTTGGCTGGTGTTTCTGTTCTAAACAAGTAGGCTGCTGGCCTCCTCCAGATCTTTCCCTCTATCCCTGGCATCCATGCAAATGCCATGTCCGTCCCGTACTGGAACAGTTCACCATCTACTGGCTCTGCCCTAATCACTGTTTGTCCACAGTATGCCTGCATAATCTGTCGTGCAGTGAGCATGTTCATTCCTGGAGTGGAGCAAATTATGCCGTCCTCCGTAAAGGAGATCGTCATATTCAACCTGCTCATTATGTCTCTCCCCATTATATTTACTGGTGAGGCCCTAGAATATAAAAGTGGGACTGACATGTCATAATCCCCTATTGATAAGGGAATGTTATCAGTAAAGGGAACCAACCCCCTAGCCCCAGAGAATCCTTGGGTGTTCATGGCTTCACCTGACATCTTAAATTTACCTTCCCTTATGCAAGACCGGGTCGCCCCGGTGTCAACAAGGAATGATCATTTTTTGTCACCTATCGTTACCTCTATGCGTGGTTCCTCCGCACTATTAGGTGTTACCGACAGGATGGGACACACCAAGGTTGTCTGTGGGCTGTCCTATTGGGGGTATAATGATTGACCACTTCCCGTGTAAGGGTTGTGTCCCAGGACTGTCACCCTACCCAGTTGTGTTTGCTGTAGTTGGGTATTGGTTGAGGTTATGTTATGGTCTTGGACTTGTGCAGGTGGCTGTACTTGCTGTGCTTGGGGTTGTTGTGTAATCACTACCTGTTGTTGAGGCGGTGGATATGTCCGTGGCTGTTGTTGTGTTACTAGTTGTTGCTGTCCATTTCCCTGTTGCAATGTCTGCTGGATGCCCTGCTGTTCCTGTGTGAGCTCTTGTTGTCCCTGTTCACTCCACAACGGTGTGCCTGGTCTCACTCCACACGTACGTGACATGTGGCCTACCAATCCACAAATCCAACACACTAGTGGTTCCCTGTTCTGCCATGGAAAGCTTCCTGTGTTGTCCTGGTATACTGGGTGCCCGGTGGGGTAGGAATTTCTAAGTCCCCCCACCTGTTGTTGTGTGTTAAATCCGTATCCTCTCCCTCTCATTATTCCTCCCCTTCCCCGGTTGTAATTATAATACCCAGCCCCTGGCGTTGAGTATCCTCCTCCCATGTTAGTCGTGTATGGTCGGAGTGGCGGCATCTGTTGTGTTACAGTCTGCGATGATTGTATTTGGGAGGGGTCTTGTGCAGCCACTACTTGTGTGGGGCTTTGAGTTACTGTGGCAGGTGTAGTTATTAGTGCGCCTTCCATCGTGTATTTAGTGAGTTTCTTCTGCACTAGTTTAGCCTCTTCCGTTTTCCTATCCTCTTCCTTTTTTTCATTTTTTCTTGCCATGTCCTGCAATGATGTACTATAGTCAGTTGTATTTCTGGCCATGCTTTTGCTTCCATCCCCACTACTTTCTTCAGTTGTTTCTGGACTGCTTCTGGGAGCCCCTGTACTAGTATATGATAGAATATTGCTGGTGTTTTGTCCCATTGTTCTCTAGTTTCCATACGCCACTTCTCTTGAATTTCCTGGATATAATCAACAGGATCTTCGTTCTCACGCATCTTGCGCGAGGTAATTGCTCCTATGTCTGATGTGTCTGGGTACTGTACCCTCAGTGCCTGCCATAATGCATGTCTGCAGTTTGCGAATGGTGCCCCATCGTGAGATGTGTTTGTTATTGTTACCCCGGGGAAGCCCGCTCTCTTCCAGATGTCATCCGCAGCATCCCCTAATATTGATATGAGAAGGCCCTTTTCATCTCCCACTGCCAATTTCTGTCCTGCGGTGTGTTTTTCCATTTCATATATCCATTTACCCGCACCTCCACTTAATGATGGGAGTCTGCACTTTATATTTTCCTTGTCTGCATGCTTCCAAGGGATGTATTGTGGCCTAACCCCTCCCCTCTCTAGAAGAGGCATTAAGTTGTGTCCCGTTTTACCCACTGGGTTCCACAAAATCGAGTCCTCACACCCCTCCTCTTCTTCCGTCTCTTCTACATCATCAGTTTCGTCCATATTTCTCCTGGTCTTTACTCTTTCTCCTCCACCACTTCCCCTTCTTTCATCATTTCCTTTATTTATTGTGGGCGTGTGTATTCGTTCTCCGTCCAGGGAGGTCTTTAAGCCTTCCTACATAGGGTGTCAGTTCGCTTGTGAAGGGCGCGAGTTTAGATGGGCATGTTGCACGTAATGAGCGTGAGGTGGTGGAGCATGCATGACGGGACGGTGACGGCGTGGCTTCACGTGTCTGCCTTTCCGCCATTCCATGCTCCTCCTCCTCACTTCTCTGCAGTTCTTCCTTTCTCCTGTAGATCCATGGTGAGTCTTTATTTGTCCGGGTGGTGTATAGTTTATCTAGGCTTTCCCTTTCACTATTTCTTCCTTCCTTCTCCATTCCTTCTTCTTCCTCACTACAAAAGTCATTCATAAATGGCAACCCCCAAACTGCCTTTTTCCCCCCAATCGTTACTGTTCTTAAGTCTATTAGGTCCGTACCTCCCTTTTCTTCTTTACTAATCGCTCCCCTTTGTGCCGATGTTGTTGCTACTTCTGTGCCTCTATATAGATGCCTCTTAACTTCACTCTCCTCCCTTCTATCTTCTCTTTCCCCTTCATTTCTCTCCGCTATTTCTCTACCAATTTCCTCTCTTTTCTTTTTTAATCCTTCCATTACTTCACAACTCATTTTTTCCAATATCTTTTAATCTTCTTTCTTCCTTTCCCATCTCTCCCTCTCCCTTTCTATTATACTCTCTATCATCCTCCCTTCTTCGTATTTCCTTGTCGTTTCTGACAGTAGTCTCTTCTTCCATATTGCCATTTCTTTTTCTTTCTCCTCTTCCTCTTTTTTCCTGTCGCGCAGTGCTGCTCTTGATACCCTTTCTGCTGCTGCCTTTAACCTTTCGGCTTCTCTCCTTTGCTCCTCAGTTCGTTCTCTCATTTTTCCCAACTCATTCTTACCTTCTTTCCTTTCCCGTGCTCTCTCTCTTTCCCCCCTCTCCAGCTGCTTGATCAGTGCATTCTGCTCATCCCTTAATTCTGCTAATCGTTCCTCCAAAGTCTCTTCCTTTCGTCTTAACAGCTCTTCCCCCTTTCCTTTCCCCTCTTCCCCTTCCATTTCACTCTCCCTGGTATTATCCTTGTCCATTTTCCTTACCACCTCCTTCTCTTCTCCTGTTAATGAACCTCGTAATTTTAATAGTATCTGCGCAGCTATCCACTCATCATTTCCTACGTCCGTAGTCTGCTCTTCTTCAGTCCTCCCCTCCCCTACTAGCATCTTCCTATGAGCTGATCCCGTTGTACTTGTCCGCTCCCTTCCCGGGTGGCCACCTGTAGCTGTATATGGAGGCGGGCTGTATGCCGGGTTCGAGTACCCCTCAGCCGCCCTTAATTGTTCTCTTGCTCCCGTTGTTTCCCCTACAATGAACATTCCGTTTGGTCCTGGTCGGGACCCTTGGAACATCCTCCATAAGTTGAACACCTCCACGTGGTGCGTCAACTTCTTCCCCTTGTATGTATTGTGCAGATGGTTTAATAGTGAGTGTTGGGTATATGGATCGAAGCTACCATTAGGCGGCCATGGTGTCGTCATTTTGTTGTCCGTCCCCTGTGTCCATTCTATGCTGTACTTGATCAATTTCTCCCTATGGGGTGATAGTGTTTTACATATGTGTTGCAGCGGGGTAGTGAGGGTGTTCCCCCACCCCCCTGATCCTGTCCCGTATGACATAGTAGCGCTCCACTTGTTACCCTTCCCCTATTTGGTAGCGGTTATCTCACTAGTAGTTTACAATATACAGCCTTATATCTTTACCTGGCCCCGTAAGTTTGGGGACTTGCAATAGTCTGCTAAGGAAAAATTAGTAAAATATAGTATTTACATTTGTATATTCTTTTCTTTCGTTTCTTCCTTTATACAACACCCTTACGGCCCCCTGCGGCCGAGGCGCACGTAGCCCACTGCGGCTGCGTGCCCCTTGTGACGATCTTATACTGCCGTCCTACTTTCACTTGCTCCTCCTCCCTCTTCTACACTTGCCGTGGCCGGCGTTCTCCGTGCGCAGCCACGTCCCCCTTTTCGCCTTCCCCCGATCAACTCATTACCGTGTACCTCCGTTTCCACGCTCTTAACACAGCTCTCCTCCCCACCACTCAAAAAATAAAGATGCCTGGTTCTCGAGATGTCCTATGTAAGCCCTGCTGGTGACGTCACCGATCTCTTCGAACTACTGGTAAGTTCTTCATATATTCTTTAAGTCCAAAATACACTTGCAATCTACCCCTGTTAACCCCACAGCTGTCTTCCTGTCACTCCTGGAACAAGGTAATCAATAATATAATCGGACTGCACACGCTGCGTCGCCTCGCGTGTGATACGCCCCTCGACAGGAGGGCTTAACCAGCCAATTATCTTCCGTATTGGGCAACTAGCTAGCTACCACCTACAGGGAAACGTCATCTATCTATCGAGTTTCCTGCTCGATCAATAGGGATCCTCATCTACTCATTGATCAATAATTGCCAAATCGTAGGAAACCACGCACACACACACACCCTTACACATGGTCGCGACCTAGGCCAATCAGTGTCTATGAGCGGCCGCACGTGATGTTTTCGTGCTCCGCCCCCTTCTCTCCCGTAACGTAGCGGACTGCTCTCGCACTCGTCCGGCTACCATTCATTTCATTGCCAACACTAAATTATCAAACCTTCGCCGCGCACCTGTGCAATACCTCCCGTATTCAATTCCTCCCACCTCCCTCACAATTTCACATTGCTTGTTGTGTGTGGCATACTCACCAAGTTCTCTTGATGCGGGGCCGCTCGACTGCGTGCACCCCTCCAAGCGGCTCGCCACCTCCCCTCGTCTGGACTACGTCTGGACACTCGCCAACCGCGGGCGGGATACTTCTCAACCGGCTCCCGAGGGTCAATATCCAGATTGCGCTGTCCGGTCTTCTCGCAGCTCCGCGATGGTCCTGTAGTCCTCAAAAGGGGGCAGCGGCAGAGGGGGCCGCGCCGCCGGGCCTCCTCGCAACGGGAGTACTTGGAATAATAAAAATAAAAGCAGACCTTAAACAGATCTCAGCAGTGCCTCCAACTTGTCGGGGGGAAATTCTCCCGGGGTCGGCTGGGCCGTCCGCGGACCTCCGGGCAGGGAGGCCCCAACTCGTCCCGTATATCCCAAAAGAGATAGAGTATGAGACACACGCAAGAAGCAAGGTGAATCTGCTGTTTATTAAACAAAATGGCAGGGAT
Organism: Ambystoma mexicanum; assembly: GCF_040938575.1. Classification (NCBI taxonomy): domain Eukaryota; kingdom Metazoa; phylum Chordata; class Amphibia; order Caudata; family Ambystomatidae; genus Ambystoma; species Ambystoma mexicanum. The sequence goes on from NC_090926.1 coordinate 534,448,442, forward strand.
GGGTCAAGGATCGTACGCGTCCGTCCTGACACTCTCTCAACATCGTGGGGCTCGCAGGCCCTTTTTACCTTAGTATGACGTGCTACTTGCGTCACCTGAGAAAGTTAGCAAAAAACCTATCGCCACTCTGGATTGGTTCCCCGGGTGGTAGGGTTAGTATAGCATACGTATAGAGAACGTTGTTATTGGTTAAGGGTCAGTCAGGTGGTATACTTGGGTTGTCCCTTTCGTTTGATACATAAAAATTGTTACATGAAGGCCCCTGAGGATTGGTCAATGTTAATGGCGTCAGTGATAAGAGCCCCATGTTCTGATTGGTTCACCCGCGAGCCCTCCAGTCTGGGACCATCGCTGTTCCCAGCTCGCGGTGCACCTGTCACTTGCAACAATGTTTCACTATGGGTATGTGCAGACAATGTGAGGATTTTATTAATAAGCAGGAAGGCCGACTACTCCCACAGCCGCAGATGTCCATTGAGTCGCTTAATTGTATCTGCCTGTGTCTTGAGACGGGGGATCCAGGCGCCTTCTTCCTTCTGGGCTTGGCACCCTATCAAGTTCGGTTTGGGCACGTGAGGTGGGGACCGTGGTTGAGGCAGAATTCTGCACAATTAATATTGCATTTCTCACTGTGTGCCTGGCTTATCTTGCAGGTGTGACCTTGGCGTCGGCTTGCGTTATGAGAGTTTGCAACGTTGTGCCCTTGACTGTCTGCTTTTGCTGGGCTCATTCTGCAGGGTCAGCAACCGAACTCTTGCTCATTCAATGTTCATGGAAGCTTTTGCTTGCGGCCTACTTGGGCCTGGTGCATAGGTGGAACCGCTTGATGCAGAGTGCTTTAGGTTATGGTATCATATTGCTCTATCCTCAGTATCGTGTCTTAGTTATATTTCTCATTATGGTACATTGGTTTAGAAGAAGCGTGAGCAAGCCTTTTTAGATGAGTTCATTGTGCGTCTTGCGTTTCTGCATTTTGAAAAGCCTATGTGGAAAATAATAAAGATGCACGTCCGTGGGTGTGTCCGTCGCCTATGTCATAGCACTGAGTATGTTCTTCGTGTGGATTGGTGTGGGAGTGTCCGGTGTGTATGTTTGCACGAGTGTGCTGACCGTTGGCTAGGTCGTCATGGCATCTCTAACGATGTGTTGATTTGGTGCTGGATGGTTTAGTCGAGTCCATCCATGCCGCAGGTGTCGGCATGTTCAGGGCAGGCTGGTGGGCAGGCGGGTGGGCACGTGAGTGGGCACATCCGTATGTTCTTGTACCAGGGTATTTGGTCGTCTGGGAGATGGGCAAACTCCTCTCGTGGCGGGTGTCTGGGCCGTGATCCTCTAGGCCAGGGTTGAGAGGGGATTGGTGGGAGCCTTTTGTTCACTTTTCCCACTTCAGACAGAATAGCCACGAATTACTGACATCTGAAAGCAAACTGCGTCAAGGAAACAACCTGTCTTGTGGGGGGAATGGGAGAGGGCAGGGGAGGTGAGGAGGCCATCATGGGTGTGTGGAAAGCAGGCACAAAGGATATTCCGATATTAGCGACTATAATATAACTACAGATAGCTCAGGGTATATGTAGTTCTGTACCTGCAGCTATAAACATATTTCTTTTAAATATATAAAAATCACTGCCAGCATCCAGGTCTCCCATCCATGCACTACCCTCCTTAGCTTCAAAGCGAGGGAGAGGTCAGTCCCCTCAGGCTATGTTGCCTTATAAATGAGCCCAACTTACACAATCACTTTTAGCAACATTGCCTGAGGGGGCAGCCCCTTCCACGGTTTGAAGCTAAGCAGGGTTGATTCTGGTTACTGCATGGATGGGAGACAGCCCACAGTCCCGGATGCTATGTGTTTTCTTAGTTTAAAATTTTAATAAATTAAGTTTAATAAATTTTGTTAAGCCATGCTATGGTCAGTCCTTGAAAATATTGCACTCATAGAACATTTTTTACCTTTTTGATGAATTACATTCTGGTATTTGTAGTCTCCCAGCTAAGATAGGAGGAATAATGTCACAATTGTACACTTTTTGCCTAATTTAGATCTGTAAGGATTTATATATTTGAGTGACACTTTGGTATGGGTACCTTTCAAGTAATTGTTATATTTGAAAGCCAGACATAAGGGGTGAGGAGGGGAAACTATGAGAGGCAAGCCAGTATTGAGTATTTGCCCATGATTAGGACACTAGTGCAGTTATTTGCCCCTGATTGTGGCTGCTCTGCAGGGTACAAGTAAAGGACACATGTGGGTGGACAGCATAACCTTTTTTCAGAGGGCGGACACAACCCCTTGGGTTTGTTTGAGGTTGGCAGGCTTGGTCAAGTATTTGGCTACCAGGATTTGACTCAGGTTGCCATGTTTCCAGTGCAGACGCTTACCTACAAGACCACAAGCACTTGTTGGGATTTTGTTTTCCAGGGAATATTTCACAATAAATCGCTGGGTTTAAAGGGGTTTATACTTTGCCAGCATTTCCTCTCTCAGATTATTTTTCTGGTGTTCATTCCTTTTTTTTAAGCCCCTTGCTATTTTGTCTTGCACACTTTCTTCTAAGGTCAATTGAATTACATTAGTATAATTCACTTTAAGATATATGTTCACTTGCTGTGCGTATATTCATGGGTGCCAGCTTTTGATTTTCGCTTTGGGGGCAAAAGTACCTGGACATATGTTATTCTTGCTGCCAGTAATTTTTTTCCCTTTTCCATGCTGCTTAAATGTGGTTAGTTGGGGTTGTGCGATGTATCACATCAGTTACCAAGAGACCGGACATGAAACAAGGGGCTTGTTGCACACTGCTTAATCAAAGTGTGTGTTCCTTGGCAAATAATTTTATCTCACTGTGCATTGCCTAAAAACATTGTGAGTTCTCAAAGCCTGCAATCTTTTATACATAACAATTCCACTGTCAAAACAGGTCAAAATCAGTTTGTGATTGATGAACATCTTTGAGCTTTGGGTTGCGAGTGTTTTAAAATATAGAGTGGCCATACCCATCGGCCATGTCCGCAGGCCATGGCTAGTGGTCTGGTAGTGTTCTACAAAAGGACAGTGGACATGTCCGCAGGCCATGGTTAGTGGTCTGGTAGTGTTCTAAAATATACAATGGGCATGGCCGTAGATTATGGTCACTGGCCATGTGCAGAAAAAATCTATGGAATAGTAAAACCGTTGAAAAATTCAAGGAAATAACATTAGTTGCAGGGATGTTAAGGTGAGAACCTAGTGCTAAAGCCACCTTAAATTCATGCCCCCTTTTGCACAGCCTATGACCACAATGATGACATCCCAGATGACATCACTGATGACATCACTGGTAACACCACTAATGCCATCTTCTATGACATCACAGATGTCATCACTGGTTACATTACTGGTGACATCACTAATAAATATACATTTACCACCACTGTATTACCCTGGCCAGAGCATTGATTCTCTCAAGACTCGACTATTGCAATGTATTGCTACTAGGTATGTCCATCACCAATCTAAAAAAACCTCCAATTGATACAAAATAAAGCCCTACGGGGTGCACTAGGAATTACAAAATCTGACCATATCTCCAAGACCAGAGGAGGTCACCAATGGCTGTCTATCGCCATATTGCTGCCTATCGCAGCCAGAGTTATATTCAAAACCCTATGTATCACCTTTAAAAGTCACTAGGAAAAAGCCCCCACCTACCTAAATAAGGCACTAGCAAAAAAAGAATCCACCAGATCTCTAAGATCCAACAACCTCCTACTTCTTAGCACGCCTCGGTACAAAAACTCCGGAGTGGGGGGCATAGCTTCCAATACCTAGCACCCAAACATTGGAACTCCCTCCCACTCAGCATTAAAAAAGAGGAATCCTTTATGGGCTTCAAAAAGGCACTCAAAACTTGGTTATTTAACCAATACGAATAATGCCTGCCACCATTGTAATTGTATATATGCTGCACAGTTTATTTCTTTACTCGTTTTATGTATATATTGTTATGATTGTTGACTGTAACTTCGCTACAATTTTTCACTGAATATTATTTCATGAGCTGTCTGTAACCTCGCCGTGATACCCAAGGGTTTGGGCGTGTAACAAATGTAATAAAAACAAATGACATAATTGATGACATCAATGATGACATCACATATCATATGAATCATGATGAAAAGTCCCTATAAGAGGTTCTGTTTAGAATGTTGCAAGGAACATATGAGGGGTAATCGGGAGACATTTCATGAACTAATTCACATATACAAAAATGTACTTATTTCATCCAAAACGTTACATTGAAGTGTTTTATGTGTTCTAAGGCCTTTGGGCATGTGGCACGTTACAAAGAATAAAGTAAAGTTAAGTGAAGTAAAGTTGTTACTGCAGCAATGTAATATTAGATACACATAGGCCATGGCTGCAGCATGGACCGATGCAGTACAGTATTTTCAATCTGGTAATCTTGGCCACTAGAATCTTAAATCCAAGACTATCAGAATCTTGACTAATGTTAAACATTGAATGAACAGGTAACATACAAGAATTACTACACACATGTGTTAGTACAAAAAATACATTTGAAGATCATCAATGCATACAAATCTGAGGCACATACAGTGAAACTTGAGTAAGGGGGAAAGAAACACCATGATCAGAAAATGACAATAAGATCACAGTTCATCATCATGTATAAAAATTGCTGCCCCTCTAACACGCGTCCATCTTTGCATGACGTTGTTCACCACTGGTAAGCTACCTCTGTGTAGCCGCACTGCCGAACAGGACTAGCACTGTTATACCTCCCTGACTAACTGCCTATCGCTCTAAAGCGCCAGTCACATCTTGTTATGCGCATGCTTGCAACAGGCATATTACTCCGCATACATTTATGAACTATCCCCAAATGTTAAATGCTAAATATTGCCATCCAATGCTGACCGACTCAATAGTCATATGGTATGTACTACTAGTGACTATTCACAATAGACAAGACTATTATACTATTCTACCATAGTTAAACAGATCAAGAGCCTTGTATGTGTGCCCTTACAATCTATGCACAATGCCCTTCTCTAAAATATGCTTACTGCTCCCTAATCATATGATGCCTATTTGCAAAATCTGCATGTCTTATTCACACGTTATCAATGTGGTGCTTATGTACATTGTTGCAAACAATTTCCAACTTACAACTGTATACTAGCTTATATTCCACTAAATTGCATAGGAGGTGCAGCTGCTTACACTACCTGGATCAACCAGTAGTGCTCTATAGTCTGCTAGATCCTAGGCATGCTATCTTTAGAATAATGTTATAGCCAAATGGTGCATATGACAACCTACATTTATTACTGACCAGCATACTACTTTCGCGTCTACTTGACTAGTGCACTAGCTCATGTCTCCGGATACCCCTACAGTAACCAGTCGCACTCCTTGCGACATTAATACTTCATTGTTGATTTGCCTTATCCTCACATTGTACGCTACACTAATAAATTATGTACCCCACCCTGCCTAACCTATTCTACCTGGGCGTCCTACTTACATATCCAATACCTGTTAGAATGGGTGTTTTTTTTCTTTATAGTATTGTAACTAATGTAACCTGTGTACCAAGCATCATGACTTCTTATTGCTTGCGCCCTGATACCCTCGGCTCTGGTGCGCATAATAAATATTAAACAAACAAACAAACAAACAAACAAACAAATTAATTGTCTGTTTGGGGCCTGCTTATTGTCTTATTGTCCAATGCATGTGCGCCGACAGGCCAAACCCTAAGGAAAGTACCTTAATAACATATGAAAAAGCAAATTTCTAGCCATACAGCATCTTTACAATTTTAAAATTCTCACTGTCACTAAACAAATGCAACCACCGAGATATGTGATGTCATCAGTGATGTCATCAATTATGCCATTTGTGATGTCATCTTTGGTGTTCTGGGTGTTAGTCTTAGCAGTGCATGGTGGTGGTGTAAGTTATGGTTGCATAGCTTACCACTTGGTGAATATCTTGTTTTTTAAAAATGTTATTATAACCATAACATCACTTTAACAACGTGTTTTCCCTCAATTTGATAGGTTTCTATTAGTTCAACCTAACCATAATGTCCTTTAAACAATGTTTTTTAATTGAATTTCTGTGTTTTTTATAAATTAAAATATTTCATAATTACACCACTGTGTGGATGTTATTAATACTTCCTCTTTTAGCATATAAGACAGTACTATAAACATCCTTTACATGAAAAAAACTATTCTACTGACCATGCAGTAATTTGAAAGTCTGCAGTCTACACCTTGCAGCCGTGGACATACCTGGAAGCCGGTGGCAGCAACCAAACCCAAAAATTCAGGGGACAACACCATTTTCATGTTTCCTTTTCACACAACAAATATACATTCACCAACATTACAAACAATTAATACAACTCAAACATACCTTTACACATACTTGTATGTCTCCAAATGTAAAAACATTTTTTTACACATTTCACAATATTATGGATTATACCAAATAGTACGCACAACTGTACACCTTATGTAAGAAATGCAATTCAACACCTTTTAGGAAGTGAAACACAACACATTACAAGAAAACAAACTCTCTGAACCTAGTAAGTAAATATTCCCTTCCCTTTTGTTGTAAACATTTATAATACATTTTTCATAACTATAATTATCCATTCCATATTTCTACCGAAATGCCAAACACTCTTCAATGGCTGGAGGAATACGTTCCTAAAGATGACATGAGCGTTGGGCAATCTATTAATTGTAAACACACATATATGTTAAAATGCACTGAAATAATGCATCTTGATAATCAGTTGTTAAATTACATCTTTTTGATATAGTTAATTCTCCACGAAGTCCAAGAAGAAAAATATCAAGACTGTAATCACAAGCAAGCATTCTTAATAGCAACAAGGGACACGGAAACTGTTGAAACCACAATTAATAAATGATGCACTCAGCTGTCTGAATTAAAAAATCAAGTTGGTGAACTAATTACTTAAAGATCATGTGATCTGTAACATTGATTTTCATTTCCCCACATGTACCTTGGACCCTTTTCCTTAATAATAACTCCAATCTTTGCCATCACATTATCATAATAAAGTGTTGATGAACTTTCGCCCCATCCCTTTCTTAAAATGAATAATTATAAATGCAATCTGCATACGTTAGTCCCACAAATATTCTTCTTTGTTATTATATAATGAAAATATAAAAATATAATGTTGCAAAGCCATTTTGATGTGTGTGGACTATAATAATGTCCATGTCCACATAGTTCCATATCAGTGACACAGTATGGATGTTTTGGTGTCCACGAATGTACCGGCTAGTCTGCGGGGCAAACTACACAGCTTTAATTTGTCCTGAATGTCATTGTCTGGGTGCAGACGCCACACCATGTACACACTATGTCACAGCTCATGTGGTAGTTCATGGATATCGTGACATGGCCGTGGACGTCCTCCCTCGGACATCATCATATGACTGCATCTTTCAATTCAATTTTGGCCACTCTAGGGGCTTTAAATTTCAAACATTGCCCTTGAAAACCTCCAAGCACCATTGCCAGTGTGTCTATAAACTTTTTACAACTTTGCATTCACTTTTTTCTCTACCGGAAGTCTGCGGTCTAATTATCCACATCCAATATCAATTACTCTCGGCATATTACACTAGCCATAATTACTATGCACAAATTATTATATGTTTCACCAGTGTCTAGAATTGTACATTACAGCCTTCTTACAATATTCAACTAAGCATCCATCCCCACTATCAGTTTGTATCAAGATACTACTGTAGCCAAAATTACTGAGGACAAACTATTGTAGCCATATGCAGTGTCCACAATTCTGGTAGGTTTATAAATACCATATACACTTACATAATATCCTTACACCATATTACAAATACTGTATACTCACTCAAGAGTAGCTATACTCTACACATATTATTTGGGCCATGGCCAGTGTCCAGATTCATACTCCCAGTGGAGTACCTATAATTACTAAACACATATTTATGTGGCCGTGGCCAGTGGCCATGCCGCCAAGAAACTGGCCACTGGCCATGGGCACAACAACAGAATTCAGCCATATCACAAATACGCACAATACACCATCAAATAACAGGACACACCCCATTTGCTTTTACTATTGTCCACAACTATACAACCATGGTAGCCATTGCCGCAACTGTACAACCATTTGGCCAAAAATATACACATTAACCATAATCACAACGATACTCTTCAAACATTTATAACCTCACCAGACATGTTCGTGTTCGCAGCTCAGAGTATGCCCGCGGACAGTAAAATGGACCATGGACTCGGCAGCTCCTGCACAGCCACGTTCATCAATAAAATACATGTTAAAAATGTTCCACACCCCGCCCTTCTCAGACACTCTTTCAGCCACAAAATAGCCCCAAATGTATTTCCCAGAGTTTTTTCTCACCACGCTGCCCGCCTACAAAGGCTGTGGTCCATGGATCCAATATGGCGACCGTTTCAAAACGTTTGACACAGTTCACCTGTTTGAACAACCAATCAGCATGCGCCCCCTGGTTGATCCACATGCATCCACGGACACCGAGCAGACTGGATGCAGATATCACTACTTTTTTTACCTACATTTTGGCTATTAAAAAAAACCACAGGATGGATTTACATCAAATTTGGAAATGCATGCTTTCCTGACCAAGCCGCTGCTCCTGCCACAAATTTGGTGCAAAGTAGGCCAGGGGTATGTGCTGTAGGTCTGAGCATTTTTTTTTCCATTATGTCTATGAGGATTTCAAATGTTTTGGGACTCCCCTGTAGCCTCCCACCCCTCCCCTTGATGAAACCATACCAAACTTTGCAAAATCATTCGGAGGTGGCTATATACATTTTTTTGCAAAGGTTGGTGAGGATTCGTCAAACGGCACTACAGTTATAAGCCGCCCAAAAACTGCTCTTCCTATGGGTTGAGCAACTTAACCATAACTGCAGGGCCGCTACAGCAGGCCCTGTAATATTCACATTTTAGCAGAGATAGCCATCATCTTTGTGTATTATATTGACTTTACACATCTGTTGCAGGTTTTGGTTTGAAAAATCTGGTCATCCTAGATTTATGCATGAGGCTGTTTATGCAAAATACAGAACCTAACAGCTATTTCCCAAGGGAAATACTATTCATGAGGCAACTTGTGGAAGAAACAGGAGCCAAGCTTATCTATTTTTTACTGGTTGCCTCAGGCACAAAGTTCATTAGGCGATAGCTTCAGTGCTTCACAGGCAATCGGCCATATGGACTGCAGAAGGACTGCGGATGAGGGAAATCTCCTAATGCCTGCCATTGCGCGGAGGAGATTCCCGAAGACTTCTCCAAACAGCCTTTTTCTCTCTTGTACGCTTTTCCAATTCAATCACGTTGGTAAAACGGAATCCAGTGCATTTGTCTTTGTGCACAACACGTCCCTAGGCTCAGGAAGTTCATGGCCAGTAAATGTTTCCAAGAGCGAAAGCACTGAGGAATGTACGTCTTTGTTCAGGCAGTTGGTGTGTGCCAACCGTTATATAACTAAGGTGTGTCCTTCGGGCAAGTGCGCGCTGTGCCAAGAAGTGGGTGGTGGAGAAAGCTCAGAGAGATGAAGTGATGGGGAAAGCAGGCCAGGTTTGGGGGATTTGAAACTAAAAAGAGCTGGGATAGGATTGCATTGTGTCCTGAGGGCAGAGCAACGACTGCTGTAAGCCCGTCCTGCCTGGCATGGTTGGAGAGTTTTTAGCATTGGGGAGAGGGGTGACACTAGGGAAGGGTGTGGCACGGAGGCTAGCTCTTGCTAGGTAACCCTCTTTATTATAGGCAACTGCTATCAAATGGCCATCAATGTGAGGTGTCTTGTATTTTTTGTCAAATTTGAACCCCTTGCATAATGCAACAGCAAACTAAATTGTCCCTAGCCACCTCTTTAAAATAATTCAGTGGTGCTCACTTTAGTCACTTTGGAAGACGAATAGTTTGTGACAATGCTGTCATCTTTTTGAACTTGTAAAATGAATTAAGGTCTAACATGAATGTGTTAAGCAGGCATCGATCCTACTCAGCTATTGGGTTGGAGCACCTCTCAAGCCCCTTTGATACTCAGTAAAAGGCTCAGCTAGTTATGGCTGCAGGTAAGCTCCTAGCATGCCTGGATCTCTACTAACAGCAAAGAGAACTGCATTTTCCGATCCCAGGAGATGATCCTATTTGCATACCATCAATACTTTGCCCAGGAGCAGCAGAGTGTTCGTCCGGGAATGTTGTTGGGCAGCCATGTGCTCGACGGATACATTAGGAAAGAAGGAGATGTTTCTCTGTCTGAGGTTGGAGTTGATGTGATGACGTCGCAAGTCCTTCAGGGAGCGACGGAGCAGCGCCGCGTAGAACGAAGCGCTGCCCTCCTCGCTGGGACCTCCAGCAAAAACGTGGCCAAATTGCAGCTAGCTTAAAACAATGCGCTCAGGGCAGCCACAGGTACCGCCAGAAGAGACCACATCTCTGAAATCAGAAGGCAAGCCCACTGGCTCCCTGTCAAAGAGAGAATTGTCTTTAAAAACGCTTGCCCTCACCCACAAATGCCTCCACGAGCTCGCCCCGCACTACCTGATCGACAGAATCATAAGGCACACGGCCACCAGACCCCTAAAATCACGCTATGCCAACACGATTGTCACACCTACCTCACGAAAGGTGCTCGCTGGAGGTTCCAGCTTCCCCACCCAAGCAGCCACGCACTGGAACGCACTGCCACCTCACCGAAGACTGATTGAATCACACCTAGCCTTCCGCAAGGGTATCAAAACTAGACTCTTTGGGCCTCATTACACGGTAGGCGGTAAGGGTTTACCGGTACCGGTATTTTACCGTTACCGGTAAATCCTTACCGCCTTACTACGAGGTCCCTTTGCGGGTTGGGGAATTTAACGCCTGCTTTTTGCAGGCGTTAAAAACCAACCCGCAAAGGGACCCAGGGAGCTAATTACGGTACCGCAATTTGCGGTGCCGTAATTAACGCCTTCTCCATTCCCATTATGCCCTATGGGGCAAAAATGTGAATGGGGAAGGGCAATGATGGAAGGGGGAATTACCGCCCCACCAACCTTGGAATGGGGCGGTAATTCCCCTTTCCGCCAAGGCGGTGCCGGTATTTTACCGGCATGAAACATGGCGCTTATAGCGCCATGGTTCTCCGCCATCCGTGTAATGAGGCCCTTTGTCTAAACACAATATCTATCACGAATTGGTTTGAGCAATTCCCTGCATATTTGTTCGTTACTGTGTAACCATGAGCCCATTGGGCACCCGCCTGTAACTCAAGTCTGCTTATCATCTGTAACAGCGCCTCGATGCCTCATGGGCTGCAAGCGCGCTTGATAAATGCAAATAAATAAAAATAAAAATAAAACTGTGGAATGCAGCGTGTGCTCCACAGGAGTTGTGGCTCCGCTGTCAGCGATCTAGTGCTCACTGCTCATGGAGCAGTTGGCAATGTTTTTTGTCGTAACGTTCGGTGGTGACATGACAAGAGGTATGAAGGGGCTGAAAAGGAGACTGTCGGCCGCCATGGAGCGGTGCTTTTTGGAATATAGTCCAGGTCTAGAACAAAAGAGACGTAACTCCAGTGTGTTCCTGGCCAAGGGGAACTGTCCCATCTGTGCGGTGGGTGAACTTTGGTGTGAGGAGTTTTGTAAGAGGTGTGGTGGCTTTGCAGACAATACAAGAGAACTGGATCCAGATCTCTGGAGGTTTTATGTTCAGCTGAAGACTGATGGAAATTCTGTGCCTGTGGGAGGCCAGTAATTGTTGTGTGTTGTGGCCTCTGGGTCAGTGTTTCCGTAGTGGGGCATGGTCATGGGTTAATGCATGTTTGGGACCTACTAGGTCATTTATTGTGTAGATGTTTATGTTGTGGCCCCTGGTTTTCGATAGGTGTGGTCAATATTTCCATATGTTTCCACTGTTTATCTTTGCTTTCCTTTTGAGGGGTACAATTATGAACATGTGGGTGCAGGGAATGCACATGGCTATGTGGGACAGTAACTATTGTTTTGCTTCTGGGGGTGCGGGGATTTGAGAAATTCGGGTGCGGGTTCTGCTCCCATTTAGGGTATTGTGGAAATTTCCTTGCTGGATATGTGGGTATGGAGCTGGTGATCTTTACAGAATGTGTTTTTTAAAATGTTCTTTGCATTTATGCTTTTCTGTTTATTCCATTTGCTATTATTCGTAATGGTGTGGTTTTATTTGTGTTGTCTGTGGTGTGTGGTGGTGTTTCAGGAATGTGGTTTGAGGTGCATGGGAGTGTTTGAGGAGTTTGGTGTGTGAAGGAGTTTAGACTGTTGGTTACAGTTGGGGGCCATGTGAGGTGCATGGCAGGGTTTATGGAGGAGTTTAGACTGTGGGAGGAGTTTAGACTGTTGGTTACAGCTGGGGGGCATGTGAGGTGCATGGCAGTGTTTGTGGAGGAGTTTAGACTGTTGGTTACAGTCGGGCCATGTGAGGTGCATGGCAATGTGAGGTGCATGGCAGAGTTTATGGAGAGTTTAGAGTGTCAGTTACAGGCAGGGCCATGCACAATGCATGGTGGTGTTTGTGAAGTTTGGTGCTTGGAGGAGTTTAGACTGTTAGTTACAGTCGGGGGCCATGTGAGGTGCATGGTGGTGTGTGAGGTGCATGGCAGTGTTTATGGAGGAGATTAGACTGTTGGTTACAGCTGGGGGCCATATGAAGTGCATGTCAGTGTGTAGACAGTTGATTGCAGTCTGGGAGGTTTTGTGTGAAGTTTTTGGTTGCCATAGTTTTGGGTTTGACCTTTGTTTCAGCCATGTTGGCATTGTTCAACGGGGTTGTATTATGGCGTACATCAACTGCAGATAGCATGTCACGGTACAACTGTTTGGTACTGGTCAGCATGGTCCAGTATAGTGAGGTCTAGGGATGTAACGGTATAACGGTATACCGTTAAAGATACCGTGAACCACTTAATTGAACAATAATAACCGTCACATTGTTTATACCGTTATACCGTTCATACCGTTAAGTGTGCTTTTCAATCTGATTTGGAAAGGCTGCAGTAAGCAATTGCTGCGCAGTCTTGGTTTTGCACTGTTGGATGTGCCGTCTACCAAGTAGTTTCAGTTGGAGCAGTTTTTAATGCCATTCCATAAACCACACGTGCCTTACACAAAATCAATATGTTAGCAATAGGAAGAATAGATACAGTGCCAAGAAGGAATAGGGTTTACTTTGGGGTGGCAGCTTTGGGGTTTATATATTTATAATGGATAATATTCTCTAAACATATGGCAATGGGGGATTTCGCTGGTTCTATCATTGAATTTACATATAATAAGTCACACTGCGAAATTCACTCATCTCTGTGGGTACTCCCTGCTGCCATACCAAAGGGTAACATGTCAGTGATTACTGAACACCTTTTGGCCCGCAAGTAAACTAAAGGCTGTAACGTAAAGAGAAAGTGCGTGTGTGTGTGTGTTTGTGTGTGTGTATGTGCACAAGCGTATACTACCATCAGCCTCCATTGATCTGTGGCATGCAGGTTATCAAGATGGCAACATGTTCATCTTCACCAGTAGCCAGTGGGGAAGCAAAAAGCCTAAATGACCACTTCAGAAAAGCTATTCAGTTTGCTTTGCCAGTTGCAGCAGGCCTCCACCCCACCCCCTCCTCTCCACACGTGTGTTTGTGTTTGGTGGAAGCAAGGCATTTCAGTGGAAAGTATGTTGAAAAGCCCAATTCTGGCCCTGGGTGCCTGGTTTTGTTTGTGATGATACATCTGTCAATTTATGACCTTTTAGAAAATATTTGTTAAGATCAGTTAACTCCACCTGCTATACCGCGATAACCATGATATACTGTCATTTGGCAAGAAGGTTATTGTACCGTCATAAAACGAATACCGTGACACCCCTAGTGAGGTCACATGTTTTATGGCACGTTTCTACTATTTAGGCATTTTTTTATCTTCCATGTTCAGTGGACGGTATGGGATGTCTGTGGTGCAGTGGTTTGGTTAGCTATTGTATGCTGTGGAGGTGGCACAGCATTTCAACTAGATTGCATTTCAACAACTTGGTTTGGAAATTTTGTATTTCCATCCATTGCAGGTGGTTGGTACTGATTACGGTGGGTGTTGTGAACAAACATCCGGTTTGTGCTAGATAATGTCCTGGTTATGGCGTAAGAGCATTTTAGCATCTGGTTTCTCACCTTGTCATAATTCTTTGTGGCAGATATGTGTTGGTTGTACGGGGCATTGGTGATTTGGGGAACAGAAGAGTGGGTAGCAAAGTGCTTACTTTGTGCGTCTTGTGCGTCTGTTATTTGGTGTAATTTGCATCTTTTACTTGGTGTAATTTGTGCAAGGTAGCTATGCCCAGTTATTTGGCTGCAGTAGTGTGTGCCGTAGGTTCTGTGCAGTTGTGCCGTTTGCCTGTGCAGTTGTGCAGTTCGTCTTACATCCACATTATTTGTGTGGTGTGTACATTATGCCACGCCTGGTGTTCCATCTTTTTGTGTGTTGTGGTGTAAGCAACGGGGGAGAAGTGTAACAATGTGCTGCATTCAGTGGAATGTGCTGGGCTGTAGAATGTTGTGTGGAATGTTGGTGCTGTTGGAGTGGTGGTGTTCTGAGGGACAGTTGGAGTGAGCTGGGTGGTGTGTGGATGGACCAGTGTTTTTCCTGAGCTACACTTGGACTTCTAGTGTACATCTGGCACAATAAACCTATGTAACTTACCTATGTAAAGGCGAAAGCAGACGAGGATAGGAGAGCATCTTATCAAGGCCAACACATTACATGTTTGAAGAGAGGACAACTTAAAGTCAAAAGAAACTGGTGACACATAAATGCTCAGTCTACCAGAAGTGACCAAATACAATTGAGGTTTACTGAAAAAGATATTGATTTAAAGAAATCCTATCAAAACAGCCAAATATTCTGGACCAAAATCTTTTTCTCCTGATGAACCATTGTAACTGTCAATGGAGAAACACGTGTTGAGAAATTTACAGCAATTTAATTTTGAAAGAGTTTAAAGAAATATTTTGAAAAATGTGTGAAAACAACACAAAGTTAATTAATTTGTTTGCGAACACTACATCTTTTCAACCTTGAAAAAGAGTTTAAAGAAACATTTTGAAAAATGTGTGAAAAGAACACAAAGTCAATAAATTTGATCTGACTCACTGAACAGAAAGTTTTTCAGCAAATTATTTAAGGAGTTGGCGCATTGGAGCGACATTTTTCACACATTAATGATTTAATGCATTTTTACTTGTGTAGTAGCCACACAAATGTATGGGAAACACTCATGCTGACAACTTCGCATCTTTTGTAATTGGAAATACTTAGCTACATTAACTAATCTCAAAATATTAAATTGAGCTGTCGCCAAGGTAGAGCTTAGTTTGGCTACAAATCAAATTTTCTTACCTGGTTTCCTGCTTGATAATTGGAGAAAGAACCCCCACCTTGGTTACTTCATAGTCTTAGAGATTTGCCCTATAATACCACCCAGCAGCCTAACCTAATAGGGCATTTAACTACCATATGCGAGCCAAAACTATGGAACATGTGGAAGTCTTCAAGCATAACCGATTAGCCAAAACTAAGGTTGGAGACCAACCACCACTGAAAGGCAAAATGTTGTTGCATCACTGAGTAAAGCTTATGCTTCACATATGACCTACAACTAAGTTTCCAAAATGAGTAGAGATAGTGCCAAATAGCAGACAAAACGAATGGTGTCACCAAAGTGACACCTATGAGCTAGAACTATGTAGTCTCAGCTAATGGTGAAAAATGCACCATCTATGATGTCAAACTATGTAGCCTCGCTTGTGTTAAAGTGCCAGATAAGAGCCAGACCTAATGATGACATTAAGGCACCATGACCGGGAACCAAGGGTCATACTAAAGTCATACGGATGCAACAAGCCAGTGCAACCAATCTTAAATACCAGCCAATCTCCACATAAAACACACAGACACACTCCAACATAACAGTCACATTGAAAACAACCCTGACATTGGAACTTAAGTACCTATAAAACAAGCCAGTGTGCACAACCTTAAATACAGGCCAATCAACACTTAAAACACACAGACAAACTACAACATAACAGGCACATAGAAAACAACCCAGGCACTGCACCTTAACCATACAAATACAACAAGCTAATGCACACAACCAACCATCTGCAAGCCAACACACACAGGCACCAGTTGCTCCTGGTTCTGGACCTATCCTATCACTCTACCCTCACTAACCAAGCCTGTCCTCTTTCTTGCACAGCCACGTGAGTGCGTGGCCACTGCTCTTGGGTGGTAGCTGTGCGCGGTACAAATCAACATAACATAACATAACATTTGCATTACATCTTTTGTGCAAGTGGCCAGTAGGGTATCACCGTTGCCAAATGCATTCTGGGAAAAGTGTGTGTGAGCAAGTGTTCACCATGCAGTGTTCCCTATGCTAATGTATACAAAGATGTGTAATGCAAATGCGTGAAATAACAGTGTGCAGCGTGCCATCTGGTACAGTCCCACTGATTGGTGCCCAACCTCCCCATCACATCTTTATGTCTGAAATCCAGTCTCCACCTGCCCCCAAACACCAGACTCTTGAATGTCACTTCCTGTTTGGAGTGTTCCAGCCAAAATAAATTTGACTTGCATTTTTACTTGCATAGTACTGACTTGCTCATCCGAGGTCGGTAAAACCTATAACAACTGAGCACCTAAATCATGGCAAAATGTAAGAGAAAAATATGGAACAAAAATGCTAAAAATAACCGAGGTCTGGATAAACTGCTTACAGCTTGAGATCTCTACTGTCTGTCATGAGATGCAAGGCCAGCCCCATTCTTCCACTCGCAAATGAAGCCCAGATGTCTTAAACCGATCAGAGTAGATTGGCCCTGAAGAGCATGTTCACCTCCGTCTATGGGAATTCTCTTTCTCCAATGCTAGGATGACGTACCTTTGAGTTGCATTTCTTCATGGCTCCTTTCTTCTAGGCCATTGTCACCGGCCATGCCGACATTACTCGGTGACGTCGATGTTTTTGACAAATGCTATTGACCCGAGTGCCTTAAAGTGGATTAATAGACACACATTTGACGAAAAATGTGCCTAAGGGTTTGTGGCAACAAGTCATGAAAAGCGATGATTTGCAATTGTGGCCACGTTTTCATCTATTTTATCACATCTCGGCCCTGGTGATGCTAGTAAGTGCAAGTTCAATCTCCTGGGGCTGCGGTGTGGTGGAAAGGCGACGGGCGACTCAATCAAAACACATTCAGTGGTATTCAATCGTTGTTCGGCTCAGCCTCCCTTTAGTAAAAATATTGTTGGCGACCTCCCCACCCCCCATGCTATATCTGCTTATATTTTCTTTTGAAAGCATTCACCATTCCCGATTTTTGAAGCGCCTTTCACCATCATCCTTCGGCTCTCGTCGGAGGGGGTGGGGCAGACAGCCACACAGGCAGAAGACCACCGAAAGGAAGCTATCTAATAACGCGATTGTCTGACTTCTTACTAATTAATTGCAAATGGCTAACTTTGGCTCCATCTGTCTTCTGTCTATGTAGAATTGCTGTTCTATCTGTCAATAACAACAGGCCACGCACGATTTTTCTGCTGCGGGATAACCTAACACAAACATACATTTAACATTATTTCAGTTTTTCATTGTCAACGAGATTAACACCAACGCATTCACATCCAGGTGGGCATTGACTTGGGTGAGTGTGACCTCAGCATGGAGAGGAAAGCGTAAACAGGACTGGGCTTTTCGATCCACTGAAAAATAAATATCCAGTTTATTGTGATTAAAGGATGTTTAATACTATTGTGAAGACCAGATTGGATTTTACGGGTCAGTGGCTGAACAAAGCTCAACCATCCTTGGATTAGGAATATCTGCCCAGTAATCCAAAACAGAGCCCTCCAAATTCAAACATTCTGAATTGCCTCCATTACCACGCATAGACCAAAGAAGGAAGAAAAACAAGAGAGACACTGGGCCTCATTACGGGTCCAACGGTAACTCTGCCGGTGCTACCGGTGGGTTGCCACCGACCCGTAATAATTTACCAGCGCCTGACTTCCCGGTGCCACCTGGCTGTTCCAAGTCCAGTGGCCGGGAAGTCAGGTGCCGGTACATTTGTAATACCAATTCCCATAGAGTCCTTTTGGACTCTATGGGAGTGGGGACACAGGAGCACCGGCACCGTTAGCAACAGTGCCGGTGCTCCCATGACAAGTCTGCCTACCGTGGCCGCTGTGCCCGGCAGGGTCAGACCTGTCGGGCACAGCAGCTCCGGCAGGCAGACTTGTACTTTGTCGATCCCGAAAGAAGAGTGCCGGTGAGCTTACCGGCACCCTTGTTTCCAGACCGGCAAACATGTAATGAGGCCCACTGTCTCCCCATACCAGGGCTTGAGCAATCCTCTATCACCCGGTCAGAAGACACGCAGCAAGACATTGTTATCCACCAATGCCCCACCCTTTTAAGAACACACCCAACATCATCCTGTGTTTATTCCGATAGGGAAATATAAACTATCTATCATTCCTTCTATAAAGCCCTTTTCTCAATTATATGAGCATTTCTTCAAGCTTCAAAAATGTAGATGGGGTGTAAGCACAACCTTTGAATGGGTTTATTTCATGCCATGATAGAACTATTTGTACTATCGAAAAATAAAATGTCCAGCCCCATGTGTTGAATTGTATGCCACGTGCCTTGTTTAATGTGTACATAAACAGGCAACTCATACAGCTCGCTGACTCCTTTGGTCTAAGTAGGAATCACCTGCCGTGGTCAATGTATACATAAGCAGGTATCCATACCACTCTCTGACTCCATTGCTCTACGTTTGAGTCACCTGTCGTGTTCAATGTCTAGATAGGCAGGTATCAATCACACTCTCTAACTCTTTTGCTCTAAGTATGAGTTACCTGCCGAGTTCAATGTATACACAAGTGCGTATCCGTACCACACTCTTACCTCTTTGCTTTAAGATTGAATCACCTGCCTTGATCAATGGCTAGATAAGCAGGCATCAATCCCACTCTCTGTCTCTTTTGTTCTAAATATGATTCACTTGCTGTGTTCAATGTGTAGATAAGCAGGTATCCATACCCATATGTGACTGTTTTGCTCTAAGCAGAGTTCAGCTGCCATGTTCATTGTATTCATAAGCAGGTATTAGTCCAGCTCTCTGACTCTTGCACTAAGTATGAGTCACCTGCCGTGTTCAGTAACCATAAGCAGGTCTCCATACCCTTCTCTGACTCTTTTGCTCTAAGCAGAAGTCCCATGCAATGTTCATTGTATTCATAAGCAGGTATTAGTCCAGCTCTCTGACTCTTGCACTAAGTATGAGTCACCTGCCGTGTTCAGTAACCATAAGCAGGTCTCCATACCCATATGTGACTGTTTTGCTCTAAGCAGAGTTCAGCTGCCACGTTCATTGTATTCATAAGCAGGTATCAATCCCACTCTCTGACTATTTTGCTCTAAGTATGAGTCATCTGCCGTGTTCAATGTATACATAAGCAGGTGTCCATACCACTCCGACTCCTTTGTTCTAAGTTTGAGTCACCTGCCGTTTTCAATGTCTAGATAAGCAGGTATCCATACCCTTCTCTGACTCTTTTGCTCTAAGCAAAAGTCACATGTCATGTTCATTGTATTCATAGGCAGGTATCAATCCCACTAAGTATGAGTCACCTGCCGTGTTCAGTAACCATAAGCAGGTATCCATACCCTTCTCTGACTCTTTTGCTCTAAGCAGAAGTCCCATGCAATGTTCATTGTATTCATAAGCAGGTATTAGTCCAGCTCTCTGACTCTTGCTCTAAGTATGAGTCACCTGCCGTGTTCAGTAACCATAAGCAGGTATCCATACCCTTCTCTGACTCTTTTGCTCTAAGCAGAAGTCCCATGCAATGTTCATTGTATTCATAAGCAGGTATTAGTCCAGCTCTCTGACTCTTGCTCTAAGTATGAGTCACCTGCCGTGTTCAGTAACCATAAGCAGGTATCCATACCCTTCTCTGACTCTTTTGCTCTAAGCAGAAGTCCCATGCAATGTTCATTGTATTCATAAGCAGGTATTAGTCCAGCTCTCTGACTCTTGCTCTAAGTATGAGTCACCTGCCGTGTTCAATGTATAGATAAGCAGGTATCCATACCCTTCTCAGACTCTTTTGCTCTAAGCAGAAATCACCTGCCATGTTCATTGCATTCATAAGCAGTTAGCAATCCAATCCATACCCTTCTCTGAATCTTTTGTTCTCAGCTGAAGTCACCTGTCATGTTCATTATATTCATACGTACGTATCAATCCCACTCTCTGACTCTTTTGCTCTAAGTAGAATTACATGGGAGATCCGGAGTCCAATATATGCAGAGACTTGCATTTTCAAAGGTGAGTGGAGGGACGTGTTCCTGCTGATGTGGACGGTGTGGTCCATATTCCATTCCAATGCCACCCTTCAGCATTCTACTCACCCTTGGCATCCCGGCATACCTCCCTGGAGGGCACTGTCACCAGGCTGATGATAGCTCTTGTATATGGAGGCTACAGATCCTTTACCAGAGAAGTGCATCCCATGCCTTCTCACACCCAAAGTCCATACTCGGGCAACCACGTAGGCCTGGGAAACTCAAAAAGGCTCACTTTGGTTTGGGGAGTAGTAGTCGCACGTAATAGTTGCCGTTTCTGAGGAACCACATGGAAGTCTTAAACAGAATGTCCCGTCCAATGTATTCCCATTTTACTGTTGGCTCCGCTGCTGCACCTGCTCTAAGTCACTTGTCACAGCATCCCACGGTTGCATAGGCAATATCGACGCAATTCAGGAAGAAGGTCAGACTTACTAACATCTGACGGGATATTGTTGTAGTCTGCCTTCCGAGTGTGCATTGTACCACATCAGTCTCTCTTTATTCATTAATTAACACCGAGCAAGTGACAGGGCCATCTTAAGCCCTTTTGGGGCTTGGGGCACAGACACCTTTGGGGCCCCCTCCACCAAACCAAAGTAATTAAGGGATCTAGACTATTTGGTTGCACCCCCCCCCCTCGTTATGATCACAGTCCATAGCTTGATATGCTGTTTTGCAGTGATCAAAATAAGCACGGTTACACATTATTAGTTCCCTTCCTCCCTTCATTCTTGTTGTAATCAGAATGATCAACAAGTAGCATTTCAAGACTAATATTAGCAGTCCATGACGAGGGTACTTGTGTTATAGCATAGGTACAGGACACCTTTCATCTGTAGCAGGCACAAGGAAGGTTTACTTGCCACAGTATGAGTGCAGGACACAGATCACATGAAAAAGGTGCGCTTAATCCAGAATATACCTAGGACTCAGATTAGCTGCCGCACAAAATACAAAAGTGCTAAAGCACTGTGCAGTAGGGATCCCAGCCGGCCCATAGGACTGGAGGTTTCCAAATAGCCCTTTAAGATGAGTAGCAGCACCCTTGAGATGGATGGGGATGCAGATGTGTACCCTTGCACCAAATCAATAATGACAACTCAATAGTTTGGCAAAGTGAGTCCGTTTAATGACAAGTACAAAAAACGGGGAGTTCAATGAATATCAGCAATCGCTCGGTCTTCCTTCTCATGTCAACTCCAATTAATTTCAGAAAAAACATAACATTTATACCAAAAATTCATCATCACTGACGTGTAACTTAAAACTTATCATGCAACTTAATTGGTTCTACGAAAGTAACTTTAATATAGGTACTATATCTGTATATGGTAATGAGGAGAGGGGATTGGATAAACAATGTCAGGTGGGGCAACTAAGCCCTTCCTTCAAAATGGCTACTGTTAACGTCACTAAAAGTACAACGTCTCATTGGTTCTACTAACTATAGGAGCAAAAAGCAAATTTGAGTGGGCACCACAGAGATATCACGTCTTTCTGACGTTTATTAGAAGTCTTTATTGAGGTAAAAAATGGTTGGATCCTATATGCAGGGGCTGGCTGAAAAAGGGCCTGGAGACACCCAGGCCCAGAAACTCGACAAAAACAAAGATTGGGTGGAGACCCAATCATACAGCCGCTCTCTGAAGTCCCAAATTGGGTTCTATATTCATTGTAATTCTGCTCAAGATGAATCCTTTAGTGTAAACTCTTGAAAAATACGAGAATCAAATGTGTGATGGTTTTTCAGTAATAATTTTATCCTTCAATTAGAAAATTATTATTTTAAGCGTGGAGGTGACCAATAGCCACCAAAATGTCCTTAGTGAGGAAAGTAGACTGCCTTCGTTGCCTTCAGTAAGACATGGTGAGAACACCTTCGTTCTCCACATAGGACTTGCCCTGATGAAGGATTTTATTCCGAAATGCATTGGCACAATTGAAGTCTATGAATAGAGTGATGGGTGGCTATCTCTTCCTCACTAAGGACATTTTGGTGGCTATTGGTCACCTCCACGCTTAAAATAATAATTTTCTAATTGAAGGATAAAATTATTACTGAAAAACCATCACACATTTGATTCTCGTATTTTTCAAGAGTTTACACTAAAGGATTCATCTTGAGCAGAATTACAATGAATATAGAACCCAATTTGGGACTTCAGAGAGCGGCTGTATGATTGGGTCTCCACCCAATCTTTGTTTTTTGTCTACTAACTATAGGACCTTAGATTACATGGTCCACTATGATTGGGTTGGCATCAACCCCACTCATACTTTTCCACTTGCGCTTAGCAGTGGGTAGAATAGCCGGCCAGGTACAGGGAATTCGTCTGCACCCTAGCCTCCCTCCAATTATTGTTACAATCAATCATCACCTCCGTGGTCTTGTGTCAATTATTTCTTTGTGGTTGGCCTCGAGTCTGCTTCTTGATCTGAGAAAGTTAAGGCGTCTGGGCATGGCAAAGGTCCGTGCTTAGGTGTGAAAGTTTCATCCCTTCCTGCTTGTCTGGTCACGTGATTCGGACACCGTGAAATCGGCCTTTCCTTCATGCAATTTCGTGCATTTGATTTAATTCTGCCAGTCGTCTGCCATCTGTGGTTTATCTTGACCTTTCCTGAACAGGATACTCTGTTCTTCTTCTCTTTAATTGTTTCCACCGTTGGCCTATTTCAGACGAAACAACCTTGGCTTCTTGGCATGGTTACCCTCTTCTGAGTTTCTCTCCATCTTTAATTCTCGATTTATTTACTGCAAAACTCTTTTCTTGAGACGTTTAGTAACCTTTTGGTTGATTCTGCTCGTGTGCGTAGTGGAAGTATACTTATATAAAGTACCTTCTTGAGGTAGCTACATGTACAGGTGCCGCTTGCCGCAATCTATCTTACTATTAAGCATAAGCAAGCCTCACGATTTTTGTGCTTCTTGCGGTTACTTTGTATATGCACACGTTTAAACTAACTGAATATCTTCATTGTGCACATGGCACATGTTTCTCACATCTTGACATCAATTGTTTCACTTTAGGCTGAGGATGTCACTTGTCCATGGTGTTTCGTCTCGTTTGTCATCATTCTCAGGTCGTTATATTTTCTATAAATATCTATGTGAGTCAGTCCGGGTTCTTATGACGTCATCATTCGTCTTCCTTCAGTATCTTCTTAGCTTCTTCGGGTATTACATTCTGACAATCATCATTCTGTCTCACTTGTCGATATTGTTTTCTCAATGGGTACCTTACTGTCCAGGTTTTCTTAGATGTTGGTACTTCAACAGGTGCTGTTATTCTGATAGGTACTGGACAGAGCCCCACTGCGGCTCTCTGCTGGTTTATTTGTTCATCATACGTCACATTTTTCGATGTAAATATTCCTGGTACTTAAAAATGGCCGGTAGGAGTGCGAATCGTGCTTGGCACTTCCACTTCAGCACAGATACAGGCGCCCAATTAGAATCAAGGAGAAAGCTACACATACCATAGCACAGCATAACTAGTGGATGAGGTTAGAAACTACCAGGAGAGTCTCCATATCCAGACAGACTAGGATTTGAAGAGGGACATGGTTTTCAAGTAGTGTTAGCGTTAGAGAGCAAAGAAACAAGGGGTTTTGGTGTTCAAGATAGAAATGCACACTATTATTATGTAAGAAGCAACACCCAGGTGAAACCATTAGTGAGGTTTTTTAAAGTTCATACCGTGAGACCGGAATCACTATGAAAGGTGACAATTTTGAAAGGTTTAGGGACTGGCAATGTTGTCAGGCTAGGCAGTATGAAACTAAATGAGATGCCAGGGATCACACATTTGTTAAGAGGTGAGGCTGGGATTTGCGCTTAGGAAAATACAAAAATTCCATAACCAAACATGATCATTTTTAAAAACAAAATATTACATAAGGGTGTTATGAAAAATAGGAATGATTCTAGGTCCATTGGCTCCATCATGAAGGGAAGTATATAAATACCAGCATACTAACTGAAGTAATTTAAACGATTAGATCTGGGTTTGTCTTTTGTATTGTAAAGCTTTAAATACATACAAAACGCAGGCTTGTGAAATTGTTATTTGTAAACGTGTGGGAAACAAATCTGAATAGTACGAAAAAGCAATGAGTCAAATGAGCAAATCTTGAAATATACTTGCCAGGGGCTTGTGATGTCTAGTCTGTTTTCTTATGTCTAGAACGCCTTCCACTCAAATGGCCTACATAAAAAAGACATTTCAGGTAATGGGCTAAACAATGCCACCAGCGTGTGAGAAGGCAAACTTTTTCACAGAAGACAGCACTGTAAGTGATATGATTTTTCCAGGATCACTGTATCGTCTGCTCGTAAACCCAGGATACTAGCATGTAGGATTTGCACTTTGGTTTCACAGTCTTAAATTATGGTACCTAATCACCTCTCCGGACGAACACTTTATGCTCATCATTAGGGAGCCTGCCTAGGTTTTACAATGCCCCATCTGAAGGAACCAATTTCTAGAACTTCACAGTTTTTGTAGTAACCGCTATCTGGTGCAGGTACATTGCTGATAATCGCACTGCTTGAGCTACAAAGCAAAATACATAAACATGTAGTTTATCAACTAAAGACATACAAATGGCTGAGCCAGGCTTGTGGGAATTTGCTTTTGTAATCTTGCATATGAACACAGATCTTTGCAATGAGTGTTTAACACACTTTCGTGACACTTGAACTGTATCAAAAGCCATTTCAGCTGTGGCATTTCACATGATCAATATAACTCCCACAGAAAGGTGAGAAAGTTACAGGCATTGTGTCGTAGTGAACACACAAAGTATGTATACCACAGTGAGCACAGAAGATATTACAGACTGAATTGATCAATAACAGACAGGCAATGGGGTTTAGAGTCTCAGTCTCAGATCATAAAATATCCTGACGTGTGCTATTTAATTTGCTGATCAATGGGAAGTGAATTCTTTAGATTAGACAGCCTTGTGGGGCCCCCCTCCAAGTTGTGGGCCAGGGTTAGTGCCCCTTTTGTCCTCCTATAAAGACGTCTCTGGCCGGTGGGCCCTACTGGGTGGTAAAAGCCTACTGTCCATCAGAATCCTGTACCCGTGGCTGCGGCAGAGTCAACAGCTGGAACGGCCAGCTGACCAGGTGTTTACATTGTTAGTATCCGGAGCAAATTTCCAGGGTGTCGAATGCAACTAGCTGGCAACATTTTGGAACATTCGCTCACACTCTGAGCAAAATACACTCGGAGTGAAAAAGTTTTCCTGTCTGGAGAAAATAATCAACCTTTTTTGAAGTAGGCAATTCCCAACTAGCCAGTAGCTTTTGAGATTGGGTAGAGCTCTGCACTGGGGCAAGTGGTGGAGCCGGGGGAGAAGGGGTGGCCAGCCCTATAGTTCCCCCCTCTTGGCCGGTGCGCCCCCAGCATTCCGCAAGTCTGGTGCTCTAAATTAGTGCCAGCCCCGATTAAAAGTAGTCACACGCTGCAGCACATGGGACGGCACACCACTCCGAATTTCTTTTCTTCATACTTTAATATCAGCGCTGGCGGCTAGCGAGAAGCAGACAGTGCTGATTATTTTTTTTAAAACCTGTTAGTGGCGTGCCGTCCTGTGCGGTGCAGCGCGCCTCTCACAGGGTTGCCACTGTGACCAAATCAGTGTTGTGGCTCATATGGCAGTTGACACACCTCATGGATTCAAGTCGTTCCGGGGCACACCGCCATTGCACGCGCCTACACCAGCATACTGCTTGTCGTGTCCCTGCCTTCCTCGGCCAGGAGAAGATCTAACTATGGTAAGTGTTGTGTATATATATTATATTTAAGTATTTATGAATGCATATTTATGTATGTATTTGAATGCATGTATTTGAAATATACGCATTTAAACATACGCATACATACATTTCAATTTGAAATGTATGTATGCGTATGTTTGAATGTATGCATGTGTGTCTGAATACAATCGTGTGTGTGTGTGTGTGTGCATGTGTGCAGGACTAATTCATTAAGTAGCTGTGCATGTATGTATGTATGTATAAATATATTGGGATCACTATCACTGTGTGTCTGGGTGTGTGTGTGCATGTATTTGTAGCATCTCTGCAAGGAATTTAGAGTGACCAACTTATACATGTGGTTGGTAACTGTAAATCCCTTGAAAAGGCTGCTGCTATTGATATGTTGTATAAGCACCCTCATGCATGTGATTTAAAGCGTCCATTACTGACATGAATAGCTTTCCTATCTATGCCAGTAATGGTCACTTTAAATTATACCCATGGAGCAATAAAGTCAACATCCTTCAAGCATTCGATTTAAAGTGACAGTTTCTGAGATAGATTGTTTGTGGCAACAGTTTTATGCATGTGATTTAAAGTGACCATTACTGGCTTAGCTAGATTGTGCCTACATATGCCAGTAGTAGTCATTTCAAGTCATATGCGTCTGATTCAAACAGGGGCGGCTCATCCATAATGGGCACAGGGCACACACCCTCCTGAGCCCTCGCCCATCATGGAGGAGCTGTGCTAGCCCACGGTCCCTCTCTCAGCTGCCTGTTGAAGCGGAGGGAGGACTTCAGTCCTGGGCTGGTTTGAGCTGTCAAGGGTAAACACAGTTTCACTTTGACAGTTTGTTTCCCATTCCTTTCTTACTGTGGCGTGACGTTTTTTACTGGGCATCTATGATAAAGCAAGCATGATATATGTTATTACTTGGCTAGACTGGCATCTTGGGGTAACCAGTCTAGCCCTTGCTTACTGTGACATGATTGTTTTTACTGGAAATCTATGATAAAGCAAGCATGTTAAGTGGTAGTACTTGGCTAGACTGGCATTTGCAGGCAACCAATCTTGCACTTTGTTATTGCGGCATTACATTTCTTTACTGTGCATCTATGATAGAGTAAGCATGATAATTGTTTTTACGTGTCTAGACTGCACTAAATTGTGCAGCCATTCTGGACATGTTTTCTTATAGTATGATTACTGGCATTATGTGCAAAGCAAACAGGGTTATGCTCTTATATAGGAATTCTGGCATTTATTGGTGCAGCCAGCATGGAAATGTATTGTCACAGCCAGTGTGAAAATGTTGAAAATGTTTTTATACTGGCATATATTTTTGGCGAAGGCATCATGAAAATGTGTTGGAAAATGCTTGTGTGTACTGTTGGTGACTTGCAAACTGTCTGCAATTTTAATTTTACAAAGAAATGGTGCTGTATAATGCACATTTTAACCCAATATTATTTGAAAAAAAATGTCAGGTGGAGGAAAAGACCCCCAACGCCCTAGATTGGTTTGGGTTCCCTCTCTACGCTCAGTTGCACTGGCATATTTGGTGGACATATTTATGCCACTCCAGTTAGAATAATTCACCAGCTGCCACTGGATTTAAAGTGACCATTGCTGGCATAGATATCTATGCCAGCAATGGTCACTTTAAATCACATGCATGAAGCTGCTGCCACAGCCTATCCATGTCAGTGATGGTAACTTTAAATCATATAGATTAAGGCTGAAGCACTATTGCATGTCATTTAAAGTGATTGTTACTGGCACAGATAGCGTGTGGCTGCACCCTCATGCATGCGATTTACACTGACCATTACAGGCATAGAAAGGTCGTGGCTGCAGCCTTATGGAAATGGAATAAGCTGCTCCTTTGTAGTGTACTGTTGGTGACAGGGCATTTACTTAATTTGTTCATGTGTTTCCCTAGAGAACCAACTATAAGTTGCATCGCTTTTTTCTCATTTCTTTGCAAAAATTGTGCTTCTTCATTTTTGGGGACTCCCTCGCTGTGCTTGGTTACTGGCGCTAATTTGACAAACACTTTAGAAGCCTCCACTGAAACCGTTCAGCGCCCCACGAAGACTTGCTTACCCATAAATTGGTTAGAACTCTCGGTTCCCCTTCAGGAGCTATGCACCTCCCTCCCAACCCCATGGCACCAAAAGCTGCCTCCGCCACTGGCTGGGGCCCCATGGCACGAACTGCACAGGTGGTGTGCAGTAAGAATCCGGTACTACATTTGAGGGCTGTATTTATTTGCAACAGTGCTAAAGAATAGCACGGGGGAGGCCATAAAGAATAAGACATGTGTATGGCAATGTTTACTAACATCCCAGTGTCATCTTCAACCCTTCCAGGCAAAAGGTCTGAGTAAGGACCTATGCATAAAAAGGATAAAACACCACCCACTGTAATGGGCACAAGTAGGGAATCATTGCCCAGAGTCACTGTAATTGGGGGCCTTGACTGCAGAGTCAAGGAATAAGTGGACACACGTGTGCAACTGTGTAATGAGGAACACCCACTTCACTTCACCCACTCGAAACGAATGCTCAGAATAATAGCATCGTCTAAAGGAATGCCAATTTAATCGTGGCATTGTCATCTTTCAGAGACGTTTACCAGTCAGGTTGCATCCGATTGCATGGAAACGGGCCTCCACTACGAGCAGTCTCCAGGGCAAGGCACTTTGGAGGTGATATGGTATGGCGTGTGGGGTGGGGGCGGAGAAGGGGAGGATTAATGGATGAATGGAGTCTGTTAGCTGGCAGGAGATGTGGACTTGGGTTGAACTTTTACATGTTTCTACCTTTGCATTCCTTTCGCAGTATTGTTTGCCCATCTGATAAGTGCTGTATTTCGAACATTTTACACCATTCCAACTGCAGGACCTTTTTTTTTTTTTTTGCAGTGATTTAAAGTGTTTTTATCCAGCGTTCAGGCTGTTTTCCCACGCATCTATGTCTTGATTTGTACCGGTCACGTGCCAGAGTCAGGGTTTTATCAGCACTGTTGTTACTAGGCAACCCCTACTTACTGATATGGATGTAAGGAATTGTAATGAATCTAGAAACGAAGAAACAAAACAAACAGAGGTTGAACTTGTTTGTCTTTCCCTTTTCTCTATGAATTGGAAACATTGGTAAAGTGCTCTGATGCTTTCCCAGCGATGTTGACTAGGGCCCTTGCCAAGCACTTGGGCGTGTGGGCCCGGTGATCCAGAGATGTGCCGCGTCACCTGCCAGAGTTGCTGACTTGCGTTACTGATATCAGGTAAGAATGTCCCCATATTTAATATCCCCATGCATAATGTAATGTTGCTGGGAAAAGCCATTGGCAAAATTATATATGCTGACAATATGTATGGGTATGGGTTGTGGTTATGTCCCCTGCTCCCAATTTAAATAAAAATAAAAAGACAGGGGTTGCAGGGGTGTCCCCCGCATGTTAAATGTAATAACGTCTCTGCAAAAAACAGCAACTTTTTTGTTAGGTGACATTTCTGCAGGGACATTATTACATGGAACCGCTTTTCAAATGGTGGAGGCTTCGTTAGGTCAATGTGTTTGCCCCAAACTCCAGAAAATCACCTTTATGGCCCGCCGATGCCACCCCACTGAATCTGCCCCACCAATCCTCTTCCAGGGCAGCTCTCACGCCGATTCCATCCGACGATAAGGTTGCCTTTGCCTGCTGTCCTTAATCGGTCCCTCTGCCCCCAATGCCCACCCCCCTGCATATCACATCCCCCTTGCCTGTCTGCTCACCCCATTCCATACAAGATTTCAAAATGGGAGATCTCACACCTCAAGTATCCCTACCTCCTCGTCTACTCCCCCATCTCTGCATAATCCCTCTGCACACCCCCAAGCATGCTCATATCCCTTGTAGTCCGGCACACCACCCGGACACCGCCTACTCCTGTTTCCTCACCCACAACCACTGCTGCACTGGGGCCCACGAAACAAACCACAGTCCGCTGCCACTTTCCCCATCGCTCATTTCAGCAATTGGAGAGCCTACTTTTCGGGGGATATGGGTCTTCTATGAGGGATTCTGTGAGTCGCGGATCATGGAAGGTGGGGTAAACCTGTTTCAACATTTGATGCCAATTTCTTACCACCTTGCACGTTAGGAAGTGTGCATGTTGCTCAGGCGTCGTCGCCACCCAACCAGTGCTCAAACAGAACACTGAAATTAGCTGTCACATTTAAGGGAGCACAAAACCACTCGGTGCCACCTTGCATACTTACCAATCTACCCCCAAGGGAAAGATGATCTACAATTCCAGAGAGTATGCATACAAGGCAGGCACGACTGCACATGCGCCAGGCTTGTCATCTAGAGGTTTCTGATTGTGACTTTGATGGACTGCTTTTAGACCCCTGTGTTTTAACCAGTCTGGCTACTGACCAATGGAAAATAAGCATGCCCTTAGCTATTGCTAGGCTTAGAAGTGGGTTGGCTGGGCTTCTTATCAATCAACGTTGAATTTGAATACCATGCTTAAAAACACATGTTATTGGAAGCCATATGGGCTATGCTTCGTTAAAAAGCTTTTACACTGCACCCTTGTGGATCCTATGGGCCCAGGCTTGTCCGGCTAGTGGTTATTGCTAGTGGTGTATTGTGCTCTCTCTCAGGGTGAGCGGAACTGTGGTCTGTGGTGGAAAAGAAATGGCCAAAAAGGGTGAGAGGAGGAGGATAGAAACGAGGCAGACCTGCAAATGGACATGTACCGGGGGATTGAAGAGCGGGAAGTGTGCTTGCGGGCGTGCGTAATTCTTGTTAGTGGCTGAACAGATATTGATTAGAAAGAAAAGGAATATAATGCACCTGTGATGCCAAGCAGTCTTCAGTGAGTGTATTTTCTAGCAAGTTGATTCATGGTAACAAGAGTTACTTACATACCCATACAGTCCCCCACTCTTCTTCTGCACTTATCAGGTATACCCTATCTGACTAATAATGCATTTGCAACTTGTTGGTTGCACTACCATTTTTCACTGCATTTATTTATTTATTTATTTATTTATTTATTTAATGTACTTATTATTTATTCTGTTCTCTCCTCTGTTCTGCACTTTCCACTTCTCCCCCTTCCACGCACTTTCCCGCTTTTCCCTTTTCCATGCACTTGCGCGTTCTTAATGTCACTGGGCCTAGTACGATCATTATTTTTGTTCTCCCCCTGTTCCTCTCCTTTTGCTTGGTCGCGCTCTGAAACACGTGTGTATGAGCGTGATATTAATAAAATATCATATCATATCATACTTAGGGCTGGTAGAGAATGAGCTGCTGCTTGCAAAGATGTCATGGGCAAGGGTCAACTTTGGTCGTCTGATGTTGCTTCTGCTACGCCTGTGATTTTGATGCAATAAGGGCATTGATGCCCTCCTTTAAACTAATGCATTGTCTAAGAATGAGAAACAGGGAAAAGGAGACATTACACCGTGAAAGATGGGAGAAGTGGCTGGGGAGGCGGAAGGAGGGGCCTTCCTTAATAATTGAAAAATAAGATGTCAGCACTTTTCCCATAAAAGCACGCTATATACAGTGACACTCTTGGGAATACTGCCTTTTTCGTGCATCAGACCAAGAGTCCATAATTTATATATAGGTCATGAGAAAAGAGAATGCCTCCTAACGACATAATATCCAAAGCGAGTACCAAGACTTTTCTCAGTGGGTGTCTCCAGCGATTCTGGGCATCACTCACGTACAGGATTGCGTGTCATCTGTCCAAGAATTTATAAGACTGCTTCCTCGCTCTCTCTCAGACTGAGCCCCGCGCATGTTCCTTTCTGGGTTTTTATGAATTTAATACATTTCCACCTTAATTCTGAAGGTGAAATGTTGAGGGTGGACTGCTGTCACTGGTTCTGTTGGTGTCCATTTAATGACTTACCATTCCGGTGCCACTGCAGGCCCTGTGAGTAACACAGGTGCTCACATCAAGGGGTGCTGGCAATTGCCATGCACCCTTTGCTACCGCGAGACATGGGTTTCTTGAGCAGGCCGTGCCCATGTTTTACAAACATCTACTCCAGATGTTGCCATAAGAGCCTTTACAGCGAAGTCTCTGGATCGGAGTTCAAAAGGAGTGGTTTTCCATATGAACGCTTTCGTTACTTCGTGCTCCTACCGAGAGCAGCATAATCTCCGATGCATTGTCTTGTATTGTCCCCTTCACATGACTCACTCTGTAGCTTAGTTTAACAGTCGTAACATTATGTTGTCAAATGTTTCACCATGTAGGTTGGAGATCCTTTTGATTTTCACCAGCATGTTCAGCATACTTATTCTCGAGGTCAAAAAACATTTAAAGGGGCGTCAACCGTGATTGGGAAATTCACCTGTTACATTATATGTTTGTTTTTCCCAGGGGAGAAACAGTTGTTGCCTGCATGTGTTTTTCCGGCTGTTCTTGGTATGCTTTGGTAGGCTTCCTGACTTGTGCTGCCAGTGTGCCTGAGGTTGGGAAATGTATGGTTCCATTACTTCTTACTCTTTGTTCCGTTCCTCTCTAAAAACTCACCTGCTTCAGTCCTCTGATTGCTACTGGCAGTATCTGAACGCTGATTTACATTGCTGAATTTATGTACCGTTGTCTTTCTTATGTAAAGCGCTTTGGACTAAGGCGCTATATAAAGTACAATAAAAATACAAATCAGCACCATATTTATCAGTCCAGCCTTTGACAAACAGCTTTTACGTATGCCACCTGCCATGCGTTTCTCGGTGTCGTGCTATTGGTGACCTAATGGTGTATCATGGATCATCTCATCAGATTTCACATCTAGATTTCTCCCAATGACATGTTCAAGAAGTCATCCAATCAAGGTGGAATTTGTATTTGCATTTATTCGAAGAACAGGGATGTCAATTATGATTGGAAATTACTTACATTACTACATCTACAGATGTCACAGGCATTCCCTCGAAGTGTGCCTGTACAAGTGCATAACAATGAGAACAAGTGGTAAGCTAGTTTATGAGGGTGAACAAGTGGGACATATGCCAGGCAGATTTCCTTTGAATTAAAAACAGGTAATTTACAAAGGAAACATTAGCCAAAGTGGACTAGTGCTTTATACTACAAATGACTACTATATGAAAGGACATAATCACTGAGGGATTGGAAGACATAGGTCTGAAGGATGGGGGAGAGGATCAGCGGGGAGAACCCTCTTTAGCAAGTTAGTGAAGTGCATTCCATGCCTTTGAAGAGACCCACAGTTGGGCTCGCTTTGATTGTGATGGGCGAAAGGCTCTAGTGGGGCGGTGTGGGCAAGGAGAAAGAGCGGAAGCGAGATGAGGCAGAGGCAGAGGGCCTGGGACTGTGGGGTTGAGCACAGAGGGAGAGCAGAGGGAACAAGATGGTGTTAAAATAGTGATACAATCTACAGTTTTGCAGAGTAGGAGAAGGAACCTGAAAGGCATTGGATGTGCATGAAGAGTCAAGCAACATGGTGTTGGTAGGTGGAAGTGGGGGAGGATCGGAGCAGGCTGCAGAGAAATTGATACATTTCCCGACTGTTAAGGTGGTTAGTACGATCAGCCGGGACAGTTGTACTGGTGAATTTTAGCAGCTGGAGGTCGCTATCAAGTACGACCCCAAGGAATATTTTGCTGTAGGGCTGATACCATGCAAAATAGCACTTGCCATGGTGCAAACGTTTTCCAATGTGGCACCAATGTTTTTTGCATTAGGGCAATCTTTGCCCTTGTGATGATACCCTGCAAAATTACACTTGCAAAGTTTCTGTAATCTGGCGCCAAGAAGCCATTACAGTGGTTTACTGTGCGCTGACCCACAGCATGAGCTAAAACAATTTAGCATACCGTACACATTAGAATAATGCCCATCTTTTCTGCAGCATACATTCAATAGGACTGACATGCACCTCTGCCATCACGCAACATTCCTCCCCCAGTTCACCACTCCCTCCTTTTGTTTCTGTCCCCTTTCCCCTTTCTCCTTTTTTCTTTTCCCTACTGTTTTTCCATCTGCATACTAAGGTCTGGATTCCCCTGCTCGGGGTAACATACACCGACGCTGGGGCAAGCCTAGGCGCTCTGCGATTACTACGGTGAACAAATGCCCTAACATAGCATACCATATAATATACCCCACATCCAGGCGCTATGAATGCATGCGTTCATTTCGTCCAAGAGCAGAAAGAGGAGCTGGTGCCGTCAAAATCGTGCATTTTGATCGTTCTTTTTATACTCAATTGGGATAGTTTCCTATCTGGCAAAACATGTTTATAACCCAGGCACGCCTAAACTGCACTCCGACTTCACAATGGGGTAAGCACTACATTGTAAGCAGACAGAAAGCCAGAGACTGACATTTCCGGTCAAAGCTGAGAGCCATTTTGCAGAAATGACACCTTTTGGTGGCGAGTATGCTGGAGGAATGAATGTACAGGCAGATGTGAGAAAATGGCCGCCCACGGTCGTGTAATTTCCACTGCAGCAATCATCGGGAAAGGAAGGCCATTATCCAACATCTAAAACGGAAAGCACCGGCGCTGAGCCCCAAGTCATTTATCTAAACTGCGCGCTGACTGCAAATGTCAGGAAGGTATTTTAATCAATAGGCAAAGCAATTGTGCCTGGGAAGTTATTGAGCAGACCAGCTGTGTACAGAGCAGGCCAACATATTTACCGAATAGACTTTTTCAAAGTATTCGTGCTTTAGGCACACAATCGCCAGTAAAGAAGCAGCTCGTGTCTGTAACACCAATCTGTGGTGGCAAACATTTTACAGTGAGTAAGGGTGAGGAACATGTATTTATTTTCAAACATAAAGGAACTGACGATTCTGTCTGATTTTTCTTTTTTTTTTGTTTAAAAAAAAGCACTTTGTTCGAGTACCTTCCCGAAAAGCAAATTACAACTCATATTATCTCTGAAAAGGAGAAAATAAACACAGACAGCCCTCAGAGCCCAAAGCACTTGGCCACAGATGAGCGCAGGCATATTTCAGATTCTTCTTAAACAAAGAAGCGAAGGCATCAGCAGGTACAACACCCCGTGTGTCCGCCTTCGCATTCCTGCCCTGCTTCTCAAGATATCACAGCAGAAGGCTGCTTAGGGCCATCCTACAGCATGCTGGCGCTATTCCATTCCTGGGAGCGTTGTATTATTATTCATTTATCGATTGTAAAACACACATTGCCCTGGCAACAGTAGCCGGTGGGATTACAATGTTACTTCAACATTCCACAAGGAGAGGTTAGTGGTGAAAGACATGCAGATTGCTGTCTGTGCAAGTCCGAGCAAGATACGCTGAACTTCCCATGTCCCGTAGGTCAACGACATCACGCCCGGCCAATGACAAGTCATGATCTAGGGAAGTAGGAGCTTGCAGGAGGCTCGATGGTTCAATCGCGGGGCGAGTCACTGCTCTTCAGGTCCAAACAAGGCCCGACTATTTACCACTCGAACACCATTGAGAGTCGATTGTGTACCAGAAGCCTGCGTCAAATGAGTTGGTTTATCTGTCCATTGTGCAAGAAAAGGGCTGCCTTAATTGTTGGCAGTCTATGAAGTGTGGTCATGGAAGGCAGAGGCTTGGCATTTGAAAATGCTTCTTGCCCCACAGAGAAAGAAAAGACGGACCTTAAAGGGGCAGTGTGGAGAACATAGAGAATTCTGATGGGTCGCTGTCAGCTACCAGGGCTATATTCGGCCAAAGGGTACTGAGTGACAGCTGATAGATAATGTAAGGGAAGCTCGAGTTTTCTAGTATGCCAGTCTGCACTGGAATACACACCACAGTTGAAAGCTTCCCGTCTACAATGTTATGCTGTGAATGTCCACACTGCATCCCATCTATCCCCTGTGCTGTCCTCTCGGACCAACATTGCAGAGAGAACTGAGGAGGGAACTATATAAAGCATGGGCAATAACAGGCTCCCCCTCCCCTGACCCCAAAGCAACCCAAAAACGAGAAAAGAAAGTTCTTGAGAGGAGAAATTCTGTATTTCTATGCTGTGATGTCAGAGCAGTTGATTGTGAATTCTGTTATCCTCTGTCATGAAGTCACAGGAGGAGGATAAAGCATTAATACACAGCATTGTACAACTTAACCCCTCCTGCACCTGGTACACTTTATAGGGACGAATTTTGTTTTGCTTATCTAAGTTGCAACTCTTATGACTCATGGATTCACATGCATGAAGCGAACAGAAGAATTTTTTTCACGGGACATGATTTGAGGCTGACAAAGATAGATGCAATCTATGCTTTAGCGGAACGCCACAAATGCTTCTCCTTACCACATCCTTATCCAGGTACAAATATCAGAACCAACCAGGTATCGGCTGGATTGGAAAATTCGACTCCTAAACAATCGATGAAATTGAGGAGGCTAACAGCATGATGCAAAGACCTGCTGCTGCAGATCATTCATAGGATGCCCTGGCACAACATGACTGGTGAAGAATGATGTGGACGGCATGCAGAGACCGGCATGGGTCACACGCACATTCTTGATGAGGACACAGAAAGCACATCCATCCTTCCACAGGGAGGGAGCTCAGCTGTGAACGGTGCTGCTCATGAAAGCCCCTAATTTCTTCACACCTGCACTTAACAATGACATGTGGTCCATCTACAGTGTGCCTCCACATATCTTCTCTCTCCATTTGTCTTCACGTGACCAAGCTAACACCCTATCATGTGCATTATTGGCTACACCTTCTAGCGCTGATTGGGACCCTACCTCCCCTACTCACTCTATCCTGTAGCCTGAGTATCCAATTCATATTTATCTTTAGAGACCAGTGGCCACTGCGGTACAGATGAAACCCTACCGTGTGGTCACAGCCCATGGTCCAGTCATTACGGGTTGTCATTTTTATGAGCCATACTGTTACGGAATAAACATATTGCACATTACACCACAAAGAGTGCAAGCGTGGGAGACAACATCAATTATTGAGGAGGGACCTTTTTTCGCAAACCCATCTGCAGATCAAAAGACAGCAGACGGCCATGACGCTGCAACAAATGCACACATAGTTTCTCAACTGTCAATAGATCCTCTCTGGGAAGAAATGGCAGACATTAGACAGACAATGAGCGCAATAGACAACCGGGCGATACAAGAGGCACAAACAGAACTCTGCAGTCTCAGAGATTACATTGACTTGCAGGTAGGTTCACTCACCAACATGGCGGAATTGCCAGGGCCGAAGACTGCCTCGGAGGCTTGTAGGAACTGCAGCTTTTGGTAGAAATGGGGAAGAGCAATACCATCCACCTGCTCACTAATATGCTAGCCTGAAAAGACAGACGCATGGGGAAGGCAGGATAGCGCTAGCCAAGTGAGATCTTCTGTCATGCCTGCGCCATGGGCACATCCATTTATGCTCCATTTGGACTTTGCTGCTTAATGATTATTGTCAACTAACTACGCATACCATAATGCACCTGGCCGCAAGCATTGTTTCCTGGCCGTTCCTATTGGTTTTCTATGGAACTACACCCCCCCAGAAGCCTTAGAGTCTGGTCCTGCTTCCACCAGCCCAGGAACAGAAAGGGAGGTGGCCGATTGCCTGCAGGTGTGATTCGCCAGGTGAAACCAATTAGCCTGCCTCTGTGCTGGGCTAGGCAGTATATAAGGCTGCTGTCTGCAGTGGCTCAGCCTCTTGCATTGAGAGTCCTTCCTCCACCTTTCGCGTCGGTCTTCGGATCCTTGTATGCTGTTTACCCTCACTCCTGCTTGGACCCTGCCTTGCAGCTTGTTACACCCTGCTGCCTACAGCCCCGCCTTTTGGGCTCCCTGCCTTGTTGCTTGCTCCACCCTGCTGCCTCCAGCCATAGCCTTCCAGGCTCCCTGCCTCTCAGCACTGCTCCTCTGGGCTCTCCACACTGCAGCTGATCACGCTCTGCTGCCTTCCAGTCTCCGCCCTTGCCCTGCCGGGCTCTCCACATTCCAGCGGATCACGCTCTGCTGCCTTCCAGCCTTCGCCCTTGCCCTGCCGGGCTCTCCACATTGCAGCTGATCACGCTCTGCTGCTTTCCAGCCTCAGCCCTTGTCTTCTGGGCTCCCTGCTCTGCAGCCTACCTCACACCGGCTGCCTTAGCCCTTGTCCTCAGGGCTCCCTGCTCTGCAGCCTGCCTCTCTCCGGCTGCCTTTGCCCTTGTCCTCTGGGCTCCCTGCTCTGCAGCCTTCCTCACTCCGGCTGCCGTAGCCCTTGTCCTCTGGGCTCCCTGCTCTATAGCCTGCCTCTCTCCGGCTGCCAACAGCCCTTGTCCTCTGGGTTCCCTGCTCTACAGCCTACCTTTCTCCGGCTGCCAACAGCCCTTGTCCTCTGGGCTTCCTACTTGCAGCTTATCACGCTCCGCTGCCTACCCCCTACCTTTTTCCCCACTGGGTCCTCGGCCTAGCAGCCCTCTACAGCCCTCTGCAACCTTCTACATTCGGCGGCCCTGCCCCTCAGGGTTCACTCCTTACTGCCCGGCCCTTCTGGGATCCTTGCCGTGCAGTCTTCTTTACTCTGTTGCCCTAAGCCCTTTTCCTCTGATATTTCTACCTTACCGTCCCACTCTTGTGGGCTTACTCATTGCCTTCCTGCTCCTCTGAGCTCTCCACCTACCCTTCTGTCCTCTGTTATCATATCCTGTTACTCGACTTTCCCTTCATATTCTTCTGCTAGTTTGCTATCATCTCCTTTCCTGGATTTGTCTGTTGTATCTTCTCTTGTACTGTTTGTAGACCCTTTGTACAGAGCTTGTCTGCTGGTTCCCATCAGTCAACCTCTGCCCCTTCCCTTGTCTCGTTTCTACATCACAGACACCCATAGCTGCTGTTCCAAGTCATGAGCAAACAGCGTGGGACTCTGTTATAGCAAACTGTGCAGAAGGCTAGAGTATTTCCAAGGTTCGTGGAATACTCTTTTCCTATTCTGCATACACCCCAAGGGGGTATTCACTCTGTACCTTTTCCCTTGCTACTCTTCCCTACTCTTCACTCCCTTTCCTTTCCGCTGTGTGTGTTCCTATCTGTCCACTTTATTTCAGCACCCAAACTCTTCTGGGTGTCTTATGCCACTCTTACTAGAGTGCCATCCTTGACAGAATGCAAGAGCCAAAAATTTCTTATTTCATTGGCCGGAAAGGCACACACAGACCTAAGATGCTTTCCTTTCGAGTTAAGAAACCTTTGCATAAACCTATGGTTTCCCTAAAGACAGCAGACAAGAAACCTAGTCTAAAGGACAGACTCGCCTTAGTAAACAAAGATTTACAAGCACGATACTATACTCTCTGGCTAGCTGACCCTTCTTCCATGTACAATTATTATGACATTTGCGACTATGATCCGCAGTCCTTATCTGTTGCAGAGCTACAGCAAGAAAATGAATTCTTACAGATCTTGTTAGACCAAACTGTGGAAAACTCTCCTGCGTCTTCTGACAAGCCTTCTAACACCGTAACAGCTAAGGACATATCACTCATTGTGAGAGAATCTAAACCAGAATACGCTGTTGCCAGTGTAATATGCGCAAGATCAGCTTGGCAAGCTCCCCAGAATGCTGGAAAACCTTATTCGACAGGACAAGGCAGTCATTATCCTGAGGTTTGTGCATCTGGTTCCGGGTACAAAAGACCTATACTAACCATTGGTTGTCTTAATACTTCCACAGTATCTATTAACCACAATAACCCTAAGGTCAGTCTTCCCATTGCTACAACCACATTTTCTGCCACACCCGCTTCTGAAGCTGTAGATCAAATCAATGATACTTACCTGCTACACAAACAACTCCTACGACTTAAAAGAAAGACCGAAGACCTTTATGATGACTTTGTTTATTTGTATCACAAAGATCTTATGAAGGGACACAAGTCACCAGACCTTTTGACACTATGTCCAACACCTGACATCTTATCTTTAGAGATCGACATGATAAGGCCTGGAGTTGCCATACAGAAAAGTATACAGACTTTTACCAAGCAGATGGAAGACCTAAATATAGCATATGTATCCCTTCTAGAGATTGACACAGCTCTTTCACCTTCCAGCCGCAGAAACTCAGGTTGTTGTACTGACAGAAAAGAATTAACTCCTCCGGTGGGTCAAATCACGCACAGAGTCATTACACCACAAGACAAGGGTGGTCTACTGATTGAAAATCCCTCTGAGTCAAAGGATGATTCCGCCCTCACCCTTGCCTATCGTCCAGTACTCACACCTACAACCTCCTCTGCAATGACAATGGCAGCTGAAGAGACTGGCACAGTTCACACCGAGCATGCTGAAGTGGCAAGCGGGGCTTGCCAAAGTGTGGCTGTGCTATCAGACATCACTCTCGAGAAATTAACATCTTCTGTTTCTTCGATACCCCCTGAATCGCCAGTGGTTGTGGTACCCGACCTACCAGTAGTTGCAACACCTGATCTGTCTGTAGCTGCTATAGCACTCAAACTTCCA
Source organism: Ambystoma mexicanum (assembly GCF_040938575.1). NCBI lineage: Eukaryota > Metazoa > Chordata > Amphibia > Caudata > Ambystomatidae > Ambystoma > Ambystoma mexicanum. Next base: position 534,489,203 of record NC_090926.1, read on the forward strand.
ACTGCTATTCATGATCTGCCTGCTGCTGTGGTTCCTAAACCCCCGGACACATTTGAGACTCCTGAAGTCCCTGCTACAGATCTTGAGGTTGCTATAGCTATTGTGAATCCTGAAACTACTACTCCAGTTGTTCCTGCTGGTATATCTATAGCACTAAGACTGCCAAACTCTACTCTACCAGTCTCGGGTGCTCTCCAGCCCGCTGGCTCTCTCATGGCTCCCTCACACCTAGTTGTTACAGCATCGATACCCCCTACAGCCAGCCAAGATCTCACCGCTGCGGTATCCTCTGAACTCTCTATGGCTAACCCTAATGTTGTCATTACTACTTCGGATGTCTTGGAAAACCTTCCTAAAGATACCAACTCTGCTGTACCTATGGCTCCACTTTCCAGCATCATACTGTTGCCCGTCAAAGCAAAATCTATCTTGGAGCCTGCAGCAGTTTTTCGCAGTTCCTCTCTTCATGCACACACAGTTGGGGTCTGTGTTCCACAGACTTCATCTTTTCTGAATTCTACATCAAAGGTTCAGAACATTGGTACCGGCTCCGTCATTCAAGACTCTGACCTTACTACTCGTTTCTGGTGCCTCATGATGTGTCTTTTTGGAGTAAGACTCTTGTACTGTGGAACAGACACTCTTCCTACAGGTCGGTCTTCAGGGAGCTTGGAGAGGGGCCTGGAGAGGGGCATACTGTCATGCCTGCGCCATGGGCACATCCATTTATGCTCCATTTGGACTTTGCTGCTTAATGATTATTGTCAACTAACTACGCATACCATAATGCACCTGGCCGCAAGCATTGTTTCCTGGCCGTTCCTATTGGTTTTCTATGGAACTACACCCCCCCAGAAGCCTTAGAGTCTGGTCCTGCTTCCACCAGCCCAGGAACAGAAAGGGAGGTGGCCGATTGCCTGCAGGTGTGATTCGCCAGGTGAAACCAATTAGCCTGCCTCTGTGCTGGGCTAGGCAGTATATAAGGCTGCTGTCTGCAGTGGCTCAGCCTCTTGCATTGAGAGTCCTTCCTCCACCTTTCGCGTCGGTCTTCGGATCCTTGTATGCTGTTTACCCTCACTCCTGCTTGGACCCTGCCTTGCAGCTTGTTACACCCTGCTGCCTACAGCCCCGCCTTTTGGGCTCCCTGCCTTGTTGCTTGCTCCACCCTGCTGCCTCCAGCCATAGCCTTCCAGGCTCCCTGCCTCTCAGCACTGCTCCTCTGGGCTCTCCACACTGCAGCTGATCACGCTCTGCTGCCTTCCAGTCTCCGCCCTTGCCCTGCCGGGCTCTCCACATTCCAGCGGATCACGCTCTGCTGCCTTCCAGCCTTCGCCCTTGCCCTGCCGGGCTCTCCACATTGCAGCTGATCACGCTCTGCTGCTTTCCAGCCTCAGCCCTTGTCTTCTGGGCTCCCTGCTCTGCAGCCTACCTCACACCGGCTGCCTTAGCCCTTGTCCTCAGGGCTCCCTGCTCTGCAGCCTGCCTCTCTCCGGCTGCCTTTGCCCTTGTCCTCTGGGCTCCCTGCTCTGCAGCCTTCCTCACTCCGGCTGCCGTAGCCCTTGTCCTCTGGGCTCCCTGCTCTATAGCCTGCCTCTCTCCGGCTGCCAACAGCCCTTGTCCTCTGGGTTCCCTGCTCTACAGCCTACCTTTCTCCGGCTGCCAACAGCCCTTGTCCTCTGGGCTTCCTACTTGCAGCTTATCACGCTCCGCTGCCTACCCCCTACCTTTTTCCCCACTGGGTCCTCGGCCTAGCAGCCCTCTACAGCCCTCTGCAACCTTCTACATTCGGCGGCCCTGCCCCTCAGGGTTCACTCCTTACTGCCCGGCCCTTCTGGGATCCTTGCCGTGCAGTCTTCTTTACTCTGTTGCCCTAAGCCCTTTTCCTCTGATATTTCTACCTTACCGTCCCACTCTTGTGGGCTTACTCATTGCCTTCCTGCTCCTCTGAGCTCTCCACCTACCCTTCTGTCCTCTGTTATCATATCCTGTTACTCGACTTTCCCTTCATATTCTTCTGCTAGTTTGCTATCATCTCCTTTCCTGGATTTGTCTGTTGTATCTTCTCTTGTACTGTTTGTAGACCCTTTGTACAGAGCTTGTCTGCTGGTTCCCATCAGTCAACCTCTGCCCCTTCCCTTGTCTCGTTTCTACATCACAGACACCCATAGCTGCTGTTCCAAGTCATGAGCAAACAGCGTGGGACTCTGTTATAGCAAACTGTGCAGAAGGCTAGAGTATTTCCAAGGTTCGTGGAATACTCTTTTCCTATTCTGCATACACCCCAAGGGGGTATTCACTCTGTACCTTTTCCCTTGCTACTCTTCCCTACTCTTCACTCCCTTTCCTTTCCGCTGTGTGTGTTCCTATCTGTCCACTTTATTTCAGCACCCAAACTCTTCTGGGTGTCTTATGCCACTCTTACTAGAGTGCCATCCTTGACATCTTCACAGCGTAATGATGGGAGCAGTCTCAATTCATAATTGCCAAGATAAAAAGAGGACATTGTGCCTCATTACGAGTATGGAGGCAGCCATGCCCTTAAAAAGGGCATGGCTGCCTCCATACCAGGTTCCAGGTCTGGGTCCCGCGAAAGGGGATTTACCGGGCCATTCTGACCTTGGAGGGCCCGGTAAATCCCTTTCGTGGGACTCAGACCCGGTACTTCCCCATTCCCATTTCAGCCCCCATAGGCCTCAATGGGAATGGGGAGGGTGCTAACAATGGGCCCGTTGATACTGCTAGCGGGTCAGACCAGACGTCCTTAGCGGGTCCCGCTGCAGACCTCGGAAAAGAGCAGCCCGTAATGAATGGTGCCGGTCCGGTACCAGCACCGTTCATTACGGGACCGCCAGGGTCCTAATGAGGCCCATTGTCTCATATTTTAATAGAATTTTATCAGATGCCGGAAAGCCACCCTCCATCATCAAATAAGACGGGAACATAGATTACATTGCACAGTTGGCTATATAAAGTAGACCAGATGCCTATGCTAGTAGAGACAGTTCTAAAAGACAGGTTGACAGGTCATGGTGTCATAAACCCATCGGGAGTGGCATAACGACAGCCCAAGACTACACTCACATATCTAGTATGCATGGCACTTTCACAGGTCTATTTTACTGTTCAATCAAACTTTGGCTGCTACAGACCTCAAACACTGCACCATGTGGGACAATATCTGCTTTATTGATTCCCAGAAGTGAAAGGAGCTGACCTGGCATAGGACCACATGTAGAGCAGACCTTCTGAAGACACCCATCATGTGTGTCTTTCCCCTCAGGCAAAGCAGATTCACTCTCAGGAAGTGAGGGGGAATAATCCACCAACATATCCTGGTCAGAAGGTGTACACAACACAAGCGTTTTCCAGAGAAGCTGTGGAGACAAGGAAGCATGGTGAGCCCTCAAACTGTTATTTAAATATGGGATCTGATCGAAGGCCACCTGGAGCCGGCCAAGATGTTTTTCCACAAAAAGATGGGAAAATGAGCCAGAAGTCCTCTTTGGAACTGCAACAGTCGGAAGCAATGGATGCCTCAAAACTGGCAGATGCCCAACCCTCTTATCCCACAGCCAAAGGAACTGGTAACTGGGAATGGCAGCATTTCAGATACAAATCTTGGAAAGACCATCGCCCGAACAATCAACAGTTTCAGAACATAACAAAAATATAGCCACCAGAACACCACACACAAGACAATTCACAGTCACCTATCAAAACCTCTGAGCAAACCAGCGAGACAGTGAGTGCAGTTAAAAAAGGTGTAACGATCTATGCACATTACCAAGTGTGAAATTACTTTGCACAGATTGTCCTATTGATAGCCTACTCTGACACTGAAGGCATACTCCTTGTTCTACCTAGATACTGTACTTACTCACTAGAGTATAGTGAACTCCTACCTTATCCACAGCTGCTATAGCTTTGTATGCTTGTGGGGCGACAGGAGTGGAGACTATATGTAATGGGATAATAACGAATGTACCTTGTGTGACAACCAAACATATCTCAGACTCATATTTTATAGTAATTCACCCCAGCTTCACATACACCATTTCATACTTAAACATTCTCTGAGCTCTGCAATGACTCTTAGGACTCTGCTGGAATACCACCTTCCTTCCTCGCTGTAGTACACACTGATTATCTGCATCTGCTCCCACAGGAGATCCTAGGCATAAGGTGCTGACCACATAGAGGAAAGTGCTGATGAACTAGGCTGCATAGCCTTCTGAGTGGTAAGTATGAGATCGGCCGGAGCTGCCACACCTGATTAAAGACTTAGAAGAATTTGGTATTTTAGTTAACAAAAACAAAATTATACCTAAACATATGAACAGACAGTGCCTATTTCTTCCGGTTAGTAGTGTTTCACGATGGTTAGAATGTTATTGGTAATTCAGGCACACCTATAGCATGACAATGTCTGGTGCTATCATGGTGCATTTACGTAAAGTGACAGTGTAACATGTTGTGTTTCATGTTACGCCACCATGGATAACTTTACAATAATTGAACTGAATTCAACTGGATAATAAATATGTTAAGGGAATGGGAATAATTCACTATTTAATACTCAAGATGCCTGACCTAACATAGCCCTATTTTAGGAAACCCATCTAACAACATCAGTGCCTGACACACTATGCAGGGTATGTTTCAAGAAGTTTGAGTACATTAGCACTATACAAGGCTAGAAATATGGAAGAGCAATACTAGTCAGTCAACACCTGATCTGTTAGCTAGCAAAGTCAGAAAACACAATCTGTGTAGACCGAATGTTGCTGGTCAAGTTAGAAGAGCATGGCACAATGATGGTTCATGCTTGACAGGATACAAAGAGTTGAATTCTCTCATACCCGAATAGAATGCTATCATATGCCAGCCATCCCATCTACATCATCAGATGAGACTGGAACACAGGGCAAATCGTACTATTCCATCTATAGCATCGATCAGATTCCCATGCAAATAGAGAAAATGACAGTCTAAAAGACAGGTGGAAGGTGTAACGACAGCCAAGACTGCATTCACAAATCTAGAGTGCCTGGCACCTTCACAAAGCTGGTCGATTTTATATAACCACACTGCTTTTTAACCTTGAAAGTTGCTTGGGACATTTTGCCAATGGGGATAACTTGAACTTTGCCTGCAACTTTGGAACTTACTATAGGTTCACTCAGACCACAAACGTTCAGCTGGAGGTTGATGTAAGACCCAGTATAGAGCCACAGAAGAAGTGTACTCTGAGAGACACTCTGGGAGACTCAGTATAGGGCCACAGAAGAAGTGTTCTCTGGGAGATACGCTGGGAGACTCAGTATAGGGCCACAGAAGAAGTGTACTCTGAGAGAGACTCTGGGAGACTCAGTATAGGGCCACAGTAGAAGTGTACTCTGAGAGACACTCTGGGAGACTCATTATAGGGGCACAGAAGAAGTGTACCCTGGGAGACACTCTGGGATACTCAGTTAGGGCCACAGAAGAAGTGTACCCTGGGAGACACTCTGGGAGACTCAGTATAGGGCCACAGAAGAAGTGTACTCTGGGAGACACTCTGGGAGACTCAGTATAGAGCCACAGAAGAAGAGTACTCAGGGAGACACTCTGGGAGATTCGGTATAGAGCCACAGAAGAAGTGTACTCTGAGAGACACTCTGGGAGACTCGGTATAGGGCCACAGAAGAAGTGTACTCTGAGAGACACTCTGTGAGACTCTGTATAGAGCCACAGAAGAAGTGTACTCTGAGAGACACTCAAGGAGACTCAGTATAGGGCCACAGAAGAAGTGTACTCTGGGACACACTCAGGGAGACTCAGTATAGGGCCACAGAAGAAGTGTACCCTGAGAGACACCCTGGGAGACTCAGTATAGAGCCACAGAAGAAGAGTACTCTGAGAGACACACTGGGAGACTCAGTATAGAACCACAGAAGATGTGTACTCTGAGACACACTCTGGAAACTCAGTATAAGGCCACAGAAGAAGTGTACTCTGAGACACACTCTGGAAACTCAGTATAGGGCCACAGAAGAAGAGTACTCTGAGAGACACTCTGGGAGACTCAGTATGGGGCCACAGAAGAAGAGTACTCAGAGAGACACTCTGGGAGACTCAGTATAGAGCCACAGAATAAGAGTACTGTGAGAGAAACTCTATGAGGCTCAGTATAGGGCCACAGAAGAAGAGCTCTGAGAGACACTCTGGGAGACTCAGTATAGAGCCACAGAAGAAGTGTACTCTGAGCGACACTCTGGGAGACTCAGTATAGGGGCACAGAAGAAGAGTACTCAGAGAGACAGTCTGTGAGACTCAGTATAGGGCCACAGAAGAAGTGGACTCTGAGAGACACTCTGGGAGACTCAGTATGGGGCCACAGAAGAAGAGTACTCCGAGAGACACTCTGGGAGACTCAGTATAGAGCCACAGAAGAAGAGTACTGTGAGACACACTCTGGAAACTCAGTATAGGGCCACAGAAGAAGAAAACTCTGAGAGACACTCTGGAAACTCAGTATAGGGCCACAGAAGAAGAGTACTCCGGGAGACACTCTGGGACACTCAGTATGGGGCCACAGAAGACGAGTACTCCGAGAGACACACTGGGAGACTCAGTATAGAGCCAAAGAAGAAGAGTACTCTGAGAGACACTCTGGGAGACTCAATATGGGGCCACAGAATAAGAGTACTCCAGGAGACACTCTGGGAGACTCAGTATAGAGCCACAGAAGAAGTGTACTCTGAGACACACTCTGGAAACTCAGTATAGGGCCACAGAAGAGGTGTATTCTGAGACACACTCTGGAAACTCAGTATAGGGCACCAGAAGAAGAGTACTCTGAGAGACACTCTGGGAGACTCAGTATGGGGCCACAGAAGAAGAGTACTCAGAGAGACATTCTAGGAGGCTCTGTATAGGGCCACAGAAGAAGAGCTCCGAGAGACACTCTGGGAGACTCAGTATAGGGGCACAGAAGAAGAGTACTCAGAGAGACAGTCTGTGAGACTCAGTATAGGGCCACAGAAGAAGTGTACTCTGGGAGACACTCAGGGAGACTCAGTATAGGGCAACAGAAGACGTGTACCCTGAAAGACACTCTGGGAGACTCAGTATAGAGCCACAGAAGAAGAGTACTCTGAGAGACACTCTGGGAGACACAGTATGGGGCCACAGAAGAAGAGTATTCCGGGAGACACTATGGGAGACTCAGTATAGAGCCACAGAAGAAGTGTACTCTGAGACACACTCTGGAAACTCAGTATAGGGCCACAGAAGAAGAATACTCTGAGAGACACTCTGGAAACTCAGTATAGGGCCGCAGAAGAAGTGTTCGCTGAGACACACTCTAGGAGACTCAGTATAGAGCCAAAGAAGAAGAGTACTCTGAGAGACACTCTGGGAGACTCAATATGGGGCCACAGAATAAGACTACTCCAGGAGACACTCTGGGAGACTCAGTATAGAGCCACAGAAGAAGTGTACTCTGAGACACACTCTGGAAACTCAGTATAGGGCCACAGAAGAGGTGTATTCTGAGACACACTCTGGAAACTCAGTATAGGGCCACAGAAGAAGAGTACTCTGAGAGACACTCTGGGAGACTCAGTATGGGGCCACAGAAGAAGAGTACTCAGAGAGACATTCTAGGAGGCTCTGTATAGGGCCACAGAAGAAGAGCTCCGAGATACACTCTGGGAGACTCAGTATAGGGGCACAGAAGAAGAGTACTCAGAGAGACAGTCTGTGAGACTCAGTATAGGGCCACAGAAGAAGTGTACTCTGGGAGACACTCAGGGAGACTCAGTATAGGGCAACAGAAGACGTGTACCCTGAAAGACACTCTGGGAGACTCAGTATAGAGCCACAGAAGAAGAGTACTCTGAGAGACACTCTGGGAGACACAGTATGGGGCCACAGAAGAAGAGTATTCCGGGAGACACTATGGGAGACTCAGTATAGAGCCACAGAAGAAGTGTACTCTGGGATACACTCTGGAAAATCAGTATAGGGCCACAGAAGAAGAGTACTCTGAGAGACACTCTGGGAGACTCAGTATGGGGCCACAGAAGAAGAGTACTCTGAGAGACACTCTGGGAGACTCAGTATGGGGCCACAGAAGAAGAGTACTCCGAGAGACACTCTGGGAGACTCAGTATAGAGCCACAGAAGAAGAGTACTGTGAGACACACTCTGGAAACTCAGTATAGGGCCACAGAAGAAGAATACTCTGAGAGACACTCTGGAAACTCAGTATAGGGCCGCAGAAGAAGTGTTCGCTGAGACACACTCTAGGAGACTCAGTATAGGGCCAGAGAAGAAGAGTACTCTGAGAGACATTCTGGGAGACTCAGTATAGAGCCACAGAATAAGTGTGCTCTGAGACTCTCTGGGAGACTCAGTATAGAGCCACAGAAGAAGAGTACTGTGAGACACACTCTGGAAACTCAGTATAGGGCCACAGAAGAAGAATACTCTGAGAGACACTCTGGAAACTCAGTATAGGGCCGCAGAAGAAGTGTTCGCTGAGACACACTCTAGGAGACTCAGTATAGGGCCAGAGAAGAAGAGTACTCTGAGAGACATTCTGGGAGACTCAGTATAGAGCCACAGAATAGGTGTGCTCTGAGACTCTCTGGGAGACTCAGTATAGAGCCACAGAAGAAGGGTACTGTGAGAGACACTCTGGGAGACTATTTGGAAGTGAATGAGACCACTGGGACGGAGGGGGCCTCCACCAAATCCTTAGATAGATAGTGGGAAATGTGCCAAAAGGCCTTGGGTAAAAAAGGAACTGAAAGAAACAGACAGGCCCAGTTAGAAAAATCCATACATGTCTTCTCAAAACGATGTCTTATATCCACATCTTAGGTGATCTAAAGAGATTTGATAGGGACCAAGTATGTTGTACATGAACTGTTCTAAAAAAAAAAAAAAAACAGACTATGCCTTTTTATGTCTTAAATCCAAGCAATATTAACTGGGTGAGAAAGTAGGTAGATTACTGGTACTACAACATGTGAAAGGCTGAAGGGGCACAGTCTTCTTGAGTGACAAAAGTCAAAATATAATTATCATGCCCACAGACAAAAATAGCATCTAGCCCAGGAGATTTCAGATTGATAAGGCAGTCATCCTCAACTGCCAAATGTTTCAGACCTGTTTTTTCTGGATATTTATGGTGGACGTTCCTCACAAGTTCTGCTGCATGGATGTTCCGGTGATGCTCCCAAAGTGACCCTCTGGTTCACACCCCTTGCATCCCAGTAAATACTATAGCTGCTCTCTTCTGATCAGTGACTCACAAATATGAGAAACTTCATACTTCTCCCCCCATAGGGTGAACAATGGTTTGGGAATCCACTTCAACCTTTGGGACTATTAGCAACTACTTTGCGTCAGAAAGGAAGTAGCCCAGACAGCAGCATCTCCTATAAGTAAGCTTACCACAAAATCCACCGTCGCTTGGTTGGTGGGGAAATGCAGACCATGATACAAACATTGTATCAGCCATTGGTAAACAAAGGTCTATTACCATCTAGGACGACTGTCAAATTTCTCTGATAGGGGCCATTGGACTGGTACATTAATACCTTTGGTGGTGACTGCCCCAAGATCCACCTGACCGTGCATGGAATGGACTTGATCAAGGTCTGTCAACTTCACCTCCATTATATGGTCCAAAATGAAATGGATTTACAATCTGCCGGCTTCTGTTGGCTATGGATGGGTTGCTGGTAGACTTCAGCATGGCTGGATGTGGTATACCCTCTGAAAAGCTCAACTGAGGACCATAGACACTGTTTAAAGATGTGAAGGCAGGCGCTCTGTTACCAGTCTTTAGCTTCTCCTCCTAACGCACGTTTTCATGACTTCATCAATCTTCAGGGAGGCTGAGTTTCTGTGTTTTTTCAGGCGGGTCTGCATTTCTGTTTCAGGTGTAACAACTGAGGACCATAGACACACAGGAGGAATGGTGTAGGTGGGGACCTCGGCAGCAGGACCCAATGAGCAAGGGGGGGAAAGCTGCCCTCACCCACCCAGACTAGCCCAACCGATGCAAACTCCTAATAGGTGAAAGACGAGTGGTTCACGCCACTGTTGCGGTTTCCAGTTCGGTGGTTAAAGGTCATCAGAGATGTCCTCTGAAAGCCCTAGTGAGACAGCTATGTTCCAGGAATGTGGGTAGACTGTAGGAGGTCTGTATAGACAGAGAGAAGCTTGGATGGGGAGAGGTGAGGAAGGCAGGAAAGGAGAGTTAGAGTGGTAGACACCCCTCACCTCTATTAGGGCTTCCAGAAGAAATATCCCAGCTCATGCAAACCAATGCATAATTTCATTTACGCCTAGTCCTTCTACGATATCAACATGCAGTTATGTGTGACATGACAAATCCTCCTTGCATGCTTCCCAACGAGGTGCTTGGGCTCCCATCCCATTGCATAGTCATCCATGCTCTCTGAGTGATCCTTTGTCCATACTAGGAATAAAAAGGTATGCAGTCATGTGGGTCTAAAATACATTGGGCAATACTCCTTTAAGACAGTAAGCCCTTCTTTTTTCCTATGCTAGAGTGATTCGCCTTGAGTCATCATGGAGGGACCCTGAGGATGAATTGATGGGACCTGTCCGGTGCCCCCCACCTGGTGGAAGGGACAGAGGATGGCCTCATGAAGCGCTATATTAAAACCATATACTGATATATAGTTCACAAAGCTATCATGACTTAAGATGCTGGAAACGGATGTATGTGATTTCTTTGCAAATATTTCACCTAATGGAGATTTCACCATATCCATTTCACCGAAAAATGAAATGAACTTTTACTTTTTCTATTTTGTATTTTTATTTTATTCGGGGGGAGACACCTTGCAGTCCCCCCTCACCCTTCCCTACCGTAACTTATACCCGTACCCCACACACCAACTATTATGCATTACACATATACCATTTTCGCGACCATTTTCAGTGAAATATATTTGGTGAAATCTCATTAGGTGAAATGGTATTCTGTGAAAAGTACGGTAACACCTGGAAACACAGTCATGAGATACAAGTTAGAACATATTTGGTTTGAGGTTTCTGTTCTAAACTGCACTGTGGATTGTGGTAAAATAGCAACAGAGTTCAAACAGCAACGAGTTATGTAAGCAGGGGAAGAGAAGGCGTGATCTTGTGAAAGAGCCTTGTCCAGGCACTCGCATGTGTAGACCATCTGTACTATGACTTATGTATAACAGGGAATGCCAAAGGAATGTACCTAGCTCTCTACGCGCAGATGTACATGTAGTGGTACTTGCAGAGCATGGGACGAAAAGCAAGGCCTGTCTGTCGCTGCGCCCCGCTGAAACCATTCCATATTTCTCAGAAGTCCATACATACGTCAGCAAGAGGGACGTGTGAGTGTAAGCTGGTTTTCGAAAAACGGATAATTGTTGTGTTCCAAATGGCCGTTACCGGCCCTAGCACATGGGGTGTCCTGACCTCAGAGGACTTATTTATTTATTCCGCTTTCATTGATGATCTCCTGAGAATGTAAACTGGGACTGACCTTCCAAAGCGGTGCCAATGCCAGGGACCAGAATAGAATTATTGGCGCTGGAACTGCTTACAAAGTTCACCGGGTGGCCAAAGGGAGCTACACGGAAGACTTGAAAGGGCATTTGCCAACTCGAACGTGCACTCCATCGCAAGAGTGCCCGCACTTTGAAAGTCCATGAGAGCCTGTGTTAACTGTGTAGATTAATATGGGTGGATGGGTGTGGACATTTATGATGTGACATATTAGGATTGAATGGAGTGGCTTTTAGCATGTCAGCGCGTCATAGGAGAGCGGTTAGAGGCACGTTGCCCACCTACCACCCCACCGTCCCTCCAACAGAGAATGCACATGAAATGTATCGATTTGGGAGCAGATAGCCTACCAGTTCTTTCCTCCAAGGCAAAGTGACTTTGTGGTTAGAAGACTGCCGAGGAGGCTATCACCTCTTTGTACCCTGGGCTGGATTTAACTGAACTGTGAAAGTGAAACATTATTTTTCTTTGTCAGTTCAGCTGTACCCCAGCACACATTCCCAATGACCCATGGAAGGCTTGAGGGGTTTGGCTTCGGCAACCTTGCTTGGTCTATTGGGCACGCAGACTGGGGTACTGCGGATCTGAATGTGCGAGTGGGAACTCTTGTGCCTGTCCGCTCATCTGAGTCCCGTGTGAGTGTGAATGTGAGAGTGAATGAAGAGTGAATGCTGTATAAATGATAATTGATGAATGAGGTGCATGTGTTCTGGCTGGGCAGCAGGCCTCTTATTGGGGGAACGCGGATGACAAGTGTTGAACGGCAGCCAGGAAGACTTTTTTTTTATTGGCGAGGAGAATATTTGTGTAAACTGGACACACTGCGTTGGTGTGTCTAGCCTGGACAAATATTTACTGTGGCATAGCATTTTTTACTAGGCATCAAGGGTGAGAGCCGCATGAGGAACTTTCCTACACGGTACTGGCCTACATAGGTGGTCGAGTTTTCACTTGATTCTTTACTGTGGTATGGTATATTTAGCTGTGCATCAAGGGTGAATACAGCATAATGAGTGCGCCTATGTGGTACTGGCCCATTATATAAAAATATATAAATAAATACAATAAATGAATATATTGGTGCAGCCTCCATGGACATGTCAACTATTGGATATTGTCATCTGCTACCCTACACAACCCATTACAAGCTGGCTTTTTACCAGGTTTTCACTGAATCTGTGCAGAAAATGCATAATTTTAACCCTTTATTCAAACAATGTTTTCAGGGAAGAACCCCCCGCCCCCTTGCTTGGTTCGGGCTCCCTCGCTAAGCTCGGTTGCTCCTGCATAGTCAGGGGAAACAATGACGCTCCTCCAAAAAATAAATTCACCAGCCGCCACTGCCTCTCCCTGCTGTGATCAAGGGTGCAGATGTTATTCTGTGCCGCCTGCGGCACTGATCGGGGAAATGGGCATCACAAGTAACTATTACGGTGCATGCAGGAGGGAGTATAGGCCGATGGCTGGTGGAGTGTTCTGACGCCTGTATTTTAGTTTTATTATAGGTTTCCACTCGCAACACCAAATATTTGAAATATTGCCTTCTTCAAATGCTTAGTCACCGGCAGGTGTGCAGGAATAAACACATTGAGTAGTTGTCTGTCATCTGTGTAGCTTCAAGGATTCAACAGAGCCTAAATATCAGGCGCTCTGGGCCCTGCTATTTCAGGTAGGGAAAATGTCCTCATTCTGCCCCGAAGAGCGATACCCTTCTATTTGTCTCCTTCACAGGATTTCAGGTGCTGGTCTGAAGCCTCCGAAGCAAGCAATAACTCGAGCATTCCGAAGCGAACATTCTGTACTCTCATTTTCTTGGCAGAAGCAGGACCTCCTGGCGCCAAGTGCTACAGTGAGTGCACTACAAGCCTCCAAGGAGCTGATGACCGGCCCATCCTCCTTCCTCACCAAAGCACGACTTCGGTAGTAAATTTCATCCATCTGCAAATAATTTTTTTTACAGTTTGTGCCGTGGTGCTTCAAGGCTTGCAAAAGCTTTGACTTCAATGTTCCGGATCGCGTTAAATGTCTACAAGTGGACCAATTATCTGAAATCCTACCTTTGGCCACTAGGGCACCTCCCATTGGTTCTTTTTAGCAGGGTGTACATCTGTAAAGGCCTGAGCCTCTGCATCTGAATAAGGAGCATTGTTTCTATATGGAAGAATTGGGAGAGCCGATCTAATTGATGAAACTATGCCCGGCATTCAGTGTTCTGGCAGGTCTGTATTATCTTCTGCGTGAACTGGCTCAGCCCCTTGCTGACGGACACCACTATGTAAAATGGAAATTAATCTCTGTTCAACAACTTCCATGCAACTCGAAATGTGAGTCAACTGCAGTTTGCATGGGGAGGTAGCTTTTTTTGAAAGCCTCCCAAACCCTTAGGTCATACCTGCCGTCTTTCCACTCCTGGCACGCGTGCAGGATCTCTCCTGGGCGTGTACGTCTTATCTTCCCACAGGTTCAGACCAAGGTTACTAATGGAAAGTCTCAAGGCAATCACCCAACCCTGCATAATCTGCTTCTCTGCACAGGATTAGAGGCTGCGGGAAGATACCTGTTGTGACCAAGGCTGTGTACGCCATAGAACCCTCCTGGTTTTGAAGCATGTAATTGCTTGCAGGAATTTCAACACACAAGGCCAACCCAGAAATACAATGTACCATTTGCACATAGAGTCCCAGCACAGTAGGGAAACGTACTTAAAGGCAAAAACCCGAGGAAAATATCAGCAACAAAAGCCCTTAAAGCAAAAATATCCTGTGTCATAGTTTCCATAGGAGATGATATTTTGATGTGATGATGGCAAAGGAGAAAGGAGGGGATCCAGGGGGCATGGGAAAAGTGTGGAGGGTTGAAGCAATGTTACTTCTTTCCGTTAGCAGTGGAACAGGTGTTCTTTGGTGATCCCCGGAAATCCCTCCCCAATACCGTGGGGCCATTGGATGGGCTGCCTGAAAACTGTATACCCCAACAGCAGAACAAAACCTGGGGAGTCCTTTGTTGCAGCCTTCCCAACCTTTCTTCCCTGATCCCTCTCTAGAGCATCAGACTTCTTACAGGCAATGAGAGCACTACTTCTCAACAAGGGATTCCCACGTCTCTCCTCCCCTGGAAGGGATCCGCCTCTGATCCTTCTCCGCAGCTGTTGCAGCAGTAATAGAGTGGGAGATCGCTTCCTGATGCGGAGGACCTGACATCCTTCTTGTTCAGGATCAAAAGAAGAGTTCAGGTTCTTAAGGATCTTTGTGAGATCTTTCCTTCTCCACTCCTGAGCAGCCACCAGGAATGAAGTCTTTCATTGCTAAGGCAGTGCTGAAATCACCTTAGTAAGTAGTAAGTCTTTGGAGACAATAGTTTCCGGCAAAGTGGAAGTGAGTAAGGAGTAGCAGCAATACTTTAAAGTTTAACGTTCGACAACCAGTACATCGTTCATTCTTTCTATCCGTTTTCTTTTTGCTGCACTTTTGAGGGGGTGCATTTAAGGGGTAGGGTAGGGTGGTGTATAGCGAATAAGTAATGGAGGAGGGGGAATAAAGGGATCCCCAAATGAAAAAAAAAAATCATACATTTTTCGGCAAAACATTTATGGCAAAAAGTGTTGCGAAAAAGAAACGGGCGATGAATGAACATAGAACCGGAAAATCACTGAGCACTCCAACTCACACGGCATCACATGTAGTGCTAAATACCCTATTTAACAAAAGAACATCAAGGCTTTCGGAGAGTCACTTTTGACTTCTATACCACATGTGCACATTCTCCTAGCTAAAGATGGATTGGCTACAGACAGCCATCTTCCCCAAACCCAATACCAAACCATGAAGGAATAGACCTTCTTTCTCCTCCTCATGTCTTTGAGCAGCCCAAAGCATCTGCTTCCCTCTTGGAAATTCGCTGGTGACCTTGTGTGGTGCTCCAAATATTCCTCACCCGCATAACCAGCAGAAGCACAGTAGAGCCCATAGGGCTGCCATGAACTTCTTTCCAGACATCTATAACTTACTTGAGATTGCCAAGGTTTTAAATGGTCATTGGTTAAAAATGTAGTTGATTTTAGTTTTGACAGTTCACCTTGCCGTACTTCTACCATCTGTACAGAGCCTGGAGGATAGCTCAGGGGCACCATGCTTGCCTTGGGGTCCACGCTTAGAAACCTCTGGGTATTAAGCACGTTATACTTAACCAATTACAAATTACAATGTATCAATTGCATTTCGACTTCTGCCTACAAAATGTTCCTGTGTTTCATGCTACAAATATCTTCAATATTCTAGTTGAAGGGGACGAATTCTATAGATTCTTACTCTGGGTGTAGACTGTGGTCCGTGACAAATGACCAATCGAAGAAATTGGGTACCATCACTGAAAGTCTCTGAAGGCCTCTGCTCTGAATGAACCACCATCCAGGTCATCAATGATGCTCTCGTGGTCAAAGGGTACTCTTTCCTCCTGGTCCTCCTGCACCTGCCCACCACCTTCAATACTGTGAACTACCAGGCTCTGATCAGCCTCCTCACACAAAGAAGGAGCTTTGCAGGAACAGTTTTCAACTTGTTCTCCAGCTAAACCTTTTGCTCAGATATCAGGCTTTCCATGTGGGCATCTTCTTATCTGACCCCCACCTGGTTACCCGTGAAGTGCAACAAGGCACAGTTCTCTACCTGGTGATTGTTAATATATAGATTGACACACTGGGATCACTCCTTGATGACTCAAGGAGATGTAGTGCGGGCACTGCCGGGGATTGAATACATTCAATGTTAATTAAATATTAACTCGAAAGTATATCTTGGAGCACACCTTGTTGCAGACTGCTCACGATACTAATTTTCGCAAGGAGGCTGGACAGCGCAGATTTGCGCTTTTCTCCAACCCCTCCAGAAGTACGATGCCATCAGCGACACCGTAGTGAACGCCAACGCTAACTGCACCAAGTAGGCGCACGCGCGCCATGCAAAACCGTAATTACCACCATGGCGCAACGGTACGCGAATGCTGACCCTAGCGGACATTTACTTAACGCCATCAAGCATGGCGGAAAGTACCATTCCGCCATGGTGAGAATTACGGCATCGTGAACCAACCGTAAATGGCCCTACTGAGTGCCTGTACACCACTCCCTGCCCACATTGCACAACATCTCGTAGGTGCAATGAAGTTACACAATGCAACCAGTGAAATGTACAAGTCACCCATGCATGCCAACGAACAAATGAATGTAGGGGCTCCAAGTGCCCTGTGAGTGGCCATCCATATTTGGCATGGCACCATTGCCGTACTGATGCAGCACAGGCATGTGAAGGTTCAAGTACAGCAATATGAACTGAAACATGAGACAAAACAACAACAGGCCCCCATCGCTTGACACCAGTGTAAGGCAACATTCAAAGCAGTATCCTGAGGGAGACTGCACCAGCCCTGTACCCTTGCCAGTAAACAAACCAACCATCAGCATAAGCATGTACCACACAAGTTGGCAGAGTGACTGAGCAGCCAGGCTCATCTCAAGAGGGGCCAATGGGAGCTGCAGGGCACAGATGGCACGAATACAGAAGCTATTCCAATGGACATGACCTCAGTCTCCCTCCAAGAAACGCACGCAAACACAGGCACCTGTGACCAGCCATTTTCTGATAATCACATCATTCCACCAATCCACCTGGCTGACCGGCATCTGTTACACAAAAGCTAATCCCCCGCCCCTGAGCATGACATCATTAAAACAGTCATAATGGCAGCCCCCATCCCTGACCTTACTGGGCTCCGTAGGCAAACGCGGCCAGTACAGTACCACGCAACTATACTCAGAAGCCGGAACCCAATGCAGATCTTCTCACAATACACCGCTCCACAAATAGGAATATGCTACATTACTTGCAAAGAATAACGCTACACGGTTGATATCAGAATCAAATTTTAATGCACATCAAATTCACCAAGCCCATACAGCTATTAGGTCATAAACTCCAAAATATTTTTCATTACTGTGGGCTGCATCCGCAATAAATGACCAGCTTCTTCTTGTGTGACGCCCTGTTCCTTCATGGTACACAGGGGCTACATTCACGTTCAAAAAGGCAACATGGAAGCGCCGAGAACCGCAGGGCCGTCCCATTAGGTAGGCACTAGTCCAGCTGAAAGGTTGATATGTAGCTCCTAGCCACTAGTACTGCGTAAGGGCATGTGGCCCATTGGCGATCGTCCCATAAGATCGTAATGGTGCTCCACTGATTAACTCGAAGCAGCAGGTGTCAGGAGTAAAAGCCATCTGCAGGAGTGGCATACAGATGGCAGCGGCAAAAGGGGAAGAGATACCTGTCACCCAAATGAAATGAAAAAGAATAGTATGGGCATCAGAACTTCATTTGTATTACTCACTTCAATGATCACACTAAATCTACAGCCATATGCATGCTAGCCCACTCAAAAGGATTATTTCCACCCAAAAATCACTTGCGAATCATAACTATATAAATCGAGGTGAAAACACTATTACAAACGAGTGTTTGTGTGCATGCGTCTGTTAAGACAGAATCCATTAGATGGGATTAGTAACGTGCATAGACACAAGTGTTTGAAGGCGCGTCGAGACAGGGAGGGTTCAACAAGGGCAGATAGACGATGGTCCCACTATGGCAGCTCTGCATCACATAGCGCAGGGGAAGGGGATAGATTCCGAAAAGCCATGTACATGGCAAACTCTCAATTAAATCATCTGTACATGCATCCATACATCATTCCCTCATCCCGGTATGAAAACGCCTGATTATTTACTCACATCACATTTGAAATTTCCATTGAGTCTGTGCGTAATGCAGTCTGCAAAATCCACTGTGCTCCAGCCCGGAATTCTAGTGTTGTGAAGTAACATGTATTTGGGAACGTCCTGCCTTATCGTCCACTACGCTATTGCGCATCCCATACTATTCATATCAATCATTGCATTCTCGCCATGGCCCCTGTCCCAAGGACATTAAACAATAGAACGTTATATTTGCAGTCAGACCTGTGGGCGTCTCCTCGCCGCTAGCTGAAAACCGAAAGCGCTGTCCTTCGAATTCCTCATTTGCAACATCACGTCGAAAAGGCATCTGTGACCGCTTGAAATCACAAATTCATCCATGTAGTGCGGCAGTGTGTGAAAATGGCAACTGGCTTCACTCACAAATGGGACGCCCCGCCCGTCGGTGAACCTCGGTACAGTGCTGCATGAGGGTCCACCGTTAATCGAGTACTACATTCCACTGACCCTTCACAAGTTTGTTCGCGACTGCAAAGATAGTATGTGAAACAATGGGACCATAGCAGAATGAACATATAAACCAATATTTCACTGCCATCGGGATTAAATACATGATTGTAATAGCAAGATGCCATGCGTCACATTGCAGCGTTGTGTGCGGGACGTGCCCGCCCAAAGGGGATTGCAGCTGGCACAGGTGGAATGAATCACCACAGGTGGAGGCTATACAGCCTGAAAACACATAAATTGCACACCCAACCCCCTCCCACAACCACACCCACACCAAAATGCTACCGGCAGGACTAGCGATGTTGGCCCTGGGGGACCTGATAGCACTGCAAGTACTCCAACTTCAAGAAGAAGACGAACACCAACTACTACAACAACCGGCCGCACAGAGGAGACGCAGGAGGAGGAGGAGGGCAAGGCAGGGCCAGCAAGGGCCACCAGCACAGCCACTACCACCACGCAGGCAGCCCGCAATCCCACGACTCCGAGCTCATCCGTTCAACCTCACTGCTGAGCAGATCCACACCCTCTACCGTTTGGACGGGGACACCATAACCGCCATTGTGAACATGACACACGCTGACCTTGTCAGCATGATAGATAGCCCAATCGCCATCCCACCCCTACTGGAGGTGGTGTCTGTACTCCACTTCCTGGCCACAGGCACCTACCAGCACACAGTCGGACAGTTGCATGGCATTTCACAGCCACTGTTGTCACGGACACTATCGCAAGTGCTCGATGCCCTCCTGAAGCACGCAGACGACTACATCTCTTTACCACGCTCGGAGCAGGAGATTACAAACACAAAAGTGGGATTCCATGCACTGGCCGGCATACCGGGTTGCATTGGTGCCATCGACTGCACCCATGTGGAATTGGTTGTCCCACATGCCATGGAGGCCCAGTACCGCAACCGGAAACAATATCATTCTCTTAATGTACAGATGGTGTGTGACTCCAACAGGATCTTTACACATTGTTGTGCCCGATTTCCTGGATCAACCCATGATTCTATGGTCTTGAGGAACTCTACAATACCACGCTACATGGAGCGACACACAGGGAACAGATCCTGGCTACTCGGTGAGTCTCATTTCATGCATGATAATGTGGGGTATGTGATGCGGCAATGACCTGGAAGGAAGGGGGGGGGATGCGTACGTAGCAATGTCATTCCACAAACATCCTTTATTGTCCACATACAGGTGATGCCGGGTATCCACTGAAGAGATGGCTCCTTACACCACTCCGGAACCCACAGAACCAGCATGAGGAGGACTACAACCATGCCCACTCACGTACCCATGTAGTCATTGAACATGCATTCGGCCTACTGAAGGCTCGTTTCCGCTGCCTCAGCAGGTCTGGCGGGGCACTCCTGTACCGCCATGAGAAGGTTGCAAAGATGGTCATGGCATGTGTCATGCTACACAACATGTGCGTACGTAGAAATGTGCCCATGCCCCCTGACGCAGAACTGCAAGCACCTGAAGATGGTCATGATTAGGGTGGGGATGTGGCAGCACCTCAAGGAGTCCGCGAGGCACAGGAGGCCCGTGAAATTCGTCAGAATATCATAGATTCATGCTTCTAGCACTCACGCCTGGTGGCTGATACATGGACACGGGACTTGTGGCACTGTGTGTGTCTGGAACATGCACAATGTGGACTGTACACCAATAAAGGCCTCGTACACAAAGATCAATGTCCACACATCTCATTGGATGATTATGTAATGTTTATAGCATATGTGAAATTATATTACACACCCCATCGACCCGCCACCCAAGAAAGCCCAACACCCCCCCTCCACCCTCCTACCTCCCCCCCGAACACCAGTGTCCAAAGATGCTCATTGTCAGTGGGCAGACGCGATTGCAAGCCCCCTCTCCGGGTATCAGGGGCACCCCTGCCTGTGGAGCGCAGGTTCCTCCCAGATCTACGTTGGGGGCTGCCCTGGACGGAACTTGCAACGGATGATGTCTCTGCCTGCTCACGTCCATGCATGTCCCTAAGGGTTTGTGAGAGCTCAGTGAGCACACGGCGCACAGCGGCAAGTTCACCACATACGTCTTTGGACGTCGCATGCAGTTCCCCCCTCAGGCTCTCGGTGCTTCTCTCCATTTGTACCCTTAGTGTCTCTGTACTTCTCTCCATTTGTACCCTTAGTGTCTCTGTACTTCTCTCCATTTGTGCCCTAAGTGTCTCAGTAGATGTTTCTATGACGGCCTTAGAACCCCCACATTCATCAGCATGCTCCTTGAGGAGCGTGGCCAGTTGCTGCTGTTGCACGATCACCTGGTCGAGGGACTGTTGCCTCTGCTGGGCCATGGCCATTTGCGGTGGTGTCACAGAGGGGCTGATCACCTCATGTTGCCTTGCCACAGGGCTTGTGGGGGATGGCCAGTAGTCGTCTTGTGGGTGCCCCTGCGTGGTATCCTCATGGTGTACGGGATGAAACAAACAGGGGGATTGAGACAGGTCATGGATGGGTCCTACATCGACAGCACCGTTTTCTGTGTCGGAGCATGCTGCCATTAATGCAGTGTCACCTATGGTGCTGCTGCCACCAGAAGCAGTGCCTTCTGTGACATCCATTGGGGGGACCTGTGGTGCTGCTGTTGTGGGCATGCTGGCTGCTGGGGTGCCTGTTGAAGTCCCCTCCTGTGTGCTGCCACTTGATTTGTGCTGCTGCCGTGTCTTGATCCGTGCAGCTGAGGTGGAGGGTCTTTGGCCGTTGGTCTTGGCCCTCTTTGCAGGTGTGCTGGTAGGGGTGTCCTGGAGCTCGTCGTTTGAATCGGACCCTGTGGTGGAGTAAAGGAGGGCGAGCGTTATTTATGGGTCTGTGGAAATTGGAATGGCAATGTATCACATGCATTGGGGTGGTACCTGAGGGTGATTTGGGTCAGGGCCTTGGAGGTGGTTTCATTTTTGTGTGGATTGAGGATGCAGTTGTTTTGCAGCCTGCAGTTAGGGTGTGCATGCTGCACGTGTAGAGGGTGTTTTTAGGATTTTTAATTATTTATGTATTTAATGTGACTTTTAAAGTGCGCTATCAGGCCAATTTATGTGGACGTTCTCCTGGACATGTGTTTCTGTTGCACTATGTGGACACATGGTACTTCACATGATTGGACATTGTGGATTTAGCATTGTTTTATTTGGCCCACCTACCTGATTCTTCGGATGTCTGCACTCCTTTCTCCATCCCTCCGACTCCCTCTATACTCTCCATTCCAATGGTGGAGGCACAGATTTCTTCCCAGGGGGTCAACTTGATGGTTGATTCCGATCCTCCCCCGGTAGCTGTGGCAATGTTACGGTTGGCTGATAGTATGCTCCGTACGCGTATCCGCAAGTCGTCCCATCGCTTTCTGCATTGCTGTGGGTTGCGGGGTGCGGTCCCCACCGCACTTACCCGCTGTGCCACCAGGGCCCATATGGCCTTCTTGTTCGCAAGTGCCGTCCTGGTCATTTGCGTCGAGAAGACGACGGCAGCATTCTCCTGGAGGGTCTCTGTGAGCACGGTGAGTTCCTCATGGGAGAAGTGGACCTGCCACTTGCGGTCGCACACTTTTTTAGCAACTTTTCCCATTTTGATTGTTTTAACTAGGGTGGCTTACGGGTTGGGATGTGTCTCAGGGTCGGATTTGTAATGGTTGTGTTGGGATTCTGATTTTGTAGGTGTACGGCGTGCTGTTTCCCGTTCCGGCCCCATGTTTGTACTTCCGTTTCCGTATATTTATGGTCACCGTATTTTGCGATTACCGCTCATTACGGTGACCGCTATGATGGGTGGCGGAATTGCACCTAGGGCGCCGTACGACGGCGGTGAGGGGCGTTTTGGGGACATTTCCGCCATCGCGGACTTTGCACTTCCGCCATGGCGTAATGCTCGTGCCCGATGGGTCAGAATTAGCCGCACTTTACTCCATCGTGCAATGGCGGAAACGCTATTTACGCTATGGCGGTCAGGTCAGTTACTTTCCGCCAGGGTCGTAATGAGGGCCAATGTATTTGACCATTTCATGGTAATACCTGACAATTGATATACTTTTCAAGAGATTCAAGGCATTCCTTGGTTTATGATGCAAGTATCTGGACAGACATTGGGGATGTGTTATGTGTATTTAGATATTTATACAGTACATACGTATTGTGGTGTGTAAATAGTTGTTTAGAGGATCATTTAATGTAAATATAGCATCTTTCAATCAATGCATCGTTTTAATGTACTGCATGCTCCAGGTTCTGACAACATGTTTATCAGGTTGCCCAGGCAGCCTCGAATGTTGTTGGGGTTGCTGAGCTGATGGCATCCCTGACCAGAGTTCCATGTAAGGATATGAGAGTCCGAGTCCAGGGAGTTAGAGGCAGTTGCACGGGTTGTCACTGCAGGGAGGCCTCTTGACAGTATGCCTGAATAAAGGGTTGAAACTGCTCACCTGGCTGAGTGTCTTCCTGTACATGACAGAGTTTGCCAGGAGTGATGTTGCAGATGACAGTAAATGTTGCATGTACATAAGTACTCCCACTTCAAATGTAAACATTTTTTTTAGGCGTGGGAGCATTTCTCATTTTGCCAATAATGTAGAATGTCCAGGTCACAAGGTGACGTGTGGGAAATGTGGAAGAAAGGGATATTTTGCTAGATATTGTCATCATTTTCAACAGAGAGGTGTCATCGAAATCTTTGATCAAGGAGAGTGTGAGGTGGTAGAAGATTATGACTCAGAATAAGAGAATGTGGGAAATTGCTGGTCGGTGTGTGAGATGGGTCCTGCAAGAGGTGTAGACAGGAAGCCACATGGCGTGATCATTGCAAATGGTATTGGAGTGCGCATGTTGATTGACTCAGGATCACATTATACGATTATCAACAGAAAAGTGTGGCAAAATAAATTCACTCATACTAGTCTCATGTCGCCAAATATCATGGTGATTTCATGTGGGGGTGCTCATATATGGACATCATAGGGTATTTTGGGGCCACACTATAGTGGCGAGCCAAACAGACTAAGGCTAAGGTTTATGTTTATGAAAAAGGAGAGTGTCTACTGGGGTGGTGGAAACAATCAACCATGAGTATTGGAATTGATCCCAAGGTACCAGGAAGTATAGCGTCCATAATGAGCAAGAGTGGTGAGAAGTCCGAGGATAGATTTGGCAAAGTTTTTAGTGAACATCTGGGCTGCCTAAAATGTTATGTGTAAATGATTAGGTTGAAGGAAAGGACAAGTCACATGGTATCGAGGCACTGATGTGTGCCTTTGGCATTGAGGGAGGACATTTCAAAGGAAATTAAAAGGCTGATAGTTGAAGATATAATTGAACCTGTGGTAGACTCAGAGTATTGTGCCCCGTGGTCACGGTAAGGTAAGGAAATGGAAAGGTTCAATTGCGTGTAGATCTGAGAGCTCTTAACAAAGCTGTGGTGATGGACTCATTTCCACTACCAAATGTTGGGCAATTGCTGGTTGTAATAGCAGGAGCACAAATATTTTCCACTCTTGATCTTGCCTCAGCTTATCACCAGGTGGTCCTGCATCCGGAATCCCGCGATCTTACGACCTTCATCACACATCATGGAGCTTTCAGATTTAAGAGAATGCTGTTTGGCCTGGTTTCCACTGCATCATTCTTTCAGAGAGTGATGAATGCCAATTTGGGAGGAATTAAGGTAATTGCCTTCAATCAGGATGACATTTTGGTCACAAGCACTGATGAAGTAGATCAAGACAAGAAGCTCAGCATTATATTGAGGAGGTTGGAAGATGTGGGACTGACATTACAAAAAGCCAAATGTAATTTCAGAGAATTGGAAATAGATTACTTGGGGCACAAGCTAACTGGAGAAAGTGTACGTCCCAAGGAGAGTTTGTTCAAGGTTATCCAAAAGGTGTAAGCTCCAAAGGATAAACAATGTGTTATTTTCCTCCTAGGTGTTGTGGAGTATTATGCAAAGTTTATACTGAATTCCTCTGATTGTTGGGTTAGCATTAGAGCTCTTTGTAAAAAGGATGAAGCTTTTGAATGAACAGAGACTTGCGAGAGGGGGTTTAAATATATCAAAGACGTTATTTCAAAAGCACCCACGCTGGCATGTTTTGATACCACTAAGCAGAGTAGCATTATGACAGATGCCAGTGCTACAGTGCTAGGGGCTGTATTGCTACAGAGAGATAATGGTATTGAGAAGATATTTTGGGTTCAGGATATTGAGAGGAGCAGGACTGCAATATTTGGTTATTGAGAAAGTTTGTTTGTTTATTTGTATGGGTTTTACATAACCTTTACAAAACACTTCAGTATGCAAAAGAACACAGCTTAATCAAGAAAATGTCATTATACAATAGAGTACTGAAACCAATAAATAACAATTAATATGAGTCAAAATGAAGAGAGTCAGTTATACATAGATCAGAGATTACAAAGGAAATTCGACATACAGATACACTCAATTTATAATGATATGACTTCACAATTCCTATCTCCCTATTACCATATCACTAAGAAGATAGTACATCATTTTATTCACTGAATATACACCTTCAAATAATTTCATTACTCAATTTGTATTAGTGATGTTAATTGGCAGATATTTCTCAGAAATCGAACCACCGCAAGCTGCAGGTAGATATCATTTCCATATAACATTTCGAGCCATAACCTTTCAAGATCAACATTATCCCCATTCACAAATTTCATAAAATATTGTATACGATCATTTCTCAGTGAATGACAGTACATTTACAAGTGCTGCAGTGTCTCTGTCAACCCTAAGGTGCCACAGAACTTCCCTGGTCCACAGCACATTGCATTTAAAATGTATAAAATCATTCTGCCATCTTTTATCTGGAAATTTAATCAGATATGGCTCCATACTACCTCCTTTTTTGTAGCCAGATACCAGCTGTTTACATAGTTTAGTTCCTTCCACACTAGCACAAGTGATATTCCAATCCAGTAGCTCTGAATATTTTTTTGCCTTTTTTGGATAAAATATAAGCATCTCACATGTTGTTCCAAAGGTAGCTAAATATGGTAAGGATTCCGTTGTTAATTCCTTTAGGATTTCTGATACACATATTCCAGTTCGTATCCCATTTCCCAGCATATCATAGATGGTGTCTTTAAAGCTAATAATCAATTTTCTAAATAAGCACACTCTACGCCACATGACCGTACTTTTCATGGAGCATAGGCCCACCTCATAACGCAATGCTTCCAGCAGAACACACTTAGGTAGACATCTGAACACGGATCCTAATATTCTTGCCTCATATCTGTCTAATTCCTCAATGGCCCATCTCAAAAAGAGTTCAAGACCATAACAGAACTGCATGATCAGTTTACATTTGTAGTATCGCATAGTCGATACAAATGAGAATTTTCCATATTGTGCATCATTTTATTTTTAGATGGGCTATTTGCACCTTTGCCTTTCCATCTAAAAATTGCCTATAATTCATTTTCCTTTTGTTTCCAAAAATAGGGTAACCCAGATAGCGCGAATGAGGTTTCATACACAGCTTTTCATGATTGAAAAACCCTACTGGATTTCCCATGGTCACATTGCAATGGAGCCACAGAATTACTGTTTTTTTTTTGCATTTATCATAAGCGAGTTTGCAGTTGTATAATCTCTAAATGCTGTTAGCAAACGTTGCAAACCTCGGCCAGTATGGTCAAATAACATAAAATCGTCTGCGCAGGCAGTCCAGGATATCTTGACTCCCTCAACTGTTGGTGGTACAAGGGCAACTGTCTCTAACACATCACCAGCGTCTGATACATATAAATTAAATATTGTCGGTACGAAAACACAACCCTGTCACAGTCCATTCGTAACATTAATTGCCTGGGGACAATGATCCCGAATTACTTAAACGCACCTGCAACTTGGTGCCTTCATGCAGGTGGTACAGCATCGAAAGTAAGGGGGATGGTAATCCCATATGATGTAACTTCCCCCAGAGAATGCTCCTGTCCACCGTATCAAAAGCTATAGTCAAATCTATGGATCCAACATATACTGCCCTTCCTTTTTTCCATGCTCTCCACTGCAGAATATTCATTAATAACCTCCCTACATCACCTCCAACATTTTTGCGGAAACCAAATTGCAAACGAGATAGGATCTTATTTGCTGCTGCCCAATGTTGAATGTGTTTCAATACCAATCCTGAGGAAATCTTAGAATCTGCATCCAAGAGTGCAATAGGTCTATAATTTGAAGGGGATGACCTACCACCTTTTTTGTAGATTGGCACTATATATGATATACGCCATGAACTCGGGATTTCTCATACCTTAACTATATCGGTATACAGCATGAATAGAATTTTTTCCCAGACATTTATATTGCCCTTGAAGATAATGTTCGCTAGCCCATTTGGCCCACCCGCCCAAGAAGATGATGCTTTAGCTATCAACAATCTAATGTCATTTGTTCAATTGGAAAATCCCAATCATGGTTAATAACCAAACCTGCCAATGGGTTCCCAGTCTTAGACTGGGCATAGACAGTACCAAAGTGACCCCTCCATTGCTGTTCAGATATTGCGCAGGTTTGAGCTTGGGCCTGGTAAATATGTTGATTACTTATTAGGGCCCAATAAGATCTAGCGGAAGGATCCCTTAATTCTGCCAACATAGCTTCTCCATCCGCCTGAGACATATTTGCTTTCTGGACTTTGATTTTATTCTTCCATTTATTCTTAATTTCTGTCCCCAGGGCCTCTTTTTCTCTAAGAGTAAAATGCTGTTTGCGCAGATGTTTTAACTCCCTCAGTCGATTATTTTTTAGTGTTCGAACTACTGCATCAAAGATATGTAAATGCTTTAACTTCCTTTGTTCAGTACTAGATACAGAAACTGTCCGTCCAATAGTTGTTTTGACATAGTGATCGAAGACATCAGCACTATACAAGGTTGATTTTTTCCCGAGGCTCATATATTGAAAGTCAGTTTGAAAAACAGCATTAATTTTAGGCACGTTATCATTGTGCCAAGTGATACGTGTCCCGGATGTATTAACCACATATGTATTTGTACATGTTGCAGGTTTCACAACACCCTCCATCCCCTCAAATTGAACCTCCAAGATCTTATGATCACTATAGCTAGTTTTCCTCATGCAGATTGAACTTGCAAGGCCATATAAAGGAATTCAGAAATAAATATAATCCATTTTTTTGGATGAGAGCTTACCATTGAACCATGTGGCTGTATCCGGTGAATCTTCCTGTAGCTCTCCAGCATTCATTAATCCCCATTCTTCAAAAGATCTACACCACAATTGTTCCCGGGCAATTTTGTTAATATGATCTCCCCTTATAAGGCGATATTCATTACCAAGGGTACGTTTTGCCCCATTATCTGGAGGAATTTGGACATTAATATCACCCGCAACCACTATCAAAACATATGAGTAAGTTGATATGCTTCTTCTATGATTGCACCAAGTGATTCTAGTGAGTCCATCATATAGTTTTTTAAATTCCAGTAAATATTAACAAGCGAAAATTGACATGGGGCCAACACAATTTGTTAGCTTAAATAGCACAGCTAGGCACTATTTTGGTAGTCAGAATATTTTTATAATTACGGGTCCCCAATCCACATTTATGGTAATGATCAGACCTCCAAATGGCCTACCTAATTTCCCTTATGTTGCTAATTCTGAGTGCACTGCGAAGCCGTCTAAGACATAAGGAGTTGTGAACCAGGTCTCCTGCAAACAAAAAAGGTGCATTTGGATAACAGATGACATATCTCTGGAGAGTTTTTTTTAGAAATCAGTGACCCCTTTTGTTCCAGGACACTAGGATAAACCTACCTACGGTGTTAACTATTAGGTTTTAGGCCCTGAAGCTGCATAATAGAATCTTGCAGGGTCATTGCTAACCATCTCAGGCTGGAGTCATTTAGTTCGTCCTTATTCTGTTTATGTGCCTTATTTGTTAAGTTCTCGGGGTGTTCCATAGGCTTGCCCTTTGGAATCAACATACCAGAACCTTCATTACTGCTTTGCAGACCTCTACTATAATTCCAGAGGTCGTAACCAAACCTGTAAAATGTTTCCGCCTCCTGCAGTACTGATTCATAAATTGATCTTGAGTAGAAGACAATTCTAACATAGTCATATCTCTAAGGGTGGACATAATCAATCAATTTAATATCCCCGCAAGAGATGAGACTAAGATTCAGAATCTAATTAAATAAAGCCAGAATTCTCCTTCTGTTTAGTGAGACAGGCCCACCTTGCGGGAACAAATAATACATTAAGACACTGGGAGATTCCAAATAATGGGACTGTCTCAACTGTGCTTCATCACATGGGGGCGTCTTTATTTACATGCTGCAAGTCTGGTTCCTTCAGCACTTCACTCTCCACTTGGAGTTACCCTATCTCATTCATTCCACTTCTCCTCCCACCTTTTCTTCCACTACTTCTTCAGTAGGGACTCGCCCCACAGTCTCAGTTACTATTGGGACTTCCGGATACGCATCTGTCATTATCTTCATCCCTCTCTGCACAGTTCTTTCTGTCAGTGGTTGTATTCCCTCCATACCATCTGGACTGCATCCCTTAATACCATTTTTTAATGCATTTCCCCCTTCAATCATTAATTTCATCACTTGCCATACCATTCTTTCAGTCAATGTTAATTCTCCTTTATCATCCAACACTCCATCATCTGCACTCTCTGTTGCATTTCCATATGACTTAGGTACTGAACTTTCCTTCCGCACCTCATGATCCTCACTAATGTGTCTTGCAATATGTTTTCCCGGCACGTTAGATTGGAAACTCAATTTAGCTCCAAATACCTTGGAATAGGATAGGGGCAACAACTTCCTGTAGTCAGTGGGGACAACAGCTGACTTAAACATTGATAGCTCTGGGTTCATTGCAAGTTCCCCTCTCTCATTCATCCCACCAACAGCTGCAAACTTATCAAGATGTCTAGTTTCATCAAATTCACTAGGTTCTATATGAGTCTTAACAAGATTTAAATGAACATTGGTGGAATCAGGTATGACAATTACTTCAGTTTGTGCCAGTAATTCTGTCTCCTTCCCGCCTATTTCATTAACCACTTTTTTGGGGGGGGGGAGAAATTTAGGAGGTTTGTCTTACCTCGGCTATCTTTTTGTGGGTCACTGCTCACAATAGGTTTACCTCCTTGTTTTTTATTTTTCCCTTTTTTTCATAGTTTCAGAGAGTGTACCAGCCTCCACGTGCCTCCATCCCTAGTACAGATCACATCCTCCTCTCGTGTCACATCCAAATTATTTTCCAGGTTGATATTAGTTATCTCTTCTCTTATCATGTTTCTCCAATAATTTTTTCCCGCTCGATTGTGCCCTTTAACAGGCTTCCACTTTGTTGCATTATTTGCTCTTTTGGGGGAGTCCCTCCTGGCTTTTTGATGAGGATGAATGTACTTCTTTCACCTCACTGCCACTTCCGGCGGTTAGACCATCATCAGTATCAGGGGAAACCCCCAATATTCGCTCCTGCCGGTGAGTCCCTGTGACTTTATCCAGCAGCCCCGAATCCCCATTTCCATTAATGTACTCAGTATTCGTCCCTTTACTGGCCACCACAAGTAGTGAACTATCTATAGGGGAATTGTTATTTTCTCCCCTATTGCTTAATCCCGAATCAGCCAGGAACAAGGAGGCATCTTCCACATTCAATTTATGGGGGTCTATTACGTTCTCACTATTAATCTCATTCTCCTTTGTCTGTCCAGATTCAATCAGTAGAATAGATTCATCACCTAGATTCATTTTAAATGCTCCCAGCCCATTTTCACTTGGAGGAGAAGGAGGTAAAGGCATTTCCAGCGCCATTTTCATGGTGCCCTTCACAGGCGTAAAGACCAATGGGGCCAAAAGAATGTCATCATATGCCCGCCCCCCGTCATTGTCTCCCTTCTGGTTAGAGGCACTGTCCTTTTATAGGTATATCTTGGATGCTTCATAACATCCATACGCGCTCACTCATAAGCCTAGATTACAAAGGACAGTACTATAACAGGTGAAAAACCATATAAATAAACAATTGCCCATGCAATGTACCAATAGTCGAGTCACACCCTCGAAGCAAAAACCATTCGATCATGCCTTGCCACTCACGGCCTTCGATAGTTTAGGAGCAAAGGAGCCAATACCCGTATACAGGATCGAGCAGATGCCACGCCCACACCGCCCCACCGCCACCCGAACAGCCAAGCAGTTTACTTTGGGCTACTTGAGAAAGAGGCATTAGGTGTGTTGTGGGAAATAACAAATTCAAGACATTCACATGGGGTAGAACATTTGTGGTGTTAAGTGATCACAAACCTCTGGTCTCAGTGTTCACATGTAAGCGCTGAATGGCATATCCAGAAGAATAGCAAAATGGGTTACGTCATTACAATGCCATGAATTTGAGGTACGGTATGCACCAGGCAATACAAATATTATTGCATATTACTTATCCAGAAGCGGTGTAAACACCACAGTGGCAGGAACAGAGGAGGAGGTTGATTCTTCTAATTAAGTTTTTGTGATGTGTGAGGGAGCTTTAACTAGAGAGCAGTGAGAAAAACCAATTAGGCGGATGAAGAACTACAGAAGGTGAGGGTTTTGTTGAGACTAATTGGATGGACTAGAACAAAGAGGTTGGGCTAGAGATGTTTTATCGTGTCAGAGTTGATTTAAGTGTAGAAAGTGAATTTCTGGTATGTGCGGGATGGATTGTCCCACCTTCAGGTGTGAGGAAGAGATTGTTAGACATGTTGGACATCTATGTATTGCAAAAACTAACGTATGGCTGAGGTCAGACAAGTGGTGGCCCAATTTTGATTGTGAGGTGAAGAGTCTGCTAAAACATTTTTTTTTTTAAAAATTTGTTTTTATTGACAATATACACAACAGGGTGGGCCAACTGGCCCTTCCCATCAACAATAAATGCAAAAGAAATCACATTGTCAGGAACGTTTTCTGATTAACTCCCGACCCCTATTCCCCCCTCCCGGTCCCTCCCCCCAAACAATTGTCACGCCAGCTTTGGGGAAGGTGCAACTACATTAAACATAGGGAAGAACACTTGCATAGCACTCGACAGATAAAAGTGATCCTTGAGACAGTGGGGTAAGACCATGAGGCGATTGGGCCAGGGCAAGACCAACCCTCTGAGGAATGTGGGGACCCGCGCCTTGCAACCAATATTTTACACATTTGTTCAATCGCCCCTCTACAATCGCATAGTAATACAGTTATCATGCAGAAGCACTGCTGTCCATTCTTGGACAAAATCAGACATGGTATCGTTTGCTATTGCCGAGAGTTTTTCGTAGCTGAAAATCACCCTGAGCTTGCAGAGCCATTCCTCTTTGGAGGGGGCTAGGACACTCTTCCATTTTTGCGCAAGCGCCAATCTCCCTGCCCGCAGCATGGCGCAGATGACCTTGGGGAAGGCATTCACCTCTGACCCAGGCATGGGGGAGCCCAGTAGGATTTCCAGCGGGTGCAGCGATGGACCATAACCCTCGACTTCCTTGATCCAGCTAAGAAGCTCCGTCCAGTATACCTGTATGGACGGGCAGCTTCACCACATATGAAACCAGGTTCCCCGTTGGTGACATCCTCTGGGGCAGAGGGGGGAAACATCCCGGTACATTCTAGACAACTGAGCCGGGGGGCGGTGCCATGAATGAAGGATTTTAAAGCCATGTTCCGTAGCTGCTGTGTATAGGGAGCCCGTGAAGATGCACTTGAAAACCGCCCTCCAGGTGTGATCATCTATTGACATTCCCATCCTCTCTTCCCATATGCGCTTAAAGGGTTGTCTGCCTTCTAGGTCCGCTGTAATCAGCACACTATAGAGCTTAGATAGCGAACCTTTGCGGGATCTACTTTTGGCCAGAATAAGTTCAAATGGGGTGAGGGGGCGACTAAGCTGCTCGGACCACCTTGGTTGGGTGAGTATCCCTTTCAGCCGCAGGAATTCAAAAATCGTGGGGGGCCTATCCACCAGAGCCTCTGTCAAACTGTTGTATTCAATAAAGCTCTCTTCTTGAGTAAGCTGGAAGACTCTTTCCAGTCCCATGTCAGACCATGCCTGAGTGTCCCGAAAGCCCCTCATGTCCAGATCGATGGGCGGGCCCCAGAGTGATGACAGAGGAGAAGGCCATGTAGATATCAATTTGTTGGCTTTGCTGGGTTTCCACAGCGTCCACAGGACTGCTAAGGTAGGATGTGTCTTGAGTTGTGGGGGGATTGACCTGGGAGAGGCCCAGAGATAGTCCCTGACCTTCCTCGGATGTGCGTGGGTGTCTTCGACATACGTCCAGAATGTACGCATATCGTCCAGCATATGCTCCAACATCACCCTGAGCTGAGCTGCTTTATAGTAAAGCCGAAAATCGGGGAATCCAAAGCCACCGTGGGATTTAGGGAGGGTCAGAGTGGAAGTTTTAACCCTGGGCCTTTTGCCATTCCAAATGAAGTGGAGGACTCGGGATTGGAGCGCCTCGAAAAAGGCCTCAGGTATCACGACGGGGAGAGCTGAGAAGAGATAGAGAAGGCGAGGTAGAACATTCATCTTAACCGAAACCATGCGTCCAAGCCAGGAAAGCGTGAGGGGGGCCCATCTTTTGAGATCGCTACTGACCCGGGCAAGGATTCCAGGGAAATTCCATTGGTATAGTCACGACAGGTCTCTGGGGATAATGGTGCCCAGATATCTTGTGGATTCTCGTTCGATTTTAACCCCCTGAATGTCGATTTTATTCTCAATATCTTGTTCCCCTGGGCCCATTGGCATGATGCTTGATTTGGATGTGTTTATTCTCAGCCCCGAAAAGGAGCCAAAAAAGTGTATGAGATCAAACAGCCTCGGTAGGGATTTTGGAATGCTGGTCAGGTAGCCTAGTATATCATCTGCGAATAGGGAGAGCTTAAACTCGCACTCACCGCATCGTATACCCATAATTTCCGGGTCGTTCCTAACCGCTATAGCCAGGGGCTCCATGGCCAGGGCGTATAGTAGAGGTGACAGGGGACAACCTTGCCGGGTGCCTCGGGAAAGGGAAAAGGGCTCAGATGTACCCCCATTAAATAATACTCTCGCCGAGGGCGAGTTGTATAGTGCTGCGACCCACCTGCAAAAGTTAACTCCCAATCCCATTTTCCTACGAACCTTGATCATGTAAGGCCATTCGACCCGGTCGAAGGCTTTCTCCGAGTCGAGTGAAAGGAGGTATCCCTCCACTCCCTGCTTGGTTGCCTCATGCATAAGGTCGAGGGTTTTTCTGATGTTGTCTGACCCCTGGCGCCCCGGGATAAAGCCCACTTGATCTCCATGAACCAGGGTAGGGAGGAAATTTGCCAATCTGTTCGCCAGAAGTTTCGCCAGTATTTTGACGTCGGTGTTTAGAAGCGATATGGGGCAATATGACTGGCATAAGGTTGGGTCCTTCCCCTCTTTAGGTAAGACCACTATTAGGGCTGACATCATTGTGGGTGGGAGGGACCCTTGGCTGGGTGGGAGGGACCCTTGGCTAAGTGCACTGTTGAACAGCTTGGCCAGAAAGGGGGCGAGTTTGGATCTATAGGTCTTATAGAATTTGACTGAGAAGCCGTCGTCCCCCGGGGCCGTACCACTTTTTAAGGAGGAGATAGTGTCGGTTACTTCTTCCGGGGAAATGGGGATTTCCAGAGTGTCGGCTTTGTCTGGTAGCAGGCCCGGGATAGGGAGGGAATCCAGGAACCCATCGACGTCTATCCCATCCCCCTTGTATTCTGAGCGGTATAATTTTTCATAATATAGCCTGAATTGTTCCGCTATCTTGGAGTCCCTTGCAGTCGAGTTACCGTCCGCAGAGCGGATTGAATTCACTCTTCTGCTGTTCCTAAGTTCGCGAAGTCTCCAGGCCAGTATCTTGTCGGCCTTTTCCCCTTTTTCCATATATTTTTGTTTCAGAAAAGAGAGCTTCCTTTCCATTTGCCCTACTTGAAGGTGAGCCAGTCTAGTGCGCAGCTTCTGCAATTCCTCCCACTGCCCGGGGAACATCTGTGTTTTCAGCTTACCACCCGGTTGTATGGCCCCTATCTTGGATTTCAGGTCTTTCTCTTCCCGGTCCCTCTCCCTTTTTTTCCCTGCCCCTATGCCAATCAGGGTACCTCTAATAGTTGCCTTAAACGCCTCCCATACTCCCATAGTGCCTACCTCCCCGTTGTCATTCAGGGAGAAATAATCTTCTATGGCTGTCAGAAGAGTTTGGCGCGTCTCCTTGTCATGTAGAAGGAGGTCGTTACAACTCCAGCGGGAGCTGGCTGCAGGAGTAGGGGGGAGGCCAATCCTAATCTTAACCATGTCATGGTCCGTCCAGGGGACGGTTTCCACTCCCGCGCTGGAGACCTCTCCTTGCATAGTTGAGTCTACCAGAATGTAGTCTATACGCGAGAAAACATCATGAGGCTTAGAGTAAAAAGTGTAGTCGGGGTTCAGGCCTTTCTTGGGTATACTCGTGTCACACAATCCCAATTCCCCATTCACTTCCTGGAAGGTTGATGCCAATTTTTTGTGGAGACGGATGTTGGGGTAAGGGTTCACAGATTTTCTATCCCTCTCGGGACACAGCACCATATTAAAGTCCCCTCCCACCAGGAGGGTACCCTCCGCGAATGCCATTATTGTCCCCTTCATGCTTTCCCAGAAGACGTCCTGCGACTCATTTGGGGCGTATATGCAGACCAAGGTGAACAAACGTCCCCGCACAACCCCTTTTACCATGAGATACCGACCCTCCGGGTCAGTCTGTGCCACCTTGAACCCAAAGTGAGCCCCGGGGGACACCAGCAGAGCTACTCCCCTCTTCTTGGACTGGGCAGAGGCTGAGAATACCCGATCTATGTTCTTAGCCTTGAGCTTGGGCTCCTTCCCCCGAACCCAGTGGGTCTCTTGCACAAAGAGGAACTGTAGTTTCATCCTCGTAAATTCCCGCATGAGCAGCGACCTCTTGGTGGGTGAGTTGAGCCCCCGAACATTTAGAGACCCCACTGACAAGGATTGGAGTGAGTCATCCATTAGGACGCGTTTTGAAGCACATAACTCCAATTTCAAGGATGCAAGTGAAGTTACTCCCTAGATGTTTCCGCCCCTCGCAGGGGGCTAGTAACAACCCCCAGGGTGTGATCAAATCCCCAAACTTAGGCGTAACACAACAAATCCCCAACAACCCAACTTCCCCTCTTCTCTCCCCCCACCCCCCTCCCCCCAGATCGCCTGGTTGTGTTGAGGCATCGTCCCGAGGACACACAACCGGCCAACCATGTCTCCCCCCTCCGGGCTCGTTACCTCATTATAAACACCCAATCGAGCCCCCCCCCCCCTCTTCGGGATGAATGCAAGAATGTAAAATATAGCAACATCCCCCCTTTGCATCGTCAAGTGGATAAAATTTTCATCGGATTCCAGTAGTTTGATTCAGCCGTTCTGAGGGTCCGGCGACGCTGGTGCCACTCTCCTGAATTTCCTTTGGCCTCGTACTCTGCGCCTCTCCTTTGGAGCGTTGTTCTTTTTTGGGCCCATCGGGGTGCGCTCCCGATCGCGGTCTTCCAGTTCCAGACCCGAACTATCTAGGAGTTCGCCCGTCACTCTTTGGATGTCATCTTCGGTGATCAGGGTATACTTATATCCCTCGAACTCGAAAGAAAGTGAAAAAGGATACCCCCACCTGTATCGGACTCCCTTGGCTTGGAGCATTTTCGTCAGAGGGGAGCTCAGGCGGCGTCTTGCCAGAGTGAAGGCCGACAAATCCTGGTATACCGAGATCTGGGCCCCCTCCCATTCCACCGGGCCCTTCTTGCGAGCCAGTTCGAGGATCCTGCTTTTCTCAGAGAAGTAGTGGAAGCGGACTAGGACGGATCTGGGGCCTCTGGAGGCTGCCCCTGCTCTATGGGCCCTGTCAATAGTGGGTTCGTTAGTATTAGCTCCGTCGAAAAGGACTCTCACCACCGCGTTGACTGCCTTGACAATGTCTGGCTGAGTTTCACCATCTTGTTCCGGGAAGCCTAGGAAACGTAGGTTGCAGCGCCTTTCCCTGTTTTCCAAATCATCCATTTTTAATGAGCATTTCTCTTCTCTTCTCTCAAGCTCCGACAGGCGCATGTCAAATTGTGTCTCGAAGATGTCACTCGAGGTTGTATTGTTCTCCAGTGCCTGCACCCTGTCTTCTATATTGTCCACTTTTTTGTCTAGGGTGTCCAGCCTAAGGGTGATATCTGCGCGGAATCCTCTAATTTCATCCAGCAGGGCCGCCATACCCCTGGAGACCGAGTTTGCATCTGTCGCTTCTTGTTGCGTTTGGGCGGCCATTTCAGGGGCTGTAGGGGGCTCAAGGGACGGGCGCCGAAACCTCTGCAGTGTTTCCCTCCAGGTCATAGGCCTTCCCTGGGCGCAGGGCTTTAAGTGGGCCGGGGCCTGTCGGGGCTGGGCCCCGGCAGGCTCCGAAATTTCGTTTTGAGGCGGGGCCCTGCTGGGGCCCACTAATCTCCCCGGCAGCCCCGGCCACTACACGAAAAGGCATTTTGTTCTACAGCCTGAAGCTCTCGCTCGTGTGCGAGAGCTTCAGGCTTCAGAAAAAAATGCCTTTCAGCTATAATGGTGGCGCCGCACCTGCGAGGCATCCCTTTAATCAAGGGATGCACGTGGGCCGGCGTCACCATTATGGAGAAACGTGAGGCCGCTGGAAGCAGACGCCTTGCTTTCTAAATACTGAAGCTCCCGCGGATTCGTGGGAGTTTCAGTCTTTAGGAAAAAGGCCTCTGCTTCCAGTGGCCTCACCCTTTCAGCCTTAATGGTGGCGCTGCCCCTCCCCAGCTGGCGAGGGGGCAGCACCACCATTAAGGCTGAATAGGCGAGGCGCTGTCCCCTGCCAGGCAAGCATATACAAAATAAATGCAGAGATCAGCACCCTCTCCCCCATAGGGGAGAGGGTGCTAATCTCTACAAAAGGCTGCCTGGCAGGGGTGCCAGTAGCCCATTGAGCTGGGGCTCGTCAAGGGGGCGTGGCCTAACGGCCCATCAATACCCCGTTGTTAGGCCACGCCCCCTCGATGGGCCCCGGCTCGATTTGTAGTGCCACTTAAGGCACTGCCTGGGCGCTCTTGCTCCCCGGTGTCTGCCACCGAATGATTGTGGCCAACGGGGCCTGCTCGTCTCCTTTGCGTCCTGGAGGGAGCGGGGGCCCCTGGTAGCTCTGCGGCCGAGGGTGGGGACACGGTTGTGGGGGGGCTGGAGCCCCAGGCAATTCCCCTGTCGTGGGCGGGGGTTTCCCTTTCTCCGATTTTCCCCGCTTTTTTATCCCCGTAGTTGGGGGCCGTGACCTGTTGTGTTTTTGCAGTCTGTCCTTTTGCGGCGTTTGCGGGGGGTAGGTGCCCCCGATTGAGCCCCGTGCCCCTCTCAGGCTCAGGGTGCTTCCGGGGCTTGTGTGGGCTTCCCCTGGCTTCTCTCCTCCTTCCCCCTTTTGGGTTTTGTTTCCCCCGGTGGGTGCCCAGCCCCGGGGTGGGTCTCCTTACCTCGGGGGGGCCACTCCCCCACCGCTCGTGGGGTGCTGTTCCGTTGCTGTCTCCCCGCTGGGGGGGTTCCTTGACCTGTTGCGGTGCCTCCTTCTCCCGCTCCTTGGTCCACCTCCTGGGCCGTTTCGCCGTCACAAACGGCCGTCTGGTCGAGGCAGGAGCCCTCGGTCGCCTGGGCCTTTGGAAGTCTTCTCTGGGCCCGGGCTCAACGCTGCTTTCCGCGGAGCCGCAGGGCCGCAGGGGGGAGGGGCCTCGCGCCCTCGAAGTTCGCTGGCTCCGAGCTCCGGCTCTGTTCCACGCTCGGATTTCAAATTTGGGCCGGGGGTGCCCGGCACCTTCACACGGGGGGGGGGAGTCGCTGTCTCGCTCCGGGGGTGTCGGGGGGGGGCTCAGGTCCCTCGATCAGCGCCCTGTTGGGGAGACGAGCGGAGATGCTTCAACACATCTCAGCGCCCCCTGGTGGATCCCTGCTAAAACATTTTATTGATTGTATGGCCTCAGGCACGGTGCTCAGGACTCAAGAACAACCTCTGAGGCCTCTAGAGATTCCCACTCTATTATGGGAGTTTGTGACATTATACATATTAGGTCCTGTGTTAAGGAGAGGTGTGAAGCGTTCATTCGTGTTCTGGTGGACCTATACTCAAATTCGGTTGAGGTCAAGACAGTGCAAGTAGCAGACTTAAGGGCTGCTTTTGAGTTTGTGGATGAAGTGTTTCAATGTGAAGGGCTTCCGAGCAAAATGTTGACGGACTACAAAGTACAGTTTACTTCAAGAATGATGAAGTAATGTCTATAAAACATTGGTGTTGAGCATCACAGAACCTCGTTGTTCCACCCATCCATTAATGGGGTTGCTGATCGTATGAACAGGACATTGATACAGAGCATCAGAATGGCTGTGCGGGGCGGCAATGATTGGGAGGATAACATAAGGAGGAAGGTATATGCGTACAGAATGTCACCACATTCCACAACAGGGCTAACATCCTTTGAAGTTCTGAGAACGAGAAAAGCAGCCAACCTCTGTGTGTTCCCCAGGGTTAAGATGGATGACATTTGTTACGTGGGATGAAGAGTTTTTGAAAGAATGGATGACTGGCAAAAATTAGAAAATGAAGGAGAGGTCTGATATTGAGAAGAAAACACTCCTAACCAGGGTGGAAGAAGGTGACAGAGTACGAGTTTGTACACCATGCAGTGTGTTGAAAGTAGAGAGTACATTTAAGGGGCTGTTGAAAGTGAGGAGAGTGTTCAGGGATGTAGTTGTACTGGAAGATGGTAAAGTGTATAATAAAAAGTATGATTGACAGAGGGATTGACAGATTGTGAGGAGAGTGTTACAAGACATTTGGTTGTGGTGCAGCATCACTTTTATTAAAGAAGGGAGGTGTTTTAGGTGTGTTTAAATCTTTATATTGTAAGTAAGTATTGTCTTTTGTAAATAGTTGTTTAGAGGAGCATTTTGGAAGTATAGCATATTTCAAGAAAAGCATTGTTTACATGTACTGCATGCTCCAGGTTCTGGCAACATGTTTATCAGGTTGCCCAGGCAGTATGGAATGTTTTTGGGGTTGCTGAGGTGATGGCAACCCTGACCAGAGTTCTAGCTAAGTGTATAAAATACCCAGTCCAGGGATTTAGAGGCAGTTACCTCGGTTGTCATTGCAGGGGGGCCTCTTGACAGGATGCTTAAATAAAGTGTTGAAACGGTTTACATGGCTGAGCGTCTTCCCGGACATAACAGAATGCTTGTCATATGATGTGAATATGACATTTGAAGACAATGCTTGGCATATGTCTTTAGTACATGGTGTTTGATGGAACTATATGCAATCTTAAGCAAGAACCTAGGAGTTTGATGGGACTACCTGGCATTTGAACATCTGACATTGGATTGGAATACCTGACACAATGCGAAAAACTGGCATTTAAATGGAACACCTATCACAAGTAAATGGCATTCGATGTCAATGGTCAACATGCGACAGGAGTAGCCGGTCATTTGATGGAAATACCTGACAACACGGAAAACAATTTCAATATACAGAAATCAAAACTGTTGGCTTTGCCAATGCTTGCACCCACAGTCCATTTGTTAGTCTACATAAAAGTAGTGGTCGTAGTGTAAGAAAAGAAGAAGTGGAACTTTGTTCCCTGCTAGCCTGCACCGCTCCCCACAAACCCAAACCATTCCGGAACGGTTTCTTTTTAAAATAAAAGTATAGGAGCTGTAAAACTTAATGAAAAAAAAAGTAGAGGAGCAGCGCTCCCGACCGCTCCCGCTCACTTCGACCACTGCATAAAAGTAAAAACATTGTGCTATTTTACAAGATGTATTCCCTTGATGTTACAGAACATATGTTTTCAGGTTGACTGTAAATATTAATTCATGGTAGATGCAACATTAATACTCCTTGAAAATACAAATTTTTGCCTGAAAATTGCATCTCCTTTGGAATTAGGTGTTTCAATGATAATTGAAGGGGAGGTTCATGTCTAAAAACTTTCCACTGACGAGCACGCTGCGCCGTTCCTCACCTGCTTTCCCAGGCCTATCTTTGGAACGAAGTTTGCCACTGGTGGTGGGAACTGGGGTGATGGAGTGTTGTGATCAGCCCAACAGACAGGAATGAAGAGTCGTGACAAGACATTTTGCTTCTGACTTTGTAATATAGTCACTGTTGTCTGAGCACAAGAAAATAAATATACAGATTCAGGTCTAGGTCTGTACGTGGCAATTCACAGAGTCACAAGAAAATGAATGTACGTGTTCAGGTCAGAGCCCGTTTCAGGTCTGAGCCTGTGGATGGCCATTAATAGAGGCCTAGGAAAATAAAGAGACGTGTGGTGGCCATTAATAGAGGCCCAGGAAAATAAAGGGACGTGCTAAGGTCTGAACCTGTACGTGGTCAATCACGCAGGCAAAGGAAAATAAAGTGAAGTGTTCCGGTCTGAGCCTGTATTTGTTCGTTCATAGATGCAGAGGTAAATAAGGGGACGTGTTCAAGTCTTAGTCTGCATGTGGTCATTCACGGATGACCAGAAAATATGGGGACGTGTTCAGGTCTGAGCCTGTAGGTGGTCATTCACAGATGCCCAGGAAAATACGGGGACGTGTTGAGGTCTGAGCCTGTAGGTGGTCATTCACGGATGTCCAGGAAAATACAGGGACGTGTTCAGGTCTGAACCTGTAGGTGGTCATTCACAGATGCACAGGAAACACAAGAGAAGTGTTCCAATTTGAGCCTGTAGGTGGCCAATCACATAGACAAAGGAAACTAAAGGGAAGCGTTGAGGTCTGAGCCTGTATTTGTTCATTCATAGATGCAGAAGTAAATAAGGAGACGCGTTCAAGTCTTAGGGCCTCATTACACGGAAGGCGGTAACCATGGCGCTATGTTTGCCGCCGGTAATTTACCGATTCCGCCATGGTGGATGGAGGAATTACCGCCCCATTCCAGGATTGGCGGGGCGGTAATTACCCATTCACCATTGGCCCTTCCCCATGGCCTTTTGAGCCCCCATAGGGCTCAATGGGAATGGGGAAGGCGGTAATTAAGGTACCGCAAATTGTGGTACCGTAATTACCTCCAAGATCCCTTCGTGGGTCCCGTCCTTAACGGCTGGTAAAACCAGCTGTTTAGGTAGGGACCCGCGAAGGGACCTTGTAGTAAGGCGGTAAGGGATTACCGGTACCGGTACCCTTACCGGTACCGGTAATCCCTTACCGCCATCCGTGTAATGAGGCCCTTAGTCTGCATGTGGTCATTCACGGATGCCCAGGAAAATACAGGGACGTGTTCAGGTCTGAGCCTGTAGGTGGTCATTTACAGATGCACAGGAAACACAAGAGAAGTGTTCAGGTTTGAGACTGTAGATGATCAATCACACCGACAAAGGAAACTAAAGGGAAGCGTTGAGGTCTGAGCCTATACGTGGTCGTTCACAGAGGCCCAGGAAAATAAAAAGACACGTTCAGGTCTGAGCATGTAGGTGGTCATTTACAGGTGCACAGGAAAATAAAGCGACTTGTTCATATCTGAGCCTGTAGGTGGTCATTCACAGAGGAAAATAAAAATAAAAAGAAATCTCCTAGCCTTGAGCAGCACTGTGTTTCCTTTAAAGGAAGTAGGGTTTCATGTCATGTTACCCTATCGTGGTTGCTATTTTAATTTTGCCGCATTATGTGGGACTGCACAAAGACGAGTGCGGTGTAATCCCTCTAAGCACCACATTTATTTTAGTTTTGCCATAGGCATGTAATGAAATTGCACTTATTAAAAGGGGCTCAGTCTGGAATCCCATTGGTTACTCTCGTTAAGCAGTAATAACCACCCACTTACTGGAGGCATGCATGTCAGTTTGAACATGAGGGGTGGGGCGAGGCTTCCATTGCAGTCTGCGACTGCCTCTGGCTCTTTAGAAGAAAAGCACCACTGTTCTTATCCATATAGCAGAGTAGTATTTTCTATTAATAATGCTATTTTATGTCGTAAGGTTGATCAAAAGACATTTCTGAAAATATGAATCTTCTGTTGTGGTTTTGCTTCCTCCAGATGCTGTATTTCCTTTTTATATGGCTGTTGTTCAAAGAAGCAATAACTCATTAGACAAGAGCAGTGCTGTGGCGGCTAGGCCAACAAGTGTGTGTGTGAACTGAGTTCAAATCAAAATGACAAACATATGAGCTAATGTGAAGAGAACATTGTGCACTGTCTGTGTATCACACACGTGTGCTAAACATGGGGGGGCATTCAAACTTCCAGGGCAAGGCTGAAGCTGCATATGCCCTTAAACAGTCTGCAAGCGAAGGACCTGGGTTAATTCTACCGCTAGCTTGAGGCACAATTACCAAACAAAGCTCGGGGCTGGAGGTCTTGTGTGCAACATTTGAGCGATGAACAGTGTGTGCTGGCACATACTTTAGACGTGGGCCACACCCACATAATGCAAGGTGTATTTTCAGAAGTGTGCTGCAACAATTTTCAGAGTGGGCGTGCTGAACATTGACATCCCATCAAAAAAACATATTAGTGCATGAACAGCCCTGGTGTTGCTGAACCAGTGAGTGTGGCAATATGTGAACACCTTTTAGAGGAATATATTAATATATTATATTCATTTTATTGTTATTGTTATCTTGCATTTATATAGCGCCTTATATACCATTGGTATGGACTGAAGGCGCTGGTAGGTTGAATGCCCGTTGGGAACCGAAGTTCATATCAATAGAGAGAATAGAGTGAGTCAAAACGGTGCGTGTGGGCACCGGGTATGTGTGCAGCTCGTACAGTATCCGTGTAATAGCTGCATTCTAGCGGTAGGTGTGCTGGTTGTGAGGTCAGGGGTATGTGTTCGTTCTGGCAGGAATTATCCAGAACGGATGTGGCTGCGTTAGGCCTGAGGAGAACGCCTGGCTGGGGGTTGTGTTACCAGCAGTGATTACTTAGAATGATGTGGAGTGAGCGGCGAGTGTTGGTATGAGAACAGTTATACCGAATGGTGTCATAGTATCACTGTGTTCTAGTTGAGTGGTGATGTAAGGAGAGAGTAAGCGTGGTGGTGGGAAAAGATGGGTTATATACCCTTTCAGAAATTCTCTGCATTCCAAATCATACTATATACGTCCGTTCCTTGCACTCCTATCCACTCCATGCATCCCTGTCTGTTCCATATATTTCGGTCACGCATTCATGCATTCCGGCTTGCCGCGTGTGTTCGAGTTTACTCCGTGCGCTCCAGTTCGCCATGCCTGCTCTAGTCATTGTGGGTTAAATGCACTTTAAGCGTTCTCTGTTGTTCCAAACCATACTTTATACGTTACGCAATTCTATGCGCTTCAGTCCGTTCGATGCCCTCGTATCCACTTTTGTCAGCCTCACGCGTGCACTCTTGTCAGCATCAAGCATGTACCCACTCACCCCTCTACCCACTCACCCCCTCTACCCATTCACCCCTCTACGCGCACAACCCCTCAACGCGCTCAACCCCTCTATGCGCTCAGCCCGTCTACGCGCTCAGCCCCTCTACGCACTCATCCTCTCTACGCACTCATCCCTCCTACGTATTCTTCCTCTCTATGCATTCTTCCTCTTTATGCGCTCAACCCCTCTACGCACTCATCCTCTCTACGCACTCATCCCTTCTACGCATTCTTCCTCTCTACGCATTCTTCCTCTCTATGCGCTCAACCCCTCTACTCAATCCAACCCCCTTTTCGCACTCAGCCCTCTACGCATTAATCCCTTCTACACACTTATCTGATCCCGCA
The DNA here is from genome assembly GCF_040938575.1 of Ambystoma mexicanum. Lineage (NCBI taxonomy): Eukaryota > Metazoa > Chordata > Amphibia > Caudata > Ambystomatidae > Ambystoma > Ambystoma mexicanum. The sequence goes on from NC_090926.1 coordinate 534,533,887, forward strand.
CTCACTTGCTCCCCGCACTCATCTGCTCCTGTACTCATCTGTTTTAAGCACTTGTGTCTTTCATGCATTCACATCAGTATCCTGTTCTAAATATTCATCTCTACACTCATCTGTTCTATGAATGGATAGGGCGGATAAGTGAATAGTGCCACTCATCTGCCCTATCCACTCATCCGCACTCATCTGCCCAATCCACTCATTCTCTCCTCCATTCTATCCACTTGTCCGTTCTATCCTCTCATCCATTCTATTCACTTTTCCGCCCTATCCATTCATCTGCCCTACCCATTCATTCTCTCGTTCGTTCTATCCACTTGTCCGTTCCATCCAATCATCCACTCTAGCCACACCATCCACTCATCCGCACTATCCACTCATCTGCTTCATCTGCTCTATCCGCTTCATCCACTCTATCCACTCAACCCCTCGACGCACTCAACGCCTCGACACGCTCATCCCCTCGATGCGCTCATCCCCTCGATGCGCTCCACCCCTCAACGCGCTCAACCCCTCGACGCGCTCAACCCCTCGACGCGCTCAGCCCCTCGACGCGCTCAGCCCCTCGATGCACACACCCCCACGATGCACACACCCCCACGATGCACACACCCCCATGACGCACACACCCCCACGACGCACACACCCCCATGACACACACACCCCCACGACGCACTCATCCCCTCTACGCACTCATCCCCTCTACGCACTCATCCCCTCTACGCACTCATCCCTTCTACGCACTCACCGCTTCTATGCACTCACCCCTTCTACGCACTCACCCCTTCTACGCACTCACCCCTTCTATGCACTCACTAATCCCATCTACGCACTCACTCATCCCATCTATGCACTCATCCTCTATGCATTCTTCCTCTCTACGCACTTATCCCTCTACGCGTTTCAACCCCCTTTACGCCTTCATCCCCTTCACGCACTCATCCCTCTATGCATTCATCCCTTCTCTGCACTTATCTGATCCCGTGCTCATTAGTTCCCCGCACACATTTGCTCCTAGTAGTCATCTGCTTTAAGGACTCGTACATTTCACGCATTCAACAGAGATATTCTGTCCTATATGTTCATCTCTACACTCATTTGTTCTATACTTTCCTCCGTTCTGTACAGTCATTCATTCTGCACACTTATCCACTCATCTGCGCTCTATCTACTCATCCGCTTTATCCATTCATCCACTCTGTACACTTATCCACTCATACGTTCTAACACTCCTCCGCTTTATCCACTCATCCACTAAATTCACTCATTTGCCCCATCTACTCATCCGCCTTATCCACTCATTCTCTCATCCGTTCTATCCACTTGTCTGTTCTATCCTCTCATCCACTCTGTTTTAAACAGAATGAAACCACTAAATCAATCAATACATTACAAAACATACTTCTAAACATGCGCAATGTCAACACAGAACCATATTTCAATGAAGAGGCTTATAAGCAAGAACTAAACAAGCGAATTGCCATAGATAGTAATGGCCGAGGGTATGAAATGAAGGAGACACCCTTATGGCAAAAGAAAACCTTTACCCAAAATGAATGCCGCGCACAATAAAGCACTATTCGTTTTGTTAAAGTTTTGTTAAAGTTTTGTTAAAGTTCAATTGGTAAGGCCTCCAACCTGTCTCGCACCCAACCCCCAACAAGTTCCCGGTGCCACAATGGACCAGGAACCAGGCTGGTGTGTATTCAGAATATATATATTTATTAATTTATTTAAACCAAATTTGACAAATAGATTAACATCAGTCACCAGTGCTGTGGCAACACAAGAACAAAAATGACTTCCGTAGAGGCACCAACACAGAGATGACACTGAGATATGCAGTCACAATTATTTCTTTTTAAATCACCCACCAATACAGAAAATAACAATTCAAGACACACAGTGATTGCTGATTTGGTCATAATACTTTTCTACCTGCAAACCCACCCTCCAAACATCAATTAGACCTGGCCCCTCTGAATTGAAGGCCAGTGGCAAAGAGTGGGAACACAATGGTAAAATCATGTTAGGATTTTAATAAAATGCACTCTTTGGAAAATGGGGGTTCAAGGAGCAAAATCTATTTTCTTTTTCTACTGGTTACCAGAGATGCAATATGAGGGACAGAAAAGTAATGGGAATTTCATTTTGCCACACCTAAAAAGAACAGACAGGGCTTTGTGGTTTTGGTCAGAGCACAATGGGGACAAGGGGGCAATTTAGTTTTGCACCCTGCACATGCAAAGGCACTACCAGGCTTCACACTTTTGATTTAAAATAAAGGGGATCAATTGGAATTTCGTTTTACACCCTACACACTCACGTGGAAAGAAGATTTTGGGATTCATTCTTTTGGTAGATCTTTATGCCTATACTGACTCACAACACACTGGGAAGAGCTTGTTGGTTTAAATGCCAACAACACATCCCATGATTTCATTAGGGGAATTAATTGATTTACTTTAATTAAATATGCTAAGGATCTACACAGACTAACAGGATTTTTATTCTATCGGGAAATAACTAGAATAATACTTGAAAAATGCAGAGTCCACAGAATCGTTGGCTTTGGGGATAGTCTTGCTTACAGGAGAGGCCTTGGAATGGGCACCAGGGAACAGCAGGGCACTGCTGGGGCAGCAAGGGGGGCAGTCAAATATCTACTCTGAATCCTCCAAGAGGTCCCAGTCAGCTTCTATGTCTCCTGGTTCCTGTGTCCAATGCAAGGTTTGGACCTCTCTGCTGGGATTTTACTCGCCAGATTTCAGCAGCAGGTAGCCTCCCAGAATAAGTGGGAACAAAGGTTCTAATGCAAACGGATCTACTTATAGGGCAAAAGACATCACAACCTGTCATGATTCCCGCAAAATCGATTGGTTGATTTTCTCTACCCACCTCACACCTGTGTGCTAATAGGACATGGAGATGGGGGGTGTAAGCCACGACAGCTGTGGGAGGAGAAACCTTAATCATCCCAATTTGACAGTGGGCTCGGAATGTTTTAAAACTCACAAATCTCCTACATTTTCAAATCTTTCCATGTATGAATATATTTTTAAGAACTACATTCTAAGGCGAATCAGATGATGCTAGTCTGAAGTCAGCACGCCCTTCCTATGCAGAGATATGGTTTTACTTCATTTACTCAGGTGCCATAGCAGTGAAAAATAAGGCACTTTATAGTCCTCATGATAATTATTTCCATCACGCTCATACCAACTTTCAAATCTCTTGGAATCAAGGGAAGGCCCAAATCAAATTTTCATTAATAACATTAGTTATGTTTATCACACAAACATTGTTTTAGCATGGTTGGAAGAGGGTTACTGTCACCTTTAATAAAAGTCTGCAATGATCGGTGTGGCATATATGATGCCCTTTTTATGCAATAATATGTGTTTTTCCATTCACTTAAAACTGCAGTTTTTTTTCTTTATTCGTTTTGAGTTCCATTTTCCCTTAAGCATGTGACTAGCCATGATTATTTTTGCATACCCCTTCCAGGCCTGTGAGGCCCTGATAGCAACTCTTAATCAACACTTTTATGATATTGTGGACACAAGGTCACATCTGCTGAAAGAACAGGCATAGGCTTATCAGTTCTTACCATGTTTTACATATAAACAGTGTATTTCTTTCTTATATTTTTAAGTAATGGCCCTGATTGATTGATGAGAACCCGGCCCCTCTTTGCAGGGCACTACTACAATTCCGCAATCAATATGCAAAACTAAAAGACAAAACTAAAATGAAAACTTTACACACCATGCACTCTTGTCCAGTGCACATCCACACTTTTATTAGCCTGCATTTAAGGAACTGCTTGCAAACGCACCTTTCACCACATCAAAATGTTAGCAACACACCCTTCCGCTATGCAGAATCTAGTGCATAGACTATACTAGTCCTGCTCTAAAACTGCAAGATTTAAATAACATTCTCCTACATGGAACAGCCAAAGGACATCTTCAAGAAATAGAGCATATCCAAAGTAAATATTTTGGATCTGAAGTTGACTTAGACATTTCAGTATATTCAGAGAACATACGCGATAACCTCACAAACACCAACCTCCTAAAAAACAAATGCAAACAAATAAATAGCTACGTTTCAAAACACATCTGCTGATCAAATACCAGACCAGGTATGTGTCTCTTGTCGCAGAACTTTTTTTTATAAAAAGAGCACAAAAATAGTAGGTATGGCCTTCAAAACAGAGGACAATGAGGAATCCCAACAGTTCCAATTAGCTTTATAATTAACAGCAGAAATTAGATACAAAATAACTGACCTCTCAATAGTTTGCACGTACTGCAATCCAAAGCTTGACAATAACCAAATGCCATCACATGTTATCTCTAAAAACCTAGACATATTCCCACTTCCAAAGGCTCTCCAACAACTTAACTTGCATGAGAACATTATAATCCAAACAATAAACCCAATTCAAGCTATAATGCACCTTCAGCCTAAAACGGCCAAATTGCTTCCATCTGAGTTACTAAAAGACATCCATGGCAAAGTAGTATATTTCCCATTAGAGCTTAAATAAAATGTAGAAACTCTAGGAGTACAATGACCAATAGATGAATCTGTGACTCTACTAGTTATTGGTGTACCAACAAAAGACAAATTAATCTACAACTAGTCAATAAAAACAAAGTTAGACCAGACCTACAATATCTGAAAGAAAACAATGAATTCTACTAAGATAAAAACATAGAGGAAAACTTAAGAGAAACCACCCAAATAATTCAAGATTCATCAGCAACTGGCCAATTTTAATCTGTAGATCCTGTTACTGCAGCCAACATTTTAGACCAGCATATAATTCACCAACTACACTCCAAAGACACAATTCAATATGCATTAAAAACATATGAAATTCATCAAGCCAAAGGTTGCCGAATGAGCATATGGGAAAAAATGTAGAAGCACATTCTTTTCCTCTACTCTTTCCTACAGGAAAAGGAAGAAGATATGATGAAAGATCCACACAAATGAGTGCATCAGAATATTGCTCTTTACGAATGTATTCTGAAGAACCCAGATATAGACAAAATGTAGAATACAGTTTCCACCTCCTGTTCGAAAATGAACTAGCAACTCTATCTTATGGAGTTGCACACACATTAAAAAGCGAGCTCTAATTTTTGAAGCATGTCCACTACCCAACTGCTTTAAAAGATAAAAGACAAAGATGAAGTTCTGTATCAAGTATCACAAATCTCTTGGCAAACATGCGTGGTACACAAGAATAATGGTTCTGCCATCACGCTGATGTACATTGCATTCTAAGGAACCTAGACCCACCCACATGGTTTCTTACTTTAAGTTGTGCAAAGTATGCATGGGATGACTTGCACAACTTCTTACACACTGCAAACCAAAATAAAGATGGAATAGATATAAACACACCATAAGAACTCTGTTCTCTTGATCCTGTCAATGTATCAAGGTGTTTTCACCATTGCTTCATTGCCATGATGCACTTCATCTGCAGTAAAACGACCCCTGCGCTCGGAACAGTGGGACAATTCTTTTGTAGTAAAGAATATCAATCCAGAGGAGCACCACACATCCACATGCTTTTGTAGATAAAAGATGATCCTAAATGTGCCCATGACAGTGATGCCACTGTTTTACAGTTTATTGAAAACTACATTACCTGCGACATCCCTTCAGAAACCACACATAGTGATCTACATACACAAATCTTATGCTTCCAAAAACATATGTGTGGCCAATATTGCCTAAATAGATATAAAAACAAAGGTAAATACTATACCAAACGTCACTTTGGCTTCCCTAACCAGTTTGCAAAAAAGGACAGGTAAATAGTTTGATGTCTTCTGTTAGACACAGTGTAAAAGCCAAATCCCTTAAAAACACATATAACATTAAAAGGGATGAAGCATCCAAGTACATCAATGATTTCAATGCAATTATTGGCCTCTTGTGGAATGCAAACATCGACATCCCATACATTGCAGACAATTCCACTGCAGTTGGAAGATATGTCACAGCCTTTCTCACCAAAGCTGCGAAAACAGACCTAAAAGACCTCTAGGATGACATATCATCTGACAAAACACTGTCGCAAAAATGGTAAAGCTTCAGTATAGAAATGGTCTCTCATAGAGAATGTGGATGCTATGAAGCTTCAGACAGTTTAACAGATACAGCCTTATATGGCAAATTTGAACACATTGTCTGGTTAAACCTTGGTCCAGCTTCATCCCAAAAAAAGAGTACTAAAATCCTACCAAGAGATAGAAACAAAAGCCACAAATTATCCCAACAGCCCGGAAAGTTAAAAAAAAAATTGATTGACACATACTACCCATGAGAAGTGCTGCGTTGGAAAACATGTGCCTGTTTGACATAGCCCAAAACTACTCCTACAAAATCAATGTCACACCAGATAAAACAACTGGCACATTTTCAGTTTCAACTTGTGAAGGAAGCCTAGTGAAACGTACTAAACCCAGCTTCATTAATCATATACATTTATAATTTAAATCTCAGCAACATAGAGAACTTTATTACATGGCCCTACTGCAACTTTTTTAAACCTTGGAGAAAAAAAGAAGAATTATTAGGTAGCTATGACGCATTTGAAGCTGCATTCAAAGCAAATGAAAGCAGTACAACAAATGTCAATTTCAAACAATACAAAGACATGCTGGACAATGAATGCCAATGAGAAGAAGAAACTGAAGCTCACCTGGATAAAGAAACTCCTGAGGGCATTCAACCTTCCCTTACAGGAAGTCAAGGACAACTTGGAGAACCACTCATTCTAAATGAAGCGGATATAGCCTTGACTGAGGTAGAAAATACCATGTATCAGTCTGAACAATCTGAAGAAGACTTGTCAGTGCTCAAATCACAGCTAAATGATGAACAACTCAACATTTATCTGGAAATCACTGAAGAAATTCAACATGGTTTTAAACATGAAAGTAAAACTTGTGGCTGTACAAATTATAAACCTCTACTTCTTGGTGAAGCTGGTTCTGGTAAAACATTCTTAATTAAAATAATCAGCACATTTCTACAAAACTTAACAAACAACAACCTTTCTGCTGTTTTAACAGCCCCAAACAGGTTTAGCTGGCTACAACATAGGAGGTGAACCATTACACTGACTACTGCTCCTCCCAGTAGAATACCAAAACAAATAAGAATACTATCAATTATCAGCAGAAGCTGGTACTGAAGTACGCAGAATTCGGAAACAAATGAAAGTGCTCCTGATAGATGAGGTAAGCATGATTTCCAATGCAATGTTGGCTTTAATTCACCTCAGAATGTAAGAAGTCCTAAAAACCGACTACGAAGAACTGTTTGGAGAAAAACACGTTATTGTTTTCGGAGACCTTCTAGAGTTAACACCAGTAAAAGTCAATCTATTTTTTTCAAAACATTAGGACACAAACAATTCCGTAACACTCTCGGCAGCATTGGAAATTTAAATCTCTGGCAACATTTTCACTACAGATAACTAATTAAAAAAATGCATCAGTCTGCAGACCTCACCTATGCTAACATTTAAAAAGCATTATAACTGGTCTGCTCACTTAAGATGCTAAATCCACCTTAAATAGTAGACTAATCCATGAGATATATGGGCAAAACACATCTACTCCCGATGTCATGGAACAATTAACTCAACACAATATAAATTGCATGTCCTTAATGTCACCCTTGCAAGCTGTAGTCAATTCAACAAGACAATGTTAAAAAAGAAATGCAACCCATAATGCAAATCAGCTCCACAGACAAACTAGAAGTGCACGGCATGACACTCCCTATGTGTCAACAAGCAACAGCACGACTAAATAGCTGAGAAGAATGTATCTCCAACACAGCTGGATTAGAAAAAGTATTAACTCTGTGTCTAAACTGCAGAGTAATACTAAAATATAACATTGGCATAGAAAAAAAGTTTATTCAATGGAGCAATTGAAACAGTTGTTGGCTTCCAAACATATCCACATGACAACAACATGCAGGTTGTCAACAATCACTTTGACAAACTTGCACAATAGTAAGTTTCCTTCTTTTCACAGACATGTACGTACACAGATAACAATTCTCTCTATCTGTTGCATATCCTCTCACCATTCACATATCACAATGTCAATCCCTAGATCACACATTGATTGACATTGGCAGCACAGACTTTAAAGAAGGTATGAGTTACGTAGCACTTTCACACAATGTGTACACTCAATGGTCTATTCCTAGTTAGCTTTGATACAAACAAAATCAAGGCTGACATTCCTTGCATTCTAGAATACAACAGGCTAGATGCACTGTAGACGCCGATCTAGATATGTAACCTGTACCTCAAAAAAGAAAACCTTTAAAAAAAACGAATACAAACAAAACCTATAACAGATCTCCCAACAGTACTGTTAAAGAAACACTGACCAACTTCTTCTCTGTCAAATAATACAACCACAAAACTTTCTAGTACAGACTCAACTACACATTCATCAGAAGACAAAGAGACAAATATCACTTCTCAAAAAAGAACTGGAGGCCCATCAAAGGATGCAGGGACACATCTCTCTGGTCCATTTAAATTCAGCAAAACAACTGGAGTAAATTGCTATACAAATGTAACAATCAATCTTCTCTTCCAATTGCCACCAATTGTTCACAAAATGTACTTAAACCGCTCTGAACAGCTGTGTTTGCAAATGCTTGCCTTTCATAGAAATGCTGCAAATAATCCTGACACTTCCAGTGTCTTAGGTATAAGGCATGAATTGGGCTACTGTGCAGGAATGGTAATATATACCATGAACACACAGGGAAATCCACAAGAATTCCTAATGTACTTACTACATGTACTGGAAACCAAAAACATCCCTATAAATGGCATCTTCCAGATTTAATACACATGGAAACATACATGCACTCTCTGCAACCATGTTACACAAGTGCACATCCCTAGTTAATGATTTGTATATGTCTCCATACCAAATTTTGAACCCATTCCATTTCACGAGCTTCTGCAGAAGGCAAATCATGGCATATCATGCCATTCTTGCTATCCAGACAATCGTTAAAGAATATAAATAAACTCACATAGCCAATATGTCACACTAATGCTTCTAAGGTGCAATGCAGATGGTACCAAAAATAACTGCAAGGTCACTAGCTTTACACACTGCCAAGTATCTCTTGCCAAGGAATCCTTCACAACAGTAGGCACAATATACCACACTGGTGCCACAAACCCTTCAGGTCGCTATACTGCATATGTGAAGAAAAGAAGTGATTGGTTTGAATGTAACAACACCTCTGTGACTCCAAAACATAGGTTACCAGCAAATCTAACAGATGCCTACTTAATATTCTTTCAACCCAAATTTACTCACTAAACTGTAGCACAATAAACAGTTAGAATATACCAACAGGTATATGAGGAATTCGACCATCCGCATGGGGAGTGTGTTATATCCTGGGCTTTTTGATTTTTTTAAAAATGAAAATGAATGATGGGAGGCCAATTTGCACACATTTTCCCTGCTCACCACATGAAACGCATAGTCACGTGTACTCCGGGGCCCCATGAATCTGCCTCCCTATTGTCTAGTTCGGCTGGTGGCAGTGCATACTAATGAGAAATAATTAAGGTCAGCCTGCGAAGGGGCTTGGCCGCAGGACAGACAACAGAAAGGCGGGGCTAACACCTCTTTGATATGCAATGTGTCAACTTGAAGCTAGTTTTCACCCCTCTGTATGAAGGACAGTGAATGGCATATCTCCATCCACTAGTACCAGAGGCAACCCCTGCAGAGCGGACACCTTTCAGAGGGAGAAGTATGTGATTTAAGGGAGACAGGAAGTCTGCTCTCGTTACAAACTTCAAGGGAGACCTGCGCTTTGATCCAGTGCCACAGAGTGCTCAGCTAACCAGAGAGACACTTTCATCTACAACAGACAGGAAGATGGGTGGGACTAGGAGTATATGTTGTCACCCCTTACCTTTCCTGTTACAGAGCACTCTGGTTTTGACCTCACGTATAACAGAAGATTGTTGGTGGGGACCCAGGATTGTTTCATTAAGATAGGCTTAGCCTGCACAAATCACTGGAGCCCATTTGGCTTTGAAAGAGGGCTGAACCCCTCACTCAGCAGATCATCATTGATGACTCCAAGAGGAGTAAGAAGAAGGACTCATTTGGACCTTGGCTGAAAGTACAGTGTATCTTACATCTTTTGCCAGTGAAGGAAGGCCACAATTTCAAAGAGGGAAGCAAGATCCCTCCCCTAAACATCTCCCAGCAAACAGAGGGAGATACCGCACTCAAGGGACCCATCCAGCAGCTCCATAACTTGTACCCAGGCAGCACACAGCGTTCCCTGCTAGGTTCTGCAACAAGCTTCTAAGTTGGGCAGTGCCAGAGAGTCTCTGAAAAAAGGACAAGGCTGTTGCCTGCAAACACTCTCCTCAGCATTGGGCCATCTGCCTTGAAAGGATGCCCCAAGCCCTGCGAAGAAGCTAGGAGGAGTGCCACACAAGCATCGACCAGCGTCCATCTTTTAAGGACATTTACAAGACAGTCGAGCCCTCAAACCGCGACCGGCTGCACCAATGACTGTTGTCATGCTGCAGTCACTAAAGCTGTCCAAAACACCTCGAGTAGCGTTCCAGATCTTCCAAACAGCACAGAGACAATGATTCTTGACCCTGATCCACCATGTAGGCCTGCCTACCGCCGTGTAGGCCAGCCTGCAGCCGTCTGTGCAGCCTCACTTGCCGAACTGCCTGCAGCTTGATATTCACAGCTCTCTCCCATCTTGAACTCTGTTGCAGGAGCTACAAAGAGTCCTGGAACTGACTTGTTGCTGTCGAGCATCAAGAACATCTCAAGCACCAGGTACATTTTGGGTCTGTCCCCCTGGTCCTTCTCCGATGGCCCTAGTGACATTTACGACCCCTTGCTCCCTTGGTGCTGAAACCAAATAACCTTGAACAGTTAAGACTGATTTCTGTACCGAATACCCTCCTGTCAGTAGCCAGATGTATCCCTTTCCTTTGTGAAACTCTCTGTCCTCTGTGTTCCTTTAAAGGGTGGGTTGTATTTTGTAGTGTGCTAGAACTGTCTGTTGTAATAATAATAAAGTAGATATTATAATACAACCTTGACTGGACAGTCCTTTTTATCATTGGTTAATAATTGTATTTTCGCTGTGTTGCAACTAACCAACTATCAATGACCTTGCGCAGATAAGCCTGCTGTTACGTCCACATTACCAAAATTGGGCAAAGAGTGTTTTAATTGACTTGTGTTTCCAATATGTTTGGATCCCTTCTGGTGTGCCAGAGGTGTGGGGCTGATTGATGGTTTAGAAACCGCTAATCATCCCAGGAGCACTGGTGCCCTGGAAGTTGATTTATCACAAGGTATTTAACTACATCTGTAAAACGACAATAGTACATTTAAAAGTCAAGATAGTTAGAATACACTGACATGTATCTAACTACTTCAAAAATACCCTTAATTGCAATACACTTTAAATACGTCATCACAGTTCTTGTTATCTTGTTACTACAAAACGTCTTGTAAAGTTGAATATAGTTAGAATATGCCAACAGGTATGTAACTACTTTGAACATTCCCTTAATTACAACACGCTTCAAACAAACAAACTATCTCACTTACAGTCACATAATTATAATCGTTTTTTGCAATCCTCTATGGAATTAATTTCCCAATACCCAACGATTATTTCATGTCAATACAACAACAGTGTAGCACACACTAATGTTGTACCAAACATAGTACATAGAATGCACTGTTTATGAGGGTCAAAAAAAGTAAATGTATATGTAAAATGATACGCAATTAAAGCTTTTAAAGTATCCTGCCTAACTAATTATACTGTTTCTTTTTCACAGAAAAAGAACCAGAGATCCAGCTGTATTACTGTATGCAACTAAGTAACCATACCAAGTACAAACAAATACATATTCCATAAGCTCTTTCCTCAATTGTACTACAATCAAAGATACCGTATACCATACGTATACCGCATACCGTAATATAAGTATGTACAATACACCTTCAAGTAACAAAATTCACCCAGAACCCCCTGCCATCCAAATAATGGCAGCGGACTCCAAAGTTGACTGCGCTCTCAGCGACATCTGCAAACCCTTTTTTTACATAGAAAAACAGCTCCGTATCATCTTCATTCTACTCCCCCACCCTTTTCAGGCCCTCTTTCGGCTACCAAATAACCCCAAATGCGTTTTCCAAACTGTTTGTTCAAAGCGGTGTCCACAAACTGGGCGGCACCTGCACACCCTTTTTACCTATGAACACAGCTCCATATTAACTATATTCCATTTCCCCGCCCTTTCCAGCACCTCTTTCTGCCACCAAATACCCCCAAATGTGTTTTCCAGATGTTTTCCCCACCGCACTATCCGTCGACACTGGCTGCTCTGTGGATCCAACATGGCGACCGTTAAAATAAATATGACACACCTCATGCTTTTCAGCATCCAATCAGCGGGCACGTACGATGGATGTGGACATCATGCCACCCCTGATTGGCCCAGACGTGTTTGAGGACCCTGAATCAGGAAGTGAATCCACGGACTGGACCCAGATATCACTAATTTTTTAATCTACTTTTTGCCCATTTTTTTAAAAACTACAGGACAGATTTACACCAAATTTACAAAAGCACGCTTTCGGAACCAAGCTGCTGCTCCTGGCTCAAATTCCATTGCATCGTTGAGGATTTCCACATATTTTGGGACCCCCGCCCTATAACTATGCCCCCTGGATGAAACATCACCAGACTTTACAAAATAATTCTTAGGGGGCCACATAATTGTTTTGCAAAGTTTGGTGAGCAACTTAACCATAACCACAGTGCTGCTACGGCAGGCATGCAATAAATATACTTTATTTCACTTTCTAGTGCAATACTTAATTTAACGCTCTATTCCTAGTGCAACTAGGAAAGCACACCCTAGAAAGCGAAAAGAATATACTTTTTTCTTGTTCAGGTGTCAGCACCTCCTCGTGTGATATAAAAATAAGGTGCTCAAGGCTGCACAGGAAGTCAGCATATGTAGGGAATAAGGAAATGGCGGAGGGTGCTGCTGGGGAGTTCGGAGGAATAGAGAGTTGTGTTTTGACTCTTCTCCCCAGGAATCTTTGGCTATTCATAGCGCAGCTCGAGCACACCTAATCACGACCTCACACATGACATCTTATGTGGAGTCCGCCAGGATATGATTGGTGTCAATACGCATGTCATCATCAGCATCCTCACCTGAGACACCTCTCTCAATATGAAGCGACTTCTCCTAGTCAACTTCAACAGGGAGATGTTCCCTTGATCTAACATAGGATCGCAAATGCATTTAGGATATTTACAGCCCCATGGTCACTGACAAGAGGCTTTAAAACGTCGCCACCAAACACACATTTTAGAAAAGTTGCTGCAGAAATGAAGGCTGTTACATTTGATAAATCGCCAAGAGTCACAACGCGTGCATCACTGGATATGTCTATTCGGAACCTCAAACTCCTGCATGGAAAACCTGCAGGAAGCTTTATGCATAGTTACAATAGCCCCTGGATCCAGTTTACCGAAGACATAACACATGACGGTGGAATGGAAAGTGATCAGAGGCCCAGCGAGCCCTCCAAGTTTGACATACCAGCATGTCAACACCTCTCCAGGCATTTCCTCTTTCATGTCCCAACAGCTGCCTAGCAGAGGGTCGGGCTTTGCAAAGGGCTCAGAATGCCCGCGCTGCAGATGCTGCAGGTCAGCCTGGGATTGGCCGCGCGCCTGCCATGTCCTTCCATTTGTGACTCAAGCGCACCTTCAGAGACAGAAAGTCTTCTCAACGTAGCGAAGCGGGTGCACCCTCCACTGCTCGTCTCTAATATGTATAGTTTTTAGTTCATTATATGTCATATGTACCTATTTGTATTGCTGCCCTTTTAAGCATCTATTCAGGACAAACCCACCGTATTATCCCCAAACAATTCAATTGTTAGCCCTTGCGCTCAAACCAAGTGTGCAAAGCTGCTCACTGCAAAGAATTACTATGCACACGAATTGCCCACAAACAATACAATGTAGAATACCACCAGCACAATAATGCTTTCAATGGGACTGTCCCATGTTAAAACATTTTTGTAAATCCGCTCCCATGTGTTTTAGAACCTGAAAACATTTAAAACAATCTGGCTCCTAAATAGATTTCTTGAAAGGAACTAATTGGGGTTCCTGAATAAGTGTCTTTTTTTTTATAAAAGGTTGTGTTTGTAATGATTAGATGCTTAAAATGGAAACAATAAAAATATGTACATTTGACTTATAATAAACTAAAAACTATACGCCTTATTTTGGATTTACATATTAGAGACGAGCAATTGAGGGTGATTTTTTGAGTTACTGGGGTTGTAACAAATACCCGGCTTAATGTCCCTCACGGGTCCCTGCGGTATGGTAATCAAATGTTGACCCAACATTGCACATTACCCCCATTTCAGCAAAAATCTTTGCATGCATAATCTCTTTACATCCAACTCACCTACTAACATAAATGAGCAAACCATACTTTCACGTGTTCTAAACAGGGCTCAATAGGATTCAACTGAATTCTATGTTGTGTTAATATGTTTTTATACTGTGCCAAATCGACACTGTAATAGTATCAGATGTCCGAGGCTTGTCCGGAGAGTGGCGTACTGTACACCTGCCATGGGTATCCGGACCTTAGCTTGAAGAAAGCAAAGTGAAGGGAAGATAATAGAATGGGACTGTGGGAAGTAGATGCTACAAACATAGGGAGGGAGAGATAACATAAAATAACAGGTGTATTTGTAGAGCACTCAATAACCCCCAGAGGGCCATCTTGGCATTATTGGTAGATAACAGATGTTTATTCCTAACAGACTACTCATTTTATCAACCTTGAAAGGATGAACGGTTGAGTAGACCTGACGGGATTCAAACCTGTGACCGTGAGGTCAAACACAGGTCCCTGGAGTGGATTCATCTGAGCCACAAATGCAGCAGAGAGGAATTATATTTGACAGCATGGCCCTGTGTCTGTCCTGTTAGGTCTACAATGCTTCTGCAATAGGGGCAGAAGCATATGTCTTAAAGTGTTGTGATTATTGGATCGTGTCTCAAAGGCAGATTTGGAGAATTGTAAATTACTACACATGCAATGTTGGATGCATCAGGGGCTTGAGAGTGTGCGTATGCAATCCTTGAAGTTTGGTGGGTTAGTTTCCTGGCATCTATATACTTTGTACGTAGGTGAAACTTCAAATTATTAATATTGTGACTGACAGGGGTCAAGTCCTAAAAATTAAAGTGGGGTGAGGGCTCATCAACAAACGCAGTGGGATGTGACGTCCCCAGAAATGAGCATATCAATGTGAAATATGCACATTTCATTAAATTGGCTTTGCATAACCACCCCAATTAAACAGGACAAATGGCACTTGCCTTTCATAAAACCAACAAGCACACAAAACCAAGACAGGATATGTTCTTCTAATAGTGTTTTTGAAAACATTAAAAGGTGTGCATGTTTGAAACTCCAAAAACCAATATAAATGTTTTCCCTGGGACTTGCTGTACCGAAATGGGAGATTTCATCTTAAGCTGTTTGTTATTTTTCATCAGGTTATATAGTGCAGTGGTGAAGTGTCCGGCCTACAAACCCAACGACTGCCGTTTGATCCCTGAGGTCGGCTTTACTTCATAAATTCAAAGAGAACATCCAATGCCCTGTCCCCCAGCGTGTACCCTCGACTTGAGCCCTGGTGACTGCCAAGCCAGCGCTAACAGTAGTATAGTCAAGAGCAAACTGTGTATAAAGGAGAATGTTGCTGGAAGCATAATGTAAGAGAATGGAGTGGTCAAACTGCTACGGTATGGGCATGGATGCCACCCATTCCCCAGGCACAGAGCCCAGTGAGCCCAAGGTACAGCGAATGGGCATGCCTACGGGTGCAAATAGGGTCACTGTACACAAGGCATGGTTTAAGACCATGCAATAGGCCCAGTGAACAGTGCACACTACAGAAGGCTAACTGGGTTTGTACATGAATCCCTCTCTCATTCATTGGATACAAAAAAACATCAGTGAGTAAATGATACTCATTCTGTAAATAAACAAATACTGGATGAATTGACAACCGAACTGGATCAGAGGTTGTCGTCTGCTTCACTTCCATACTTTGCTTGACATGGTAAAATAAGTCGAGCATTTTCTTTAAAACAAATGTAGGTCCAAAAAAAAAGGACACAAGTTCACCAAACCGAAATGAAATCAGTATCCAGTCCTTTGATTGGTGGATGTCAGCAGCACTTTAAGTGGGATGTGAAATCAAGGGGGGCTCCAAAATCGGGGTGGTGTCTCAATGTTGGACATGGGTTAAATAGTGATGGGCATGGCCTAAAGAGGGTATAGCATGACCCAAAGAATACACCATGAGAGCCTGCAAGCATGAGGTTTGGATAATTAAACATGGTCTAAGCTGGTATTGGTTGCATCCAGTCTCCATATTGTAAATTCATCTCTGTGTGGTTTGTAAATTAATCACTCTCTCGCTCAGTACAGAAAGCAATTAAACTGGGAATTCCATTGTTCACATTCTGTAAATATTTCACATATGAGGAAAGGGAGGGAGACACAAGGCACCTAAGTGTTTTCCTGGCAGTTTGCATAACACCAATCTGCATTTTGGGAACATAAGAATGACAACAGATTTTCATATTTGACAAATCTATCTTTGATAGTGCATTAAGCATGAAAACCTTCAGAGCATGTAATGCCCACTGGGCTCTCGGGTCATTGGATTTGTCACAGCAGTCACAGTAAAAGTAACATGCCTGCAAAACGCAAGCATTATACGCTTCACAGCGTTGACATGTGCACTTGAGACTTGGCTTCTCTGTTTGAGAGGAGGACAGCATCTCATTTCCCTAAATGCTTCACATCGCTCATACATCAATCGCTCAGTCCCCTCATTTACAGAGAGCCTCCTGATGCACACTGTCAGACTAGGGACAAACGCATGAGCTGCTTATGGGTTACAGAGGGAGTGTTTTTGGAGACTGCCTGGACTCAGCCCCAGCCAGCCCTTAAGGCCCTGGATGTCAGGGTGAACATATTTAGTCTGGCAGCCACCTGCGTTCAAGTTAGACAATTGTGCACAGCAATACCATTTAAAAGAGGCACATAGTACCATCTTGCAAAATGCCCTGATGTGTGTAAGGAAAGGGATTTCCATGTGGGGAAGGAAAGGGATTTCCCCCCAAATTGTTCCTTTTAAAAATATGAAACAACACAAGTAGAAACCGAGTATGCAAACATGGTTCCAGATTCAGAAAATGTAATACTGACAGGCTCCTACTCCCGGAACTATGGACGTGACAGAAATGTCCTAAAAGAATATTCAGTGAACATCGAATGTTTTTGGAAGGTTTTATGAAGTTGTATTTTGGATGGGCGGCAGGGGGTTATAACAGTTTTAAAGACCATTGTGATTTTTGGGGAATATTTAGTGAAGTTTTTTTAAAGGTGGCAGAGGACAACAAGCTTGATGGATTTGCACCAAACTTGGATGGGAGGTTGTCAAAGAGTGACATGTCCAGGGCAGGACATGCCAGAAGGTCCACCATCGACAAAGGTTCTGCTGTAGCCGCAGGACAGTCCAAGTGGGCAACGGGCTATGATTAATATTCACGGGGCATGGATATTGGCTAGGCTGCAGGCACAGTGGCAACTAGGCATGGCCTCGGGCTTTTCACAGCAGTCACTGCAGGTAGAGTCACTGTGTCTGGGATTAGGACATAGGCCATGTGCGTGCCTATGGCGAACAGTCGTTGCCGGCAGGGGCACTGCAGGCACAGCTGCTTTTGGGCATCGATGGAGGACATGTCCACTAGCAATGAAGGCAGGGTCAATGCGCCAGAGCAAGGCTGAGGCTATGCCCAGTGGGTACTGCATATATTTATTTATTTATAGCATTTATGTAACGCCCAAACTTAAAGGTATCACAGCGTTAGGGTAATTCTGGCATATAGGGTAATTCCGCATGGTACATGGCCCTTAAGCTAGACACGAGTAACATGCTCAGTGGGTACTTACCTTAGAGCAGTCGAGCATGCACACCACTCTCCAGGTATGGTCACTGTGTGTAGGGCATAGTCAAGGTCATGCTCCAGGCAAAGTGGATTCTGGCCATGGCCGCAGATCATGCCCACATAGAACTGTAGGTAGGGGCACTGCGCCCATATGAAGGCCAAATGTCATTGCAACAGTAGATAATGGTTTTGACTACAAGGTATGGTAATTGTGTCCCAGAGAGAGTGAGTGCAGGTCATGCCCAATTGGCACTGCAGTAGGGTCACTGTGGCAGGGTAAGGCTGAATGGTATGCCCAGTGGGCACTGTAAAAACCATCACTTTGCATGGTGCGCAGCCCCTATGTCATGGCTGGGCACAACACCCACCGGGTATAGCGGCAGCCCATGCCTGCTGTTAACTGCAGGTATGACCACTATGTGAGGGCATAGTCAAAGGTTATTCTCCAGGCACAGTGGCTTCAGGGCATGATCACAGATCTTGCCCACCTGGCACTGTATGTAGGGTCACTGTGCCCCAGGGAAGCTCAAAGACCTTACCCTGCAGACACTGCAATCAGGGTCACTGTGCATGGAAACAGACCATGCAGCTGCAACAGCGACTAATGGGCACAGCTACAAGGTAGGGTCCTTATGCCTCGGACAGAGTGGCTGCAGGTTATGCCCAATGGGGACTAGAGGTAAGGGCACTGTGCCAGGGCAAGGGTGAAGGCCATTCCCAGTGGGTACTTTAAAATGTGTCACTTTGAGTGGCCCTTATGACATGCCTGCTCAGAATGTCCTTTGGGTACAGTGCAGATCATATCTAGTGGTAACTGCAGGAATGATCACTGTGTGTGGGCATAGTCAAAGGTCATTCTCTAAGCACAGTGTCTGCCAGGCATGGCTGTACATCATGCCCACCTTACACTACATGTAGGGTCACTCTGTCCATGGGGAGGCTAAAGACCATGCCCAGCAGACACTTCAATCGGTTCACCAGGCTTGGAGAATGGCCAAAGACCATTCTGCTGGAGTAGTGCCCAATAGGCATGACCACAGGCTATGCCCAGTGAATACTGCGGGCAGGTTCACTGTGCTGAAGTAGGATCACAGTGCATGAGGCATGGAGGTAAGCCATGACCTAGGGCCCAGCTGACAATGCAGGAGGGATAAGTGAGTCCAAAGCACAGCTTTCGGTTATGCCCAAGTGCTGCAAATGGGGCCAATGTACATGGGGCATGTATTAATGCCATTCCATAGGCACAGTTCATAGTGGACACTGCAGGCAGGTAAATTGTGAGCAGGGCATTTACTTGTAGTTGATGCTCCAGGCATGTGGGCATGGCCAGCTGACGTTGCAGGTTTAAACACTGTTTTGACATTTTTTAATTATGCTATTTGTTCTTTCTTTTCATATATGCCTTATTCAGGTGGTAGCTCAGTGAGTTAAGGACTAAATTAATTCATGGCGCCAACACCCAGCACTTTGTCCTCTTGAGTGGAATAAATGGAGTACCATTTAATCGGGTAATATCAAAGCTATTTTTACCGTGCTTGGAAACGGGAGAAATCAGGCATGAAGCCCTAAACAAAACATGTTATAATTATTATTCTCTGCTCTATGTGTGTATTCCCACCCACAACTCTCCCTCGCGCCCCTTCTCACATCACATGAATGTTCTTTTTTATTATCAACTTTGTGTTCGAATACTAAATGTACTTTGGGCTCCATGCTGGATTCTTTCTGCTTCTAAATGCTGTAATAACCGGTGTTATTATTACCCGTATATACCGTGTAGGCACGTAGGGGCATGGTGGGTACTCGCACATGTAGACGAGGGATGGTATGAGAGCACCTCTGGTGACACCCATTTTTACCTTGGAGAAGGCAACTATAATACTCCGATCCAACCTCTAGATGACGGAATGTGTACAGCATGTGGCACTAAAAAGATTCACATGCCCAGAACAGGTGCTTTTATTAAATTCCTAAAATGTGCCTCTATGCATGGCACCAGAGCACCCTGTCCCCCACAGTAAGGTCGGGCCCCCCACGTTCTTATAGGCAAATGAAGGATTTGAAGGTCCATGGCCTTACTTGACATGCTCAGAAGTGCATGCAAGATAAAGTATATGAGAAAAGGGTGTGCCTGCTTGTGCTTGCTTACACTGGGTTTGCACCGCTGATAATATGTTACTGATATCCTCACCCAAGATAGATATCATGGACCTTCACTCCCTTCGAGAAAGCTGCTTAAATTAAGATAACTCCTCCAGATTGCATGGTCTTACCTGGGTTGTGAAATGCTGGACTACTGTAAGCACAAATGTGTTACCTCCTTAACAATCGTAATCTACATACCCTCACTAAAACTTCGTGCCATGAGGCATCAACTCCCATCTTGCACTCCCTATTTCCGCCTAACTAATCCATCATTTATAAAAACAGGGACCAGGGTAGAGGGAGGAGGAGTCATCGTTATTTGTCAACACTCATGAGAAGGGCCAAACCATCACTCTCCATCGACATGCCAGGCCTTGGTTTGCTGCTGGTACATATCCACCCATTGAAGCAAACCTCCATGACTGGTGTGATTGGATACATCCCCGCTAAAGTCTCCCTGGGGGATCTGTCTGTGTTCAAATCACTTCTCACTCAAGCGCATCCCGCTTGCCTAGTTTCTCGGGGAAATACTTCTTTTGCTCCTTGAAGAACATAATAAGAGAGGGCGCTCTCTTTTTCCCCTCCTTCTGGTCTGAAAGGTGGTGTTTTGGATTGCAACTGCCTACTCATTCCACCCTAAGCTATGGCACTGTGGCGCCAGGCAAATAGTGCAAGGCTATGGCACTGTGGCGCCAGGCAAATAGTGCAAGGCTATGGCACTGTGGCGCCAGGTAAATAGTGCAAGTGCAAAGCTGGATATTATTCTTAATTCCCTGACCCCTAAAAAAGCAATAGCCAAGCCAAGAGTTGGAGATAAGGCCTCCGTCAGAGGGTAACATTATCGGAATCTTTACTGCCAAAGAAGCCCTTTCCTTGGAACGAATCCTGTCAGCATCTGACAATGATATGATATAAGTCATTTATGACATGCCTGTACACAAGTGTTTCTAGGCGTGACAAGACAAGGGAGGGAAGACAGAGGGAGGACAAAACAACCGATCTTACTAGGCGTTGTGTCATTCAGATCATGCAAGCGCGAAAGGCAAAATACAGGGGGGGAGGGAGAAGGGGGAAGTGCCAGGGAGAGGTAAAGGGAAGTGCAATAAGGGCAGCATTGCTCTGAGTAAGTGCAGCCAGGGCAGCACAGCTCTGGGTAAGTGCAAGGAGGCAGGGGACTGTAGAGTTACAGTTACAGCCCCTAAGTGTGCGGTAATCCCGGAGGCAGTGCAGGGGGGACTGGTCGTGGAGGAACCTGGTACCCAGTGGGACTCTGAGGGTAACCAGTCCACCAGTCAGTGCAGCAGAAGCATGGGAGAGAGAGAGTGAAAGCAGAGGTGAAAAGGAAAGTCTTGAGCAGTTTCCGGAACTTAAGGTGGTCTGGCACAAGTTTGAGAGGAGCAGTGAGGCCGTTCCAAAGAGAGGCACCGGCAGAGGAGAGAGACCCACCCCCCACTCTCTGTCTAAAGAAGTGTCTGACCCTCAGAGAGCTAGAGGGGGCTGAGCGAAGGGCTCGAAAAGGAAGATGTTTTGGAAGTGAGAGTTGGATGTAGTGTGGGCCCCGGCACCAGAAAGCCTTATGGACGATGCAGAGAGATATGGTCCCTCGGCTTGAGGCCAAGGACAAGTCTCGCAGTCCTGTTCTGGATTAGTTGAGAGGGCAGAGGGTAGGTGAAGGCAGATTGAGAAAGAGGCAGTTGCAGTAGTCCAGCCTAGAGAGAACCAGAGCTCTGGAGACAGTGAGCTTCTGGGGGAACTTGAGAAAAGGAAGAATACCTATAAGGAGGAGCAGCTGGTAGTGGGCTTTCTTGGCAAGGTCCGTGATTTGAGGAGAAAAGGAGAGAGTGGAGTCGAAGATGGCTCCAAGTTTTGTGCCTCAAAGGAATGCAAAAGAAGAGGGACCATGGAGGGCGGCCAGAGTGAGAGAAGTAAAGCAGAAGCAGTGGTACAATTGAAAAGGTTCTTAGTCTTACTGGCATTAAGGGCTAGATCGTTGGAGGTACACCAATCCTGAATCGTGGATAGACAGTCGGGAATGAGTGAAAGAAGAGAGGAGGCTGAGGGGAGCCTGAAAGAGAGCTGAGTGTCATCTGAATAAGACTGAAAGTTAGAGGAGAAGGTAACGATAAGGTGGTCCAAAGGGGCCAAGTAGACATTGAAGAGCCAAGATGAGAGGTTATAGCCCTGGGACCACCACATGTGGAGAGAGAGGTGGTGGAGAGAAAGGATGGGGGTTGGGCCTGGGAGGGTCAGTCCAGGAGTGTCAAAAGAGAAATTATATCATGCCTCCTATTGCAATAAATATATGTATATTGGCCTACGCCAAGCTGCTCGAATGTCGCTTGCGAAAGAATCCGTGTTGCAAGGTCCTGACCTTAAAATCAATGTAAGCCGCCATTTTAGGTCAATCTGCCATTTTAGGATTCGCTTTGTAAAGTCACCCTGTGAGTTAAAATGATGGACGATGTCATTCCAAAAATACAACATGGCCGTCTTAACCTCTGTACATAGCTAATATATAACTTGCCTGCAGGTCACTTGTTGAGGTCGTGAACTGCAACCTTGTCCTTCGTTGACCTGTGTGTAAGGGATTACTCGTGTAAAGAAACTAATCCACGAGTATACTATAAAAACAATGTATTCAAATACTGAGCATAGAACACTTGTTTAACCACATTCTATTAATGTTTAAGAAGACTAACATGGAAAATCCCAGAATACACAGTTGCTGTATAGGCTTGTTGATACATGTATTAAAAGCGAACCAGTTATATGCAGATGTTCGAGACTTGGCATGAACCCTAGATCGGTGATGTATTAAGTGGAATATTAACCCGACATGGGGCTGGACATCATGCTCACAAAATGTATAAAAAGCCAATGCATTCTAATGTACAGGGTCTATCACTGAACACACTGAACCACGCTGGAGTTTGTTGTGTTGTACTGAGGGCCGATAGCTATCTGATTTTGCTCTGTTTTTGTAACTGGATTCAGTATAAAATAAAGTACTTTGTATGTTCCTTTGTAACCCGTGTTCGGTGTATTTCCTTTTGGGGTACTCAGCCTCGATATTTTGATTTTGTTTTCACAGTTGGCGCCCGAATAGGGACCCTCAAGATTGATGCCAGATTATTGAAGGTTTACACACGCTATCCGACCGGGATCGGACGGGGTACCAAAAGGGGTCCCACTGAATGAGATGCGACACCTCAGCAGCGCTGCACGACCCAATCCCTGGATGATTAGCTTGTGGTCTGAGATGGCATCTTGACGAGGGTCCACTTATCGAGGCGGGCAGATTTGCCGAAATCAGCATACACAAGGTAAGATTAGTTATGTAAGATTCTTTGAAATCCGATCGGACCTCCTTAGGTTTGTTCAGGTGAGTCGTAACCCGACTCTTAATTCAACCCTGAAAATTTGAATTTGGCGCATTGTATCTGCAGACACAATTATTGACCAGGTAACACCAATAATTTGATATGCCTGGGAAATGTTCTACTTGCTTCAGTGCATTATTCCGCAGTGCTAGACAATCTTTGGAATTTAGCCGTCCCGCACCACAGGAGGGGTCACCGGCATGTACTATGTACTGTAAGCATGGCATTGGAAGTATAGTATTTAATGACATTTGGCACAGACAAACCAGACATGCCTCCGAACTTCAGTGGCCAATCAATGGTAGTTTTGAAATCCCTCGTATTGAGTATTTAAAGTCAATTCTATTAAAGAAAAAGGCTGGACCTGCAGCATTTGATGTTTTGCAGAATTGGAAAAAAGAAGCGTTGCAACAACTTAAAGGTAGAGAAAAGCATGCGCGCCGTCATAAGACGAACGCCGATAAAGCATTATTGTATGACCAAGATAAACATTCCGAATCGACTAGGAATATGGATAGGGCTTTCTCACTTGGAATTAAAAAAATATATCCTTCCAAAGACCTCCATGCTTCCGATGAATATATAGATAAATTGTTAAATGAACGAAGGCCTGGTGCCTCTGCGCCACCTCCGTATGTTCCTATTCTTGCTGCTGTGCCTCTTCCTCCTGTTATTCCTGCTCTACCTACTGTTGTTCCCGTTGGTCCTGCTCCTCCTAATGTTCCCCTTCCTCCAGATCCTCCACCTCTTCTTATCGCACCAGTTACAGTACCTCCATTGAATTTGCCTGCTCCCTCTCTTCCAAGTGGTCCTGAGCCGCTTGTAATCGATCGAGGTGCAGGGTCAAAGGTTGTCACTCGCAATACTGTACTACCGGAGAAGAAACGTGAGTTAATTGCATGGGCTAAGTATTGTATGGAGAAGGATGATCAAGCTAATGTTTTTGCCACACTTTGTAATATGGATAATTTTCCTGAGAAAAATGTTTTTATTGAAGGTTTAGGGATTCAGTTATGTGTAATGTGGGGAAAATTAAATAATACAGATCTCCCGCAAGGGTTAAGGGATCTAAATACTTTAGCGTTTTCTAGAGACACTGTGGAGAAAGTAAATGAGCATGTTGAGAGGTTATTTGAGTATAGAAAGGAGTCAGAATGAGGATGACGAGGAGGAAAGTATGTATGAACAGAAACGATTCCTTCCTTGTCGTAAATCGATATCTGAGGAAGCACAAATTTGTACGAAGGACGAGCTTAGATGGATTTCGGATATGTCGATAACTCCAGTTGAAGTATATGACACATATAGTCAGTATACGCCAGAAATGCAGAGGAAAGTGATACAGGTAATGATAGAGTACCTACAGGATGATTGTGTAAAAATAAAGATTAGTTGTCCCACAGAGTTATTGAGTATTTACAAGAGAGCTTTTTCACTTGACACTTCGTCGACTGGTTTAGCGCTCGATTTAGCTCTGTTGCTTAGTAAGCGTTCGGAGTCACCTACTTCTCAGTCGCCTATGAGAGAGGTTCCTCCGACATTTGTCCCGAAGTTTGAGATTGTGGCCGATGTTGCACGAAATATAGTCGCTATGGACATTCCTGCACATTATGTATCACAGTTCGTTCACGTCCCGTTCTCAAGACAGGAAGTGAATACTACTCGGCAATCTATTCCTGATATTAGAAAAAATCTGACAGGATTCTATAAAGAAATAGAGTCCTTCTTGCAATCCTCAGTATTCACCTTAGGCGATATCGATTTGTTATTCCCTGTACTCCTGCCCGTAGATTTGTGGAAACAAGTTAGAACTATAAACAACGTGCCAGGGTTGGGAGATACATGGGTAAATATAACTAGACTCGATAGAGAAAGGCCAGCTGGGGAAAGACCGCTTCACGTGATATTAACTTTGCCTGATAGAATCATTGCTAAATTGAAAAATATAATTCCAGAGAAAAGAATTATATGGGACAAACTTACGGCCTGTGTCCAAGGAAAGTCTGAGGGTGCTACCGAGTTCTTTAATCGGTTCGAACAGGTATTCTCGGATTTCAGTGGACAAGACCTAGGCACAGAGTCTGGGAAAAGGTTATTTGTGGACACATTTGTGCGTGGATTGCTGCCTGACATCCAGTCACAAATTATGTCTTCTGAGAGCGCTTGGCAGGCGAAATCGCAATCAGAAATACTGCACATGTCTCAGTACTACGAGAACCGTGTCAATAATGAAAATGATAGAGTTTAAAAACGAAAAGGTGATTTGAAAACTAAAGTGCTATTGCAGCACATTGTTAGAGGCCCCAGAGTGGGTAGTTCTCAGATTAGAGGTCAGTATGTCCCGCAAGGAAATGTGCCCTTGGGTCCTGTGAACATTAACCAGTGTGCTTATTGTCGTCAAGAGGGTCATTGGCGAGCACAATGCCCCGTCCTTCAACAAAGGTCAAATAATACATTCGGAAATATGGGTAGACGATCCAGAGGTCGCCCGGGTGTAGGGGGCCCTGGTACAGGTCAGTTTACACAGGATCCTCAGCAACCTTTCTCGCTGGATAATCAGATTTTGAGTGTGGACACCAGGAACATATTTGATCATCCTTCCGCTGCATATTTATCTGAAGAGCTCCCTTTTGATGACATTCTGTTTCGTTAGGATTGCCCGAAGCAGGGTTTGGAACCTACACCTATTCCCGTCAATCAGAAAGGTCCCTACGTTGAAATGGTGGTGGGAAATAGCAAACATCACTTTTTGATAGACACTGGAGCACAGAAGTGTTCCATTGATTATTCACGGGTTCCAAACATTCCACTGTCAGGACAAACCAATGTTTCTGTAGGGTTTTCTGGCACCCCAGTTGTTTGTCTGGTTTCTTCGCCGGTACCTTCACCATTAGATCGGAAGAATGCTTCAGTGCCTTCAAGGCCAAAGCAAAAGCCTGGCTCTTCAATCAGTCCTGAAACCTTGACTGCTTATGTGTCTGTAATGTGCCTGCGCTAATCTTTAATCTGTAATTTATGTATATAGCTGTATGTTCTGAATACTTTGCACTGTACCTATAGTTTGAATATATGTATGCTTGCTATGTAACCTGTCTAAGATGCACCCTGATGCCTCTGGGCCTGAGGGAGTGCGCTACAAATAAACAAATACAAATACAAATACCTATTTCTTTGGGTCCCTTTACGGACCACTGTCCATTTCTGTTGACTTCGAATTGTGGAGAGAACTTGCTGGGGTTGAATCTGTTAAAAAAATTAAATGCAGTGATTTATTGTTCTTCTGATGGAGTGCGCTTGACGATTTCACCACAGCATTTTTCTGTCTCGGAATTCTTGACTAGACCTTTGCCGCCAGAATTCATTAATGTACCAGAGAGCTTGTGGGCTATCGACAACAATGATGTCGGTGTTTTACAGATTGAATCCATTAAAGATAGTTTCGAAACACGGAATTGAGATGCCACGCATTCCCCAGTATAAGATTTCAGTTGAGGGCGAGCAAGCTTTGAAATGCATTGTTTCCGATTTTGAGCATCGCGGGGTGATTGAAGAAATTTCAGGGAGTTTGGGTAATAGTCTGATTTTACCCATGTAAAAGAAAGGCGATAATGCAATTCCATTCCCTTTCATAATTGATTTACGTGCCATTAATAAAGTCGTCGCTTCACAATTTCCAATTGTGCCTGATGTGACGACAATCCTAACCATGATTCCAGCTACAGCTACTTACTTTAGTGTGGTGGAGCTAAAGAATGCTTTCTTTAGTATTCCTATACAGAAGGCTAGTGGATACTAGTTCACGTCCACCTTAGGGGGACGCTCGTTCACATTTACTCGTGCACCTCAAGGGTACACAGAGAGTCCTAGCATTTATAGTAGGGCTTTGAAAGAACAACTTGATACCCTTGAATTGCCCTCGACCTGTACATTGCTTCAGTACGTTGATGACTTGCTTTTAGCTGCTGACTCTGAGAGCGCCTGTAAGGAGGGCACTGTGTTATTGCTTATTCATCTAGCTAAGCATGATCAAAAAGCTTTGCTTAAAAAATGTCAATATTGTTGCCAGGAGGTCGCCTATTTAGGCTATCTCCTGTCAAAGGAGGGAAGAAGATTGACACCTGAAAGACTAAAACACATTTCTGGCATGTCTGTCCCAAATACACAGAAGGAAGTTAGAGCCTTGATAGGTATGGCTTCTTACTGTAGGTTGTGGATCCCAAATTTTTCACTAGTGATCAAACCGATGTTGGCTTTGACAAAGAAGGGCAATTCTTCGCCATTGCCATGGAACGTGGAACACCAGCAATCATTTGACTTGCTTAAGACTGCATTATGCTCTGCACCAGTTTTGGGCACACCAAACTATGAAAAGGCCTTTGTGTTGTTTGTGCATGAATGTGATGGATGTGCTTTGGCTGTATTAACGCAGGAACATGGAGGGAAGAATAGGCCGTGCGGTTACTTTTCTTCCGCCCTTGATCCTGTTGCATGCACTTTGCCAAGATGTTTGCGAGCTGTCGCTGCTGCTGCATCTGTAAAACAGAGTGAGGGAATGGTCCTAGGCCATGATCTAATCCTGATGGTGCCTCACTCTGTAGATGTTCTACTGAACCGAACTCAAACGCAACACCTCACTTCTGCACGGTTGACAAGATATGAATTGATATTGTTTGCTCCTCACATTCAAATTAAGAGGTGTTGTGTTCTTAATCCGGCTGAACTCCTACCTTACCCGCAAGATACTACTTGCGGCGATGAAGGGTCACATGATTGTCTGTATA
This sequence comes from Ambystoma mexicanum, assembly GCF_040938575.1. Lineage (NCBI taxonomy): Eukaryota > Metazoa > Chordata > Amphibia > Caudata > Ambystomatidae > Ambystoma > Ambystoma mexicanum. Next base: position 534,562,358 of record NC_090926.1, read on the forward strand.
CTACCGAACAAGAGACAAAGGGTAGAATTGATTTGAAATACACTCCTTTGGATAATCCGCAAGGAGAACTGTTTTGTGATGGCTCCTGCTTCAAACTTCCAGATGGTACATCCACAGCTGCTTATGGAATCACCACATTAAGCACGGTTGTAGAAACTAAGAGAATCACACATAATTCTGCGCAGGCCGCAGAGATTATAGCATTGACCCGAGCTTGTGAACTTTCCGAAGGGCTTGCAGTAAATATATATACTGATAGTCAGTATGCCTTTGGGGTGGTTCACAACTTTGGGAGACTTTGATCAGAGAGAGAGGGTTCCTAACTTCACATGGCACCAAAATCCAACATGGCTCCCTAATAGTACAACAACTCTCGGCGCTTGCGCTCCCTACTCAGTTAGCAGTTATGAAATGTGCAGCACATCGAAAGGTTACAGATGATATAGGGAAAGGGAATGCTTTCGCTGATTAGATAGCTAGACAAACTGCTACAGATCTCTTTACGGAGATGTACATTTCAAGGGAGACTGTAGATGCTTATGCAATGGATGAGGGTGTCGGGTCTGTATGGGATATCCAAGCTGATGCCACTTTAGAAGAATCCAAAAGGTGGGCTGAAGGCTTGGGGAAACTTGATGATGACGGCGTTGGGTGGATATAGTGGAAGGGAAATGGCTACTCCCTGAGGCGCATGTAATGATGATGGTCATCATGGCCCATGGTCCTACGCATGTATGTGCCCAGAAGATGACAAAAATGTTAGAGAAAGTTTGGGTAAATGACAACATTTTCAAAAATTGCCCAGCGCTACGTCCAGGATTGCATGATTTGCCTACAATACAATGCGGGAAAGGGGACAGTAACTCTGAGGGGATGTTTTGGGGCACCCTCTGTTCCCTTCGAAGTGATCCACTTTGATTTTATTGAAATGGAACGATGTGATAATAAAAAATATGTGCTGGTGGTTATCTGTGCTTTTAGTAAATGGGTTGAGGCTTTCCTTGTTAAAGTTGCTACAGCCATCACTACTGCAAAAATCATGTTAAGGGAATAATTCCCGCGGTTCGGGCTACCAAGAGTTATCTGGTCGGACAATGGTCCAAATTGTGTCGCTGCTGTAATTCTGCTGATATGTACGGCATTACGAATTGACAAACCTTTCCATTCGCCCAGACATGCTCAGAGCGCCGGACTAGTAGAAAGACACAACGGTATCATTAAGAACAAGCTTGCTAAGACGTGTGCCGGCACCAAACTAAAATGGCCGGATCCCTTACTGATCGTGTTGTTATCCATGCGTACAACCCCTCAAACTAAGACTGGGCTGTCTCCATTTGAGGTGGTAATGGGGAGACCTGCCAATATTTGGAACCTTCCTAAATGCAATTCATTGAGAAATGTTGAAAATGTATTACATTCAGATTATTGCAGCCAGTTGACTAAAAACCTGTATTTGATTTATCACCAGGTACGAGAAGCTTTACCTGTGTGATACGAGGGCCCCGTCCACAGCATATGGCCTGGAAGCTGGGTGCTCGTGAAAGCATTTGAGCACTCTTCCTGCCTTGCGCCTCGCTGGCGTGGGCCGGTCCAAGTCCTGTTGGTCACCCAGACAGTGGTGCGGGTCTCTGGGAGAAAGAACTGGATACACGCGTCTCACGTCAAGAAACTTCCTCACCCTGTGCCACACGTTACAGAAAAAACAGAACCCCTCGCTAATGCTGCAACCAACGATCCTAAAGCAGTAAGTAGCACTGAGAGTGTGTCGGAGAATCTCTCTGAGCCCGTGAGGCTTGGGGAAGCTGCCATTTTGTCTCCACACTCTCTAAAAGTTTTGCATCCGGAAACTGCTATTTCAGATTCGGCATCTTCACTTGTTTCTGACACGTTGCTTCCAGCAGGAAGTGACAACATATTGTTTCCGGACCAATCAGGGAAAAGTAAGGTACAATCTGCGTCCAAGAAAATAGACTTATGGCACAGTTTTGCTGTGCATCTGATAGACTTACGGCACGGTTCGGCTGCGTGTTTGAAGAAGGAAAGGATAATCAAGGGCTTGTTTTTGCCCAAATTTGAGAAAGGGGATTCTGTTGGCTAGGGTTGTGGAAGGACTAAGAAGTCGCTCGACCTAGGGGTCGCCAGCAATGAACATTGGGGTATCCGTTTGAAGACTACAAAGCCTGCTACCGCTACCGCTCGTATGGTACTTGGAAATAAGGGGGTGACCAACCGGGACAATGGACAAAATGCCTGGGCCCCGAAAATGTATTGCTGTATTTTTATAATGATATTTGGGTTTTTAATAGTCGCTGCCTTAGGATTGTGGTACCTTGAGGAAACTCATTCTTTAGAACTTTTGTTACCTACTGAAAGTACACCTATTGTTCCTACTCCCTTTGTACATTTGCATACTCTATCCCCTAGGGACTCTCAGCACAGACAAAGGTACCACAATAACACTCCACTACTTATCATGAATGCTACACATGTCATTTTTAATAAGTCTAACTGTTGGTTTGCTCACATTTACCGCAACACGGGGATAAGGGGCTAGGTTGGTATATTCATCCTTTACCTATGACAACTGCTTGCTATGCTTCTCTTAGAGCACTGTTCTTTAGTCAATGGAATGATAGCATCTCAGGGAACTTTGATGGCACTAATTTGCACTAATGAATAGTTTTGAGAAACGTGTTTTGACTCCCCTGGGATGCTCGCTTTTCGCAAACAGGAGTAAACCTAATGTTGCTTCTATTAGGCCTTCTGATAAACTGTCTCATCCTTTCCAATCTTTGATTTCCTTTAAGATGGCTCCAATAGGCAATAAGGATGACATTCCTCCTTCTTACACTGTTAATCATAGCCCCGATTCAGTTTCTTTTTGCATACAGAGGAATGGAACTCAGTCAATGGGAGATTTTCTAGGTTGTGCCAACGTTGCAAATTTGACTGGGGAAAACAGACCTTTGTATGTAGGCAAACCTGTCTACTTTGTCTGTGGTAATGTAGCATTGACGTTAGAACAGAAGGCGATAAGACTAGTAGCACTTCAAAACCGGATGGCATTAGATGTCATTCTGGCTGAACGTGGTGGAGTGTGTAAACCATCTTCAAGGCAATACAGATTCTGCACGTCCTTAGTTCTGAAGTACATGTTCCCGAGGGAAACTGGGATCTTAGCGCTTGGTTCTGGGACTTCTTGCGATCTTGGGGTTGGAAGGTACTTTTGGTCTTGCTAATTATTTTGGGAATCCTGTTGTTTCTTTGTTGCTGTATTCAGTTTCTACCTAGTATGTGTTCGATACTAGGGGGATGTTGTGCACAAGCGATAGGTTCGATAGGACATAGAGTGTATGCCCCAGATAAAACTTCCAAAGAATATGAGTTGAAAGACATTTTAGCAAATGACCTAATGGCAATAGATATTTCCGACAGTGATTCAGGGTGCATGGACGATGATGCATGGAGTTATTTGCAAGGAGATCCAAAGTAGTTTTAGCACTTGGCATAGGCCAAAAGGAGGGTTTGTCAAAAGAGAAATTATATCGTGCCTCCTATTGCAATAAATATATGTATATTGGCCTACGCCAAGCTGCTCGAAAGTCGCTTGTGAAAGAATCCGTGTTGCAAGGTCCTGACCTTAAAATCAATGTAAGCCGCCATTTTAGGTCAATCTGCCATTTTAGGATTAGCTTTGTAAAGTCACCCTGTGAGTTAAAATGGTGGACGGTGTTATTCCAAAAATACAACTTGGCCGTCTTAACCTCTGTACATAGTTAATATATAACTTGCCTGCAGATCACTTGTTGAGGTTGTGAACTGCAACCTTGTCCTTCGTTGACCTGTGTGTAAGGGATTACTCGTGTAAAGAAACTAATCCACAAGTATACTATAAAAACAATGTATTCAAATACTGAGCATAGAACACTTGTTTAACCACATTGTATTAATGTTTAAGAAGACTAACATGGAAAATCCCAGAATACACATTTGCTGTATAGGCTTATTGATACATGTATTAAAAGCGAACCAGTTATATGCGGTTGTTTGAGACTTCGCATGAACCCTATATCGGTGATGTATTAAGTGGAATATTAACCTGAAGTGGGGCTGGACATCGTGCTCACAAAATGTATAAAAAGCCAATGCATTCTAATGTACAGGGTCTCTTACTGAACACATTGAACCACGCTGGAGTTCGTTGTGTTGTACTGAGGGCCGATAGCTATCTGATTTTGCTCTGTTTTTGTAACTGGATTCAGTATAATATAAAGTACTTTGTATGTTCCTTTGTAACCCATGTTCGGTGTATTTCCTTTTGGGGTACTCAGCCTCGATATTTTGATTTTGTTTTCACAGGAGGAAGGAGGACAACCACTCCAGGGCCTGATCCATGATGCCCATGTTTTTGATGAGTTGATTGATCAGGATGGGGTTTACCATGTCAAAAGCAGAAGAAGGTTCAAAGAGGATGAGGATAGAAGGAAGGCTTGAATCAAGATTTGTGAGCAGATCTTCATGGGTTTTCAGGAGAGCAGTTTCCATGCATCTGTCTGCTCTGAAGCCAGACTGACGGTCATGGAGACGACCAACAGATTCAATGTGAAGAGTAAGCTGGGAGATGGCTAGCATTTCCAGGAGTTTGGCCAGGAAAGGAGTGATAGAGATCCGACAATAGTTTGCCAGACAGGTAGGATCGGCAGTAGGCTTATTAAGGAGGGCTTGCACAAGGGAGTTCTTGAGGAGAGAGGGGAAAGTTCCAGTGGCAAAACAGTGATTGCAGAAATCAGCCAAGGCTGGAGCGAGGGTGTCAATATGGTCATAGATCGGACTTGTCTAGAAACCTCGTCCGATGTAGTCGGAGAGAAAGGGGAAAAAGGAGGAGAGGGTGAGGTGGCCAAAGGGGGCTGAGAGAGGTAGAGTGAGAGGAAGAAGATAGAGAGGACAGGATGCCTGAGTTTTAGTGGTGAAGTGAGAAGCCAGAGCCATACAGAGGGCCTGGGAGGGAACAGGAGAGTTGGAGACTGCAGAAGGATTGGCCAGCTCCTTGCAGATTTTAAAGAGTTCAGCCATGTTGTTAAAGGCCACAGAGATGCGGGTACTGATGTGTGCGCTCTTCTTGGAAAGGACAGAGAGTCTATATTGCATTTGGAGCAGACAGTAGGCCAGTTTGTCACAAGATGCGCCCAATGCCCTCCACTTCCTCTCAGCCACCCTACACTTGTGTTTCCGGGTGGCATGGTTGGAGTCATACCAATAGTTGCACTTGGAGGTAGACTTCAGCTGGATTCTCATGACAGGGGTAAGGATGTCCAGAGTATTGGAGATAGAAGATGCAGGTTAGAGAGGGCTGTGTCAGAGTGTGAGTCAGCCGCATGCATAGGAGGAGCATAGAAAGTAGCAGCAAAGGCATCCACTGACACACGCTTTATGGGCTGACTGATCGAGAAGGTATGTGACAGTGCTGGGGTGTGCTTGGGCCGGGGGACAGATAGCATCAGGCTTGAGGAGAGCAAAAAGTCCAAGAGAGAGGAGAGGTGAGAGGTTTCAAGAGGGGGATGTCTGAGGAGATGAGAACATCCAAGGTATGCCCAGCAGAGTGTGTCAGACCAGGGGGTAGAATGGAAAGAGAAAGAGTGTCGCAGAGGTTGTGGGAGAACCCCGAGGAGGGATTAGAAGCATCCAGGTGGATGTAGAGGTCTCTGAGGAGAAGTTGAGAGGTAGAGGCAAGGAGAGAAGAGGAGAGGTCAGCCCACTCTGAGAGGAAGAGGGCAACCTGGCCATGTGGCCTGTAGATGGTGGCCACAGTCAGAGATAGGCCAGGAGAGATAGAGAGCCTGCAGACCAGGCATTCAAAGGAGGATTAGGCCTGCATTGGAATGACAGAAGATGGGACCCACTCCGGGAAGGTCAGAGCTACTCCACCTCCATGACGGTTGGTTCCGGGTTCGGAGACGATCTTGCAGCCATCAGGGAGGATAGTGTCAAGACTTGTGACAGAGTTGGCCGTGAACCATGTCTTGGTGAGAGCAAGGACATTCAGGTCAAGTTCTTCAAGAGGTGGCAGATGTTAGAGGTTTGTTTGACAGCAGAGCGAGAGCAACGTGGAGCAGGTTACCACATTTGAAAGACTTCCGTGGAGGGGTACAGGCTAGAGTTCCACCCTCCGAAGTGGTGGAGGAGCCCAAAGTTTGCAGAGGTGGTAGAAGGCAGTGGCAAAGTAGCCAGAGAGGAGGAGGAAGGTGCCAGAGAGGTAGCAGAAGAATGAGGTGGTGGAGGAGCCAGAGAGGTGCTGGTATGAGTAGCAGGAGAAGAAAGTGAATTGATAAATGCGGGAGACGCATATTGAAAAGGAGGAGATTGGTCTGAGGGTCCTGGACCAAGATGGTGCCATTCAGGTGGACATTGATGATGGTCTTGGAGGAGTGGAAGGAGGCTAAGATAGCCTCCCACCTTGTGCCACCAATGGGAGAGGAAGGGACAGGGGAGAGAACCAAGACCATATGAGGGATCCATTGGTCTGGAGAGGGAACAACAAAGAGGATGTCGGTGAGAATCTGTCTGGAGGAAGCACTGATGTAAGTATCAGCAATAGGGAGGCCAGGGTTGGAGATCAGAATGTCCCTCTTAAACATCTTCCTTCCAGACTTAGTGAGAGGGATAGGATATGAGATATAGTAGCAGTTAGAGAAGCTGGGAGGGAGGGAAAGCACCATAGAGGGTGTAAGGAGGAAGGTAGGAGTGGAGGGGGTGAAAGAGAGCAGAAGAGACAACTCAGCCATGCACAGCGCAGTAAGCACAGAGGGTGGGAGCGATGAGGGTCATACAGTGGGGAACACACAGTAAGGGCAGAGAGGAGACACATACCAGTACAATGATACCCCCAGTGGGGTGGGGACACGAGAGTGGGAGAGAGCCTAATGGGTCGTAGTTCACAGTTCAACAGTAACCAACAATGCAAAACCACCCAAATTTGACTTTCCTAAAAAGAGGGAAAAAAGCCTAGTTATGAACACAGCGGCAGGGCAAAACCACGCAAATTCGACTTTCCTCAAAAGAGGGGAAAAAGGCCTAGTTATAAACACAGCAGCAGTGCAAAACCACCCATATTCGACTTTCTTAAAAATAGGAAAAAGGCCTAATTATAAACACTGCAGTGGTGCACTGCGACTATCCAGGGAGAATAAAAGTGTGGCTAAACACAAACAATTAACTGAGGTGAAAAAGGGTGGTGAGGTAAACAAAAGGAATCTTTTGAAGGGAGAGTCAGTTAGTGGAGTACAGTGAGTGTTGCTACCCTAACCGCATCTACCTGGTTCGTAGCAGCAGGTAGGCGACTGCAGGCTTCTTGCTTCCCCAGCTGACACTGGCAGACACCATTAGGTGCTGCTTCAGTGAAGATGCCCTTAGCCTTGGAATCCTTGGCCGCATGGGGCTGCCGCAGGCAGTGGGGCTGCCCTGATGGAAGCACTGAAGAAGAGTATCCAGTTAGAGGTCAGGGGAGGGCTGGGAGGGAGGAGGGGAACCATGAAGGGAAGGGAACAGGAAAGAGCTGCGAGGCGGTGGGCACAAGTCAATTTAACCAACGCAATGAATTACAATTTAGGAATGGGAGCGCTGCTGGAAAGCACTCACCCGATCTGCATCAGGAAAGAACTGAGGCCACGCTTAGTGCCGGCGAAGGCACTCCAACAGTGTAATACAGCATGGGCAGGCGCCCAATCAGGGGTCAAGGGAGGGTTGGGAGGCGGGCAGGAGGCAGGAGGGGATCCAGGAAGGGAAAGGAACAGGAACAAATCACGAGTTGGCGGCCACAAGTCAATTCAACTAACACAAGAAATTACAATTTAGGAGCAGGAGCGCTATTGGAAAGAACTCACCCGATCTGAATCAGGAAAGAATGGAAGCCACGTTGAGTGCCGGCGAAGGCACTTCAACAGTGTAACGCAGCACCGGCGTGTGCCCAATCAGGGGTACGGGATGAGGTTTTTAGGCGAGTAGGAGAGAGGAGGGGAACTGGGAAGGGAAGGGAAGAGGGACAAGCTGCGAGGCAGCGGGCACAAGTCAATTAAACAACTAAATACATTTACAATTTAAGAATGGGAGCACTGCTGGAAAGCACTCACCTGATCTGCATCAGGAAAGAACTGAGGCCATGCTGAGTGCCGGCGAAGGCACTCCAACAGTGTAATGCAGCACGGGCAGACGCCCAATCACTGGTCAGGAGAGGGGTGGGAGGCGGGTAGGAGCGAGGAGGGGAACCAGGAAGATAACAGGAATGAGCCACGAGGTGGCAGGCACAAGCCAATTCAACATATGCAATACATTACAATTCAGGAGAGGGAGCGCTGCAGGAAAGCACTCACCTGATCTGCATCAGGAAAGAACTAAGTAGAACAGGAAGGGAACGGGACAGGAACGAGCTGCGAGGTGGTGGTAACAAGTCAATTCAACCAATGCTATTTTAGGAGCAGGAGAAACTTGAGGAACACTCTTTCTGCTACTGATGCACAAAAATGTGGCTCCATAACTATTGAGCAGTCATACCTTACCCCCTCTCAATGGTCGCCTCTCTGTCTTTCCCCTTCTCTATGGCCACTATGCTTTCTTCCATCAAGCCCACTTCCTTAGTATCTGACCCCATTCCTTCCTCAGTCATCTATCATTTCCCTGCCCTTTTTGCATGGATCATCCTGTTTCAAACATAATCTGATCGCCCCCTTCCAAAAAAAAGACTGGCATAGATTGTCCCACACCTGGGTCCTATCAACCCACTACCATCCTACAAACATCTGGAATCCCTGGTAGCCCACCTATCGCTACAATTCATTATGAGCCAATCCGGACTTGATCCACTCCAATCTGGGTTTTATCCTGGACATGGGACTGATTTAGGTTTGGTGACACTATGGGATGATGAGCTGCATGGGAAAGCAATGCATTTCTGCCTGTTAGACCGCGGTGTGGCCTGCCACGTGGTGGACAGCATGTGGGCTCAGTGTCCTTCCTAGTCATGCAAGCAGTCAACTGATTCATATCCTTTTTATCTGGCAAGAATCAACATGTCCACTCGGGTCCACACAATGCTTTGTCCTTCCCTCTCACTTGTGAGGCACCCTAGGTGTCCCCCCCTTTCTCCTTTTCTTTATACATGCATCTCTGGCTCCTCTTCAGTCGCCCTAGCAACTACAATATCAGCTGTCATTCATTTTTAGAGGGTTCGTATATCTATATCCGAATAGCTCTCTTTCCATCACAACCTGCCACACCGGACACATTTCCCGATGCCATATGCACTTGGGTGTCCCAGAACTGACTCCCGCTCAATCTGTCCAAGACCAACACCATGGCGGTCATTACAACCTTGGTGCTAAGTGCACCAACTTTACCACCATGGTGTAAACTACGTTTACACCATGGTGGATGGCGGATTTACTGCCCCATTCCAAGGTGAGTGGGGCGGTAAATCCCCATTTCCCATTTTCCCTTCCCCATTCCCATTTTTGCCCCATAGGGCATAATGGGAGTGGGGAAGGCGCTAATTACGCCACCGTAAATTACGGTGGCGTAATTAGCATCATGGCAGGTTAGCGCCATGGATTTTAACGGCTGCTAAAAGCAGCCGTTAAAATCAGAATAGGCGTTAAGGGTTAACGCCGTCGTTCACCCTTAACGCCGGGGTTGTAATGACCTCCCATGTGTTTTGCAGGCCCATCACGAGGGAGGGGCGGGGGAGGCAAACTGCACCAGGCCTCGCCCTTAGAGGGGGCCTTGCGGCCGTGGAGTGGGCACAGCCAGGCAGTGTGGGTCAGATGACACCACCACCGTCAGGCTTCACTGTCAGCGCCTGTGTGTGTGTGTTCTGATGCCGCCTGTCAGCCACACATCATAGCATATACATGCACTGAGCACAGTGACTGATAGCCTGGGTGCATGCATATATTATAACGCTGTGGTGGTGGACACAGGCATGATGGGCGCTGTGGTGTCTTCAGTGTGCTGCTGGGCCGCTAGTGTGCTGCGTGAGACTCACGGCATGCAGAACGCAGTGTTGTCTATCATGCTGCCATCAGGCTGGCGGGCTACATGGCAATGCTCAGCCTGTGAAGGTGCCGCTCTATCATTAGACTGTGCCCGCCACTCTCACTCACTGCAGCCGACTCTGACTAGCAAGTAGGTCATGCAGACAGCGCTGTGCTAGTCTAGCTGAGCAGCTCCCTGTCTGACTCTTCAGCTTCAGGAAGACAAGTGGAATGTTATTTTTTTTTCCATCTGAAGAACAAAGATAGCAAATACATACCGAAGTCCAGGTCCAGACCAGGTTGTTAGTTTGAGCTATTAAGCCTTAGACAACAGCGTGGGTGGACTTGAAACAAGGGCTTCAGGTGCTGCAAATATTGTGCTTTATAAAAACGTTGAGTGGAGAACATACTTATAGCAACACTTAACCCCAATTTCGCATTGATAACTTCAAAGTGTATGATTTCTCTATTGTATAAATATAGGGAAAATGGAATATGAGGAGGACACAAAGTCTGTAGGTGTTGTTTGGTAGGTTTTGTGCCCAATTGACTGCCCGCTGCCATGCTAATTCCTATGGCCATTCATGCCCCTCTACACCCCACCGAAAACATCATCTCATGGGAACTCTTTGAGATAGATTTATCAAGCCTTACCGTAAAACTATGCACTCAAGGGCCCGCCATTTTTTTTCAAAGCAGTCTTCTGAGAGGTAATGGCTTAACTGAAGTTGTAAACATGATACTCGTGCAGCGGCAGCGGTCGAAGGGGGCAGGAGAGGTGCACTTCTACTTTTTCTTTTTTAAGTTTTACTGTTCCTGTACTTCATACACTTCAACCACTGTATTCGTGTAATAAAAATGGCTTACCAAGCGTGCCTTTTGTCACTCACTTTCTAAGCACTTGACTGAAGTCCAACTAAAAATAAGTATTGGCAAAGCCAACAGGTTTGGCTTGTGTGTAAGTATTAAGCTTTTGCCAAGCACTGCTACTAGGTGCCTAGGTACCCATTCCATTGTGTGCTTGCTACTATAAATGGCCAGTTAATACGACTACAGCTGTGCCTTGCAAGCCCCTTTTCCATGTCTACACAAAAGCCCAAACTGTTAGCTTTTGTGTCCATGCTGATGCTGTAAAAAATCACAGCCGGGGTCTTAAAAGTTCCAAAGTAGACGTTGGGCTGATAGCCGGTTGGGATGTGCATATTTATTCAATTTTGACAGATATATGAAGTTGTAATCCAAGTTACTTTGGAAAGTCCCATTTAAAAATGCATGCAAACATATTTTTATGCATATAATACAAAACTAAGTCTGGAAAAAATTATTCATCAGCAGAGAAACATGGCTTTGCTTTGATTTGCCGTCATAATAAACCATATTCGGGTTCTTCCATAGATAAACTGAAATGGAGATTTCTCGCTCTGCTGCTTTTGTGGCGCCGCTGGCCAAGCGCAAAAAACAAAGGGACCTCACCAAATGTTTTACTCCATGTCTCACCACACCCTGTTACAGCCCTGGTGCTTTGCCCCTCCTCACTACATTTCTCTGTAACACTGCTTCTTTCTATCCACTGATCTCCACTTCTGAGCCGCTCAGGCTTCTGGATCGAGCCCTACTATGGGCTTCATTACAAGTTTTCCAGTCCAGAAATAAGGGTGCCGGTAAAAGTACGGGATTACCTGCCTGAGCCGCTGTGCTCAAAAGGTCTGTGCCCCTGCCTGGCACAGCGGTCACGGTAGGCAAAGGAAGCATGGTTAATAACGGAGCTGGTGCATCCGTGCCCCCACGGGAATGGGGATTAACAAAATTACCAGCACCTGAATTCCCAGCTGCTGGATTTGTAATCTCCCGGTGGCACTGGGAAGTCAGGCGTGGGTAAATATTTATGGATCCGACGGCAACCCGCCAGTAGCACCGGCAGGGTTACCGCCAGACCCATAAAGAGGTCCTATGTCTCTATTTCTTCATATCAAAAGGTCAAAAAGTATGCTTCTACAACCAAAGTAAGATTTCATTTGTGCTCCCTTTCATCCCGGCCATCATCAAACATATTGTGTTATGTGCAGTAACAAATTCATATCACCAATTTCTCCACATTCTGTGACCACTTTACCTGCAAGGACATATCGGACCTGTAAAACCAATCTCAATATCGGCCTATTCGGTCTTTTCGGTATATTTTATTATGCTTCAATGTGGCCATATCACGAGTTGACGCTTCATAAAAACACCAAATAAAATCAAAATAAATACACATATCGATTTTATCAATGTGTTCTTCAGTCTCCTTAGCCCCTTAACAACTATCAACAATCTCGAGTTAGCCCCGAACAAAGTATTGCATGTTACAGTTGGCCTTTACAAAGTAAACCACATTTCCTCAGCTCTCTGCCCGGAGAGCACATCACTTAATCAAGTAAGCAGTTGCCTCATTATTAAGGTTCTTTGCCAGTACACAATATGCTACACGGCTCCACCCCTTTGTACCTGATCAGCAAACTCCAAAACAGATCTCAAGGCATGGCCTTAGATGAAACAGGACCTTTCTTCTTCTAGTAGTCACCCATCATGGCGGCAGACAGTCCAGCGTATGGGGCCGCGCCTAATGCAACAAGCTGACACTCTCACTTGGAGCTAACCAACTTCCAGACTCTTTAAAAATGTCTAAAAGCCCACCTCTTTGGTAGTGAACCCTCCCGTTTCCTCCTTCCGGTCTGTGTTCACCAACACTAAGAGGTGGCTTGCTGCAAGTCCGTTATTCGAGTCATCCTAGTCACTCAAGCAGACTCTCCGTGTATGACCCTCGAAATGATGCAGGGCTGAGCCCGGATCTAGGTCTCCGGGCAAAGAGCGACGTTGCAGCAGGATGCTACCAAAAGGTCGACCCCCCCACAAGGCCAAACCCTAGCCCTGCACTATGGAGGCCCCCCTGGACCTCTGTTTCTCCTCCCTCCACTCCCCACGACCCTAGTGCCCTCCTCCCTCCACTTCTCTAATACCACCTCCTCTCGCTGGCCCCACTAACCTTTTCCTCACTGTTAACAGTCGGGCGGCCTCCATGGAGAAGCACAATGAGAGTTTGAGCTGCCGTCCTCAAACGGCATCTAGACCACTGGCGAATGTCCACCCCACTATTAGCTGTAGTCCAGTCACTATTATTGTAGAATGGATGACTGCTAAAGAAAAGGTCAAAGTTACTCATCAAAGCGACGGAAACCTGCCAATCAAATGCTTTAACTGGGAGGTACATTTCCTCGTGCATGGATGAAGGCAATACTTGACACTAAATATTTCTTCAAACTCCTAGGTGTTTTAGTTATAAATCTCCCTTGAATCGACTAATCATTTGGTAGAATCCTTTCCGAGGTTTGCATTGTTTTATAACCTTTCTATCCCTTTGCAGATGAAGAACTACTGGGACCTTAAGAACGTCCTCCGTCTAGAAATGCCAGTCACATGATATAAGGATCATACGCAAGAAATCCAACACGTGTCAATGTAGAAATTCCCTATTAGCAAAGCGCGCGCCCGAAAATACTGTTATCTGATGTGGGTGACCTCAGCCATGAAACTAACCGAGGCCAAGCCTCAGACGTCAAGCACATCATTACGGCTTGGCGGCCGATTCTGCAGAGCGATTTCGAACCGCTTTCCAAGCATCTGCCTTCAATAAAACAGAGCAATATTGTGTTTTGTGCTGAAACTAATTAGAAGCTTAGACAATCTGACCCCGTTTTGTTGACATGTCGCTTCTGGGGAGCTTTATTATATCAGCATGTCTGTAATTAACAGGGGAGCTCCACTCCCCCTCTGCGCACCCCTCAGCAAACAGCTCTCCCTGCACCTCACATTCTCACTGGGTACTTCCTTTCGTAGAACGTTCACTTCATGTTTATTTCCTTCCACCCCCGTTCCGGCATAAACCCCGCCTTCACCCATGGGACTAGTTACATTTCACATCCCCGTCCGTCCGTGTGCAGCTCCTGCGATAAGGTCTCTCTCTTTCTGTAACCTTTCTCTCTCGAGCTCTCTGTCTTCCTTATACTCTATCTCGCCTCGTTCCCTAGCTCCCTCCTCTCTCTCTCTCTCTCTCTCTCTCCCTCACTCCCTTTTCCACACAAACACTCTTTCTCGCTTATTTCCTCCCTCTCAACCTCGCTCTCTCTACTTTTCTCTCTTTCACACAAACACACACATACGCACGGCCTTTTTGCGTTCTCTTCATCCCTTCCCTCTTTTATCAATAGAGGTTCGAGAGGAGTCCACCAGATGTGATGTCATGCTAGCCAGCCGGTATTAGCCTAACTGACCTAAAAACATTTGACCTAAAATATTTGATCAAATGTTTTGGACCTTTTCTTCAGCCAAATTTTATTAAATATATATATGGGGTGGGTAAGGGTATGATTGGGTTGAGGGAAAGCAGAGGGGGAGCTGTGGGGGGTCTCCCCTGCATTTTAGACCGAAAAAAGGTCAAATAAATTTGATCAAATGTGATTAGGTCAAATGTTTTCCGTCAAATAGACCCAAACTAGCCAGCCCACCTTCTGATTGGATCTTTGGAACACACCATTCATCTTGTCATGGCAGCTTTGCCAGGGGTACTTCTGGTACATTATCGGGTGATGATCATTGGGGAGCTGCACTTGCAGCCTGACTCTGCTTCTGCATCCTGGTCCCCCCCGTGAATGAGGATGCTGAGTGCAGTCTCGCTGGTCGCAGGATGCAACAAGCATTTTCCTCATCATATACTGTAAACATCAGGGGGTCGCTATTGCGCTCGATCAGTATGGCTGCCTGAGCGCAACGCTCCGTGATGGGGAAGATCCTTCTTTCACGACCCTGCCTCAATGCTGTTGCGTTTTTCACTTAAGACTTGCAGATCGTTTCCCCCAGATCTGCTGATGCTCCTGCTCGACTGACGTCTCCCGGAGAAGAGCCGACACAGAGATATCTGCATCATTTCAAGACCCCGCCTGAACCCTCTCCAGCGTCCCGCCACACGCTTCCACAGGGAACGTGCTCCCACATACGCGAGTGCCGTGGATTCTGAGGCCGGCTGGGGAGGGGAGACTGCCACTCGGTGCGGCGTGACGCTTGCTGATCTGCTCTCTGCGGTCGTGGCTGCGGTCCCGGACCCCTTGACCTCCCCAGCAACGTGGACACTAATATAAACATACTGGGGCAAATTCTTCTCTTCACCGGCTCCTGCTGAGTTCCCGCCTCCGATCCACTGCTCTGGGGCTGCGGTCTTGGAGTTGCAGTTAGCGGGGTCGCATGCTCCAGCCATCCCAGGCTCTACTCCGACACCCACTGGGGCCCCGCGAACCAAGCGGAGCCCCTTGCAGTTGGCTCCGCTGATATCCTGAGAACCGGAGCTGTGATCGCACTGGCCCACGGCGGGACGACACGCGGAGGGTTGCACCACCCCCTCCATCAAGACTCAAGGTATGGGGGCCCCTGCATATATCATTGCATGCCGAGCTGCCACACGTACTAATTTAACCCTGTTATTACGCTATTGCCACTTGTAGAGTGCAGAAGGCAACATAAGGATTCTGCATAACGTTGCAGCACTGAACTGGCCCTTGCTGCACCACATTTAAGCAGCCTAGACATTGCCGCTGCCCTGTTCTCTGATCCCTATGACCCTGTGGGCCCACTGCCTATGTTTTTTTCCATGCAGCAAACAAACGGCTGATGCCTCAGATATCACTGGCCTGTTGGAATTGAGAGCACCCTTCACACCATCTCGGCCTGAGCGATTATGCTGCACAACCTCTCCTCCATATCAACGGCATCTATACCACCCTGAACCCCAGTACTCACCCGAGGAGGCCCCTTGACTCGGGCAGTGCCCCCCTTCAGTTGGCCCGCTGTTACCCTGTGATCCACAACGGCGGTCCCGCCGATTTACGACGGGACAACACAGAGAACAACTACGCCTTCCATACACTGAGACACAGGGTGCAGAGACCCACTACCTGCAATACCGTGAGCTGTGCAGATTAATCTACTACACTAACCCCACTACTGTACTGCCGGCATAAGGGGAGAGCAGAAGCTGAGGTACAACTCCTACGCCATAGAGTCACTCTGGGCTGAACCCACTGCACTGCACATTGCTTAAAAAACTCACGCTTGGGGGGTACTGCTGTACCCGATAGAACTGGTAACCTGAGTGCCGAGCTCCAGACTAGGGAGTTCCTATACCCAAAATAACCGGCTTGTACTTATAAACATCTCTCCATTTCCCTACTTCTGGTTTGAACCCTACCCACTGGGCCTGCCCTAAATTAGTCAATCCTCTGGCCTGCACACAATTGAACAAGACTTTCAACCCCAGCATCTGCCGCGACGCCCCCAGCGGATAGGGTTGAGACACGACCGTTGCTGCAGCATACTTACAACCCCCTGAGGGGGCTGGTAACATAACTATCCTTGGGGGCCCTAGTGAAATTCTCTTTGAACTCTTGCCGAGGTGAGCCTGGATATCTTTCTACACGCGGAGGGACAACAGTACTCAGGCATATCTAGCCACTCACACCAGCCCACACCCCCAGGACCCCCCTCCGCCAACACCATGACCAAAGGAGTAGGTGCGGGCAAGAAGCAGAATATGCTGAATATGTTTACAAAGACCCCAGCTAAGCCAACAGCTGAGTCCCCTGATGAGGCCCCTGTCGCGTCGGCCACACTAGCCCCTGATAACTCGCAGAAAATGTTAGAATACTTCCGCGAGGGGTTCACCACTCTACATACCAAGCTGGATGACATGAATGGCACCATCTCATCCATAAAGGCCATATTGAAAAAACTGATGGCCGGGTAGCAGAAATTGAAATAAGGGTAGGTGCCACTGAAGACGAACTTGCTTTCCTACGTGCCACGGTCTCCTCGCTCTCTACTCGGATGCTGGCGGTGGAAAAAAAGAACGATGACTTAGAGTCCCGTTCAAGATGCAATAATCTACGCATAGTCAGAGTACCCGAGGACAATATCAAAGAGCTCATGGAAGACTTTGTGGAGCACATATTGCTGTCAGTTCTAGATTCTCCGAAACTCTCCCCACAGTTTGCGGTGGAAAGAGCCCATCGTTCCTTAACTGCAAAGCCCAAGCCTGGCGCACCTCCACGCCCCATCATAGCCAGAATTTTACATTTCCGCGACTGGGATGCTCTTCTGAGAGCGGCAAGAGTCAAGGGGGAGTTGCGGATGGGGGTGGCGTGGATCCATCTCTACCCTGACTTCTCGGTGGCGGTACAGCAGGAACGAAAAACATTTATGGAAGTAAAATGAAGGCTCCGTGATCAGGGGGTTAAATACTCCATGTTATTTCCTGCCAAACTAAGAATAGAACACTCTAATCAGACATTCTTCTTCACGATTCCGGAGGAGGCCTCAAAATTCATAGATGAACATTTCCCTGGCTGATTCTCCGCTACCGACATGGCACCGATGTAGCCCGATCATTATTCGCCAATCCCCTGCCTGGAAACAGGCTCACTGATGCCCTCACACACAGTTGAGGCTATGTTACATGGAAATGCATTAACAATCTGATCTTGTTATTCCACCAAACTGCTGATCCTCCGTTTACGCAGTATATACTAATTACATTAAGTTAAGAGTGCGGTATTGAAAATCTCCTTATATGTCCCCCAGTTCGGTGCGTCACCGCCAGGTCAGCTAACAGGCCCCCGGGAGCTGATGCCAACGAGTTTGGTGTTATTATAGTTCTTTTGGGTTATCATCCCTCTGTTTGGGGAAGGGATGTGGGTGGGGGGGATTGGGAGTTATATTAAAAAGGACTTGATGACCACAGAAGATGCCGCACATACCACTGTATTATGTTGTGGGCTTGCGGATTGCACGATGTACCCGCCCCAGTTGGGTTGGTATTGACTACTGCCACTTCGTAGCCCGGAAATCAACGAACGCCCCCGTACAAATGGCTGATAGTAGCATAGCGTTCATTTGCTGGAATGTGAGAGGTCTGGGCAACCACAAAAAGATGAGGCAGATACAACTGTATACAGAACGTCATGGCATTAAAATCCTATGCTTACAAGAGACCCATGCCCGCTCAGAACAATGCAAAACATTTGCTAAACAATGGGGGCCTCAAAGATACTTCACCAATTATTCCACCCAAAGTCGAGGTGTCCTAACTCTGATACACAAAAGCCTTAAGTTCTCATGCAGTCACTCACGGATAGACCTGCACGGGAGGTATGTACTAGTCCATGGTAAACTGCAAAATCAAGAGGTAGCCATTTTAAATATCTATGATCCGAACATTGACGACCAGATTTCTACCTGCACCTGGCTTCAGTGTTGGAGAGTTATCCCCTGGTCCCGATCATATGGGGCGGCGATTTTAATACTATATTGGACGTCAACTTAGACAGATCAGGCTCTAGGCCTCGCCGACTATCCAGGGCCCACACAATTTTGACAACGTTCCCTCGCTTGGCGGTCGTACACGCCTGGCGGCTCATGTACCCTGACTCCCACACATACTCCTACTATTCCACAGTGCATGATTCACATTCTAGGATAGATAGGTGGCTTGTATCAGATATATTGGTCAGGTGTCTATCCCATCTAGCGATCCTCCCTAGAACTCTATCCGATCACTCACCGGTGAATATCTCATTGAATTGGGGTCAAGACTACGATAGAACGAGACAGTGGAGAATGAGACCTCATGCCCTACTTGACCAAGCCTTTGCATCTGAACTTGAATCCTCCATCGAGGAATTCTTTGAGGTTAATACTAATTCTGTCTCATCACAGGCCACCCTCTGGGAATCCTTTAAACCATACATCAGAGGTATGGCCATCTCCAAAGGATGTGGTATCCTGAAGGAAATCCGCTCGGATATCGCTAGTAGCGAGTCGACCCTGGCTACCCTTGAGGCCCAATATGCCCTAGATCAGTCTCCTGAAACATTGGCATGACTAGGGTCAGAACTAGACACATTCCGGACCCTGGCGGAACGGGAAGTCACATTTTTAGACAGCCCTCATTCGGTTAGGAAATATGGCGAGGGAGAACGGCAGGTCAACTGCTCGCCAGGTTGATACACCGAGAATTCGGAGCCCCCAACATACCAGCGATAGAGAGACCAGACGGAACACTATCCACGGCACCACAAGACATTAACTCGGAATTTCAATCATTCTACACCTCCTTATACTCTAAAGTTGATGGCCCCAGGTATCTGAAATTGACTCCTATTTAGAGAACCTCCCTCTCTCAGTCCTTTCCGCTGACGCTAGCCTTTCCCTGGAGAGGCCATTCACTCCAGAAGAGCTATGGAAGCCATTGAATCGTTAGCATCGGGTAAGGCCCCTGGCCCAGATGGCCTCCCAATCAACTTTTATAAGCGATTCAAATCTCTCCTGGCCCCACACCTATTGACCCTACAGGAAGAAGCGTGTGATGGGGCATACTCCCTCCCTCACTCCGAGAGGCGATGATAACAGTCCTTCTTAAACCTGGCAAAACCCCCACCCAATGCGGCTCATACCGCCCCCTTTCACTAATTAACAGCGACATCAAAATATATGCCAAAGTACTGCCATTCGACTGACCTCATTCATGCCCCACATCATCCATCCTGATCAGACAGGATTTGTCCTGGGCAGATCCACCTCGCTGAACCTGAGAAGACTCTTTAATGTGATCATTAAGATTGGTCCAGAGGTGCAGGCGGTGGCGGCCACCCTAGACATGCAGGAGGCATTTGACTCAGTGTCATGGGAATATCTGTGGCGAGTCCTTGAGAAGTGTAAATTTGGCCCCAATTTTCACACCTCCGTTAAGTTGCTCTACACCGACCCGTCGGCCAGGGTCCACACCGAAGATAGATGCTCCTCCTCTTTTCAGATAGCCAGAGGAACACGGCAGGGCTGTCCTTTTTCCCCACTGATATTCGCCATAGCCATGGAACCCTTCGCTGACATGATGCGCCAGTCACACTCTCACAGGGGCCTAGGTACTGCAGGTCAAGCCGATATTGTTTCCCTGTATGCCGACGATGCCCTCCTTTATATTCGCTGCCCAGAAACCAACCTCGCCCCTATCCTGGAGGATGTGTTCCGTTTTGGGCACATATCTGGGCTGGGGGTAAATTGCTCTAAATCTGTTCTATTCCCACTTACAGACTGCACACTACCCCCCTCCGACTTAGGGGGATTCACGTGGTCCCAATCCAACATTACTTACCTAGGGGTGGTGGTTTCCCAGCATACGACGAAGCTACGTGAAGACAACTACCGGAATTACCTCGCGCACCTGGCCACTAAAACTGATAGTTGGACGAGGCTTCCCATTTCCTTAGCGGGTCGGATAAGCATACTTAAAATGGTGGTACTGCCCCAACTCCTTTACCGATTTACTAATCTCCCCCTGTGGCCGGGCGATGACTTCTTCCGGTCGCTGCACCGCATAACCGACACCTTCCTATGGCACTCCGGCGCAGTCCGACTCAAATTAACAACACTGACCACCCCTAAGGAACTGGGCGGGTTTAGCGCCCCCGACCTCGCCAGGTATTGGCTGGTAGCCCAGGCCCAATTTGCTTCCTACTGGTTTAACACTGCTGACCCCCCTCCACATGTCCGGCTAGAGAAAATAACGGTCAGTGATCGAGAAATTGGTTCCCTTATTCTTAAACCTGCCCCACCCGACCCAGACTCGACTGACCCTGTTGCTAGTACATCCTTGGCTCTTACTAAGATTTGGAAGCTGGTGGAGATGCCTCACCCCTTCCACGAGGAACTCCCGCTCTGCAACTTCTTCCCTGATGTCCCAAACATCCCACAATCCATTGTATCCCGCTTGGCTGACGCAGTCTTCTTGGCACTCCGGGATGTCTATGAACAGGGCAACTTCCTTGAATGGGTAGACCTCCCAATACCCCTCAAGAGGAAGCCTTCAGCATGGCTGCAATACTCTTCTCTCTGGAAAAATCTCAAGGCCAGATACCCCAACTTCCCTTTAATACCACCTGATGAGCCCATAATTGAAGAGCTGTGCTCCTTTGACTCCTTTAGAGGGAAAGTATCAAGGCTGTACACCGTACTGCAGACTAGGGCTGCCCCCTCCTTCACTAAACTGAGACATAGGTGGGAAGAGGACCTCAGAGTTGAGATTACTGATGAACGCTGGTCCCGGATGTGTGCTCGCACTCACAACGTATCATCTAACTCTCGGTTCAAACTAATACAATTTAAAGTGTTGCATAGATACCATCACACTCCAGGCAGACTACACCATATGTTCAGTGAGCTCCCTTCCAGCTGTCCTAGATGCAGTGCAGATCATGCCCCCTACATCCATATAATCTGGTGCTGCCCGCGGCTTACGCAATATTGGACCGAAATATGCACCACATTGTCTGCCATACTGGACCATACCATAGACCCATCCCCAATGCGATGTCTCTTCCACGACTTTCCCCAGCTGGGTCGCGACTCAAAAAAACTGGCTGGACTCTGCATGATACTGGCTGTACGCTGCATCTTGATGAACTGGCTTCGTCCCAGAGCACCCACGTATGCACAGTGGCTCAGGACGGTCACATGGGCGCACAATACTGAGGAGGCCTGGGGTGCACTGCAACATCCGCACTCGAGGCCGAGGGATATTTGGCGGAGATTTCGTAGTTATATGTCCGCCATGACCTCGAACCCGGATAACAAATCCTCCACCCCGGCCCTATCTCCTCACAATTACCCGCCCGTGAACAGTGACTCTTAAGCTTTATACCCATGGAATCACCTAGTTACCCAACCCTCTTAATGCACCTGAAGGCCAGCATTATGTGAAGTATGCATTATGTAAAGATGTATCTTGTTGTTATGCTGTGAGCATCTCTGTCTGTTTGTGCGTTGTCAAGTCGAATAAATAAAGGGTTAAAAAATAAATATACTGCAACCATCATGTGCATAAATTGAGGCAAATTAGCATATCTCACTATCACTATTTGCTGTTTTCAACCGAGTAAGCTCTGCACCCAGGCTGAGACCACTAGGAATTCTGCTTTTTACCTCCATGTCCTCCCTTCCTCTTCACAGTACTTAATCTAAGAAGGCCATATGCATTGCAACAGAACCCTTTCCCAAAAAGTCTTTGATTTTCTAGAGCTCCTCCCAGTAGAGCACCTGACCAATCCCATAATCCCCCTGATTTCCTTTCTGTCTTTCCGGGCAGTGAACCAGGCAGAGACCTGCGGGGCTGGTCTCTTGTTCTTGAGGTTTTGACCCCACTGCCAGGCCTTGTGAGTCTAAGAATGCTGTTTTATAATTCCCTCCTTAGTCCTCTCTGGGCTTGGACTTCACACTTGATGGCAGGTCCAAGCCTGATGAGTATGTGCATCCTGGGAGCCTCTGCTGGGCTTTGAATCAGAGGTGCCCAGGCATGAGGGTGGCTGCAGCAAGCCAACCAGCTGGTTTCTTGCTTCCAGAAATGTTGATCCCACTGCTGGGTTTTGGTGGTATGTGTTTCCTGTTTTATTTTCCCTCAGTCCCTGCTGGGCCTGGACTTTGGGAGGGCAGGGAAGAGCTAGGTCTTGTTAATATGGGGCACCTCAGCAGCATCTGCTGGACTGAGTACCAGGGGTGCCCAGGCTGCAGATGACTCTCACGGGGCCCGCAAAGGTCAAGGCACTGGGATTGGGTGGTACTAGAAGTTTCCCAATTCTCATGCTCGTGGACATGGCCTCTTGCAGGGTCTGCACGGTTTCCTAGTTTCTACATGTGGGTACAAACCTGGGTGCTGCTTACTGTCGCATGAGTGACAGGCAGACGTCTGGGGTGAGCGATATTTCAGCTGTGAATCCTTCATCTGATCATCTTGCTCTGGGAATAGAGTGGCAGTTGTTATCTATTTATTCAACTGGGAATTTTGGGACCCTGTCTTGCTCGTTGCGTGTTTATTCTTCTGGGCCCCTCGAGTTGGGGGTTGGCCGAGGATAGCCATCTTCAATGCTATTTTCCTGGGACATCTGTGATTCTCCGCAGGCTCGTGGGGTTGGACTGTTCAGGCCTGGGGCACCCTGGCTTTCTTGAAGTAGGCCTGTTGATGTGTCTGGTTATGCCTCAATCCATATCACCTGGCTTTTTACCCCTCCCATGTTGATCTTGCTGAGGTAGGCCTTCTCTCCCCCAATGTTCTCTCCTTGGAGTGGGTTGCTTGTGGCTCTCCTTGGGATGGCCGCTGCATTCCCTGTGTAGCAGGGAGGGCTTTCCTTTGTGATCCAATTATGTGTCAGTCCGATCTTTGATATACTTCATAGAGTAAGTACTGTGATGAGGAAGAGTGGATGAGGAGGTAATGCTTTGATAACTTACCGGCCATCTTCATTATGCCTAATCCTGTTCTTTCTCATCACAATACTGATGTTCGCCCTCTCCCTCCCCAGTGGTAAGATCGTCCCAGTACCTTTTGTATAGTCAGGAGAATTATGAGACAGGTCAGATGCTATATTCCCCAGGCTATGAGGTAGAGGGGTCCAAAAAAAAGAAGAATTTGTGGACTAGGGCTCTTGGCCGTCATAGAGTAAGTACTGTGACGAGGGAGAGTAGGAGCAGGCATAATGAAGATTACTGGTAAATAATCAGAGCACGTTTTATTGTATAGTGCAATAGAAACGTAGGTCATCTGAACACTTCACAGACTCTATGGTGCATGCTCAAGTGTTTTTTTGCATAGCTCTCACCCATTTGTGTCGCAAAGGCGGGTGAAAACACCCCATTTGATTTTTGGCGGGTGAGAGGCCATTGAAACGAATGGGCGTGCTGGAGGCTTGGCGGGTGTGACGTCCCAGTTTGGTTGGTGCGCATGCGCAGGCCTCGTTATGGTCCCGCGCATGCGTGTTTAAATAAAGGGCGTCCGTGCGGCAGTTGCCGCCGGGACGCGGAGCAAGCAGCATCGCGTCCCGCATGTTCTTCTGGTCAGCGTGTGTGTGCGTATGCCTGCGTGGGCCCAAGGGGCCAGATCTAACAACTGGCGACGAGGTGGGATCGCTGCCACAGCGTTCGCCCGACGGACGTGGGCGTACTACACACATCGTCGGCACGCGAGTGCACGACGCGGATCGAGCGAGAACGTTTGTCGCCTCGAGGCAGTAGCGGCCCGCAAGGGTGCTCGTGCGCTGCCACGAGGGAAATTTTTGGAACTTTTGATTGTCCCCAGCAACCTGGGGACAATCCAAAAAAAAAAAAAAATATATATCAATAAGCCAGACACGAGGCTAGGGACTGGCCACAGCGGAAGGTGCGTTGAAGAGCACATCAGCCAGGTGAGCGGCCTTTTCAGCCAGGTTAGCGGCCTCTATCACACCGAGAGGTGCCTGTGCGACCTGTGAAGATGACAAGCAGCGAGGAGGACACCAAAGTGGCGACAAGAGTGGTGAGGACACAACAGGGATCGCTGCTGCCCATGCAGGAGTTCGACATGTCAGGGCCCCCGTCCAAGCTGGGTCCCAGGTGGCTCCTATGGGTCAAGAAGTTGGAAATGTACTTTACAGCGACGGGGACTTCGAATGACGACGCAAAAAGGGCGACCCTTCTATATTCAGCTGGCATGGACGTCATGCGCGTCTATGAATCGCTTGCCCTACCGGTGGTCACGTATGACACGGTCAAGACCGCGCTGGAAAACCATTTCATCCCACAGTCGAATGTCGACTACGAAAGGTTCCTTTTCTGCAGGGAGAAGCAAAGGGAGGAAGAATCTCTCGATCAATTCTGTGCGAGACTACGAGTGATAGCCAGCACGTGTCGCTGGGACAACGACGAGCTGATGATAAGGAACCAGGTGCTCCAGGGCTGCAGCTCGGGCAAATTGCGGCGTCAAGTGCTGAGGGAGCCGGGATGGTCACTGCAGCAGATACTTGACAGTGGGCGGACATATGAGCTAGCGGAATCAAGAGGTGCGAGTATGGACGCAGCGGTCAGGCCGAATGCAAGGGAGGAGGCCTTTGCCGTTTCTAAAAGAACAAAGTTGAAGGAGAAATGGGCCCCGAAGGCATCGGAGAACAGGCATCCGTCCACGCCTGGGTCGACGTGTCCGGATTGCGGATATGAATTGCCTCATGTGGAGGAGTGCCCCGCCAAGACGAGGTCGTGCGGACGGTGCAATGGACTAGGGCACTATGCTCGCATGTGCCGCGCACCGGCCCCTGTACCCACCCAGAGAGGCCCCGCGAGAGCGAGAGGTGGCGGATTCAGAAGGCGACGCAGCATTGCAGCACTCGAACAGGAGATACGGAGGTTACAACTCGCGGAGGAAGAGGAAGATGAGGAGGAGGACGAAGAAGAGGTATTCTTCATCTCTAACATTGCCTCGGAGAACAAAAGGAGGAGGCAGCCCAGGTGTGCGGTGGACATATTGGGTGTGCCGACTCAGATACTCATAGATACAGGGGCTTCTGTGTGCGTGCTGGCAGAGGAAGATTACCAGAAACTTCCAGGCCCGCCGACACTGGACAAGTCCACGGCGAAGATATTTACTTTTGGAGGAGACACCCCGCTGCCACTCAAGGGTGTGTTCGTGTCACCTGTGTCGAAGGGGGACAGTAGCATCAGGGCAAAATTCTTTGTTACAAACGTGAGCCCTCACTCGCTTCTCAGCTGCGCTGCGTCGGAGGCCCTCAATTTGGTTCATTTTGCGTATGGTGTATACCAGATAGACATTGAGACATTATTGGACAGGTTCTCGGGCATCTTCGAAGGCATAGGGAAACTTAGAGCACCCCCAGTGCGCCTGCATATCGACGAGTCCATCAGACCAACGGCCCTCAAGCACCGCAGGATCCCGTTTCACCTACGGGAAAAGGTGGAGGAGGAACTTCGATCACTAGTAGAGATGGACATCATTGAGAGAGTGGAGGGGCCGACGCCCTGGGTGTCCCCAATAGTGGTGGCCCCCAAGCCAAAGCAGCCTGGGGCAGTAAGAATCTGCGTAGACATGCGCCTCCCAAACGCCGCAATTAAGAGAGAGAGGCACATTACACCCACACTGGATGACATCATCAGTGAACTTCAGGGGGCGAGAGTATTCTCGAAGTTGGACCTACGAGCGGGCTACCACCAGCTCGAACTGCACCCGGACTCCAGGTTCATAACTACTTTTACGACGCATGACGGCCTTTTCCAATTCAAACGACTGAGCTTTGGCATCTCATCAGCCGCCGAAGTTTTCCAGAACACCATTAGAGGAGCTTTGGTTGGCCTTAAAGGGGTGCTGAACATGAGCGACGACATTTTAGTCTTTGCGGACTCCGAACGGGAGCACATGAAGAGGCTGGAAGACACGCTCCTGAGGCTGAAGAACTTAGGGCTCACCCTTCATCGTCAAAAATGTGAGTTCTTCAAGGACCGTATTGGCTACTTCGGGTTCATTTTCCACGCGGCCGGTGTGTCGCCCGACCCAGCCAAAGTGAAGGACATTAAGGAAGCCACCCCCCCCAGTCCCCTACGGAAGTAAGGAGCTTCTTGGGGATGGTAACCTATTGTGGGCGTTTCATCAAGGGGCTAGCGTCGCTGGCGGAACCACTCAGAGTACTAACGAGGAACGATGCTGTGTGGAAATGGGGAGCCAGTGAGCAGGAGGCATTCCAGACTCTGAAAAATGCCCTATCCGATGGGGACACCATGGCATATTTCAACCCCAAAGTGGAATCGGAGGTGGTGGTTGACGCTAGTCCGGTGGGAGTGGGGACGGTGCTAATGCAACCTGACGAACGTGGGGACATGCGCCCCATCGCCTATGCGAGTAAGGCTTTTTCGGACACGGAAATGAGATACTCACAGATTGAACGGGAAGCGTTGGCCATCCTGTGGGGCTGTCGCCATTTCCGATTGTATATACTGGGCAAACCTGTAGTGGTGGTAACGGACCACAAGCCGCTCCTGCCCATACTGGCTGGGGGGTCGTCCAAGCCGCCCCCCAGGATCGAAAGGTGGATGCTAGCCCTGATGGAGTACGGGGTGAAACTCATATACCGACCAGGCACGAACAACCCGGCCGACTACCTGTCGCGTCATCCCAACAAGGAGAACTCTGTCACCGACATTGGGGCGAATGAGTGCCACGGGCTTTTGTGTCAGGTGGTGGAAGGGTCTCTTCCAATGGCAATATCGAGACTGGAGATGGCAAGGGAATGCTCCAAGGACGAGGTGTTTACCATTGTCAAGAATGCCGTGAGGAGTGGCGAGTGGAGGGAAGTGCTGCAGGACAACTCCCGCCATCAAGCGGAGGCTCAGAGCGACCTCCGAGCGCTCTGGAAGGTGAAGGATGAACTCTCAGTTGCGGACGATGGACTTATACTGCGAGGGCAGCAAATTGTCATCCCACGGGCACTGCGGTCAAGGATCCTCGAACTTGCCCACATCGGCCATCAGGGGATTGTCAAAATGAAGGCTCGGCTGAGAAACAAAGTATGGTTCCCGGACTTGGAGGGGCGCGTCGAGAGTTTTGTGAGGAGGTATATCGCATGTCAAGCGGCGGCCCCGGGAGACAGAGCTCCGCCGATAAGATCGATGGAGCGTAGTTGCAGACCATGGGAAACTGTTCATGTGGATTTTGGCTCGACTGGTCGGGGAATGTACTTTCTGGTGGCAGTTGACCAATGGTCCAGGTACCCCGAGGTGGAGGTGGTACAGTCGACGGCAACAGAGTTCGCAACGAAGGCACTAGATAAAATGTTTGCCACCCATGGATTCCCAGACCTCCTGTGCTCGGACAACGGGCCACCGTTCACCGGCAGCCAATTCGCAACCTACCTCCGAGAAAGGGGGATCCGGCATCGCAGGGTGTCCCCGCTCTGGCCGCGGGCCAACGGAGAGGCCGAGAGAATGATGCGGACTCTCAACAAGGTCCTGAGGATCTCCGCCTGCGGCGGTGAAGACCTGGAGAGGAAGCTCGTGGAGTTTCTGAGAGAATACCGTACGACACCCCACCAGTCCACGAGAGTGGCCCCAGCCGAAGCACTATTTGGGCGATGCCCGAGGGGAATGCTACCGGAGGAGGATGGCCGTCTGCCCGGAGTAATAGACGATGATGGTGTCAGGGAAGAACGGGCCAGGCGCAATGACAAAGAAAGTGAAAGAAGGGGTCTGCAGGAAAGGGAGGTCCGAGTGGGCGACACAGTGTTGGTCCGGAACAGGCACCCCGAGGGGAAGTTGTGCCTGCCCTTCGAGCCGCGCCCGTGGAAGGTAACGCATGTTAAGGGCACCATGGTGACGGCAGCCTGCGACCGAGGAACAGTCACGCGCAATCGGTCGTTCTTCAAACGCATTGAAAGACTGGCTGAAAATGGGTCCTCGGAGGAAGGCGCAGGGCAGGCTGGTCCGCCAGGAGATCAGGAGAGCGAGCAGGGCAAGGAAACCCCGAGACCTGAACGGGAGGATTCTACTCCGCCTCCCGCCTCACCAAGGTACCCGATCCGCCGCGAGCGGCGATTGCCCGGACATCTCAAGGACTATGTCCTGGACTCACGTGACTGAGCTGAGCGATGAAAGGTGAGACTCTCAGGCGGTCATATGTCCGCCCCGGGTACCCAGAGTGCAGGGGGAGGCACGCTTAACTGTTTTATTTGTTTTGATTAAAGTTAAAAAGGGATGTGACGTCCCAGTTTGGCTGGTGCGCATGCGCGGGCCTCGTTATGGTCCCGCGCATGCGTGTTTAAATAAAGGGCGTCCGTGCGGCAGTTGCCGCCGGGACGCGGAGCAAGCAGCATCGCGTCCCGCATGTTCTTCTGGTCAGCGTGTGTGTGCGTATGCCTGCGTGGGCCCAAGGGGCCAGATCTAACAGCGGGTGAGTCACCAGTTTACAAGGCGGGTGACAACCGCCAAAAGCGTGTGGGTTGAGAGTTGAGAGCTGTTTTTTGTGAGGAAGAAGCAGCAGGTATGCACATTTTTGCACATTTATGCAAAAGAACAACCCGGTATGACTCCAATGGCTATGAGCAAAATCTGTATCAGGACCTGCAGAAATATTATGGGGTTTAGAAACTCTGTGATTAAAAAATAAATTAAAAAAACAGTCGAAGGTTCCAGTAGAACATTGCGCATTAACGGCTTTCTTTAGTTAAGGCCTCTTCTTAATGGCCCCACCACGCTGGGGATTAAAGAACAATATGCGTTTGGTTCCCGCAGTAACAGCGCTGCCTCTTACATACCGCATGCATATGTCACACATGTTACCCCGGGGCCGCTATATAATACGCAAGGCTGGTTCTGGCCATCTGCTGGCCGCTGAACCCTCTCCACGCCTATTTCGGAACAATTCCATTTTAGAGATAATACTGGCAAGCAGCAGATGCAGTAAATTATTTGAATGCAGATACAATGTTCTGCTTCACGGGCCAGGTGTAGCTGGGGATGAACCCTCTGACCCTTTCACCTCAGCACAGGTCAAAAGGACAAGGTGGACTGCTCCGCGGAAAGGCAGAGCGCAGCCACAGCGTGGCCCGGAAGCGATGGGCACAGCAAGGCAGAGCGCCGGGTCTTCAGTATCGTTCATTCCCCGGGGAAGTGTGCGTGGGAACGCGGAGATATGTGTTTCTCCACAGATCAATAATACAGGCCTGCTCTACTGGCAGTAGAGTGAGCGATGACGGTGCCACGGTGAAGCGGGCGCGGAAATCAGGGACCCGAGACAGAGACATGGTCACAAGTCACAAGTCGTGGGAAGACGGGCCACAGCCGAAGGCATTCGTGCCCACATTTTACAGAGCATTTAGTAAAAAGATTCATTCAAGGAAAGGTAAAACAACCACTGGAAAATCCAATAGGACTGACTTCTTGGCTATGGAAATGAAAATGGAAAGATATGTTTTGGTTGATTGGCTTTACAAAAATACAAGTACACCCCCCTTCACCCCCACCCCCCGTGGGAGCCTGCCAGACCTGCCTACATTTGAAAATCAAAAACCCTGAGATTTCTGATGCACGCACGCCTCTCTACGCCCATACATTCCGCAAACTCTGCTGTTGCCCCCACCACAGGTTGAGAAATGGGTGATATACATATATTATTCCAAATGAACATTACGTTTCTAAGTATGGACGAGTCTGAATACAAATTAAAATAAATCCACGATTACCACTTCCTGTCACCATCTTTAATTCCGTCTGGTTCAATACAGATATCCATATGTTGTCAATAATTGGAAATAATTGCACACATCTGTTCTGTATAATTATTACATCATTATCTATTCAGTGGAAAGTCAAGACTCACATAGTTTTCCTTACAACTACCAGAGAGAATGCACAGTGGGATAAATGATTCGCCCAGTGTCAAACACTTTAGTTGTTAAGTGGTGAAGCCGGCATTTGACACCTGTCTGCAACTTAAACACTTGACCACATCATGTCTCAGGTCTAGTGCTGAAGGATATGTGTTAATGTTTGGCTTTCAAGAATACTCTGTTTTACAAAAATGACTTGGATGGCATACAAATCATAATAAATCAGCTTTACAAATAAAAAGAGTACAATTGTAACTTTGTCACCGCCTCCCCCACACCCCACTCTTGAATGGAAAAACACACTTTCCAGACTGCAGAGTAACGCAAGCCTAAAAAATGTCCTTTAGGTTTTACAAATGCACTTACAAGACTTAAAGAAACACCTACAAGATACTGTGAGTAGATTTCCTGTTTGTTGTTTAACCCAAGCATCCTGTTTGTGATTTGCATATAGCACAAAGAAAATTATACATTCTGTATAAATACCAAACCTTCTTTGTAGTTGATAAATAAAATCACATTATGAAATGTAGAGAAAGTTTAAAGTTAAAAACGTGTTTTTTGCTCTCGACTCTCAGTTTAAGGTTCATAAATGAAGGCACAGATTTGCATATCTAAATCTGCAGCTTCCCACCACAACACCCAGAGACCCGGAGAGGAGCCTGAAACACTCAGGAGCCCATTCATGGAAGTATTTGCATGGACATTCAGGGATTTGCGAGTCATTTTGCGTGCAAAATCCTGTTCGTCGATTCATGGAACCGACTGTTCAGCACTTTTTCCTAACTTTTGTGGACATCGCGCAGGCTGTGCATGTTCCTGGGAGCATCGAGTGCCTTGCGAGAGACACCATGCAGATTAGGGGGTGGAATTTGGAAAATGAGGAAGAAAAAGTGGGCGTTATGAGGGACGGGCCACAGGCAGTCCATACCATGCCCACAAATGCGCACGACTAAGCATATACATGGATGTGAACGCGCAACCACCCGCCTGCGAAATGCCTATGCAAACCCCTCCATGTCTCCGCCATCCGAAGGCAGGCGTAAGTACACTTTCACATAGCAATAGCAACACAGAGGTGGGTTTCCATGTCGGATTTAGGGGTGCGTGTACGCAGCCGTGGATCTGATTGGACTTAGGTGTGTGCTTATGCTGTGTAGTGTGGAGCAGGAACGGTTTATGGGGTTTACACTCAGATTTTCCGAGATTCACCCGAGTTACGATACATTGTACGCATGTTGTCGGGATGAGGCTAACAGTTATGGGGGACCCTGTACAAGGTCCTGGACATGCAGGCCCACATCCGGGGGGCCCCACGCACTGTTCGAAGGGTGCATGAATTCACACCCGGAGGAGCATGCAAAGGTAGCTGTACTGGCTGTTTTTTGTTTTGCCTGGGCTGTGTCAAGCACGTTTCATCCGTGACTTGCATATACTCTTACTTTGCGCAGAAAATTCAATCACTACGCAGGGCACGTATTTTTATTCTGCGCGAAGATTCACACAGTGTCGTTCTCGGCACATGGCCCTTGCAGGATTAATGCGCCTTTTCCATGAATCAGCCCCTACAACTCCAAGCCAGTCCGGAGAGCATGAAAACCCGGAGATTATGGGCCAATTCTGCAGAGTAGGCACATCTAGGGCCTGCTTCCCACTGCCTACAAGCCCACTGCCCTGCAGGATAAAACATTAATCTTCCCCCTACATTGAAAACACAATATCTATTTTCATTTTTACCAATGCTTGTTATGCAGGGTATTTGTATGGTTCGACCTTAAAACTGGTTAGCACATTATATTTAAGTGAAGCATCTTATAGCACAGTTGTCCAGGTATATTGGCATAGAGGGCATTGAAATTTTAGCGTTTATGAAAGGATCACATTGAAATAATCTTATATATCAAGGTGGTAACCAGCAGCTTCAATTTCCTGACATGTGAGCCAGTTTTGTCTTTTCTTTTTTAGGGGTGTGGGCTGGTAGGAGAGGCAGAGTGCTGTAAATTGGCCACCTATATTAGATGCAGCACAATTCTTTCGGTTGGGTAATGAGCCAAAATATGGACTATGGTAGGTTGAACAATAGTAGTGAATGCCTGAGAGTGTGTGAGCAAAGATAAGGAAGCATGACTTCTGCTCTTACCACCCCCGCCTGGAAATCTATATGGCTATGAAACTTACCTGACCAGATTGGTAAGTGATCAGTGCATTATGGGATGGTGGGCAGTTTGTACCTGGAATGCAGCAGTTAAGGGCATCAGTCACTGGGAGCTTGGCCTATTATGTTCCCAGTCCAGTGGCACCTACACATGTTCTAAGAGATGAGACAGGCCAGGATGTCTTGGCCCTTATTGAACATGCAGCACTTTCAGCAGCCACAATCCATTGACCCCTTTGATGACCCTCCATTGATGTCACCAATACCTGAAGACAGGAGATAGCAAACACCAGTCTTTTCTCTATTTTTATAATGGTAGCCATGATGAATTGGCCATGTTGAGCGCCGGAAGGTTCACAAGTGAGTCTTGTTAGACATTTTCTGACACTTCTCTTTTGCCACAGTTTTTCCGTGGAATCTTAGCTAGACATCTGCAGACTTTGTACCACACCTTTTTAAAATTCTAGATGGGCATTTACTCTAGGTACAAACCAAAAAAAACAGGCACAATAATAGCCTCCACACGCTTTCACAGTTATAGACATTGGCACCTTTATATTCATTCATCAGAGAGAACATCTAGACAATCAAATGTTTTACTGTTTGTGAAGTTCCAGTGGGAGTTTGTTCTAGAGTCAATGGGTCAGACTGTTAGTAATACTCGTCTGTACTGGTCTGATGATTAATTATTTGTATTAGGCTTCTACAGTATATTGGCTGTGGAGATCTTACAGGTCTTTTTGTAGAGCAGTTTGGAAAGGTATGGGGGTCTCTTCTATCAATAGTTTTTGTGGGTGAAACAGAACATTTTCTTTTTTTTATGCATTCCTTTTTTGCAGTTTTGAAATGAACAATCAGTCCAGACAAAGGTTTACAGTATTTATATGGAATACACATGGGTCAGAGTTCACAAGCTTTGTCAGTTTTATATGCGATAAATCTGATAGTTTCCAAGCTTTAAAAAAAATGTATTTATTTATATCACGCACAATGGACCCTCAGGCATGATGGCGCTTACAGTCAAACAATAACGAATACAACATGAAACATAGAACATTAAACAGAGCAAAGTACATCCTAAAATACCATATAAACCCAAACAAATCTAATCTTCCCCATATAATCAGAATACTCATAACATGTGAAGTGGAGGGGTCAATCATTTTCCCAACTAAACGTGCCCTTAAAGAATCAAATTACAATTTGAACCCCCTCTGGGAAAATAATTGCACATGCTAAGCAATTGTGGTAACGTGCTGGAACCACAGCCCACCATGACACACTCCTTATTAGGAGAGGAGTATCATTTGCTCAAGTCAATTCGGTGTATGACCTTCAAGTCAGATAATCTAACCACCCCTGGGCCTGTATGTTGTCTCAATCACGCAAGAATTGTGTTGCGTAGCGCTTCTCTTGACTCAATTCCGTTTATTTTCCCAATATTAGAGATCACAAAGTTTCATTGGTCGATAATGAAGGAGTGGGTGCGACTGTCCTTTGTGATTGGCAATTGGAATTTTTTTAAATGCACATTCCACTTAATTACCTGCTAAGGTTTATGGCCAAGATTGTGATCAGGTACCAGAGATAATATGTGTGTTTCAGCAATTTGATCCTTGAGATCAATACTGGGTGGATTAACCAGGTCGATTGTGGCAGGTAAGAGCCATGAAGAAACGGGGGGATACCTCTAATGGGGTTGGTTTGGGAGGCTTGATCCAGTCTCTCCCCTTGTGAATTGGCTTGGCAACAGTTATCTGTTGTTATCGATTAACTCAGTGCTGCTGAAGAACATTGAGCCTCAGTCTGTGTTCCCGTATTTTCTCTATGAGGGCATGTGGCCGAGACAAACTCATTCAACGTGTCCATCAATGAACAAAGGTCCGATAAGCTGTGACACTGAAGAAGTTCCTTGTAAATGCTCGCTTTCAGATGCAAGAATTGAGTGGACGCAGTGTCATCAGTTTGTAGAGCAGTCAGCTTAAAGCCCTTTACTAAAATTGAAGGCGATGACGTCATGACATTAGGATCCCTTTTGGCATAGTTCTTTATCCCTCCCAATAGGGAGGTCACGGCTCGGGAGAAAGTTGGAGTGATGGAATCTATAACAGCCCTTCCCAATAAGCGTTCTGCAGTAGCCGGGCATGAGGTATCAGGAGTTAGAGGCGGACCTTCCAGATCCCTATTGAGATTCTTACAAAAGGAATCATGTGCCTTGGAGTCAGTTGCCGCAATGAGGTTGCCCCTGTGCAACCTCTATCTCCTGCGAGAGCTTAGGGCGTGGATCTCTGATACACGGTCCCTGTTAAACAAAGGGGAAGCGGCTGCTAAGACGAGCCCAGTCCACAAAAGGGCCACTCTTGGCTCAGGGGTGGAATTATTTCCTTCCAGGTTGCCAGACGGTGTATGTAGTATTCCCAACTTATTAAAATCCTCCATACTGTGATTCAGGAGATTTCTAGGAGCAGGCAGTAGGGGAAACACTCCACTCTGCTATAGTAGTGCTATTCATGCAGGGCTTATGCTGCAGTAATGGAAAGCTGGACTGGTTGTTGGGTAAGTCTATCTTAGAAGGCGTTCTGTGGTCGTCTATTGGGCCACATGGCCTGCTTTTAGTGCTGTAGAATCCTGTAGCCTTTCCAGGGCATACAATCCTGCTTGCATTCTAGTGAGAGCCTTTTGGTAGTATCACCTCGTTATTCAATGCGAGTGTTCATCATGTCTAATTTGCTTACCTACTATAGTTTCCTGACACACTTTCACAGATAACTTCACCAATGAAAAGGGTGTAACAACACGTGAGTGAGATACAGCGTAATTACTGGTAAATCCTGTCTGAACGTAAAGAGGTGTCTGTCTGTTCGGTTGCTAGGCTGGTTTTACTTCTTGGGGTTCTTGGTGTTTGGAGGAGGTGTCGGGCTCTCAGTGTGCGTCAACGGTATGGTTCCTGCTTTCCAGGAAGTCACCCCGTGTCTCTGTGAATGTGCAGGCTTCATCTTGTAGTCTGTAAATGACTTGTTCATGTGATGCAGTAATATTACTCTTGCTTGATTGCTGTCCTACCATTATTTCGGTAATGTTGGACATGACCTGAGGATGCGTAATATATTCACATTTGCATTTTTGCATCGCCAACATTCATCTTCCATGTATAGCTCCGCCCTGTGCCCATGTATCGCCATGTCCTGTGCAGCTTACTTGGTGACCAATTGCACTCATGGAGTATTTTGAATCGCGAACATTCTACTCTGGCTTCCATTATCCCGGTCATATGGTATCCTATCACACCATGCGTCTATGACAGTTACTTGTAGGAGCTTTTCCCACTTGCGATTAAACCATGCTGATATTTTACCACAGATGGGAGATGTCAGCAGGATACCCTGTGATTTCTTCCTTTCCACACCTCCAGAAAGTGCATTCTGGGAGATGTGATGCCTGCATGCTTATTTGAACTCATGGCTCTTTCTATGCAACCCTACAGTTGTATGTGCATTAGTTTGAGTGCTGATACAGAGTGTGGCATTGTCTGCGGTCTGTCTCCATACAGTAATCCCTGCTTAACTGAGGTGCTCATGATTCTCCTTTCTAGTGCCATTCCAGCTGCGGTTCCACCTCTGCCAGAGAATATAATATGTCTGATAGTCCATGTGATAAGCAATATAGTTGTATATTGGGGGGTTTCATTCCTCCTGATTGTGGTCCTGCAAAGAGTTTTTTCATCTTCTTCACTCTTGGTGTGAAGGTTCTCCATAGGAATTGTTTAATCTTTCGGTGAGCTTCTTTGAAGAATGTATTTGTGGGAGAGCGGTGGCAGGTTAAATATGTAGTTAAATTAATGTCTAATCATCATTTTAATGATTTGCACTTGCCCTCATAATGATATGTTCAGTTTTTGCAATCTCACCAAATCTGCAGCAATTGTACTCCATATGGGGGTTTATGTTTTTGAGAGCATTGCCTTAAGGCCGATTGATATGTGTAGCCCTGGTATTTAAACCCAGTTGCCATCCATTTGCACACAAACCCATGTATATCTGCTATTGTAGTAACTGAGGAAATTGGGAAGGCTTTGAATTTGGACTGATTCATTTTGTTACCCGACAGATGCAGGAAGCAATTAATAAGAGTCATGGTAGCATTGAGGGATTGTTGCTTATTGGATAGGGTTAGGAGGAGGTTGTTGGTTAAAGCATATGTTCGATGGTCCCTGTGTGTGTTGGGATACCCTCTATTTCGGAGGTGGAGCTGAGTGGGTAATGGTTCAAGTGTCAAAAGGAATAGCAGTGGGGAGAGAGGGCAGCCTTGACTGGTCCCTCTGCTGAAAGGGATTTTTTGTTGTTGTGTGCCCATTGCACATATTCCTGGCTGGTGTTGTTTGATAGAGGAGTAAATCTTTCTGAATGTATTCAGGGTCTTCACCAAATGTTTGCAGTGTGTCAAATAGATATTTCCATTTTACTCTGTCGAAAGCCATTTCTGCATCAAGCGATAAAGCAATTTTGGGGCTTGTCAATTCTTTCTGCTCCCCCCCCATAATATGCATAGGAGTGCCCTTAAATTAGCACCAGGTGAGTAGCTAGGTATGAAGCCCACTTTTGATGGGTGTATTATTGATGCTATATATTCTATAAGCCGTGTGGCCAAAAATGTTGCCATATATTTTATTGTCAAGGTTAATCCGTGATATGGGTCAGAAGTTGGCACATATCCTGTGGTCTTGCTCCCAGGCTTAGGAATTGTGGTTATTAGGGCTTTGTTATATTCCTCTGGGAAAGGACCATACTCTTCTGCTACCTTGAACACCTTTGCCAGTAGTGGGGCAACATAGTCAATGCCTATCTTATAGATTTCTAAGGGGAAACCATTTTCCCCCCAGGAATGTCCCTGATTTCTATTTCCATTATAGGTGCTCCCAGGGCTAGCCTACTGGAGGGTTCTAATGCTGGTAAATGTAGGGAGTAAAGAAAATCCTTCCTTTCAACATAGTCACTGGCATCTGCTGACTCACATAGGGTCATGTAAAATGTTTAAATGCATTGGTTATTGAGTTAGGATCCACTATGCTACAGTTCTCAGCAGTTTTTAAGAGCAGTGTTCTCTGTTCGTCTTGTCCCTTTTTAATTTTGAATGCTAGTAGGCTCCTGGCTCCCCCCCCCGTGTTCATAGTGCGTTTGTTTCATTCTAAAGGGGGCATATTCTGCTTTTTTAGTGAATATTTCAATTTTGCATCTCTAAATATTTCGGTGTTGGGTTTTGGATTTCCTTTTCCACTTCCTTCTGCATCTCTATCCATTTCTTTCTGTGATAAGATGCGTTTCTTGTCATGTACCCTCTCATATGTGCTTTGACCGATGCCCATAGAACCACTGTGCCGGACACGGAGTGCTCACTGATTTTCAGTAGTCTTTAACTGTGTTCTGTAAATCTACTTTCTGTTCTGGGGTCTTGAATAGGCTCACGCTCATGCACCACCTTGTCTTGCTTGGGCCTATGATGTCAAGGGTAATATGTGTTGTTACTGGAGCGTGGCCTGAACGTCCCATAGGTAACATATCATTGCTGCATAGTGAGTTTGAAAACCTTGTGAAATCTACGGAATAGTGTAACCTCCTCTTGTGCCATATATGCATGATATGTGGGTGTTTTCTCTCTCCCCTGGCTGTGCTAGTTGCCACATATCAATTAAACTGTGATCCAACACGATGTGCCTCAACATACTGCCATCTCTAAATCCTGGTCTGCTGATACCTTTCGATCTATTTAGTAGTCCGTCCATCACTAGGTTCCGAATACCCTCCCAGTATGTTATATGTCTGTCAGTATTTTGTTAAGGTATGTTAGGAACCCAATCTAATTTCCCTTGGGGGGGGGGCATATATTGATCCCACTACTATGGAGAGGTCCTGTATTTTGAGATTAACTAGGCATGGTCTCCCTTCTCCGTCTGTCCAGGTTTGGACTATTCTGTGGTTCAGGTTCTTGTTTATTAATATAGCAAAGCCTGATTTTTTTTGCCCTTGCTGTTGCTTACTTTGCCCACCCAGTCACTTACAGCTCATCTGTTTCCTCCGGGGGTTCAGTGTGTTTCTTGAAGCAAGGTGATGTCTATTTTCTTGGTTTTAAGATATTGCAGGATTTTTTTCCTCTTAATGTAACTATTTAGACCATTACCATTTTGTGTTATAATTGAAGGGTTGTGCAAGGTGTGGAAAGTGCTGATATCTGTGTATGGCACTTATGACGCTACCAATACCTATTGGGCTCCTTGTTTGCTTGACTTGGATCCCGTTTGTGTGTATCTCTAGAAGTATAGTAGACATATGGACGTCATCCTCAAGCTGCTCATCTCCTGAATTAGCCATCCCAACGTTGATGATTTTGCCATCTTGGTGCCATTCATTTCACAATTCAGTTCTCTGAAGAGTTGTTTTCTGGTCTGGTGTTCAGAGTCATGTTTTCTATGGGGGTGCATCAGAGGCGTAGCCAGGATTGTCTAGCAAATGGGGCCTGATGCTAATGTAGTTGGGCCCACTGCACTGAGAAAAATATCTGTACATTCCCACACAGCGCTGCTGAGTGGGAATTTACAGATTTTGGGTGGGCCTTGCCCCTCAGGCCCTACCCTGCCTACGCCTCTGGGGTGCATGCAGATTGTGTACTGGCACAGGATATAAGTGATTTACTCCTTATTGTTGTATTCCTTTTTTCCTTTCTATTTCTTTGATTTTTTTTTTCCTTTCCCCTCTACTGTGGGGTAGGTGCTCTATGTCAATTTAGATTCTTCGATTGGGTCACAATTCTAGTTCTGTTGGCCCAGTCTAATGCTCTTTGGATGCTTGCAACAGCAAAGGTCTCTCTAGAGCACCATTCCAAGATGACCTCCTTGTTTTCCCTGAGTTTCTTTATTATGTTTTTGTCCTCTTTCTCTTTCACTCGTTTCACATACAGGCTGGTACTCACCACTTATGGTGTTGATATAATCACTTGCATCAATCCGGTGGAAAGTTCCCTAATGACCACTTTCTACCTTATGCCGCCGTGCCTCCATCCTCTTACCCCCACTCTGGTAGTTGCTGGAGCCCTCATCTGCTTGCTCTTTATTCCAGAACCGAGGCTGCTCATCTCTAGTGATTTCGTCCAGGTGCTCAGGCACTCTGGATCTTCAGTGTCCTTCTTTGCTGACAACTGCCTGCTCGAGTGCCATATGGCGCCCGCCTTGCCTACCGCTTCAATGAGCACCCGCCATCTTTGGTGCGCAGCATGCGCCGTTTATATCAGGCCTCAGATGTGGTTTGCTGTTTTTACCCGCACTTCCGCTGACTTTTTTCTTCCTGGTAGCATCCATGGTTATATCGCTGCTTCACCAGGTGAGTAGCGGGCCCATGTGGTTTTTGGGGCCATAGGTTGGGGAGATTAGCTTTAAAGGTTATCCCCGGCTTCCTTTGATTGCTGCCATTTTGGATGGTTGCTAGCCACGCCAATGCAAAATATTTTCATATATGCTCTTGGTTGTGTTGTTCACCAGTTCAGGGATTTCAACGCTGATTAGGGATGGTCATATTTCTTCATGCCTTGTAGAACTCCGACCAATTTGTTTTGAACCAGCTGCAATTGTTTGTTTAGGAAGTGTGGCCTAGCTCTGAGAATGTGCAAACATCCCTACACTTTTAGCGATGCTTTCATTTAGAATTGAACCTTGCGGCAAACTTGGCTGTGGAAGATTGGGGTGATTCCCCAACAGGCCAGCTTCCAACATATTCATTAATGCAGATCCATGTTGGGTGAACTTTGACACTGGCTAACCAGCAACAACAATTACGAATGTCACCCGGCAGGGCTGGAGCATTTAGGTGTCTGATGCCACCTATGCCAGGAGAAAGTGGGGAAGCTGCAAATCAGTGTGGAGCCACTGACTGCGCTCAGAGGTGTTCAAGATGGCACCACATGCCATGGCCACCTTAACCCCTCTTAGGCCACCCGCGCCTATGCCCCAAAAGAAAATAATGTAATTAACCAACATAAAGACACTAATGATGAATGAATAATAATAACTAATAATATAGCCACTCGCCTGGTGGAATTCAAACCCAAATGAGGTATAACCAATCCAGGAAGGGATTAGGATATAAGCCCAGGTCAGATTATTATAGAAGCAACTGGCAGAATGCAGATGAGGGGATTGTTCAGAAGAAAACCCAGATAGCATCTGGAAGAGTATCCTGGAGGAGGCAGATGTTCTTAAACCCACTCACTTGGCACACCGGTAGATTCTGGCGGAGAACACTGCAGAAGTGCTCACATACTGGAAGAAGTTAAGTAAACTCCTAAGCAGGCTGAAGCTAGAGTAAGCACACTACTCCTGAAGAAAGACGCTAAGCAGAGTGTAAGCTGTATTGCGACCAAAGTAGAAAGGAATTGGAAGGGCAACCCCAATGGCCATCTACCATCAACATTGAGGTGGAAGAGGGTACACTTCAAACCCATGAATGGAGAGTGATCAAGCATTGGCTACCTGATAAGGATCCAAAAAAGGGATGGAGAAATACTATTTGGTGTGTTAACCCTCAAAATCCAAATTCCAACATGGACCTTTCTGAAACCCAAATGAATCCCAAGGTCCAGGGGACTGTTTGACCTTTAAAAAGCAAGGTTGAGGAGGGAACAGTGTGGACCCTGAGCAATGCTAAGGTCCAAGTGGAACCTATTTGAAGCCCAAGAAGAAGTTTAAGTCCGGGAGTGACCAGTTGGATTGCTGAAGCATAGCTGAGTTCTAGAAGTGGTCCGCTGTGAAACCTAGGAAGGAGTTACAGTCCAGGAGGGACCAGTCATGAACCCTGGCACACCAAACGTTCAGGAAGGGCCTGCCTTGTGAAACAAGTTTATGAATATCCAGAATGCTAGGAATCCCTCTTAGGCATCCCATCCTTGGTCTGCCCGCATTCCCCACCTCGCTCCCAAGTCTCTTGCTAAAACAAAAAAAACACCAAAGCCGACCTGCGACAGTGATGATGTCCTGCCATATTAATGAGCACAGAATCGGCCCACACTGCTCTCCTCTAAATAGTGATCACCTCGCTCTGTCAGGGCGTCTTCCAGAGATGATTGAAAACCCACCAGATCTGCCTGATCCTTAACAGAACCCACTGTGGCCCCAGTGGACCTCCTCAACTACGGGCTAATTACAGACTTCATTTTATCCAAATAAACAATGATAAGGCACTAACCAATCAACTTCATGAGCAGATCAACCGGTACGGTACGGTCCGCTCCGGGAATATCAGTCTGGGTGTTCTCTCAAATTAAGCACAAAAACTGTCACTATCCAGCTGATTGACAATGATCCTCACATCCTGGACAAAGGAGACTCTTAACTCCTGGTCCATCTTAACCTTTCTGCCGCCTTCACTGTGGTCTACTGCCACACTCTGGCAGGCCTCTGCACAAAGAAGGGTCTTTTCAGGCCCTGCACTTAGTAAATTCTCCTCTTACCAAGCAGACGGGTAGCAAGCTGGTCAGAAAGGAACCTTGAGATCTGACAGTTGCTCAGTTACCTGCAAAGTTCCACACAGCTCAATACTCTCCCGACTGATATTTAACCTGCACATGTAGCCACTAGGATCACTACTCGCTGATCCACACATCTCTGCACCAATATGTAGATGATACCCATCTGAACCTCAGAGGCAACTGCT
Source organism: Ambystoma mexicanum (assembly GCF_040938575.1). NCBI lineage: Eukaryota > Metazoa > Chordata > Amphibia > Caudata > Ambystomatidae > Ambystoma > Ambystoma mexicanum. The sequence goes on from NC_090926.1 coordinate 534,604,500, forward strand.
CCCATGACATCAAACTCCCTGAGAAATGCATTACCACCATTCTAATGCGGATGCCAAGCACATACCTGAAGGTCAACCCAACCAAAAGGGAATGTCTTCTCCTTGGTTACCCATCCATAGAGAGATTCATCCAAGGGTGGCAGACTGACATGCACTTGGATAGGTTCACTCCTCAACGTGTCCCCTCTACAAAATCCCTCTGGTCCGTTAAAGGGTCCAATGAAGACAGTAACAAAAGGGCTCTGACCGCTTGGTATCTCCTTACACGGCTCCACAAGATTAGGTGCTTCCTCCCTCCACTTAATTTTGTGTGTGTGTGTGTGTCTTGTATTGAGATTGAAAAATGACACAACCGACAATAACACTAAGTACACCCGAACATAAATGCTATAAGTCTGTGCCTCCCGTCGAGCCTCCCTATAACAGAAGGTTCCAATATAAGTGGCCCAATGAACAAGTTCAGTGTCTACAATTAAAAAGTCCTTCAGCCGCCAAAGTGCCCTATGCTAATAGCAAACTATACCAAGGATTGGCCAAATCAACAGTTCAACGCTAGTTTTGAAGGTCCATCCCCAATCGGAACAACCGGAAGCGGGCTATGGTTTCCAGCGGTTACTCACAGTCTGGTCTTGTTTTTAGGTTTTTCTGCTTTGATGAACTTACATAAGCCCTCCCCTCTGGGCTTCAGGCTTCACAACGCTTTCTCCCGTCAGACCTGTTTCTGCCTTACCACAAATTCGGCATCTGGGATACGTACAACGATTCTGGGAATTGGGATCTTAATGTGTCTTCAAAACTAGACTAAGGTTGACAGTTGGCAGAACTCTGCGTCTCCTTACCAAGACGCGGTACTGAAGTACAGGCCACTTTTTACTTGTCCACCCAAAGCCTACATACCTTAAGCTGTATACTCTGGAATGGGAAATGAACTTATGAACTTCCTGTGTTTTTTTTGACAGAGCTCAAGTCCTCATACTTGTTAATACTGCGAAAGGAAACAGGACTTGAATTCAGGCTAACAGTATACATCAGGAACCAGGACACTTAACACAAAAGGACAGGACAGAATTGAGATTGTACAGTTTACTGTCTGAATGTTTTCTCTACGGCATTTATTTTGCAATACAGCACGTCACATCCACAGACAGGTCAGCTTTGAAAAACTGATTAGACAGCCCCCACGAGACACATACATACAGTGGGGAGAATTCACGAAAGTTGTCCGCACTCGCGCCCGTCGCGTGCACACACGGGAGTGTGGAAGAAATCTGCATTGTGCAGGTGGCAGTTTTCACAAATTTGAACCTACCTGCACAAACAAACGCGTGCACGCAGATTCCTCCCTACTGATGAATTCGTGGACAAGTGTCATGCTGGAAAGGTGAAAGGTACACCGAGCACCCCCCAATGCTTCCCGTGTGTGGTGTTGCCACACTATGGTACGATTGCATGTCCCTAGTCGCACCTACCGCAACTGGGGAGCAGCGGAATTCAAAATGAAAAAAAGTATCCTTTTCAGACCCTTGCCTGCATTTTTTGTTCCCCAAATAGAAATGCTCATGCAAAGCACGAGCGTGTGTATTTGTTTTACATTCCCCCCCCCCCCTGAATTAGGGGTGAAATATAAAGCTATCACTGGAAGTGGGAGCCCTTTAAGGACCGACACTGCCTTTGGACACACCGAAACCACGTGGTTGTTGGTGTTCTCAATGCATCTGTACTTTGTGGCACAAGCGCCAAACTTACCGGTACATTAAGGGCTGGCAGGGTGACCAAAGCGCCTACATCTAGTCCCTCCTCCTGCATGCACGCCTGCCTTGTGAATCCGGGGAATTGCATGAAGGCAATGTGCAAGCAGAACGCCCCCCATATCCTGCCCCTGAACAATATTTCGGGCTAGACACATCTTTATTTAAATCTCGACTTTTGCATATATTGAAGGTGTAAGGTGCGTGTCATGGTCACCAAGATTGCTAGGTGTGAGTGGTTTAGTTGGCCTATGTGTATTGTGCTTGAGCATAGAGGACGAGCAGGATGGTGTGTGTGGGTGGGTTATTGGAGGGCCTGGTGGGCAACTTGTAGCATCCATCTGATGTGGGCAGGGTGCCCTCTCGGTAGTGGAGCCCCTCGGTAGTTTTGAGGCACTCTGTAGAGGGTTGGTATTTCCGGAGGTGGGCATTGTGTGCAGGGGCTGGTCCTTTATGAGAGTAGGGTCAGAAGCATCCCTTCGCCCTTCTCTTTGCATGCATGCAAATTAGACTGCAGGCATGGTCAGTATTTTGACCCCACCTTTAGCCTGAGTGAGGCAGGGAGAGGGGCTGGGGAAGAGTGCTTCATTATTCCCAATGGGACCGTTTTTCCAGCGTCCTTCGAGGACAATGAGGGCTCTTTGAAGGCGCATGGATGTATCATTAGATATTGACATGGTCTACCATGAGCAAGTAATGTAACCAGGCGTAGGCACTCATCAACTAACTGACCAGGGCTGTGTTTGAAGTAAATGTTTGCATGCACCATACACTTAGGGAGAAAGGCCATGGGTGCACAGCATTGCGGGCCCAAAATAGACTGCAAACAGAATTGCCTTTTGGGAACCACGCGAGCCGACCTATCATATATGCATTTATCTATTTAGATGTAGCTCGAATGCCCCAAGGAAAATTGAGTTGCTAGCACAAAAATTAATTAAAAACTACAATTGACTGTGGATTCAAGGTTCGTGTTCGTGCCATCGCTCAATAATGCCCCCTCTGCAAGTGTAGACTTGTGTTGTGCCTACTGGGCTGTGAATAACATCTCCCTGGCGTCGGAAATCAGAACTCGAAGTAAAGATGGGAGACATCATCCTGCTCTCCCAGGAGTATCTCCGGAAGAATGAGTTCATTGTCTTGAGAATGGAGAATGAGGCGGTGCTTTAGAGGTAAAGAGCCCACTTGTTCTTTGGGCATCAACATTTCAGGGCACACTCCCACTAAGAGGCACCTGAGTCAGAGGAGTGGGTTTCAGTGGAAGATCAAGAGGTTGAAATGGACAAGAGACAGACATATATCCAGTTTCACAATGAGTCTCAAAATAACCTTTGATTGGGTGTCCTGGGAATGTTGAGACACCGTTCCCCAGAACCTGGGAAGCACAGGACCTCCGGCCCCGCCCCCAGAAAGGGAGATATATAGACACATTGTGGCAACACGAGGCCATTTGCTTACGGTGGAGAACCAGGTATGTGCCAACCGTGGTGGACGGATATTCGAATACGACAGCCGATGTAAGTCTCAGTCTGCTTTAGAGCACAGCAAAGAACTGCCAAACGTACTGCGAGGCAAACGCCTCACTCGCCTGTCTTCCATGTTGCCTCACATTTGACGCAGTGCAGCTGCGTGAAGTTCAATCCGCATTCAGCATGTTCTGGAAAGCTGTGCCAGGACCAACATGAACTCGCTGGACGGCACATGCCTGGCTTGGTGGAGACAGTTCCTGGGTGAACAGCATCCATGAAACAGAGCTGTGTGGTGTTGCTAGGTCTGGAAAAGATCCGGGGCTAAGCTTATGTCAGGACTGGGGGCTAGCCAGCCTTCTGGTTGTAGCCCCTAAACTTCAACCAAAAGAACCGGGGCTATAGCCCCCTCAGCCCCCACCTAGCCACGCCTCTGTGTGTGTACAATGTGCTTTCATCATCCTTCGTCTTATGTGACGCCATAAGGTCTTCTGCAGGACAGCCATATAGTGCTGGAGACCCTCTCTGGGTAAATACGGTCCCTTTATTGTTGCAAAAAGATATCTCAGGTGAGATATCACGTGATGCCCACAGCTGCCCTGGTAGACTCTGCCTTCACAACGGAGCTCGCGTCTAGTCCACACTGTTGAGAACATCTGTAGCAGCCCGGTTTACGTACCGCGTCACGATTGACGCTGAACCCCTAATCCACCAGCGGCACGGGCCACGCCCACGCGTGTTTCAGGCGTGAAGGTGCGTGGACTGCACAGCAGAAGCATGTTAGCATGGGACATCAGCGCAAGACTAACCGTACTCCATAGCTGCTGCACCGCGAGTGATAGGGTGCTTATGACATGAGTGTCGAGACCACATCATGCCCTAATATCCCCCATCTGAATGCAACCCTAAAGAACACCTTTCCCTGCTCTGTGTCTAAGACCTTCAGAACTCTGGTACACATCTGAGCAACAGGCAGTGGCGCCGAGTACGGGGGGTCTCCGGGGCCCGAGCCCACCCGTCAAAATCAAGTCGAGGCTGAGCCCCCCCGGCCGGAGAGAAGTGATGCTGCATCAATGGCCCTTTCCATCGAGACTGCATCACTTCTCTCCGGCCGGGTATAATCGTGAAAATGTGCGATTAAGCCCTCCACTCTAGGACTCATTGGTGTATGGTCCTGGAGGGGAGGGCTTAGGCGCAGCCCTATTCAAACTGTGGGGCGCGCACCTCTGGTGGGCCACAGCCTCATGCCCACGGGGGCGCGCATCCACAGTTTGAAAAGAAAAGAAAAGGATATATGACCAAAGGGTCGGGCTGTTGCAAGCAGCCCAATCCAAGGCCCCTGCCAGACATGCTTAGTGCGACAGGGGCCAGGCCTTTGTGAGGTCTCAGGCTCCATTAGGAGCCTATTTATGAAGACAAAAGAAAAAGCGCACACCTTTTGCCTTGATGATGGTCATCACGGCAAAAGAAGGTGTGTGCTTTTTTTTTTTTCTTCATGAATAGGCTCCTAATGGAGCCTGAGAGGCCCCACAAAGGTCCGGCCTCTGTCGCACTATGGGTGGTGGCAGCAGTGGTGTGGAACTGCCCAAGTGTCACAGAAGTGCTAGAACATATTTGGGCACAGGCACCTACTGTTTTACAAATTAAGCACTTGGTATACACATGCAGTTGCAATTAAATGTTCATTAAACAAGTATGCCCTCAAGAGTATGCTATCACAGAGAAACGGGGACCCCAAAGCCAGTTCAACTACCCACTCCCAGGTGTGCTACTGAACAGGTGGATGTAAGTCGCGAGCCAACCAACCTCTTTCTCCTATCTGTGCTACTGTACCATACAAATCAGGGGGAATCGCTCTCCAGCAGCCTCTCTCACAGTCATCGATTCTTGATGATTTACTGGTGCAGTCACAAAAAAAGATTTTTTGGGGGCTCATTTTGTTTACAAAAGTAGCGCATTACTAAAACCCCCTGGCTGCCAGTTCGTTGTCCTTGGAGCGCCCCAGGCTCCCTACCCCCTGAGAGCCACCAACCTTGGGTGCTGTTTTATAACAACCAAAAAATACACAGACAAAACACTAATTGTGTGATTCAATTTAGAGATGAATGCACTCATGCTCCATTCAGAGAGAGGCTTTGAAAATGTAGCTCTGACAAATCAGAGAATCAGGGGGGCAAAGACGAACTGCACATCTCTGCTCCCTCTTCATGGGTTTACGCTTGCCACCTGAAAGGTTGTCAGCAGCTAACCTGCCAACCTGTCCCAACTCCATGTCTCGTGTGCTATTCCCTGGTCAACCAAACCCTGTGAACTCATAAGCCGCATACGACCCACAGAAGCCTTTTTACCGCCCGTCCTGAACGTCTGTTTCTTGCACTAGTGATATTACCGCATGCAGCTCCAAGGTATAATATTAACAACCAGTGTTTGTGGGTAAAGGGCCGGCATAAAGTCTCTTTTTCAGAGCCAGAGTCAAATGATAAGGTGCTTGTGGCAGTATGGAGTTCCAGGCCCCTGCTTGGACACGGGGTTCTGCAACCTTTAGCTCTGCAGATGTGTTGGACTACAATGCTCATCAGCCCCAGCCAGCATAGTCAATGGTGATGGATCATAGGAGTCATAGTCCAAAACATCTGGAGAGCCACATGTTTAAGACCCCTGGCTTTAAGGAACAGAAAGTAAAATAATCCATGAAAGTAACAGGAGTATGACGTTCCTGGATCTACATGGGTAGAATAAAAGTAGACTAGAAGAACAGCCTGGGGGCATCAAGTTTATGTAGGATGGAATGGTGGGGGTCTGAGTCACCTGAGGAGACAGGGGTATCTTACAGGTCTGAAACCTGGTAATCCACTTTACAATAAAAGACAACATGGAGAGGGGTGATGTCTCTGTGTGGCCTGTAAATCTGCCGAGATACCACCAAACTGTACTACCATTACTGCCACTTGGTCTGGCGGTATTACTGCCGGATTACAAGTGGTGGAAGGCAGTGTTAGTCCCCATTAATTGGAGTCCATAGGATTCCATGGTGGATTTCAGTGGTATAACTGCTTGTAGTAATTTTGCTGGTGGTAATAACCCAAATTTTTCTATTTTGGGCGGTATGGTGGAGGAAATACCTCCAGCTTCTTGCTGAAGGATTTTCCTCCACCTTTGCCCTCAAACTCATAGATGGACGGTGCGATAATGTGGCTCTATATGGTATTACCAGTGTTGCCAGTCAGAACTCATTTACCTCAGCAATGTATTCAGTTCTCTGTTTTTTGTCCTGACGCTTAAAATGTGCGATTTGCATTACAAGCTGTGTGCCGCAGACTGCTTCCACTCTAAGCGGGGAAAAGTTAGTACTGTGGGGACTGAGACGGCAGGACTTTTCAACCTTTTGACACAAGGGACCTTCACTGAGTCTTGGGGGGCATCACCTCCCACGGGATATGGTACAATATAATTACCTCATTGCTTTCTAACACTGGTTCCTCTACATCAGCCTCTTGCTGACATAGAAGGGTTTATAGCTGTTCAGTGGGCATTCAGTGGTTAAGATCTGTGCTGGCCTGCCATCTTGTGATAAAAAGCAGCTATTAACCTTAAATTTGTCGCCATCGCAAGTCTCACTTCTCCCACAGCAACAGCAGAGCCCGCTTGCCAGTGCCGGATAATCCCAAAATTCTCTGTAATTTTATGCAAAGCTGCATTTTATTTTTACAAGGTTATTTTACTCACTGAATGCTGATCAAGTGTTTTAAGTCTGGACTTTATTAACTGGGTGCTTGTAATTGCAACACAAGCACTCTTTACAATCTAAACTAGAGGTGTGTTTACAATGTTGATTGTTCCAAAATACATCTCCTAGTGTGCTGCTTTGGGTCAGGTGGCCCCCTTTAAGCTGTACACAATGATACCTTGTCTGGTTGACATACTATGTGATTTGTGTATTTTATAAAGGAAACTAAGACCACTAGAATTCACCACCCCAGAAACTCCCAATCCCACCTTTGGGGGCATTCCTGTGGACATGGGAACACAGAGGAAAGAATGAATAAAAAAGTATTTGCCTTCAAGAGGAAGCTAGACCTTTGCAAAAGAACAGTTGGAGCTGGGCAAGCCACCTAGCAACATTAAGGTCCAGCTTTGATGAATACTTCCCTGAAGAAAATGCTGGCATTAATGACTGGGTGATGCAGACTTTTCTGGCAGAGGAGGTGGTGCATCTTCCATTTGATGCCCAGGAGGAGCTGATTGAGGTTCCGTCAGACACTACTCTGCAATCTGAATTTAGGAACATTGCAGTGGGTGAATTTTGACTGAAAGTTTCTTGGACGGTAAGACGTTATTAAGCATAAGTGGGGTATACTTTTATTTTGACTGACTCCTTCATTTTTTGAATAAGGGGTGTTTCAAATGAATGTTGAAAACCCAGAAAGTGGGAGTTTTAAAAATATGGAGACAACCATGGCTACAACATTTAGACGCGAGTGCTTCCATCAGTCCCAAACATCACCTGGATGCAGGGTGAGCCTGGGTAACTGCTTTTTAACATTGTACACTACTTTACCAGAATTTCTGGTAAACTACAATGTTAAAAGCAGTTAACACTCTTCCCCCCCAAGTCTGAAACCACACTTGATTGCATTATACTTCAGCCAGGATTGCATTATACTTCAGCCAGGATTGCATTATACTTCAGCAGCACATCTGATCTGTCCACTGAAAGGTCTAAGATTAAGCTACATCCCTAACTCTATCTGGTTATCCAGAGGTAACATCTGAGCAAATGTCACTTGTGGCTGGCCAATCTAGAGCAGCACTATTGTAAGTTTGAAGTGTTGATGTTTTACTGAACTATGGCACCACACACGTCTTGCTTGGTAGTTTTCAATCTGGAAACGTCTTTACTTCTCATTTCCCTTGAATTGGGAACCTTTTTTTGGTGGTGGTGGTGGTACTCCACCTTGCAGCTGTACCTTCTGTTTAGCAAGCATTTCATTCTCCCATCCTAGTTGTGTTGCTGAACGATTATAGAGCGGTGGTGTAGGGGCAGTGATGTCTTACTGGAATGCAACTCAAAGGCTTAAATCTCCTTCTTTCTTAACTTTAGTATATGCAGTGCATGCTAGCCAATGTTTCCACTGTTCTGCGCTGCGCGCGCCAACACCCGCCCCCCCGCGTGCCGTTGCACCAAGTTGGCGACTACATGCAAATTTGCAGTCATATGACTGCCAGTGATGTCACTTCCTGTCTTTTGCACCCCACGCAGGAAATTCATAAGTCGGCTCCTCTGGCAACAGGCTGTATATCTGCAGGAATACTCGCCACGCAGTGTCGACAGCCTGCGGGTGAGGGGTGCAGCGTTGCCGCCGCGAGCCCCTTTCTCGCCCTCTCAAAGTCGCCTCCTCATGGGTTCATCGCACTGGAGGTCAGAGCGTAAACTTGGGCTGAACTTTAATCGCTGCGCACTTCCCTTCTGAACATATCTCGCTGGCAGGAAAGGGTGGAGCGGGAAGGCATTGCAGGGAAGTGTGTCTCTAAAACAGGCATGGGATGCCGGCTTGCAAGTTGAACTGTGATTCTCACAGTCCCTGAACTTAAAAATAAAATCAAGTGGAAAATAAACACTTAATATTGGCACAACGTTGATTCGCAGTAACACCTAGTAGGAGAATCCAGCCAAGTTACAAGGACACCCACAACGGCAAAGCGTTTTAATGGGGGTGTTTCGCATTGTTATGCTCGCTCTGAAAACTGGACTGGCTTTTAAAATGGAGTGGATCCGTAACCCTATCCCAGTTTATTTATTTATTTAGTGAAACACGCGAGTACATTGCATGGACATTACCAGCATTGTGTTTCGGACATCATATTTACTGGGGATGGTATGGTATTGCCCACTGGTGGGGCAAAGAAGAAACGAGGATGAGTGGGGAGCTTGCGTTGCCTAGAGACCCACTGATAACACCCAATGAGGCTGGGACACGTCGGGGGTTGTTTGTGGTCTCGTGTAGAAAGGATGTGATTCATCAGTTTGGGTTGGACTGCCCCTTCTATAGTGGAACTAAACAGCGACTTGCTTATGGTTTTCACTCTTTGCAAGGCATAGCACGGTGACACATGCTGCAAAGCGAAGCTTCCCAGGGCAATTATCAGTGGTTATGATAAAGTCACAGCTTGTCCAGACATCCCTATTCAGCGTTACTAAGCTGCCATAAATTGCACGGATATGCCCCGAGGCGAGACCCTGGGGTACTATGCCTAGGGGCACCAGCTGCACTTCCCTGATGGTGCCCACTGAGGACAAATCATGTCCATGTTGGTGCAGTCTCGGGTTGAAGGGATGTGCATTGTGAGTTAGGATGGGATTGTGGCTGTTGAAGGGGACCAAAGCTTACGGGCATATGTTTTTTTTCCATCTCAGTAATGGCTCTGTAGCCTAAAGATATGGGTGGTGGAATGGAAAGCTGGCCAGAGAAATTGCCAGGAGCTATGCTTATTTCAAAGCTGGTATGTCCATTACTCTTTAAGAGTTTCTAGTAGAATGTCCACCAGCCATAACGAGAGCAGCCGCTGTCAATTCAGCATTTCACGGGACAGGGTGTATTGTGAGAACACAGTACTTGTTCAAGGTTGAGAGCAATGCAATGAGTGAGTGTGTGCAGCAAACACATAACCCATCCACGCTCCTGTGATCGTGTGACATTATACATGCTTTACCACTATGATAGGATGTGGTTGGGAACAAGGAGACACACAAAGGAAGAATGCTGTCCAGACCATCCCAGTTGTCTTTTAAAATCTTTCAATGTAAGACAGTCACAGAAGTAAGGAGTGGGTCTTTTTGACCACAGGTACCATCTGCCAATGGCTTCATCAGCAAGAAAGACATGTCTGCCTTTTGCGAGAGGAACAGCACAGAGGCCTTTCCAGGGAATGTAAACATACACATGCTACCAGCTTTGTTAGGAGTTCCAGGGGACATTGTGTGAGACATTTCTCTAGGCCATCACACGGCAGTATGATGTCATGCTCAGACCTGGACGCACAACTTGCTGCTCAAAGAGGTCGAAACATGCATGTGGCATCATGCAGAAGCGATAGGACCTAGCAGTTCAGGTAGCACTAGACCTCTTGAGTGGTGGGGGGGCACTTCTGTAATGCCACTCCTGGAATGGTATGTCCTGTTGATTTATAGCACGTACTGCTGTCACGTACATGGCCTCCAGGTGGCACAGCAAGCTAAACAATGATGATTTGGATGATTGCAAGAGCAATACCAGTTATGTTATGAGAATTTATGTAGCGCAAACCATCTCCAGCTAGGGCATCATGGCACTACAGCAAAGACAGAGAGAAACAGCAATGCGAAGAGAAAAGAAAAGAACATTTTTAGACAGAAAACAGAATAGTTTTACCAGTGGTTACCTTCCATGGATCACGCTTCAGTTTGGCAATAGTCACCCTAAGCAGGGAGGGTGTACCTAGGCATAGGTCCTGTGGTTGCTTGTTAGGAGTAAACGATTCATTCAAAACCCTCCATGGATCACACTTGAGTTTGGAAATAGCCACCCTTAGTAGGGCAGGTGTACCTAGGCATAGGTCCTGTGGCTGCTTGTTAGGAGCAAAAGATGGCAGGCCCGGTATACGCTGAGGACTCTCTTATCTGCAGATAGCAACTGAGAGAACAGCCCTGAGCTGGCATATATCGAGTAAACCTGGTTTCCCATCTCAAACATCATATCCAATAGTGCATACATGGATCGGGGCATTTGGCTCCCACAGACGTGCATGGCCCATTGGTTCTGCTGGCTATGTCACTGCTTTCACTTTTTTGGTAAACCACTCATGGGGTACTGGCTTCTCGATGCCGGGCAACTCTAGGAAACAGAACTTGGGCAGAGCTGATTGACACCGACTCCCTCCTGCATCCTAGTATGCTGGTGTTAAGTGGCTGACACATAAAGTCTATTCAGTGAAGCAGAAGAAGAGGCCAGCCTAATAAAATGGGTGTCTGTGGGTGTGTGCGTGTCCTTGTGCCTGTGTGTAAGCGGAAAGAAGCATTTTGATGGCCAAAGGAACATGTCATGGGGAATCTAAAGAAAATTACAGTGGCCATACCTGTTATTTGGAACAGCATCATAAGTGTGGCATTTCAGTGCTGGCCTGTTTTGGCATAAACAGCCTGAGTGTGTTCCTAAAATGGCAACGCCTGCCTTCTTTTTATTTTTTTATAGCCACGGTGAGTGTGTTTTTATCAATAATGGCATATACTAGCAGGAAAACAGCTACTTGGTGGCAATATTGGCACGTTATACAGAGGATATCTGAGTGTTTTCCCACAGTGGTAATGGTGATGTTGTTGGGTATAGCCAATATGAGTGTGTTCTCAAAGTGTCCATATCAGCACATGCTGGCATAGCTTCATGGTCAGTGTTGTACTTAATGGGTATATCCATCTTGAGTGTATTATTATAGTGGCAATACTGGTATATATTGGCACAGCAAGCATGGATATGTCACCTGTGGCCATACTGGCACTATTAGGCCTAGACAAGAGGAGGGTGATAATGCAGCTGCAACGCTGGCTTATATTGGCACACCCAGCAAGGCATCTTTTTACTGTGGCAATATTGGCATTGTAAGGAAGAGCCAAAATGATAGTGTTCAATCAGTAGCAATGATGTCTTAAATTGGGGGCAGAGGCTTCATGAACATGTGCTTGACAGTGCCAGCATATTTTGCGGACACAGGCGTTGTGAACTGTATTACATTGGCAATGCTGGCATGTATCGTGGACTGAGGTATCATGACAATGCATTGGAAAATACTCCGGTGTACCTAGCAAAACTAGATTCTTTCATGTTTTCTTGCAAAACTGATTGAACATTGAATGGCTTTGTATCCAATTTTTTTTACTAAAAGCATATCGCATTCCAACCTATTGTTTAACAACACTCCTGGGGCCGCGGAACTCCCCCAAACCATCCTTTCTGAGTTCGAGCAACTTCACTAAGTACAGTCGCTCATGCTGATTATGGAGAAATATTTTCACCCCCCCAGTGAAAAAATGCACCCGCTACGACTGCAAGTTTGCTGTGTCCACAAAACCAAGCTAAATGTTTCCTATGATGTCCAACGAGGCTGACAGATTTCTAGGATTGTGTGTGGTTTCAAGAAGAAGGGCTGCAAACTTGCAGGACATGCTGGGCTGCCCCTATTAGGGTATGACCAAGCATAATGGAATGTCTACTAAAAAAACAAATCAGCAGCCTCAAAAACAATGTTTTGGATGGTTGCCCAGTGCAACTATGCTGTTTATGATTCTTTCTCAACCTTCCACTCATCACTGGTCATTTCAGAATGTTTAACCTGCTCACCATTTTAGAGCGACACAACACAACGTCACTGCTCTTGGACATCTGACGAGAGTGAGAAGCAAACACCAACAGTCATCTCCAGAGAGTGTTGTGTGACAGGGTCAGAGACGTGACCCTGCCAAGAGGTGTTAGGGTCTCCTCTCAGCCTAGGGTGGGCTGTTTACCAGGGTTTTCACCAGAGCCAGCCCTGCCCCAGAGGTGGGGGGTGTGGGGGATGGGAGGGGGCCAGTCCCTGTCCTATCATGCGCACGTGTGTCTGTTTCTGCCTATCCCCTAATACTCCAATCCCAAGAAGATATTGAGATGGAAGAAAGACCAAGCAACCCACCCTGTAGAGAGACAGCAAGAGTTGGTGAACTGGCAGAGTATTACCCAACACAAAGTAACACTTTCTACGCTCTTCGAGACACAGACTTGCAGTGTATCATCACCAGAGCTGTGGAATAGTCCGCACAGCAGAGAGGAGACCTACTTGCTTTGCGTATCACAGACATTTCACTTACCTGCAACGAGACCGTTGGATGATCCATGCCACGAGGCGGGGGAGGGGGCGATCTCCAGCGCTCCATGCACTACAGACATTCAGTTCATGTGGACCTGGCCGCACAGCAAAGCGGCCATCACAACACTCCGAATATTATGAACTGAGACATGGCCTATTTTGTGAGTGGGCCACCATCCCTGAATACCAGTGGACCTGTGTAAACAAAGTGTTGGGGCTTAGCTCCCATTATTTATCTTTCTTTACCTGTTATCCCAACCCTTCTGGAGCACATATAGCGGTTGGCCTGGGGAACCAGCTAAGGGTGTGAACCAATGGCGGGTGAAAGGGAGGATAAGAAGGGGTACAAGTCAAGTAAGGTGTGGGTTGCACCCCCTGCCAGCCAGTGCTCTAATTTCTTTAAAATGTAAACTATCATGACCCGAATTGGCCTACAATTAATTTGTACTTTTCAACAGGTTTAGTTCAAAATGCAATAAAAGGTATAAAGTCAGGGGGGGCATTAGGGAAAGTGCTAAATGAGAGCAGACATGGAGGGTGAGTCTCTCCACCAGTGTTTTCATTTGTTTTGTTTTTCATCTCATGAATAATAAGGACCCACCTACCAAGTGGCTATGAGTATCCAAGGCCATTGTTGAACACTCATGGCATCCTTTTGTTGCAGTGGCAGTGTCTTCACACTCTCTGCTTTCGCTAGTCAACACACTCTTTTTCTCTTTTGCCCATCCCCTCACTTTGACATCATTAGATTGGGACTGCTTTGAAATGGGATATCAGCAGGGGAATACTGTTCGGATTTGTCTCTGTTCCTCAAAGCCCCAAGCAGCCCCACCCACACACTCAATCCACTGCACTAAGTGTGGATGTGCATGGATGGAAGTAGCAGCATCAGGACACACAGGCTGGCACAGTGACTTGAAACGAATGAGTAAGTAGGCCAGTGTTTGTAAGGGGGACATATATTTGATAGGTTGAAGGAATTACAAGTCCCCCTTCCTGGGCATGGGTCCAATAGGAGGGAGGAATCAAACGGGGTAAATTAGTTTAAGCTAATACCATTCCACCGCTTCAGTCAGCCCACCTAGATTACCAGTGGCCTGATATAATAAACACATCAGGTTTTACATATCTACTTTGCAGTGCTTACACTCATACATAAGTAGCATGGCTCAGACCCCGTTGGTTGACATTCACAAAAATAACAATACAATTAAAATTAAATAATGGGATATCATTTAACAGCATGCAATCTTTACATCAATGGCCAGTGGGATTGTAAAATTAATGAAAACAGCACTCTCGTCGGGGAGGGGTGGGGGTCAGGTTTGCAACGCATGGAGGGACTACAGTACTTGACTTCATAAGCTTCTGTCTGAGTACTGTTCACCTGGGAGAGAAGCAACAGTGCACATGTGCATGTTAGTCTGATTCTGACACTGTACAGACTCAGGCAATTCCAGTATATGCAAACAGTCCCCATTTCTTTCTGGAGAGGCCGGTCCCCCAACAGATAGTACTTACAATTTTCTCATTGAGAAGCTAGGACTATAAGTCACCGAAAAGATATTCAGTGATAATGGGAATACAATGATTACTGTTCTACTGACTCTTCGCAAAGGCACCTCCAGTTTTTCATTCTGCCTGGAGATAGGTCTATTGGGCATTAATAAATAAATAGTGATCAATCCTGTTCTTTTTTGGGCCCAGCTATGAAGTACACTAGATTTAGTGAAGTAAAAAAAAATCCAAAGGGAAGCTATTCAGAAATTGTCATTCCTTGTGCCCACCTTTTATAGTAAACCCAGGTGCTTCTGACTGAAGCCTATTCTGATGGACTAATGTAGATGAGCAGCTGGATGCATTTTCCCTTACTCCTGCCCCCTCACACCTGGCTTACTGTATGTAGGACCACATGTGTTGTGCCTATACCGCATCAAGTGTATGAGAGTTGATATGCGCTCAGGCAACCATACCTTATGTACCCTCGTACTGAAAGAGTGGAAGGATGTCAGCACACACCATTGGACATCATGTGGTGCTGAGGCTTTGCTGCACTACTTGCAACCTGTACTGATAAGTGTTTCCTGGGATATTTTGTATTTAGCTGATTGACAGTGATTTTTAATCAGGATGATTTCAATACTTATCCCTGTGAAAGAAATGGTGTTTAATTAAGCAATATGCCCCGAGCTGCGGGGCATTACTGACTCAGTTAATGCCATGCAGGCCATAGTTAGCACTACCAGAGTCAGTAATGCCCACGCTGCGAGGGGCATATAGCTATTAGTACCACGGCACGCAAAATATCTGTGTGACCGAGGCACTAAAAGCATTTTTATCTGTTCCGAAACGCTGCACCGTTTCGGGACAGAAAAAAAAAAGAAATGACCAAGAAAATGGCCGCCGGGAAAGGGAAAACAGAGTCTGTTTTCCCTTTCCAGGGTGGCCATCGGGAGCGGACGCGCTGGCAACTGAAGTGTTCCCAGCGCGTCCGCTCCCGAACAAAAAAGGAGCAGAAGGTAAGTGGGGTTGGGAGGGCAGAAGGGAGGGAGGGGAATAAAAAAAGTAAAAATAAAAAAAAACATACCTGTGTCCCTGGCGGGGGACGATGGAAACCTCCAGCCGTGTGGAGTCTCCATACAGCTGGAGGCTGCCATCGTTCCCCACGGGGGATGAAGGAGCAAGAAGGTAAGTGGGGTGGCGGTGGGGAGGGCAGGGAGGAAGGAGGAAAGGGAAAAAAAAATAAAATTAAAAAAAGCCTTATCTGAGGCCCCGGTGGGGGGCAAAGGCAGCCTCTTAGCCGTGGGAGGCTCGGAGCGGGAATGGCCCCGCTTTGAGCCTCCTCATTGGCTGAGGGGCTCGACGCCCCAGCTGAGGACATGGCGAATGGAATCCCGGCCGAGAATCGAAGGATTCTCGGCCGGGTAAAGACCCAACGAGAGCCAATCAGAATATGTATTGCATTCCGCTTGACTACTCCCTGAGTGCTAATTAGTTTTACGTATGTTTGCATGTGTCAAATGTATTGTACATGTGGTTTAATGGTCTGGTTCCCTAAATAAACCTGATTTGACTTAACTTGACCACTTTAATGTAAATTAAACACTTCCAATAACAGAAATGCAGAAATGCACACAATTGAACGAAAAGAGCATTGGTCACCTAGGAGGGAATGAACTTTGGAAGGTGGCTTGACTTTTTAGAAAGGGTTTGGCAGATGGTGTTGTTGCAGTTTTTGAGTTTGCCAGTTGATCTATATATGGTCTCTAACATTTCACGCTATTGCCCGCTCCACTCAAAGGTGGCCTCTGACAAGCATTTCCTGGTCTGACTGGTTTTCCAGTCCTTACCATTTGAGGGCTTCACTGCAGCCCACCACTCCAGGACTCACTTCACTACTGACACTGGTATGAGCCTCACACAGGTGACGTTGGGAGGGCATTAAGGCATGTAGTCCACATACACACTCCAATCCTTCTCCTACTGTTCCAACCCACACCTTGTCGGCCTAAACTCTCACAGGCAGCTTCCACACACCATGCTTTGACTGACTCAGGGTATGTGCCGCCCAAAGCAAGCTGCATCCTTCTCTTTTTTCTTTGTACTTGAAATGATCAAATATAAAGTCCTTCCTATCAATGTGAAACACAATGGGGAATAATGACAGCTTGGATCCTGCTCCCCTTTATGCAGAATGATAAGCGACTGCAGAAGTCACACTTTGGGGGCCTGCAGATTATGCGATTGTAAGAAGTATTACATAGTAGAGCTGCTTTGAAGTAATTCATGTCAGTCTCAAGTCTCAACTGTATTTTCCCAGTGTTTATTGAGGCTTAGGGTTAAAGTGTGACAATGTGGATGTAGGACCCAGGAATAAGGTTTCAATCCCCCTCCATATTTCTCCCAATCTTCCTCACACTTCTAGAAGACCCCTGGATGAACATTCCACCTTACATATCCTTGGTGCTGGTATTGGCATTTATATAGCGCTAGAGAAAAGGGACAGATCAGATTTAACTGCATCTGGGCCATCGGGCCACACACTAGGAATGAATAAGAAATAACTTGCCAACACATGCTTATCAAAACATATATAATAAAGACATGTATTTTGTGTTTAATTTAACAGATATGTAAGTGTGAACTGGGCTGTAGACCCTCACAGCGCTTCAGAATGTACACATGAATTGACATAAAGGATCTGCGTATGAGTTTGGCAGTAATGCCAAGAGCTTTGATTCTGCATATCATGAAAAATGTAGTGTAAATTAGCAGCAGTGTGTCCATTCCCTTCACAGCCATTCTTCCAGGCTGTTGGGATAGTTCAAAGAGTAAAAAGGGGAGGAGAAAAGGCGCTGCAGTGACATGCAGGTATGTTATCTCTCTGACTGGTCCCTCTCCACCCCTCCACCCTACTGGCACCTCCAAATATTTTATCGTAGCCAATGTGCACATAAAAAGCATAAAAGTGAGATAATATTTATAGGGTTAGTCCAGGGATGGGAGAGCCCTGTAAGAGGATTCAATTCAGCACTACAGCCAAGTCAACGCCTAGTCTAGAATACTGAATGAAAACCCTTATTGATATATCTTGATGTCCAGTTCATGCGTTCTGGATGACTACCCCTATATAACACCCCTCTCTTGGAATCCTCCTGACCCCACTGAGCCAAGAAGTAGTTCTGTTTTGCAAGTTAAAAGGTTTAATTGATAGTTTAAACAATAGATATATATATCACACTTTAGAATAAATTAATAATTGAATAGCACACTTAATCTGATATGATAAAGATTAACAACGGAGAATCTGGCACTAGCACACTTCTTTATAATCAATGATGAGTGGTTATAGGATGATAAGATAGCAACAATACTTTTATGGTTTCAAATGGATGCAATGTGGAATGAAATGCAGTACAGAAAATAACTTGATAGGATTTCAGCAAAAGACAATGTAATCACTTTCTTGGACAATTCACCGCCCCCCTTTTATGCAATGCAAGGAAATGGAAGGAAGGCACACAGTTCTCAGAAATGCAATCAAATGTAATTCAGTTCACCCCAGCAAGCTTAGATTACAGATCGGAGTTTTAAACACAGGCCCAAAATGCTTTTATATGTGCTGGCAATGAAGTGAAAAATATGCTAAAAATGCTTTTAATTCCCTCTAGAGGTTCAGGTTGAGGATTAGTTGGTTTAAATTAGTTCAGGCTTACTTTAGCAATGTCCTAGGAATGATTAGCAGGTTAAACGAATTTCTGCAACGGAAGCAAAAACAAACTGCTGTTTTCACACGTGGAGAAATTTGCAAAAATATAGGGGGTAGGAATGCGGTTCTAGGTTCGTGGGAAAGCCACGATTCTCGGCTTTCAGAGGAAAGTTACTGCAAGTCTCTAGCACAAACGGTCACGGAGATATGAGCGATTAAATAAAGGTCGTTTTTCAGATTTGAAATTTTAAAGTTCAAAAAGACAAGTGCAGCTAGCAACTAGAAAATGACAAGTGACAGCTTTACAAATGACAGGTGACAGTTAGGAGACAGTTCTACTTAGATTAAAATAGGATTGAATTATATTATTTTAATTAAGAGATTGGTTCTGCACAGTTTTGCTAGGTACTCACACTATATTCTTGAATTAAATGGGCCTCGCCACGGATCTGGTCAGGTTTTAGACTGGACTCTGGTCTCTGCACTTCACAGTGATCTGGGTCAGCTCTCTCTCTCTCTGGATTCTGGAGACTGATGGATTTGAAGTCTGGATCTTTCTGCACAGCTTTCTCTAGAGATTGATGGAGGTAAAGTATGGATTTTCCAGCAGAGCGTCCCGCAGCAAATGGATTTGAAGGTCCCTATCTGTCCTGTCTGTCTGCTTTTATGTGTTTTGAAAATGGGTGTGTGTGCAGCATCACTAGGCTCTACCCCTCTCCACTTATCATTGGCCAAGCTTTCATTTCTCCCCTGATTGGGGGGGCTAAGTTGTGTCAGAGTGATGTCATTTTACAGCCTGCAGAAAGTCCACTCCTCCTGTCAACTTGCACACAAATCTAGATTTGAACCAAATACATATTTGCAGAGGTACATATTTGTTTAAAATTACATGCACCCCTCACATATCACAGGAGGTATCCCCTGTTCCAACTCTGCTCTTCCTGGGAGCTTGCATTCAGAGATGGCAATATTTGCACTTTTTAACTGATTTTGCAATTTCGGACATTAACCCAAATTTACACACATGTGCGCAAGGAGTATGGACATTAGTTGATGAAGTGTCAGATTTTTCACATGCACACATTTTGAGTAATATCCTCTTTTCCGCTAAAACCCCCCTGAACATACCACCGTGTCCTAACACGTCTTAAAATGTGGGCAGAAAAATCACAAGAATTATGGTATCATTTATAAAATTTTCACATGTCCGCTCTATGAATGATCCATCTTTTTAGAGTTATGTTCTGGCCCCAAAGGGGTGTGGTTTCCCCCCAGCACAAGGTTGAATTTCTGGTTTTTCCAGTTCTGCCAAGCCAGCTTGCTCTCACAGGCAGTGCTCCTCCCCTTTGCTTCAGGAGGAAGCTACTTTTACAGCCCCCGTAATAAAACCTTTGCCTGAGTCAGGACAGGGCTTTGTTCAGAGCTCCTGTATTCTGTGGGGGCTCCCCTTAATTCAATTATCAGAGAGATGGCATATCCTTAGTATGGCCAGCAAAAGGCAGATAGGCCTGGGAACACAGCTGTGACTCAAGTTTCACTCCTGATGGGGGTAGTTGCCAGGCAGAATTCAGTTTATCAAGCCAGGTTTCAGATAAAATGTCACTTTTTGTTCCCCAGTTTAAGTCAAGACAATTTTTTACATATGCAGCTAGAATGCTGATTCTAAGTTCAAAACTATGCCATTTAAACAATTGCAACCTATGTGACACTCAGAAATAGGTCACTCATTTCTTTTAAACATTTAGATTTTTAGTGTCTTTCAGTCCAAATTTACTTAAACTGCTGAAATCCACAGCTCAGCCAGTCTTGTTATAAACCTTCAAGTCACTTCAGAATATAACTTTACATTGGATCCACCTCTCAGTAAGTCTTTCTTTGGCCTGTTTTGGGTTCATTTATTCAGTTTTACAAAAAGTAAAATCTGGTGTTGTTTTAAAATGCCGGCTTTTGGATAGTGGTGAGTACTGGTACTGCACCCATTTTTGGGATTTAAGAAATGAATTCCCCACAATTCTATGTGGCTTTTGGCAATCAGCATTTCCATTCCCAATGGTTTCAGGCTACTGTGTGGGTAGTCCAATGGGGTTTTTAGGCAGTGCCCTTCTGTGCCCATAACATCGGCAAAAATGGGTGGCAGCCTATTCTTCATGCATTTCCCAGTACATTTTCTGGGAAACTCTGGCCATCATGATGTTTTCCATGTCAGTACTGCACAGTTTTGAGGTAGGGCTCGGATGCATAGGTAAATACATCCCACAGCCCGGCTAACAAAAGATAAGGTTTATTTCTGCACGTACACCCTCTCCGCTGGCTGAGAGAAACAGTCTAAGTGCAATACAAGCAGCATGAGTGCATGGTAGAAGTGACAGTTCTCTAGCACGGAATAGATACAGAAATGCCAAGCAACACCTAAACTACATCTCCTCTTTGGTCCTCTAGCTCCTCTTATCCCCCACTGATGTCATACTCCTCACCCACTTGTATTGTGCTTTCAAAATTTGACAAAATTGCTTCCGTCCAGTTAACCCACCTACACCCAACACTTAGCCTCTTCAATGCATATGCTTGGATGATACCCAAGTAACTTTCCCTTCCAAGGTGAACTTCAGATTCGAATGCAGGTTCTATTTTCCAAAGGTATTTGGGGTCCCTGGCCCAGTATCTCCTGTGAGGTAATCCAGCCCAAAGTGTGTCTACTGGGAGCCAGAATAGGAGCTGAAGTGCATGAGTAGTGAAAGCAGATTGTTTCAAACCAAGGATGTCTGTCTTCATGATTTTAGATTAATTAAGCACTCACCTCCGACATCTGTGTGCAACCCACAGTGACACATTTGAATTATAGCAGGGTTGTATTGTCAACCTTTAGCCACTCAAGGACTGTAAGGCTCACCAGAACCACTTGGATGAACCATCATGATCCTGCAACTCACAAGGGATGAAACACTCAGATTTTAACAACATACATTGCTTTCACAAATCTTCACACAAAAACGAATCGTAGCAGCAACCTCACAAATCAGGACAAAATGGAGACTCCCCATTCGTGTCGGCCTTATCGACTTTTGCAATATGCTTGTACACACAACTTAAATCAAGAACATCTTGAGTCACCTTAAAGATTGGAACCCAGTCGGATAACTGTCGAATGAGTCTCCCCTATGTTTGCTCCCCATCAGACATAAGATACTAACACCATCCCAAAATCATCATACAATGGAACCCAGAACAGTAACAAGACTTCATCTCGATGGATAACAACACAAGCTGCCTATCACTTCTGTCTAGCCTTAAAATTCAATTAATAGGGCTCCCTCTACCCCAAGTAATTCACTCACATTTCACTCTACAACACCAGTAAACTACACACAAGGGCCACAACATATCCAGCAGATTTATGCCTGCTAGCACCTCAGCTACCAAAGAAACATTGGGGGAGATGCTCAGAGCTCACTGCATGGCCTGATACATCTTTGGTTCCTTCCCTTATTGTGCCCGCCACCCTCCCAGTGTCCGGTGCTGTCATCTAATAGTTCCTGAATTCTTCCCTCTGGATAGAACTCATACGCAAGTGCAAATGCTACAAACCACATAAAACCATACCGGCACCCAATACTCAGGCACTTGTACCCCATACTGATCAACACCACATGATTCACAGCTGCCTCTCACTCATAACCACCCCCCTCTTTTTAGAATTCCAACCTATCCTCTATCCTAATTTTCCTTGTCCTGCCCACTGTCTTTGACACCATTTATCACTCTGATCTCCTTAATACTCTCTCGTCAGGATTAAATCCTACCTGTCACCTCGAAAATTCTCTGTCTCCTTGAACAACAACACATCTCAACTTACTACTCTGTTGGTGTTCCACAAGGCTCTGTCTTGGGTCCTCTCCTCTTTACACCCTACACATCTGCTGTTGGAGGGAGAATCGCCTCCTTTGGGCTCTACTCTGATCCCTCTATCATTTCCCACTGCCTCTCTGCCATTAAATATTGGATGGCTTCACACTCTCTGATGTTAAACGCTACAAAAACGGAGGTGCTCATCTTTCCTGCATAACACACTCTCTCATCTCTTGCTCTGCCTATCCAATTCCCACGTGACACACTCCCCTACTCCTGTTTAGCTCGAAACCTCTGACTCATATATTACTCTTCTTACACAATCTCTATTTTCATCTCCAAAACCTCAATGGTGGCTCTCCTAAACCTCCTAAATATTAGTAAAATCAGACACTTCCTTCCTTTCAACACAGCCAAGAATCTCTTAACCACTCTTGTCTTCTCTAAAATGGACTACTGTGGCAGCATTCTCTTTAGTCTCCCCAACTATGCTTTCTGTCCTCTTGAAAGAATCCTTAACTTCGCTACCAGGACTCTCTATGAACTCCCTCACTTCACACCTTCATACCGTCACTAGTCGGGATGGCTGATGATGCAAAACAAGGCAAGATTTAAATTTGTTCTCCTGGCGCACAAATCTATCCATGGTAAGGCATCACCATAACTATCCTCCTCTATCCAACTCTACAAGCCTTCTCTCAATCTCTGGCTGCCTCATTGACTACATTTGTGGCACCACACCTCCCTGTGCTTCCTGTCACTTCCACTCCTTCTTTCTTCTTGCTCCACTTGCATGGAATTCTCTTCCCTCAGACATCCGAGAAACAGTCCACACTGATGTGACACAACCAAACTGAAAGCCTACCTCTTTCGCCTCCAAGTTACCCTCTTAACCTACTGCTCATCTGCCTTCAATCTAAAACTGTTCCCTCACCACTAACCTGACTCTGTCCCTCACTTTCTTTGCCTTCACTGTAGCACTTCACCCATCGCGGTCACATCCCTAACGCAGCCGGCCGTACTGCCTACCTGCACTTAAAAAGCACTTAAAATGTTTTAATGTTGATTGTCCTTAATCTATGTAAATCCACCCATGTATTGCCCCGTGACTGTTCCATTTACTCACCTCCACAAGCTGGTCAGAAAGTCACTCGAACTGGAATGTCACTAGTAAGCTCACTGCTTCCCATCATATCTGAGTTCTTTATTTATTGTACGTTCTTTGTGAACAAAAAAACATTTTTACTTCCTAAATATACATATGAATAAATATATAAGTATAAACTATTGTTAGTCTCCAAATGTAAGAAACGGGTTAGATGGAACTTTGTCATGGGTTATCATACTGAACATTGACAGGACACTTTCAGAGAGAATGTTTAACTGGAGTTGTGATATGCAAGTGTGGCAGAAGTGCAATTCCGGGTGCTATGGGTTGGACCTTCAAGTTACCGGATGCTGATCCTTCCACTCCTTTCCTGGGCAAACTCTTGGAAAAGCTGGCTATCTCCCAGCTCAATCTGCACACTGAATCTGTTGGTTGTCTCCATGACCGCCTGTTTGGCTTCAGAGCAGCCAGAGGTACGGACACTGCACTCCTGAACACCCGTGAAAACCTGCTCTCTAACCTTCCTTCTGTCCTCATTCATCTTGATCTTTCTTCTGCTTTTGATACACACAACCATGCCACCCTGCTCAATTGCCTCTGTGATAACCTAGCCGAACCTCTCTTGGGTCTTTCCTCTCTTCTATGTCTCTCTAATTGTGGTGTTACTCAGGTTGTCGAAATAGAAAGTATATAGTGCCTCCTATTGTAATAAATATATTAATATTGGCCTACGCCAAGCTGCTCGAAAGTGGCTTGCAAAAGAAATCTGTGTTGCAAGGTCCTGACCTTAAATCCATGTAAGCCGCCATTTTAGGTTAAACCGCCATTTTAGGATTTGTTGTGTAAAAGTCACCCTGTGAGCTAAAATAGTGGACGATGTCATTGCAGAATACAACATGACCGTCTTGACCTCTGTACATAGCTAATGTGTAATTTACCTGCAGGTTACTTGTTGAGGTCGTGAACTGAGACCTTGTCCTTCGTTGACCTATGTGTAGAAGGATTACTCGTGCAATGAAACTAATCCACGAGCATATGTTGAGACAATGTGTTCAAATACTGAACGAAGAACATCTGTTTAACTACATTGTATTAATGTTAAGAAGGCCTGCATGGAAACCTTTAGAATAAACAGTTAATGCATACGCTTGTTGATACATGTATTAAAGGCAAACCAGTTATATGCGGTTATTTGAGACTTGGCACGAACCCTAGATCGGTGATGTATTAAAAGGAATATTAACCCGAAGTGGGGCTGGACATCGCGCCCACCAAATGTATAAAAAGCGAATGCATTCTAATGTATAGCGTCTCTCACTGAACACACTGAACCACATTGGAGTTCGTTGTGTGGTACTGAGGGCCGATAGCTATATGATTTTGCTCTGTTTTTGTAACTGGATTCAGTATGAAAATAAAGTACTTAGTATGTTCCTTTGTAACCCGTGTTCGGTGTATTTCCTTTTGGGGTACTTAGCCTCGATATTTTATTTTTGTTTTCACAGTTGGCCCCCGAATAGGGACCCTCAATATTGATGCCGGATTGTTGAAGGTTGACGCATGCTATCGGACCGGGATC
Source organism: Ambystoma mexicanum (assembly GCF_040938575.1). Taxonomy (NCBI): domain Eukaryota; kingdom Metazoa; phylum Chordata; class Amphibia; order Caudata; family Ambystomatidae; genus Ambystoma; species Ambystoma mexicanum. The sequence goes on from NC_090926.1 coordinate 534,629,329, forward strand.
GGACGGTGTGAAATAAGGGGCCCCCTGAACGAGACGCGACACCTCAGCAGCGCTGCACAACCCGATCCTTGGACGATAAGCGTGTGGTTCGAGACGGCATCTTGACGAGGGTCCACCGATCGAGGCGGGCAGAATTGCCGAAATCACCATACACGAAGTAAGATTAGTTAGGTAAGATTCTTAGAAGTACCGATCAGTCCTCCTTAGGTTTGGTCCGGTGAGTCGTGACCCGATTCTTAATTTAACCCTGACAAATTTGAATTTTGGCATATTGTATCTGCAGACACAATTATTGACCAGGTAACACCAAGAATTTGAAATATGCCTGGGAAATTGTCTACCTGCTTTAGGGCCTTATTCCGCAGTGATAGACAATCTTTGGAATTTAGCCGTCCCGCGCCACACGAGGGGTCGCCGGCATGTACTATGTACTGTAAGCATGGCATTGGAAGTGTAGTATTTAATGATATTTGGCACAGACAAACCAGACATGCCCCCGAACTTCAGTGGCCAATCAATGGTAGTTTTGAGATCCCTCATATTGAATATTTGGAGTCAGTCTTGTTAAAGAAAAAGGCTAGACCTGCAGCATTTGATGTTTTGCAGAATTGGAAAAAAGAAGCGTTGCAACAACTTAAAGGTAGAGAGAAACATGCACGTCGTCATAAAACGAACGCTGAAAAAGCTTTGTTATATGACCAAGACAAGCAGTCTGAGGCGACTAAAAATATGGATAGGGCTTTCTCACTTGGAATTCAGAAAATCTATCCTTCTAAAGATCTTCATATTTCTGATGAGTTTATTGACAAAATATTATATGAACGAAGGCCTGGTGCCTCTGCGCCACCTCTGTATGTTCCTCTTCCCGCTGCTGTACCTCTTCCTGCTGTTATTCCGGCTCTTCCTGCTCAACCTGCTGTTCGTATTCCTCCGGTTTTTGTCCCTTCACCTGCTCCTCTGCCTCTTTTTATCGCACCAGTTATAGTACCTCCATCGAATTTGCCTGCTCCCTCTCTTCCAAGTGGTCCTGAGCCGCTTGTGATCGATCGAGGTACAGGAACAAAAGTTGTCACTCGCAATACTGTACCGCCAGAGAAGAAACATGAGTTAATTGCATGGGCTAAGCATTGTATGGGGAAGGATGATCAAGCTAGCATTTGTTCCACACTTTGTAATACGGATAATTTTCCTGAGAAAAATGTTTTATTGAAGGTTTAGGGATTCAGTTATGTATAATGTGGGGAAGATTAAATAATGCGGATGTTCCGCAAGGGTTAAGTGATCTAAACACTCTAGCGCTTTCTAGAGACACTGTGGAGAAGGTAAATGAGCATGTTGATAGGTTATTTGGGTATAGAAAGGAGTTAGAAAAGTTACAGAATGAGGATGATGAGAGGAAAATATGTATGTACAAAAACGGTTCCTTCCGTGTCGTAAACCGATATCGGAGGAAATGCGAATTTGTAAGAAAGACGCGATTAGATGGATTTCAGACATATCAATAACTCCAGTTGAGGTATATGACACATTTAGTCAATATACGTTAGAAATGCAGAGGAAAGTGATACAGGTAATGGTAGAATACCTGCAGGATGAATGTGTAAAAAGGAAGATTAGTTGTCCCACAGAGTTATTGAGCATTTATAAGAGAGCTTTTTTACTTGACACTTCTTCGACTGCTTTAGCGCTCGACTTGGCTCTGTTGCTTAGAAGCGTTCGGAGTCACCTAGTTCTCAGTTGCCTATGAGAGAGGTTCCTCTGACATTTGTCCCGAAGGTTGAGGTTTGCGGCCGATTCTGTAAATAATATAGTTGCTGTAAACATTCCTGCTCATTATGTATCGCAGTTCGTTCACGTCCCATTCTCAAGACAGGAAGTGAATACTATTAGGCAATCTATTCCTGATATTAGGAAAAATATGACAGGGTTCTATAAAGAGATAGAATCCGTTTTGCAATCCTCAGTGTTCACCTTAGGTGACATTGATTTGTTGTTTCCTGTACTCCTGCCCATAGATTTATGGAAACAAGTTAGGACTATTGACGATGTACCTGGGTTGCGAGATACATGGGCGAATATAACTAGACTCGATGGGGAAAGGCCAGCTGGCGAAAGACCCTAACAGATGATATTAACTCTGCCTGATAGAATCGTTGCTAAATTAAAAACCATAATTCCCGAAAAGAGAATTATTTGGGACAACCTTACGGCCTGTGTCCAAGTAAAGTCTGAAGGTGTTACCGAGTTCTTTAATCGGTTTGAACAGGTATTCTCGGATTTCAATGGACAAGACTTAGGTACAGAGTCTGGGAAAAGATGATTTGCGGACAAATTTGTATGCGGATAGCTGCCTGACATCCAGTCACAAATTATGTCTTCTGAGAGCGCTTGGAAGGCGAAATCACAATCAGAAGTACGGCACATGGCTTAGTGCTATGAGAACCGTGTCAATAATGAAAAAGATAGGATTGAAAAACGGAAAGGCGATTTAAAAACTAAAGTGCTATTGCAGCAAATTGTTAGGGCCCCTAGAGTGGGTAGTTCTCAGGTTAGAGGTCAGTATGTCCTGAAGGGGAATGTGCCCTTGGGTCCTGTGAACATTAACCAGTGCGCTTATTGTCGTCGAAAGGGTCATTGGCGAGCACAATGCCCCGTCCTTCAACAAAGGTTGAATAATACATTTGGTAATATGGGTAGGCGATCCAGAAGTCGCCCGAGGGTAGGGGGCCCTGGTAGAGGTCAGTTTACACAGTAATCAATCAGACTCCGAGTGTGGACACCAGGAACATATTGGATCATCCTTCCGCTGCATATTTATCTGAAGAGCTTCCTTTTGATGATATTCTGTTTCGGTAGGATTGCCCGAAGCAGGGTTTGGAACCTACACCTATTCCCGTCAATCAGAAAGGTCCCGACGTTGAAATGGTGGTGGGAAATAGGAAACATCAGTTTTTGATAGATACTGGAGCACAGAAGTGTTCCATTGATCATTCACGGGTTCCAAACATTCCATTGTTAAGGCAAACCAATGTTTCTGTAGGGTTTTCTGGTACACCAGTTGTTTGTCTGGTTTCTATGCCGGTACCTATTTCTTTGGGTCCCTTTACGGACCAGTGTCCATTTCTGTTGACTTCGGATTGCGGAGAGAATTTGCTGGGGTTGAATTTGTTAAAAGAATTGAATGCAGTGATTTATTTATCTTCTGATGGAGTGCGCTTGACGATTTCACCACAGCAATCTTCTGCCTCGCAATTCTTGACTAGAGCTTTGCCTCCAGAATTCATTAATGTACCAGAGAGCTTGTGGGCTGTCGACGACAATGATGTCGGTGTTTTACAGATTGAGCCTGTCAAAATAGTTTTGAAACATGGAATTGAGCTGCCACGCATTCCCCAGTATAAGATTTCAGTTGAGGGCGAGCAAGCTTTGAAATGTATTGTTTCTGATTTTATGCATCGCGGGGTGATTGAAGAAATTTCAGGAAGTTTGTGTAATAGTCCGATTTTACCTGTGTACAAGAAAGACGATAATGTCATTCCATTCCGTTTTATAATTGATTTACGTGCCATTAATAAAGTTGTGGCACCACATTTTCCAATTGTGCCTGATGTAACGACAATCCTAACCATGATTCCAGCTACAGCTACTTACTTTAGTGTTGTGGACTTGAAGAATGCGTTCTTTAGTATCCCTATACACAAGGATAGTAGATGTTTGTTCGCGCTCACCTTAGGGGGACGCTCGTTTACATTTACTCGTGCACCTCAAGGGTACACATAGAGTCCTAGTATTTATATTAGGGCTTCGAAAGAACAACTTGATACCCTTGAATTGCCCTCTACCTGTACTTTGCTTCAGTACGTTGACGGCACGGTTTTGCTGTGCATCTGATAGACTTACGGTACGGTTTGGCTGTGCATTCGGAGAAGGAAAAGAGTCATCGAGGGCTTGCTTTTTGCCCAAATTTGAGAAAGGGGATTCTGTTGGCTGGGGTGGTGGAAGGACTAAGAAGTCGCTTGACCGGGAGGTCACCAGCAACAAACTTTGGAGTGTTCGTTTGAAGACTACAATGCCCGCCACCTCGTATGGGACTTGTAAATAAGGGGGTGACCAACCGGGACGATGGACAAAATGCCTGGGCCCCGAAAACGTATTGCTGTAATCTTATAATGATGTTTGGTTTTTTAATAGTTGCTGCCTTAGGATTATGGTACTTCGAGGAAACTCACTCTTTAAAACTTTTTGTTGCCTACTGAAAGTGCACCCATTGTTCCTACTCCCTTTGAACATTTGCCTACTTTATCCCATCGGGATTCCCGGCACAGACATAGGTACCACAATAACACTCTACTACTTATCATGAATGCTACACATGCCATTTTTAATAAATCCAACTGCTGGGTCTGCTCACATTTACCGCAACACGGGGATAAGGGGCTAGGTTGGTATATTCATCCTTTACCGTTGACAACTGCTTGCTGTGCTTCTCTTAGAGCACTGTTCTTTGGCCGATGGAATGATAGCATCTCAGGGAACTTTGAGGGGATTCTGTTGGCTAGGGTTGTGGAAGGACTAAGAAGTCGCTCGACCTGGAGGTCGCCAGCAACGAACATCGGGGTATCCGTTTGAAGACTACCACTCGTATGGGACTTGCTTATAAGGGGGTGACCAACCGGGACAATGGACAAAATGCCTGGGCCCCGAAAATGTATTGCTGTATTTTTATAATGATATTTGGGTTTTTAATAGTCACTGCCTTAGGATTGTGGTACCTTGAGGAAACTCATTATTTAGAACTTTTGTTACCTACTGAAAGCACATCTATTGTTCCTACTCCCTTTGTACATTTGCATACTCTATCCCCTAGGGACTCTCAGCACAGAGAAAAGGAACCACATTAACACTCTACTACTTATCATGAATGCTACACATGCAATTTTAAATAAGTCTAACTGTTGGGTCTGCTCACATTTACCACAACACAGGGATAAGGGGCTAGGTTGGTATATTCATCCTTTACCTTTGACAACTGCTTGCTATGCTTCTCTTAGAGCACCGTTCTTTGGCCGATGGAATGATAGCATCTCAGGGAACTTTGATGGCACTAATTTGAATAGTTTTGAGAAATGTGTTTTGACTCCCCTGGGATGCTCGCTTTTTGCAAATAGGAGTAAACCAAATGTTGCTTCTATTAGGCCTTCTGATAAACTGTCTCGTCCTTTCCAATCTTTGATTTCGTTTAAAATGGCTCTGATAGGCAATAAGGATGCCATGCCTCCTTCTTACACTTTTAACCATAGCCCCGATTCAGTTTCTTTTTGCATACAGAAGAATGTAACTCAGTCAATGGGAAATTTTCTAGGTTGTGCCAACGTTGCAAATTTGATTGGGGAGAACAGACCTTTGTATGTAGGCGAACCTGTGTACTTTGTCTGTGGTAATGTAACATTCCCATGGTTGCCCAGGGATTGGCATGGAACCTGTTATTTAGGGATCCTGTTACCTGGGGTGTTTATAGCTAGTACAAAAGAAGTTTCGAAGGCTCGTCCACGGCGGGTGGGAATGGCGACACCCCAGCACAAGTCTTGGGAGATATAGCTAAATCAGTTGTGCCATTTTGGGGGCAGATAGCGAATTCAGAAGATATCAGAAAACTAGCGAGAGTACTGGAGAGAACCATCAACCGGACCACGAACATACTCTATAATATGACATTAGAACAAAAGGCGATAAGATTAGTAGCACTTCAAAATTGAATGGCATTAGATGTCATTCTAGCTGAGCGTGGTGGAGTATGCAAATTAGTGGGGTCCGCTTGCTGTGTTTTCATACCAGATTCCTCCCCAACTATCTTCAAGGCAATACAGAATCTGCACGTCCTTAGTTCCGAAGTGCATGTTCCCGAGGGAAACTGGGATCTGAGCGCTTGGTTCTGGGACTTCTTGCGGTCTTGGGGTTGGATGGTACTTTCGGTCTTATTAATTATTTTGGGAATCCTGTTGTTTCTTTGTTGCTGTATTCAGTGTCTGCCTGGTATGTGTCCGATGGTAGGGGGATGTTGCGCACAAGCGATAGGTTCGATAGGACATAAAGTGTATGCCCCAGATAAGACTTCCAAAGAATATGTATTGAAGGATATTTTAGCAAAAGACCTATTGGCAATAGATATTTCCAATAGTGATTCAGGGTGCATGGACAACGATGCATGGAGTTATTTGCAAGGAGATCCAAAGTAGTTTTTAGCACTTGGCATAGGCCAAAAGGAGGGTTTGTCAAACTAGAAAGTATATTGTGCCTCCTATTGTAATACATATATTAATATTGGCCTACGGCAAGCTGCTCGAAAGTCGCTTGCGAAAGAAATCTGTGTTGCAAGGTCCTGATCTTAAATCCATGTAAGCCGCCATTTTAGGTCAAACCGCCATTTTAGGATTCGTTGTGTAAAAGTCACCCTGTGAGCAAAAATGGTGGACGATGTCATTGCAGAATACAACATGGCCGTCTTGACCTCTGTACATAGCTAATGTGTAATTTGCCTGCAGGCCACTTATTGAGGTCGTGAACTGAGACCTTGTCCTTCGTTGACCTATGTGTAGAAGGATTACTCGTGCAATGAAACTAATCCACGAGCATATGTTGAGACAATGTATTCAAATACTGAACGAAGAACATCTGTTTAACTACATTGTATTAATGTTTAAGAAGGCCTGCATGGAAACTTTAAGAATACACAGTTAATGCATACGCTTGTTGATACATGTATTAAAGGCAAACCAGTTATATGCGGTTATTTGAGACTTGGCACAAACCCTAGATCGGTGATGTATTAAAAGGAATATTAACCCGAAGTGGGGCTGGACATCGCGCCCACCAAATGTATAAAAAGCAAATGCATTCTAATGTATAGCGTCTCTCACTGAACACACTGAACCACGCTGGAGTTCGTTGTGTTGTACTGAGGGCCGATAGCTATCTGTTTTCACTCTGTTTTTGTAACTGGATTCAGTATAAAATAAAGTACTTTGTATGTTCCTTTGTAACCCGTGTTCGGTGTATTTCCTTTTGGGGTACTTAGCCTCGATATTATATTTCTGTTTTTCACAAGGGGTCTAAACTTTCTCTCTGACTCTCTGACTTTTCAACCACTACCTGGAAGGAACCTCTTGCCCATTGCATCGCTACTTTCTGCTCCAACTTTCAGTGTTATTCAGATGACAACCAGCTCTCTTTCAGGATCCCCTCAGCCACCTCTTCCCCTTCTCTCATACCAGACTGTCTGGTCGCAATTCAGGAATGGTGTGCCACCAAGATCTCTGCCTTAATTCCAGTAAGATTGAGATTCTCCTCATCAGAACTCCAGCTCCCTCCTTTCCTCTCTCTCTCTGGCCGCCCACTCTGGGCCCTCTTCCTGCTCCTACTTGAGAGACTAAGAACCTTGGTGTAATGTTCGACTCCACCCTCTCCTTCTCTCCTCACATCTCTGATGTCTCTAAGAATTCAATCTATCAGATGCACCTCCTCAGAGGCATTCTTCCTTTCCTCACTTTCCCCCAGAAGCTTACTGTCTCCAGAGCTCTGGTCCTCTCTTGGTTTGACTACTGCAACAGCCACCTTCTAAATCTGCCTGCCTCTACTCTCCGACCTCTACAACTCACCCAGACCAGGACTGCAAGACTTGTCCTTGGCCTCAAGGCCAGAGATCGCATCTCTCAGCTGTGAAATCTCTTCACAGGCTCCCTGTGGCTGCAAGGATCAAGTTCAAAGCCATTTCAATCTTTCGCAAGGCTTTCTGGGGCCTGGGACTGCACTACCTCCAACTCTCTCTTCCTAAACATCTCCCTTCTAGAGCTCTCTGCTCTTATCCATCCAACTCTCTGAGGGTCAGACGTTTTTCCAAGCAGCGAGTTGGGGGCAGATCTCTCTCTTCAGCCGGGGCCTCCCTCTGGAACAGCCTCCCTGCCTCTCTCAAACTTGAGCAGAACCACCTCCAGTTCCGGAAGCAACTCAAGACATTGCTTTTCGCTTTCACTTTCTCTCTTCCTCTCCCCTGCTGATGTCTCGACTGCTCCACGCACATGTCACCGGGCAACCCTCTGAACTCGGGCCCAGGCTCCTGCATGTCCAGTTGCCCTTGTACTGCCTCTTTGCTCGCCCAGCGCTTATGGCCTTTATCTGCAACCTTACAGTCCCTTCTCCCTGAACTTATGAGTCACTCGCTGGCTGCACTTATTGAGTTACCTGCACCACACCCCTCAGTACTTCTCCCCTTCCACTTCCCTGCACTTGCACGATGTGACTGAGCAAGGCCTAGTAAAATCGTTGTTTTGTCCTCCCTCTGTTTCCCCCTCCTTGTCTTGTCGCACCTAGAAACACTTGCGCACTGGAACGTTATAAATTCCATTGCATATCATATCAATGGAAAGAGTCTGGGGTGACTGCAAACTGTTAAATACTTTTGTTATGAAGCTTCCATTAATTGATTTAAAGCTACAGCAACAATGATAAAGCGTGTTAAATGAAAACCATTAAAAAAAGGTTTTTGGGAGGGTCTTTTTTGCAACTGTTGAACACAGGTTACCATTTTGGGTGCATATCAACTTGATGCACATATTTATTGGCCTAAGGGGCCTACTTTGAACTTGCACAGGGTTACCTTTCTAATGCTTTAAAAAAAATGCAAACGGCTTGGCAAAATATATATTTAATTTAAAATGTTTGACCTGTTGGACCTTATTTTTATTGTGCCACATACCCAACCCAACATTGATCTGAAATGTTTCTGTTAGAAGCAGAACAACCCTGCCATAAAGCACTACATAAAACATGGTTATCCTCCTATTGTAAATATACCCCAAAGATATTACCGGGTCTACATATTTCTTCTTCCCCCAGAGCAGCGGCTTAACTGAAGCTACATTCCCAGACTTATTATTGTCTAACAAGTCTTTTGCTGACAAAGGATGCGCGTATGTTTCCATACACACTATCTGAATGCATGTTAAGATTTCATGTCAAGATTGCTGCAAACCCTGTCTTAATGCGACCTCTAGTGGTAAAACTGTATTTGACAGCGAGAACTGATGGGTGAGCCCGAAAAAGGAAATGTACTAAACAAGTGGAAGTAAAGTGGCGTAGCTAATATGAATTAAGTCAGTCTAGGGAAAACTTAATTACTAAATTCCTTTTCAACATATGTTTATTATGAAAATATTAAGTGAGCATCACAAAGCAAATTATTTTCTAGTTGAGACGCTGCGCTTTAGGGCAAATTTAATTTGCAATATACTGCAGCAATGGCTGTTTACATGTAATGTTGTATATTGTATAGTGCCTTGTGTCATTGGTATGGCCTCAATGTGCTGTAGGTGAACACTCTTGGAGGACCGAAGTCCGAGGAATGAGAATTGATAAGAGGATTATAGAATGCTTGTGTGCATTTGAGCCAGTACGAATATAGACAGGGGTGGCTAAGTGCCTGCTAGCGACTCATGGAGAACTAGCCTGTGGATGGGTGCTGTAATGGGCTTTTGACAGAGTATGCGATTCAAGGAGACTAAGGAACATTGACATTGTTGAAGCGTCAATGCAAATGGAGCAAGACAGATATTTGTAGGAGGACCCAGACAATACATAGACAAATGGCAGTGCCTTTTTTTTTTAAAACCCTTTTTAAAGCTCTGATAGGAAAAAAAATCCCCAAACTCCAAGCATAAGGTTGGGGGACTTTAAACCCCTCCCCACACACACACATTTTCAATAAAATGACATTCAGCTATGCTACGGACAGGGAGGTCATGAGGCAATATTTTTCCAGGGATCCTCACACACTGAACTCTTCTAACTCTTTTAACAGGGCCTCACACTGGACTGCAATTTTTTCCACCAAGTCTCTTTCGTTGTAATAAGCATCTCATTCAATGGGGAAGGAGGGCGATGCTGACAACTAAGCTCCTGTGAAGTAAAGTGTTAGAGTGATTTATTTCACTGGGAAGTTCCAGCTTCAGTTAAGTGTTATTGTTTGTGTCATTAGCACAGCATTTGAATTTGAAAGTCCTCAGTTTCCTACACAATCTATATTCCTAAACCTATGTTGTTTATGCTGCCTAGCCCATGTTATCTCTTTGTTTGACATTCAAAAAAAGTTCACATTTTTGATGGACTGCACATTTTATTTACATCACAATAAGCCTGTGCCAAATAATAGGCTTTATTACAAGTTTGGTGGTTGGGGAAGAAAGTGGTGTTAATTCATTTACTGCCACGTTTCCTGCACAGCCAAATTATAATTTTTAGTGTATTTACTGGCTGCTAAATTATGGTGCAGTAAATCCAATGATTTCCAGCAGAAAATTGGCAGATTCCTCTCCAGCTTTTTTGTTGGAGGTAAATCCTCCACTTTACCTCTGGAAATCGGTGGATTTAACACATGGTAATTCTGCCAGTGGTAAATCTGCCAAAAATCCCATGGACTCGTATGGACTCCAAAAATGGGGGATTACCACCACTTGTAATCCTGTGGTAACTGCATCAGACCAAGTGGTGGCAACAGTAATTCAGTTGGCTGGTATTTTGGTGGATTTATCAATGGAAAACCACCAAACTCGTGATGAGTCCCAATGCCCAAGAGAAAGCCACTTTTTTCCAGATGCTCTTCAAGTATTGTGTTGTAAGTAGTGTAACACAAAGCACAATGTACACTGATATTGATATTTTCAATGCGTCTCTCAATGAATTTGGTGGTAATCCAGTGGTAAATGCCTGGGATTACTGCCACACTTGGTTACTGTTACCACCACACGGTTCTATAGTTTTAACATGGGAACAAGAGTGGTGGTAAGGTGGTGTAAATCACAACTTTTGGAGTCAACAGTACTCCAGGTTTTTTTCAATGGTTTTACCATCAGCGGTATTGCTGCTCAGTAAATCTGAATGATTTTGGAGGTAAAGTGGAGGATTTACCACCAGCAGGATGCGGGAGATATATCATCCACTTTACCCCAAAACTTGTAGTATCGCTGTGAGGTATAGCGGTGATGAATTGGGAGTAATGAAATTGCCCCAACTCAATTCCCATTTTTTTCCATACTGCCATACTAGTTATGAGACCCAATGCCAGGTGAGAAATAATCAGCCAGTCTTGGCTTTAAGGTCCACATCGTCTTCAATTATTGCTGTTAGGTTCACATTGGATTGCATTAAACAAGCAGGACTTACAGAACATGATCTTGTAACTCTGTTTATGCATAGTTTTGGCTGGTCAGTATTTTCACTGGAGTTGAGTATGTCCCAATAAAGTGTATGAGCAACAGAGTGTATCAAGGGTTCCCCAAAAAGTAAGAATGGCTCTGGATTTTTCCCCATCCTGAGAAAAATGTATAACATAATGGGAGAATGTGATTCCTTTTACAGACATGCTTTTTTGAAGAAATATGCACAAATCGATCGATGCATTTTACATTCTGTTCCATAGGATAATGCATGAAAAAATCCAATTGAGCCCAGATCACCAACAGTAGACTGAAGCATTTTCCAACAAACATTATTGATGCCTTTGCCATAATGTAGGACAACATTGTCACTTTTGATTATTGTACCCACAGTACCCGCCAGTATTTTGCCAGATAAGTTAACAGTGTCATTCTGGTGGTGCAAAAATACACCAGTATTGATACTGTAAAAATTCACTCATGTTGACTGTGCCCTATAATGCAAGTATTCCAGTTGCATCAACCCATTAATTTTGTCTGTGTCCAATAATACCAGCATTGCCGCTATACAAACACAAAATTTGGCAGTTTGTAAAAATGTCAGAATTGCTATTGTAAAAAAACTCCTGCTGGTTGTGACCAACAATGCCATTATTTCCACTGTAAGGAGAAATATTAATTATGGCTGAATCAATTTATTTCAGTATTTACTCTGTAAGAAAACACCCTTGTTGGCTGATACTAATAATGTCAGCTTATGTTTTCCACTGTTAGAACACATTCATGGTGGCTTGTCTCAACAATGCCCTTATTGTCATTGCAACAATTAACAAATGTTGACTGTGCCCAATAATGTCACACACGCATATATGTTATGTACACTTTTTAAATGATCTCCTCCAACGCAGCTATAAAGGATGGCCTTTCCTGCATGCGAGCAGGAAGTATGAAGTAGATGAACAACCCTCTCTGAGTCCTGGTTCCTGAGCAGGCTAGGATATTACCACCTCTGACATGCCGTTAGGGCAAAATGGGCATGCAGTACCCCAGCCAATAGGCCCAATGGGCCATGCAAGGCTTGGGAAGCAAGGCTATGCATGGCTGCTCAATAACAAGGAAACTCAGGTTCCACACCACACCAGCCATACCAGGAGCACCCCAGCCAATAGGCCCAATGGGCCATGCAAGGCTGGGGAAGCAAGGCTATGCATGGATACTTAATAACAAAGAAACTCAGGTTGCCACACCACACCAGCCATCCCAGGAGTACCCCAGCCAATAGGCCCAATGGGCCATGCAAGGCTGGGGAAGCAAGGCTATGCATGGCTACTTAATAACAAGGCAACTCAGGTTGCCACACCCCACCAGACATCCCAGGAGTGCTCTCACAGCTGCAGTTGAAGGAACCCTTGGATTCCATTGAACCAGTCCTCTTTGACTCCTTTATAGTGGAGGCAAGGGCACCGTGTCACCCATTATGGACAAGCCATCCTCGGTTTTGATAAATAATAGTGTGATTGAAGTCTAGAGAGGAGGAAACAATAAACCACGATTTGTCCTCATTACTAGTTTACTTCTTATACATATTACGGTTATTTGGCAGAAAGAAAAAGGGTGGTGCAGGGTGCGGAAGAAAGAGGAACCAATCCCTGGGTCCCTGGCCAATGGCAGGACTCTTGTGTATTGACTTAATGGCACAGGGATTGAAGGGACTGCAGGGACTGGGGGGAGTGTTCTCTAAAGGGGGATTCTTGTGGGGGTCTAAAGAAGTCTGAGACCCAATGCTGAGGGTAAAACATCGGAAACATTCTTAGAAGAGGCATGGAAAATGGGATTGGAGGGTCAATTCTAACTAGGATGCAAGGGGATTGGTTGATAGATTGGGCTCGCACGTGTCTCATATTAGAAAAGGGAATTGGAGGGTGATTCTCCTGGTGTACAGAGGGGGCATTTACTTTGTTAATAGACATAGTTAGAATACTTCTGTACACTGGGACAGCAGCCACGCCCAGTGGGGAGAACCCAGATAACAGCCCACCCATTGGTGAATAATGGCAGCCTGCACTGGTGCTTTATATGCCGTCGCTGTTCTGTGGGAGGAACAGGTTGACAATGCTGTACCTTCTGTGTGGCAAAGAAGCTACCGCTGCTGCCTGTGACGGGCCTGCTGTGTGTAAGAATCGCCAGAGCTGCTACCTGTGTTGTACCTGTCCATGGAGGGAAGTGTGCCCTGCTCCTGCCCTTGGCGGGGCTGCTGTGATGTGAAAGGCTTACACTGCTGGTACTCATATTGGAATCGTGCGTTGTGTAATGGATACTCCTATCACTGTTATTTGCCCTTTACCTGCACTGTCACTGGTAAACAATCACTTCCTTTCCTGTACTGTTTACCTGTTCTGTGGGAGCCAAGCGTCCTGAGCTACTGCATGTTTTGGAACACTTCTGAGGACATGTGCTTTGATATGAAATGATGTGGCATTTGTAACGCGCCCATACACAAGTGTTTCGAGGCGCGACGAGGCAAGGGAGGGGGAAGCAGAGGGAAGACAGACAACGATCTTACTAGGTGTCATTCAGATGGTAAGGCCTGCACTGCTCCCACCTGACCTGCACCTGTTGTGTGAGGGACACATGCCCTGCTGTTGCATGTACTGCGCCTATTCTGTGGGCTAGGAAGGATTTCATCTTGCACTGTTGTCCGTGATGTACCTTTGTGCATGGCAGCAAACCCACACTGGGCCTGCCTGTGCTGGACCAGCTGGGAGAGGGAGTCTTGCACTCTTGCAATCTGTGCTGCAGATTCTATGTGGGAGGGCACCTCCACTGCCTTTGAACTGCTGGTGCCAGCTCTGGGCCTGGTGTAGGAGGGAAACTGGTGCAACCTATGCCAGAGCTAGTTCGCGGAAGGAAAGCTGGCACTGCTGGACTCTCTTATGTGAGGGAAGCCTGTACTGCTACTATCGATCCTGTCGGTGAGTTACGCTTGCACTGCTAATGACTCATCTGCACTTTTTTTTTTTATAGAAAAAGTGAGTGTATATTTGCCCTGCTGCTGCCTGCACCTTTCTTAGCATGTGGCAATGTAGAAGATGTCAGATCATTGTGTGGGCACTGTAGTACATAGGCATGTGTGGCTTAATCTGGGCATTTGAAGACTTTGCCACCATATGGCAGGGTGCAGTGGAATAAGGATGCCCTGCATGTGAGGTTGTAGCTGTACAACGTTTCCTAGGATATGAGGCAATATGGAGGCATGCAAGGCTGCGCTGGAAAGCTGGTGTTGGTCATATGAATGTTTTCTGGCATATGGTGATGCATGAACGTGTGATGCGGGGAATGGCAAGGAGATAAACAACAAAGAATTGCTCTCTCTGGGATATATTTCATACACATTTTTGCAGAAGTCCAGGGTACTCAAGGCAACCTGATGCGGTGTAAAAGGCAGAGGACGCACTACTCCCTCCCCGGAGGCGGGTGCGGTGCAACTCCATTATACTGAATGTGTTCACATGGGGAAGGACACATTTAAAGAGCAAACCAAGGTTCACACTTTAAAAATGATACCAACTATAATCATCGAAAGGAATTGGCCAGTGAACAATATGTAATGTTTGTTGGTTTGATGTATATTTTGTTACATACTCTATTCATGTTTTTCTTCACCTGAAATGTTGATGCAAGAAAATATAGATGTGCGCCTTCATCATTCTCACTTCACGATTGCTCTTGATTTTCCTCCTCGCTCGGAACTGGGCACTCTGCCAGGTGGGCAAGGGCTGAAGGGCAGTGAGAGAGGGCAGATATTGAAGGGCAGCTTTAATAGTGATTTCGAAGAAGATGGTGTTAAGTCATAGAAGTCCATGTCAGCAGTAACGAAATTCACTATTAGTCATTCTGTTGAATGACACTGGCAGAGATGTAGTAAGAATCCATACTGGACACATTGCATTTGTCACGTGTGACATTGCATTGCCCTGGCGCCAAAAAGACGGCCTCAACACCCAGCACTCAGTCAGGTGTGAATGCGTGGGGAGGCAGGTGAGAGGATCGAGGGGAGGACAGCTTTCAAATGGACGGTGCTTTGGATGAAGACGGGGTGGTTTATGGAGAAGCAGAAGATGTTTTTGTTCAAGCATGGCTAAGCATGTAGGTATTGTGGATAAGCAGATACCTCTGTCACATAAGAATGACAGCTCGGGAGCCAAGAGTAACCTACAGGGGATTTCCTAGCCCCCGGCTCCATCCATGGGCGTAATTTTAGTGGGGCAAAGGGGTGTTTGTCCCCCCAACTTTCATGGAACACCATTTTGTCCCCATTCATTTGGCTGGTGCACCTTTTCTTCAGATGTCGTGTCCCCCCCCAACATTTTCAGCAAAGCTACTCCACTGGCTCCATCACGCTCTAGGAAAACAAGTTGCAGTCCAGGAGTCCCAGCAATAGGGACATGGAAACGAGCCCTAGAAGACCACTAGGATAATACCCCTGACTGGATGCAAGGTCAAGGACCTGGGGAAGCGACTCACACCAACAGATGCAGTGGCAGAAGCCCACAGTGGTTGGTGCAGATGTCTTTGGGTCGGGTTCATGTCCGGCTGGCATCGGTTCCATTCTTCACTTGTGACCTCACGTTCCAGAAGATAGCAGGCCCAGGACCTCAGGAGTCCCAATGACGGGTCACCTCCCATCAGTAACCCACAATGATTAAGGGTCACAGCAGATGCTGGAGTCTTGGAGAGGTTTTAGGATGGCTCATGAAAATATCAACATGCCGCTTACAGAAGGACACAGTGGGTTCAGTACAGTTTAGCTAACTCTTACAAGTGGTCAAGAGCAGCAGCAGAGCTGTGATTATTGATGTCCGGCATGTCATCTGCTCTCCCACCTTGACTCCAGCTCTCACTCTGTCCTCATCCTCCTTGACCTCTCTTCTGCCTTTGACACGGTCAATCACGCCAACCTGATCAACCGTCTCAGTGTGAACGTAGGCATCACTGGACAGCCTCTGGCTTGGCTGACCGCCTTCTCCTGGACTGATGCTTTGACATCCAACTTGCGCCCTTTCTCTCCACCACCACATGTGGTGTTCCCCAGTGCTTTATCCTCTCCCCCTGGCTCTTTAATGTCTTTCTGGCCCCCTTGGCCTGACTGATCTCTACCTTTTCATCTAACTGTCAATGTTATGCGGATGACACGCAGCTCTCTTTCAGGTTACCCTCAGCCTCCCCTCCTCCTCGCTCATCCCTGACTGTCCTTCCACTATTCAGGCATGGTGCACCTCTAATGATCTCTTCTTTAATGCCGATAAGACAGAGATCCTTCTCATTGGGACCCCTGCTCCAGCTTTTCCCGTTTCACTCTGGCCAGCCTCCCTTGGCCCTGTGCCCTCACCCTCTTGTGAGGCAAAAAACCTTTAGGGTCATCTTCGACTCCACTCTTTCCGTCTCTCCACACTTCGCGGACATCTCCAAAAAGTCCAATTTTCAACTGCACCCCCTCAGAGGTATTCTACCTTTTCTCACATTCCCTCAGAAGCTCACTGTTTCCAGATCCCTGGTTCTCTCTAGGCTTGACTATTGCAACAGCCTCTTTCTCAATCTACCTAACTCCTTAAGCCCAGGGACAGCATCTCTCCGGCTCTGAAATCCCTCCACTGCCTCCAATTGGCTGCAAGGATCAGATTCAGGACCCTCTGCATCATCCACAAGGCCTTATGGGGACGGGTTCTGTGCTACCTCCAAAGCTCTCTTGCTAAGTACTTTCCTTCCAGGGCCCTCCACTCGTCTACTTCCAATTCTCTGCAGGTGACTCGCTTCTCCAAGCAGACACTGGGTGGTAGATCCATTTCCTCTGCAGGTGCCTCCCTTTGGAATGGCCTTCCTGCCACTCTTTGCCTTGAGCCAGACCTCCCTAGGTTCCAGAAACTCTTCAAGCCCTTCCTTTTCTCCTCTTCCTTCTCTCGGCCTCTCCTTTGATAACCTTTCCCCACCTCCTTTTCTCTCTGCCTTCCCTTTGCTATCCTCCTGTTCCTCCTGCTCAGTTATTTGACTGGCTGCCTGGTGCTCCTCTGAGTCATATAGGACAACTGACAGACCTCCCCCCCGTCCAAAACCTAGCACCTGCCTTTGTGCCCTCCTGCACTGCCACCTGCCCTTCCTTGCACTTCCGGGGCATGTTCCCGTTGGAGGCCCTGCCCTCTTTGCACTTAACCCAGGCCACTGTTCCACTGGGTGCACTTCTCCACCTTCCTCTCCGCTGCACTTCTTGCCTGTGCACTTGCAGAATCTAAATGACACTAGACCTAGTAAGACTGTTTGTCTTGTTCTCCCCTCCCTGCCTGGATGATCATTGAAACACATGTGTATAGGCACATTGTAAATAATGTATCAATCAATATAAGATTTGTCTGGTCATGGCATGGTGACTACTAGGGTCACAAAATTATACAGCAACTGCATTTGATAGTTTCAGCTTGGTGATGTATTTTTGCTGTGCGGACTGGGCGTCTCCACAATAACCACGTGGTACAATGCAATATTCCCACCAGGACCGGCGAGGAGAACCAATCGATCCAACTGGATGATGGGGGAAATGATGCTGAACTGTGCCATCTACCGGAAGAAGATGAGGAGAACATCCCAGATCTTGCGAGTTCCATCTGAGAAAGGACAGAATGGCCATCGCAAGATGGGGGGCTTGTGGGATGTTTTTACCCATGCATCCAAGCCCTACAATAAAACTGTGCAGTACTGGCATGGAAAACATCATGATGGCCAGAACTCCCTAGAGAGTGCACAGGGAAAACATGAAGAATAGGCTGCCACCCATTTTTGCCTATGTTGTGAGCACAGGAGGGCACTGCCTAAAGCCACCATTGGGCTACACACACAGTAGCCTGAAACTATTGGGAATGGCAATGCTGATTGCCAAAAGCAACCCAGAACTGTGGGGAATTCATTTTCTTAATCCCAAAAATGGTTGCATTACCAGTACTCACCACTATCAGAAAGCCAGCGTTTTAAAACCACCAGACTTTTGTGTAAAACTGCACAAATGAAACAAAACCAGACCAAGGAAAGACTTGCTAAGAGGTGGAAGAATGTAAAACCATATTCTGAAATGACTTGAAGGAAGTAATTATTTAATGTTTAGGTACAACTTGTCAGTTTGATTTGAATGTAGAAAACTGGGAACAAAAAGTGACATTTAGCTGAAACCTGGCTTAGTGAAACTGGATTCTGCCTGACAACTACCCCCGACAGGAGAAACCTGTTCAGCCACTCTTCCCAGGCCTAGCTGCATCCTGCTGCCCCTTGCCAAAAGGAGTTGTCACCTCTCTGATTAAATTAGGGGTGGAGCACCTGGGAACTGGAAGGAACAGAACAATGCAACTCCCTTGACTCAGGCAAATGTTATATTGGGGGCATCGTAAAGTGGCTTCCTCTTAGGGGAAAATGGGATGGGCAGTGCCTTTGCTAGCAGCTGAGCTTGGGGGAAGTGGATAAACCAGTTATTCCACCCTGTGATGTGGGAAGCCACACCCCTTTTTGACCAGGGCATAATTTTAAAAAGATAGATAACTCATAGTGCGGACTTGTCAGAATTATATAAGTAATATCATTATTTTTGTGATTTTTCTGTGAACATTTTGAGAGGCGTTAGGACCCTGTGGTGTATTCTGGGGGGTTGCTAGTGGAAAATAGGGTCTCACTCCAAATGTCTGCATGTTAAAAATCTGACACTTCATCAATTAATGTCCCTACTCCTTGAGCACATGTGTGTAATTTTGGGTAAATGTATGATATTGCAAAACCAGTTAAAAAGCGCAAAATGTTGTCATTTTTGAATGCAAGCCTCCAGGAAGATCACAGGCGGACAAGCATGGACCATAAGGAATATATAATGTGCACATGTAATTTCAACAAATTGTATATCTGGGAAAGATGTATTTGAATCAAATATAGATTTGTGGGCAAACTGACCAGGGGAGGATCCTCTGACCCATAAACAGACCTCATCATGATGACAATCTATTTCCTTCCCCCAATCATGGGAGAGGGGAGAATTGGGCCAATGACAAGTAGAGAGGGGCAGGCTTAGCTAGGCCCAGGCACACACCCATTTCCAAAACACATAAAAAGAGACTGCTGGGACATGTAGAGACAGTCAATTCCATTTGCTGCGGAGCATGCTGACCGACGACTTCACATCCAGAGATCCAGACTTCAAATCCATCAATCTCCAAAGACCAGAACTTTACTTCAGAACTTAAAGCAAGGGCCTAAACCCACAAACTGAGAACTCTTCTCAGCAGGCCTCAGCATCCTTACAATCATTTGCAAACTATTCCACAGCCGGGCGAGCTATTTGAATTCTTTTGCCAAGAACAATTGCCAGAGACCAGACCAGAGATCCAGAGTGACCCGGACCGCTGTGAGCAGAACCAGAGAACTGACCCAGATCACTGTGAAGTGCCGAGACCAGAACCGGAGTCCAGACCAAAACCTGACCAGATCCGTGGCGAGGCCTATTTCAAATTTATATGGTGAGTACCTAGCAGAACTGTACAGTACCAATCTCTTAGTTAAAATAATCTAATCCAAACTATTTTAACCTAAGTAGGAACTGCCTCCTAGAAATCGTGTCATCTGTCATTTTTAAAGCTGCACAACTGTCACCTGTCAATTCTGCAGCTGCAAGCTGTCACCTGTCATTTTGAGTTTTACTTTAAATCCGAAAATCTACCTTTATTAAATCGTCAGTATCTCTGGAACCGTTTGTCCTAGGAATGTGGTTTAACTTTCCTCTGGAAGCTTAGTATCTAAGCTTTCCAAAAGGCCTAGAACCGACTTGCTACTCCTTACACATTTGCCGCAATCACGATTCACACACTCGCGAATTTACCGCAATTTGCGATTTTGGCACAATTTCTCCACTTGTCAAAATAGCAGCTCCATTCTTTCTTTTGTTAAAATCCGTTTGCAACTTGGTAATAACTCATAGAGCATTGCTAAAGTGAGCCTGAACTAATACCAACACGCATCTCCCACTCACCCTGAACCTCTAGAGGGAATTAAAATCAGTTGGCACATTTTCCCATCCATTGCCCTCACATTTAAAAAGCATTTTGGGCCTGTGTTTCAAACTCCTACCTGTTTCCTCTAAGCTTGCGGGGGGGGGAACTGAATTTCGTATTGCATTTGTTTGCATTCCTGAGAACTGTGTGCTCCTCTTTCCATCTCCTTCAATTTCTTACATTGCATAGGGGAGGGGGGTGAATTGCCAGAGAAAAAGTGATTATCTTATCTTTTGCTAAAATCATATCAAGTATTTCTGTACTGTATTTTATTCCTCATTGCTTTTCCCTTGAAACCATAAAAGTATTTTTGTTACTTTATCCATCCTATACTAACTCCTCAGTGATTGTAAAGAAGTGTGCTAGTGCCAGATTACCCATTGTTGATCAACATCATATGTCTAAGTGTACTATCAGATATTAATTTATTATAAAAGTGTGATATATATATATTGTTTAATTTTTCAAATAAACCTTTTAATTTGCAAAACAAACCTACTTCTTGGCTCAGTGGGGTCAGGGGGATTCTAATAGGGGGGTGTTATACTAGGGTTGTCATCCAGAGTACTGAACTGGATATAAAAATACATCAATAAGGGTTTTCCTCAGCATCCCAGACTAGGCATTGACTTAGCTGTAGTGTTGATTGGATATCGCTTGCAAAGGTGGGGGCTCGTCCGGGATATTCTGGGTTAGATTTATCACTAGTGCAGATTAATACAGTGTGCTAACTGACAGGAGACATACATCCGGTCGGATCACCACGCTGTGTTACGCTGTAAAGCACTCCTCAAAGGAACGCTCTAAGGAAACGGTCTGTTTTGCAATAATAAAATACAAACTTCTGTAAGTCAGGAAGGAACTCAAATTCCAGAATGACGACACTGGTAGACATCAAAATAGCCAGAGAGCACTTCTTACATAAGCTATTTGTGAGAGGTGAGTGGACTCATCAGGACCAAACGGTCTGGTTGCAGGCAATCGCGCAACAGGTCACTGAAACAGGGTCAGATATATGGGGAGATCAGGGTCCCCTACATGTGGCCCTGAGTGAACTATATACAGCCCCTAAAGCCAAAGATGAACATAATAATATTGCCAGGATAGCGGCATATTTGTATCTATATATGGGAGCCATGCAGGACAAATGTGCTGAAGGCCAAGATCTGGCAAATAGGCAACAGATGGCGTTAAAGAAGGCCCAATCTGATCTGGACTGTTCTGAGCAGAGGCTGCTCAGGAGCCAGGAGTCAGAAAAGGACAGCAGACAGTACATCACTAAAATAAAGGAGGATATGGATGTGTTGCAACAGGAAAAGGCGGACCAGGATACCAGATTTCTGGCCTTGCAGAAGGAGTACCAAGAAGGTTTGGACTCCCTACTGCAGAGCCAGAAAAAGCTGGAGCAACAATTAGATTTCAATAGGGCATGTGCCGAGCAGGTAGTCACCCTGCAAAGCCACCTCGATAGGGAGAAGGCAGAGAGCAATAAACTGATTTTGAAAGACCTGGATACCCAGGCAGAGTTTGACCAGGAGCTCCAGAAAGCTGGTGCCTTCCAAAGGCAAAGGGACGACCTGGCGGCACAGATGCAGGCTCTTAGTCAGGAAAGGGATATCTTAGGCCAGGAAGTCTGCCACTTAAAAAGGAAAATGGAAGAAAATCACTTGGCCCTCCAGGGACTGGGTGACCTCCAAAAAGAACACCAGAACTTGTTCGAGCACACCAGGAGGGTGGAGGATGCTCTGGCAAGAAAGGAGCAGGCCAATATGGACACAGCTCAGGAGGTAACCCTCCTGCAGCAGAGACTGGCCCAGTACTCCAGGACCAATCAGGAGGCACAGAGAGAAAATGAGGCTCTCTGTCAGCACAATGATAGGCTCCAGCAACAGGTAGCCATGCAGGAGAGACTGATAGAGTCTAGTAAGGCCTTAACTGAGGAACTGAAAGCGCAGGCTCTTGCAATGCAACAGGAAGCAGGGGCGGATAGAGATGAGGTTCGCTGGGAAAGAGAAACTCCTGAGCATAACCTCAGGAGCCCTAGTACCAGAGGCCTTCATCTCTCCCAGTCCCTGGTCTCTGCCACCCCCATGTCCCCTCACCCACATGAGCCCAGGGCCACGGGGATGGCAGATTACTATCCAGCTAGAAGTATGGGGCTCATAGGCCAGTACCTCCCAGGAATGGATGGGCGGGCATCCGGGTATGGGCACCCAAGCACAGTGCAATTTAGCGGCGAACCCCAGGAGAGTAGGCCCCACATTCTGCCAGCCATTCCCAGGCTCGCAGAATCCGGGTAAACCTGGAAGATCAGACGGGCACCTCTGGGAGCAGCGCTTCTGAGTCGGAGGATGAATGGACCAGGGTTACCCGAACCAAAAAGGCCAATAAGGCAAAAAGGGCCTTGCTTAAGGACCCATTGAAACAAATAAAGGCAATAAGGAGTGTCATCACGCCTTATCATAAGAATGCCAAGTATTCTGTTTGGGAACACTTGGAGCTCTATGAGCAAATGATGGAGACTTTCCATTTGAAGGACAGCCAAAGCTGTATTCAATATGTAAAGTGGACCTTCCCACCAGAATACTCCAGTTTCTTTGCGGGGCTGGAGGATCAAAACCATTCAAGGTGGTCCACATACAGGGCGGCCATCTTGAAACATTTTTCTGTGCACAGAAATCCTCAAGAGGCTCGCAAGGCAGCCTACAATTTGCAATGTGGGGAGGATCAGGCCCCACAAGTGTTTGTGCAAGAATTAAAGCGTGCTTTCGCGCAGTCCACCAGAAGGGTGCGCACAGATAGCAGAGAATTTATCAATACGTTTTTCCATGCCTTACCCAAATACATAATGACCCAGCTTGTGAGAGATTTTCATGAGAAAAGATCTTTAGACTGGGTCATTGAAAAGGCTACCCGGATCTATGAGGTGCAGAAGCATATCGAAAATAAAAATAACGCGCCGAAAAACCCCAAAACCAACAGCACCCCTGCTGCTGCCAAGGTGGCAGAGGTAAAGGTTGCCACCGTTTTAGATTTGGAGATGGGGGGCCTAAAAACCTGCCTGCACCAAATAATTCACAGCCCAGAAGGCCCTCGGGCCAGTCACAGACAGGGAGTCGAGGAGGTAGTCCCACAAATGGGGTCCCCGCTCCCCTGACTATGTAAGTCCCAGCTACAAGGGAAACCGACCAATCCTGGGTTATATGTGGACTCCTCCAGCCCAAGGGGGGGGATCCAGCCAAGCACCTAACCCAGGGATCTTCCCTCCCAACTTCCCACAGGAGGGCAGAAATTCTCCAAATCCTGGGCAGAACTTTTTCCCCAGGTATCCACCCAATTTCCAGCCCCAAAATCATCCATCCTTCTTTCCCCAATTCCCTGAGCCCAGACAACCTAATCCGGGAGAGGGGAGGCCAAGGATGGAGGGGTACCAAAATCTTCCCAACCAGGGGTACTACCAGAGAAGGGATAGCTACCCTTCCCGGGATCAGCCCAGGGGAGAAAATAGAGCCCCGTATCAGCCTGAGCGGGTTTCACAACTTGAGCGTCAGGTCCAAAATATGGCACGGGATCTAGGTCACATACTGAGGGCTCAACAGAACCCTCAGATGACCATGCCACCGCAGAATACCCCAAACTCTGGACCTGGTGCTCCAGAACAATGACAGGGGCAGCACCCCGATAAGCACAAGGGGAAGAGGTGTGTAAAGCCTTGGAGGAAGCTTCCTTCCCAACTTGTAAACAGCCCCTGAAAAACCAGGAACCGGAAACAAGATCTCCTACCCCTGAAAGTCTGCCACCCAAGGAGCAGAGAGGAGGTAGGAGAAACAAAGTACCCAAACAGGCCCAGTTTGTGGAGGAGGTATAGATCTTCCAATTTGAGGGAGAGGGATCCTCAGAGGATCCTGGGGAAAGGATTTTCTCCTTTAGAGATGGGGGAACTCCTCCCAAGGAAAAATGGGTCCCAGGGGACGCAAATTCAGACTGGGGGGATGTGGAGTCTGAGCTACCGCCGCCCATCATCTCATCCCAGAACCCACAATACCGAAATCCCCTGGTTCAAACCCATCGTGGTGACTGCCTCCAAAAAGGGGGGGGTGGCCCAGAACCGGAACCAGGGGAACCCACAATGGCTCTGATCTCCAGTTGCCAACTTTTTCTTTCAGATTCCCAAGACTCTCCACAGAATTGTGCCCAAATCTCTTCTCTCGCATGTCCAAAACCAGTAAGTTAGCCCACCAGTTGTCCAAAAATGTGCATTATCTGTGCCCCCTTGAGGAGAAGGAGGGAAGATATTATGCCCCGGTACAAGTACAGGGGCAGGGTACAATTGCGGCACTGGTGGACACTGGATCTCAAGATACCCTTCTGTCCAAAAGGGCCTTTGATGAACTAAATGCAGGAAGGGGGAGAATTACTGTATTCCTCTCACCTCTCTTCCTGGACAACTGCAGAACTTTGACGGGAAGGAAATTCCTGTCGAGGGGACTGCAGATTTGGACATCAAAATTGGGCGACACAAGGTGAAACACCCGGTCATAGTATTGACTCCAGAGGGCACCCCTTGTTTACTAGGGAATGACCTCCTGAGAAGGTTGTCACCCCGGATAGATAGTGTAAACAAGGTCCTCTGGACCCAGACTAGCGGACCAATAAAATTAAAATAGAGTGTCAACCATGTTAGTTTAAAAGGCACCTGCCACATGGTTGAACAAAAATCTGACCAAGTAGAATTTCACTTCCAGAACAACCAAACTCCAGACGTGACAGTAATAGCAGTAGGACGACAGACTGGTGATGGGGGGTCCTCTCTATTTCTGAAAACCTTCCTTCCAGTTTAAGGTGGTATTCCACACTGGAAGGAAACACCCTGAAATTCTTTACCAATCCACAATCAGAAACTCCCACTCCTATAGTCCAGAAAGATGTGACATCAGCTCAGAGCCTGGCTGATATTAAGCAAATTGGAGAGCAGTTGTTCATCCCTGTTCAGTTAAATGATGGGAAGGACTCTGTGCTCGCTCGAGTGTGTGTGGACAACGGTAAGAGCTTCATCAGCGAAGCCATGTTCCGCCAACTCCCAAAAGATCCAGCCATTCCCACATTCAAACTGATAGACAAATGGGAAATGGACCTGGAAGCACCTAATTCCAAACATCTCCTGCCAAGCAGGTGTATGCTCAAAATCTCCATTGGCAACAAGAGCATAGTCCATAATTGTTGGGTCGTGCGAGACGTCACTGCCGCCTTTACTTAGGCAGTGACATTCTCAATCGCTTTGCAATTAGTTTGGACCTAATAAACTTCAAAGCTTGGTCCCGATTAGCGGATAATCCCATGGGCTTTGATGATCCAGAAAAAGCATTTAGGTCAGCTCAATTGCTACCTTATGCAGTTGAAATTCAAGAGGAAAAGGGGAAAGTCAGGAAGTCACCATCCCAGAAAGGACCCGACAATTCTCCCTGGGAGTGAAAGCTAAAAGAGGACAAAAATTGAAAAACCCTGATGCTTATATCCATCTAAGTGCTTCTCTCCAACAGCAAGGGTTAGGGGTAAACCCAACACCATTAGTGAACATAGAACATGAAACCATTCCAATAGAGGTGGATAACAGCGACTTAAAGAGTATTACTCTAGCCGCAGGCACCATTATTGGAATGGTGATTGATGACCGACATTTCTCCATTGATTTAGGAAATGAACTGTTAGGACCAATCCCCAAGGACTGTTTTGACAGTGACAGTGAGGACAATACAACACCAGACAGGATTTTCACCCGGCATGGGGGGAACTTCCTGGTGTACACTTCTTGCCCTTCTGGTAAGGAAGATGTGACTTGTGACTTCAGGAGGGATGAGGTGATTTTCCAGGTCCATGAGGGCTGCCTTTCCCACCTGAAGCCTCCAGTCCAAATCAGCACTCTGACCAGGGACTTCTCCTCCCAGCTGGAGGAGGCCGCTGAGATAGCCAAACCAGAAGTCTTTCCAGGCTTCAGGCAGATGGTGGAAGAGAGAGTCAACCTAGCTGATGCCTGTGTGACTCTGGAACAGAAGCAAAAGTTGAAACAAGTTTTCTTGGATTTCCAAGATCTCTTTGCGGTAGACTCATATGACTGTGGTCGCACCAACATCCACACCACAACAATTCCCACGGACCCTGGAATGACTCCAGTGTTTGTGAAGCAATATCGCTTGCCTCTCGCATCCATGGAGTCCCTTACTGAAATAATTAAGAAATAATTAAGAACCTTAAGTCCCGGGGAATTATCCGTCCAGTCCACAGCACTTTCAATAATCCGGTGCTGGGAATATTGAAGCCAAACGGCTAGTGGAGACTCTGCGCCGACCTTAGGGAGCTCAACAAACGGGTCCATACTTCCCGATGGCCTCTGCCCTACATTGACCAAGGGCTGGCCCAGATGCAGGGGTCACAGGTATTCACAGCAATAGACCTGACCAATGGATACTGGACCGTGCCTGTCAGTAGGGAGGACCAATACAAACTGGCTTTTACCTTTGGGGGCCAGCAGTACACATGGACCCGGACTCCCTTCGGATACCTCAACTCCGGCAATGAATTCAACATTTTCCTACATAAGGCCATGCCCGATCTGGGTGCGAGGGGTAACCTGGCTTATGTAGATGATGTCCTCATCAAAAGTTCATCTCTGGAGGAACACATAGCGGAGATCCGTTATGTTCTGACACAGTTGAGGGCCGCCGGAGCAAAACTTTCCTTTCAGAAAGCACAGTGGTGTAGAACCCGTGTCAATTTCTTGGGGCATGAGATTACTCCTCAGGGTCTCTGTCCCCAAGAAAAGAAAGTGGAAGCACTCCAGAAACTGAAAGACCCCACAACTCTGCGGGAACTAAGGAGCCTCTTTGGACTGACTAATTACAGCAGAAAGTTCATTGAAGGCTACGCAGAGATCACTAGATCCCTGATTCATCTCCTGAAGGGGGTGGTCAAGTGGGAATGGGGTCCAGAACAATCCAAGGCAGTAAGACAACTCAAAAGAAGCCTCTCACAAGCGCCTTGCCTAGCTTACCCTGTCAGAAACAAGGAGTTCTTCCTGGAGACGGGTTTCTCTAATACGTGCTTGACGGCAGTATTATACCAAAAGCATGATAAGGTCAATAAAGTAATCTCCTATGCGAGCAAAACTTTATCCTCTGTGGAGGAAAAATTCAACGATTGTGAGAAGGCACTCCTGGCAACGGTGTGGGCATTGAAGAATTACCGCCCGTTTATCCAGGGGGAACACATCATAGTGGAGACTCTACACCAGCCTCTGCAATATCTCCAAAGTGACAGAATCCGGGCCGGAAATGTGAGTAATTCCCAAATTACTTCCTGGATTCTGTCAATTCAAGGCTTTCATGTGGAGGTCAGATATGGCCAAAACAAGAAGAGTCCCCTCGCGCAAGGTCTGGCTGACTTGCATGATTGTGCCAGAGAAAACTGTCTCGAGGACGAAAGTCTAAAAATCAAGGACAACATGGAGGCATACCTTAATTCCCCACACAAAGTCTTTGAAGAAGACAAGTGTGAGAGAATGCCCACTGTCTATTTTGATGGATGCTCTTACCATGTTGACAACGACGGGGAGAAAGAACTGGTGGCTGGCGTAGGGAATGCATGGGTGAAGGAGTTCCCAGAACCCTCTGCTGGATACAAAATTGGTCCCCGAAGTAGTCAGGTGGCAGAATTGATGGCTGTGCATCAGGCCACCCTCACTGCTGTCCAGCATCAACTCCATGAACTGGTCATAATCACAGATTCGGATTATGTACGGATTATGTACGGAACGGGTCCGTGGAGCACCTGGTTAATTGGAAAACCAGAGGCATGTTATGTGCTAATAACAAACCCTTGAAACATGGGAAGTTAATCCAAAACATTGATGATCTGGTCACATCGAATGGGATGACCATCTACTGGAAAAAGATCAAGGGTCATTCCAAAGTAGAGGGACCAGACAAAACTGGAAATGACTTAGCTGATCAGCTGGCCAAAACCGGGGCCATCCAAGGGGATCTAATAGAAATAGAGTCCCTGTTGGGGGAAATCCAGGTCACTGCTATCACTAGGTCCCAGACAAATGCTCACAATGATCTTTCAACTGCACAATGGAGTAAGGAGACCCCTGATGCTGATTTAATTACAGCCCAGAAGGGGGATGCAATTATTGGTAAGTTTTACCAACACCTTGAGGACCCTGAGAACTTTCCCCTGACGGATAACGATTACATTGGGAAAGAGGACCTAAGAGTGTTGATGAAATGTCCAAAAATGTTCCGAATCCAAGACGGTTTGTTGGTAAGGAAATCCCAAGCTGGCCATGATCAGTGGGTGGTTCCTACCTCATTCCGAAGCCTGATGTTAAGTCACGCCCATGATGCGGCCACCGCCGGTCATAGGGGGTTTCACACAACACTGGAAATCTTAAGAGAGGTTGCATACTGGCCACACATGGGGCAGGACCTCGACCAATACTTGAAGGGGTGTCTTGTGTGTGCACAATTGCAGCCATCATCCCTCACACACCGTGCGCCTCTCCAAAAGAGGGGGATGACACTGCCATGGTCAGATTTGCAAATCGACTTTGTAGGCCCTGTGATTTGCTCGTCTAGAGGAAACAAGTACATGTTGACCGTTACATGCTTGTTTACCAAGTGGTTGGAATGTCTCCCAGCCCCAAACTGCAAGGCAGAAACAGCAGCTACCCTGATGATTAACCACATCTTTTCCCGTTTTGGTCTACCTCAAAGGATTGAGTCAGACAGCGGTAGCCACTTCACCAGTGAAGTAATGACAAAGATGTGGGAGATACTGGGGGTTAAAAGGGAGCTACACATTGCCTACAGGCCAGCTTCTTCTGGAGCAGTGGAGAGATATAACCGAACCATTGTGAGCATCTTAAAAAAGTTTGGGGCAGATTCTGGGCCAAGTTGGGATATCCGATTACCTCTGGTCCTAATGGCCATCAGATCTACCCCTTCATCTGCAACCAAAATGTCACCATTTGAGTTGATGACTGGACGCAAGATGGTGCTTCCCCAGCATTTACTCTACAGATCCCAAGAGCAAACGTTGATAAATGCCTCCACAACTCATGGGTATGTGGAGAATTTAAGGAAACACCTCCAGCATGCTTTTGCCTATGCTCAGCGGAATCTAGAAAGATCAGTCGAGAGCATGAAGACCCACTATGATATAAAAACTACCCGAAAGGAATATAAGGTGGGTGATCGAGTCTATCTATACAATTTCCAAAGGACCAGGCCAAACAGGGAAAATGTGTGCCTACATGGAAGGGACCGTTTGAAATTATAGACAAAATCTCCCCTGTGGCCTACAAGATCCGCATCCCCAAAGGCGGTTTGGCAGAAGGGGAAGACAAGTGGGTACATATAAATCAGCTAAAGTGTTGCCATCCCAGGCACACTCTGCAACAACTGGAGGAATCCACTGGAATCCCAGAGGGGGCCGCTCCAGAGTAATTCAGTTCCAACCCTAAAATATTCCACATATAGCATATAAAATTCTGTGATCCTTGTATATATGTATATGTTCGCCACACCATTAATAGTGGTGGAAAAATGTCTAGGAATGTGTATTGCCGCTTTGCTTTATCATCCTAGGAGAGATGAAACCATGGAGACTGACCAAGGAGGACGACCGGGGACCGGGAGCAGAGACCCGAGGGGCCCGGGGTACCGCCCAATATTCCCACTAGGACCGACGAGGAGAACCGATCGATCCAACTGGATGGGGGAAATGATGCTGAACTGTGCCATCTACCGGAAGACGATGAGGAGAACATCCCAGATCTTGCGAGTTCCATCTGAGAAAGGACAGAATGGCCATCGCAAGATGGGGGGCTTGTGGGATGTTTTTACCCATGCATCGAAGCCCTACAATAAAACTGTGCAGTACTGGCATGGAAAACCTCATGATGGCCAGAACTCCCCAGAGAGTGCACAGGGAAAACATGAAGAATAGGCTGCCACCCATTTTTGCCTATGTTGTGAGCACAGGAGGGCACTGCCTAAAGCCACCATTGGGCTACACACACAGTAGCCTGAAACTATTGGGAATGGCAATGCTGATTGCCAAAAGCAACCCAGAACTGTGGGGAATTCATTTTCTTAATCCCAAAAATGGTTGCATTACCAGTACTCACCACTATCAGAAAGCCAGCGTTTTAAAACCACCAGACTTTTGTGTAAAACTGCACAAATGAAACAAAACCAGACCAAGGAAAGACTTGCTAAGAGGTGGAAGAATGTAAAACCATATTCTGAAATGACTTGAAGGAAGTAATTATTTAATGTTTAGGTACAAATTGTCAGTTTGATTTGAATGTAGAAAACTGGGAACAAAAAGTGACATTTAGCTGAAACCTGGCTTAGTGAAACTGGATTCTGCCTGACAACTACCCCCGACAGGAGAAACCTGTTCAGCCACTCTTCCCAGGCCTAGCTGCATCCTGCTGCCCCTTGCCAAAAGGAGTTGTCACCTCTCTGATTAGATTAGGGGTGGAGCACCTGGGAACTGGAAGGAACAGAACAATGCAACTCCCTTGACTCAGGCAAATGTTATATTGGGGGCATCGTAAAGTGGCTTCCTTTAAGGGGAAACTGGGAGGGGCAGTGCCTCTGCTAGCAGCTGAGCTTGGGGGAAGTGGATAAACCAGTTATTCCACCCTGTGATGGGGGAAGCCACACCCCTTTTTGACCAGGGCATAATTTTAAAAAGATAGATAACTCATAGTGCGGACTTGTCAGAATTATATAAGTTATATCATTATTTTTGTGATTTTTCTGTGAACATTTTGAGAGGCGTTAGGACCCTGAGGTGTATTCTGGGGGGTTGCTAGTGGAAAATAGGGTCTCACTCCAAATGTCTGCATGTTAAAAATCTGACACTTCATCAATTAATGTCCATACTCCTTGCGCACATGTGTGTAATTTTGGGTAAATGTCTGATATTGCAAAACCAGTTAAAAAGCGCAAAATGTTGTCATTTTTTAATGCAAGCCCCCAGGAAGATCAGAGGCGGACAAGCATGGACCATAAGGAATATATAATGTGCACATGTAATTTCAACAAATTGTATATCTGGGAAAGATGTATTTGAATCAAATATAGATTTATGGGCAAACTGACCAGGGGAGGATCCTCTGACCCATAAACAGACCTCATCATGATGACAATCTATTTCCTTCCCCCAATCATGGGAGAGGGGAGAATTGGGCCAATGACAAGTAGAGAGGGGCAGGCTTAGCTAGGCCCAGGCACACACCCATTTCCAAAACACATAAAAAGAGACTGCTGGGACAGGTAGAGACAGTCAATTCAATTTCCTGCGGAGCATGCTGACCGACGACTTCACATCCAGAGATCCAGACTTCAAATCCATCAATCTCCAAAGACCAGAACTTTACTTCAGAACTTAAAGCAAGGGCCTAAACCCACAAACTGAGAACTCTTCTCAGCAGGCCTCAGCATCCTTAAAATCATTTGCAAACTATTCCACAGCCGGGTGAGCTGTTTGAATTCTTTTGCCAAGAACAATTGCCAGAGACCAGACCAGAGATCCAGAGTGACCCGGGCCACTGTGAGCAGAACCAGAGAGCTGACCCAGATCACTGTGAAGTGCCGAGACCAGAACCGGAGTCCAGTCCAAAACCTGACCAGATCCGTGGCGAGGCCTATTTCAAATTTATATTGTGAGTACCTAGCAGAATCGTGCAGAACCAATCTCTTAGTTAAAATAACCTAATCCAAAATATTTTAACCTAAGTAGAACTGCCTCCTAGAAATCGTGTCATCTGTCATTTTTAAAGCTGCACAACTGTCACCTGTCAATTCTGCAGCTGCAAGCTGTCACCTGTCATTTTGAGTTTTACTTTAAATCCGAAAATCTACCTTTATTAAATCGTCCGTACCTCTGGAACCGTTTGTGCTAGGAACGTGGTTTAACTTTCCTCTGAAAGCTTAGGAGCTAATTATACTTTTGCCGCAATCATAATTCACACACTCGCGAATTTACCGTGATTTGCGATTTTGGCTCAATTTCTCCACTTGTCAAAATAGCAGCTCCATTCTTTCTTTTGTTAAAATCCGTTTGCAACTTGGTAATAACTCATAGAACATTGCTAAAGTGAGCCTGAACTAATACCAACACGCATCTCCCACTCACCCTGAACCTCTAGAGGGAATTAAAATCAGTTGGCACATTTTCCCATCCATTGCCCTCACATTTAAAAAGCATTTTGGGCCTGTGTTTCAAACTCCTACCTGTTTCTTCTAAGCTTGCGGGGGGGAGAACTGAATTTTGTATTGCACTCGTTTGCATTCCTGAGAACTGTGTGCTCCTCTTTCCATCTCCTTCAATTTCTTACATTGCATAGGGGGGGCGGTGAATTGCGAGAGGAAAAGTGATTATCTTCTCTTTTGCTAAAATCATAACAAGAATTTCTGTACTGCATTTTATTCCTCATTGCTTTTCCCTTGAAACCATAAAAGTATTTTTGTTACTTTATCCATCCTATACTAACTCCTCAGTGATTGTAAAGAAGTGTGCTAGTGCCAGATTACCCATTGTTGATCAACATCATATGTCTAAGTGTACTATCAGATATTAATTTATCATAAAGGTGTGATATATATATATATTGTTTAATTTTTCAAATAAACCTTTTAATTTGCAAAACAAACCTACTTCTTGGCTCAGTGGGGTCAGGGGGATTCTAAGAGGGGGTGTTATACAAGGGTTGTCATCCAGAGTACTGAACTGGATATAAAAATACATCAATAAGGGTTTTCCTCAGCATCCTAGACTAGGTATTGACTTAGCTGTAGTGTTGATTGAATATCGCTTACACCCCTGGGCATCAGTGCTTCAAAGGCATGCCTGACATAAAGCCACATTCATGTCAGGGTGCTGCTCTCTGGAGTCCTTTTAAAGTCAGCAGACATTGGAAGAGTGTGGAGTTAGAGTAGCCAGAGGAGAAAGGTAGGCTGAGAGAGAGGTGCCACCATCCTGGTTCCTTTCACTCCACACTTCCTGTGGATAAATCACTATGTGTATGATGTCAGAAGGCAAAGGGCACTTTTTACAGCAGCCTAGATTGTGCCCCTGGAAAAAGGCTTGCTTTTGACAATTCCCCCATAACAATTTTCTTTATACAGAGAGGGATCCCTTTCCTTAGTTGATTCATCTTTGGGCTCTTGGAAGAAGAAAACGGATTCACTAGAACTCTGTTGGGAACACAGTATATTTCAAAGTCCCCTGCCATATAGGTGGATCTTCAAGCTCGCTTTACTGTAGCCAACCCACTTCAAGCTGCTACAGGACCCATTGTGCTGCTTCGGCACTGAAAGGATTTGAAATGGGTCACCGGCTTCTACATTAAGAGAAGTGGTATTAGATATTGAGGACTGGGACGGAGGATAAAGATTTGGACTCAGTGTAACCGCAGTTTCTTTGTTTTCACTGCATAGGGTAATTGTACTTTGGTGAGAGGATTTTGCTAAGAATTAGAGGGATAAGCCCGAGATTGAGGGTTTTCCTGAATGCAATATTACACACTGTTCTCACTCATCGCTCACACTATTGGATGCTCTCGAGTAATCTTAAGCAATTTTCCCAAATCTGCTGCATCTCTTGGAATGTGATTTTCTCATATTGTCTAATGTTAGATTGTGCGTTTTCTAAAAATCTCTTAGTTTTGACTGTAAGGCATAATACTTATAGACTCTTTATTTACATAGTTGTTTTACAGTTCAACTTTGGCTCAAGAAGAAGAGATGGTTATCTCGAAACGAGCCAGCTTTTTAATTTGAACTACATATATGTATTGATGATATTGTCCACACAATCCGTTTATTTTGAACTTTGTATCTGCATCTAAAAGCAAAAGAAAAATATTTTCTTGAACACATTACATTACTGTGTTTTATATAAAAATGAATGTCCAGTGTCTTGTTCACATTTTCAATCTATGAGAGTTTGAACTATTCTGAATATCGAAATTTGGTTAACCGTCGAATGACGGAATAGTAATAGTGTGCAAGGGATGGGCAGGTTCCCATTTCTGGATCCTCTTCTCTTCGCTTCATATGTGTGTTAATGGTCCTGTGCCAGGCCCACTTTTCCTCCTCTTTATGACTTTATGATTGGGATCACTGTTTTTTCTATAGGAGTGTGGGGCTGAGAAGGCAGTTCAGCAACTACTCATCCCTGTACTCCAGCTGAGCAGCAGTAATTTCATGACACACAATGGGGTTTACATGTTCTACCATCTTGTGGGTGAGATCTTTCACCTTATGGTCTGATTGCCTTGTTGAATTTCTCAAATTGTATCTGTTGGCAAATGAATTAATAGCACACATATTACAACTTTTTAAAAATATGTCCATAGTTTAGAAGAACTGCCCATATCGTTGTCAGGAAGATGGCGGGTGGTGGAGTCGTGCTGATTTGATTGCTTGTAAAGAGAATGGCCCTCATCATGAGTTTAGCGGTAGTATGTCATTAATTCAGCGGAACTACTACCAAATGGAATTACTGTTACCACCATTTGGTCCCGCGGATTTACTGTGAGATTACAAGAGGTGGTAGGCAATGTAAATCCCCATTTTCTGGAGTCCATAGGACTCCATTGGGGATTTTTGGCCGAATTACCACAGGCGAAATTAACGAGGGGTAAATCTGCCAATTTTTGTAGAAGTGGAGGATTTACCTCCAGCATTAAGCTGGAGGTAAATCCTCCAGTTTTCCTTAAAATTTCGGGCAGAATTACCACCGGTGGTAATTCTGGTCAAACTTGTAATTTGGTGGTAACGGGATCTGGTAAGAAAATTGTATTTTTATTATTTGTTTAAAATCCTTTTATTTTTGGAATACTTATTTAAAGAACACCCTTTTGGAGTAAACTAAATGCTTTAGGGGCACAAAGCAAAGCAAAGCAGTTGCCGGTTCTAATCTCAGTGAAGCCAGTCGCACCGATTCTGTCGTTTTCTGTTATTTTATGCCTCTGTACTTTTATTACGTGCTTCACACGGCTCATCGGCTGCTTCGGGGCACTACATGATGACTATGCACTGCTGCGTCGAGGAATGGCTGCTAACTCAAGGTCGGGCAAAATGTTTTTGCAACTTTGACGATGTTGAAATGGCGGTATTCCCCACTTTTGACGAATTTCAATTTCATTTAATTCCTTATCGCAGAATTTGTTTCCACTTTCATTTACAACAAACGTACAGATGGTAAGTTTGGGTAAGGTATATAGTATGGCAGGAGTAAGTGGGGCAAAGTGGGGTTCCCCCCCCTCTGTTTGTAGAAAATAAATGGCAAATACGGCGAAAATAAATTGAATGAAAATCCTGCCATTTTTTTTCCCCCACCACCAAACTCTTAATATGGCCGATGTCTGTAGATGCTGCTGTTGCTTCTTCCATCACCCGGGTAAGACATCCTACCTGCAGCCTGTCCAAACCCCCATGCTGCCTATCAGTCACATGATGACGTATTTCAACTCTTGTTCATTACCGCTTATCACGACACACCACCTTTTCCCTAGCAGACACGATGCAAGTCAGCTTTTAGTTACTGATTCTGTTTTCCAGAAAGTAACCCTCATTCATTCACTATGCGTTACTGCTCAGTTCACCAGGGTCACACCAATCACACATACTCCACACCGCGGATCCGCTTTTGGTTTTACTGAAGTGGGTCCATTGAGGAGCCATTATAATGGCTTCAATTGCTTAAAAAAGTAGACATTACTGCAGTGGTTAGGGGGTCTCGGCCTGCAGTGCTACATAACAAAGTATTATTATAATGTTCCTTTTTTTGAACATCTGTATGTTATGGCTCTCCACCAATGGGATCACAACACTGGTGCATGATGTTGCACTACCAGTGCTACACTGTACTTCAGTATGTTCGAATACAGATAACAGTGACCTTCTAAGAGCTGTAAGACGCGCTGTTCGTTTTTATCAATCTCTTTGGCGCTAACACAAGTTAACTACCCAAAAAACAAGGCGGTTTGGAACCTGCCATTTCTGTGGCTGACTTTTTCATCCAGCGTCTCAGTTTACGCATAGAGCGCTGCAGCAAGCGCATTAACCCGCTGGACTATTTTACCAGCGTTTTAACTTCCCTGACAAGCGGTACTTTCGCTCCCTATTAGCAGGGGCCCCAAAACATTGACTTCACTGAAGCGCTTGCAGTAGTGGCTTCAAATACCAGCTACAAATAGAGCCTGGCTCGTGGCCAGGATAACTTACTCCCAGAAGAGCAAGACTGAGCGAAGAAATCCATTGCCTAAGAGCCCGGCACTGGACCATGTGTAAGCGGAGAGCCTGTAACCTCATCTCAGTTCCAGTGTATGAGGGTGAAGTATGATACATGACCTGCTATTCCATGGAGTCCTCACTGCAAGCAATCATCTACATACACCCTAATTGCATGATACTAAGCCAACCGAGCAAAACAGAGAATAAACAACCTGCCACGTGCTCCCCTGCGTGCGGTGCATTTCCCGGAGATGTAATTAAGAAAGACGTGAAGGATAGTCAATATGAAAAGTATTCTCTAATTCTGAGAACAATTATGTCATTTCTTTATCACCAAAGGAAAACATTAGCACGGATGCTGAAATCAAGCGCTTTCGAATTTGGTAAGAACATTGTATTTTTATTATTTGCTTAAAATGTTATTTTTTGAATAATTCTTTAAAGAACACCCTTTCGGAGGAAAGCAAATGCTTAGGGGGCACCAAGAAAGAGACGCGGTTGCCGGTTCTATTCTTAGTGAAGCTAGTCGCACCAATTCTGTTGTTTTCTGTTATTTTATGATACTGTGGCATTATGTACCCGTTCCACGTGCAACACCTGGGGTAACGGCCTGCGGCCCCAGTTAATGGCCCCTACCGAAACGAGGGCCATTAATGTGGGCCCTGGGCCGTTGCCTCCCCCAACCCCCCCGATGTTGCCCGTGGAACGAGTACATAAGGCCATTAGCACCCCGGGTTATAACGCATTTTCCTTCCTACAACCGGACGCCGTGCGCGTACCATTGTAGGAAGGAAAATCATTTACCAACATGGCCGCCATGGAAAGGGAAGGCGGGTCTCCATACGGAGTCAGGGGTGCCTCCAAGGGGTGGCCAAGGGGGGCCACGGCCACCCTTATAAAAGCACGCCCCCCCCCCACCGGCCCATTCATTTATGTATTTTTGTTTTGGTGTGCCGTCCCAAGACTTCAAGTGTGGCCACCCCTATGAAAAATGTCTGGGGGCGCCACTGTATGGAGTGCCTCTTCCCTTTCCATGGCGGCCATGGGAAGCTGAGAGAAGGTGCAGCTGTGGCAGCAAGTGCCGCTGCTGCCAAAATGCAGTAACTTGGGGTATGGGGGGGGTTAATAAAGAAAAGAAAACGGGGACGGAGGGTGGGGGAAGATGGCAGCGTGGAGGTTTGGCCGTCAGGTGCTTTGGAACGCGGGCTTGTACCAGAGGTTCAAGCCTGTGTTCCTAGCCACATGATTGGCTGGCACCCCCGCCCGGGTGCTAATGTCCTTTTATTATGTGCTTCACACGGCTCTTTGGCTGCTTCAGGGCACTACATGACTATGTAAGTCAATGCAATGCTGCGTGGAGGAATGTCTGCTAACTCAAGGTTGAGCAAAATGTTTTAGCAACTTTGACGGTGTTGAAATGGCGGTACACCCCACTTTTGCTGAATTTAAATTTAATCAAATTCATTGTCGCAGAATTTGTTTCCACTTTATTTACCACAAACATACAGATGGTAATTTGGGTAAGGTATATAGTAGGGGGGGGAGTAAGGACATGAGGGGGTCTCCCCTTGCTGTTTGTAGTAACAAAAATGGCAAATTTGGTGAAAATGAATTCTATGAAAATACGTTCATAGAACTGAAATGGCTATGCTGGATTCACAGCTCCCACTTGTAAAGTGATGTGTGCAGCAAGCTTTCACTAATGCTGATTTCCTATTCCGTTCCTCGCCCGTTGACGGCAGAGTAGGATGCCGATGACTCCTAGTGTGTAACAATGCAGTCGGGATTCTTTTGATGGCACGGCATCTTGGACAATATAGCTTACAGTGAAACCTGCAGGAAACATGATCATTGCACCAGTCTGCACTCTGAGAATGTCTGCCAGGCTCACACCAAACCAAAACGCTGTGGACACCATGGTCTGGAGAGGTGGTTCCGGAGCAGCTCCCTGAAACATGCAGTGGGAACCAGAAAAGAGAGGGAACTATGCTCGAATTGGCCACAGTGGGATGAGCAATGCTGGAGTGGTGCCTGGCTTTTGCTCATGCACAGTACTGCCTGCACAATCATGAAGAAGGGGGAAATGCCTAATGGAAGCCTTGCCATCCATTTGGGAGAAGCATTGCTCTCTTTTGGATCCGGTCTCCAGCTATAAAAGATTGAGCGCTAGGAGTTGAGGTGTTTCGGAAAAAGTCTATCTGAAAAGGATGCCATGTGTCCCACAGACTGGGAAACACTGACCTGTGTCCCACAGACTGGGAAACACTGACCTGTGTAATTGCAAATTGCTTTAGTCCTCCTTGTATGACTCTCTGGTATGACTTCGATGCAATATCGAAGGTATGGATCCGAAACGTTTACAGCAGACCTGTAAGACATTTTGACTACTTAACCAATAGTGGGACACAGTCTGAAATGTACATGTCTGACTGGCACATACACTCTACCTTCCACCAGCTTCACATTTTAATTCTGTCAGAAAAGCAATGGGTTTCTGTGAATTCTGCCTGGTTATAGAACAGGGCAAGAGCAAGCAATTCCATACTTTGATGAATCTAAAAATGGCTGAAATGATCAGTTTAGAAATCATTACTTTAAAATATACCCATTTATAAATGTGGTAGTTAAGCACATGTTTTGCACTTATATTTAATGACATTGTATTCTCCCAAATTATAATGAAACCCAACCATTGGAGAAGGCACATCATTGTATGAAGTTGTGCTAGCAACTCCTAAGAAAAAGGCCATGAGTAGGATGTCATCCTTATAGGTCAACATTCGTACACCTCTTGCTCTATGATTGGCTGTCACTAGCAAAGCAAGCGTCATGAAGCACCAGGGATCTGAAGACAGTCCGAACGGAATAGAGGAGAAATGGAACATCACACCCTACCATGTGAATTGCAGAAAATGTCTGTGTGGTTATGAATATATCTGTACCGTAAAATGCGCATCATTGAGGTGCATCACTGGCCAATCACAAGGCCTAAAACATCTCTTAGCAGAGCAATTATCTTTATCTTAAAGTGATGATAAACTTGCTGAGATCCCTGCGATTGATGACCAGGTAGAAGCCCTTCTTGCTTCTTCTGACATAACACTGTGTTGATGACTACACCTTGAAGATAGGGGGCCTCATTACAACAGTGGCGGTAAGGTAACAGTGCTACTGGTGCCCTTGTTACCATGCCGCCATATTACGAGTTCTGCTGCGGGTGCCGCTCTGCATGCCTGGTCAGACCAGACATGCAGAGCGGCACCCGCGAGCAGTAAAGGATGGTAGCAATGGTACCGTTAAGAATGGTACCACTGCTACCATCCTCCCCATTCCCATTGAGCCCTATGGGGGCTCAAATGGGAATGGGGATGTACCGGCTCCTGGTCCCGCGCAAGGGGAATTACCAGGCCCGCAAAGGTCAGAATGGTCCAGTTACTCCCCTTTCGTGGGACCCAGTGCCGGACCCGAGTTTGGGAGTAGCCATGCCCTTATTAAGGGCATGTCTGCCTCCAACCTCGTAATGAGGGCCAAGTGTGTTTTATCCACTGCTCCTTGCCTAAACAATTCTTTCACTTCCTGAGTTATCAGTTCAGGATTCTCTTTGGAAAACATGATGTCTTTCTGAGGAAAGCAAGGAAATAGGTCTAGTGGTGTTTCAACAAATTCCAATATGAAACACTGTACAGTCATAGCTTGAGAAATTATTAACCTATTTTGAAACAAATGCTCAAACCTCAAGCAAGGCCTTACACTCGGAACAATCGGTGTGACCTCCATTTAATCTGAAACGTCTTGTTCTGTAGGGAGTGGTTCACTACAGGTGGATCTGGAGCACTGGGAGTCCTGCAGGAAGCCTCTCGTGAATAATGAGTAACATGGCTGTCTGGTCAGCCTCTTTTGTGAAAGGTCCTCGTATAAATCCATGGGCTAAATCATTTTCTCAAGGAAGATTCAGCCTTGTCCAATGAAGGAAAGGATCTCACAGGTTTTTCCAAATCCTTGACAAAAGCATTCACAGATAAGTGTTCGCCTTATGTTCTTGAACCATTGACATCTGCCAGCCCACTCAGCTTGGTAATAATTGGGAGTAGAATATGGCGCGGGCTATTGATTCACTAGCATTACACAGAAAACATCGGGCCTGTCAATGGTTATAGATAGTTTATGCCTATATCTTGAAGCACCGATGCATCAGTAGTGCAGATGATTGTTGATTTATTAGGACATTAGACAGTCAGCATTCAGATAAAATTCTGCTCCTCACTATTAAGTTCATCTTATCCCTTAATAAAGAGTCAGTATATTCTGTAAAGCACTGAAGGGGATCTCAGCCCCTTTAGTTGGGTTGCGAGATAAATGTGGTTTCAAACATGGGGACCCCTAGGTAGTGCTGTATTCCAGCTGGCCCCTCCTCTGGGTCAGCACCATCATCACGGATATCATCATCCATTGGTGGGGAGTCCCCAGGTTTTAATGATCCCCTAGGAATGATGGCAGGGAATCATTTCAGCCATCCCATGCTGAGAGTCCAGTGCTATCTGGAATAGCTCACCATTAAGCAGATTCAGGTCTTCTTGGGTGTGGGGCAGGGGGTGGCTTGTTAATGCAGCATTGCCAACAGAAGAGATCCTGATACCCCCTGGACATCCGGGCCAAAGAAGGTTGATAAAAGATGTCAACAATGTCGATAGCATTATCGAAAGGGTCTACGGTGGTAGATAACGCCTTCCCCGCCGCTGCTTCTGCCACAGCAATGCCACTGAATCTCACAAATGATCCTCCCCAATTGTCATCACAGCAGGAGTTACTAAGAGGTTGACCCTGCTCCTGAGAGAGCACAGACGTATTTTGTGCCACGTTTTCTGAACTGGTTACCCTGCTTCAGAATCAACACATTGTTCACTTTCATTTCTACTGTGTAGCCACATTGAGTAACAAGAAGGATTCATTTTTTCGAGTTTTGTCAGCGGGCTACTTCCATTTGCGAAGGTAAATGGAACCCAAAAGTATTTAACACAAGCATGAGATTCTGAAAAACTGCACTGCTTCTTTGAAGTATGGTGCATATGATTCAATTGTAAGGAGAACTATTGTGCCAATAAAACAAGCAGATAGGTGTTGCCTCGTGTAAAGGACAACACTCAACATATAATATGGATGTTGCCATCAGGGACATTATCAAATTATAAGGCGGAAATATGTTCAAAGCACACACATTTGGTTCTGTAGGATTGTAAATGTACAGCATATTTGGAAAGACCCAGTTTAAAAATTAAACTCTCTACAGTAATGAAAAACACTGTACTAATAAAACAGCACCGGAATCTACAAACACGAGGTGACTGTGCAGGGCAGAGCATCATCATATTTAAACAATAATCACTGTGTTCCTTGTAAATCATGGAAGTGCCACTCGAATCATGTGAAAAGGAAGAGTGTGTCAGAAATGTATACAGTGTATTCCATTATTTCAAACACAAGTGAAATATGGGTTTCTTCCTTCAATAATATATATAATCTAAAACATACCATTGGTATCTTTATAAATGCATGTAAAACCCTATAGTGATTGTACCAGGATTTGTACTTGCAATATGTTATAATAAGGAATGCCCTACTATGTACATGTATGTGAAATCAATGATACATAACATGGCTTTCACAAAGGCTTGTTTTGCTGTTTCTCTTGCTAAAACCTGACCATCAGCTAAACTCTTGTTAAATTCAGCCTTGTCGTCAGGTGGATTTAATTGTCAAAGGAGATTTTCCTTGGCCCATTGGAGCGGGTAGATTTATTGTCTGTTGTTATGAACATGCATTGGGTTCACAGAAATACAAAGACCATTTGGAGCAGGCAGCCAAGTGTAATGAGACAGATACCACCCCTTTCAAGGAAGTATATCTAATAAATACATGTTGATGTTCCAATGTG
The DNA here is from genome assembly GCF_040938575.1 of Ambystoma mexicanum. Taxonomy (NCBI): domain Eukaryota; kingdom Metazoa; phylum Chordata; class Amphibia; order Caudata; family Ambystomatidae; genus Ambystoma; species Ambystoma mexicanum. The sequence goes on from NC_090926.1 coordinate 534,671,855, forward strand.
GAATTCAGGCTGATTAGAATCCGGACTATTCAAATGATGATACAACTTGTGAAAACTGGGCCCTGCTTCAAAGGCAAATTGCTTCATTTAAAGTGTCACCTTCAACATTAGATAAGGCAATTAAGCCAGCATCCTCCTGCTTTGTAGAAATGGTAGGGTTTTCTTTAATATGTTACTCTCACTTTTCAAATTTACAGAGGCTAGGTACCTGATCTTAAAGCTGTGGGGACCCTCCAGAATCTGGTTGGTTAAAGGGAAAAGGGTGAGAAAAGGGGAAGCAATGGTGTCAATGGCAATTAGCCTATATGTGTGTATATTGAAAAACACTTTGTGATTATATTCAGAAAAAAAGTATTTCGGGAGGCTCACATCAATACTATCATGCCAGAGAATGGTGGCTTGCAGATATATACATAACAAACAATGTTACATCCTGGAGTAAGCTTCCAAGCTCTAGCACTCTGCATATGGCAGCCCAGGAGTGATGAACACCATGCCATTTTACTGCAATCCTCAAATTTAATAATAGAATTCCTTTCAATTTTTTAGGACAGGCATTATTCCTGAGTGATGGCATGAGAGTATGTTAATTCCTACTTTTTTAGAATAGGGATAGACTTACTCCTGTAAACTACTGATTGCCACCCTCGTAGATGCCTGTAATAAGATATTTGCTTTGCTATTATTGATAGAATTAAATGTATGGATGGATCAAGAAAATGTACTAACTCCACTTCAAATGGGCTTTTGCAGGGCCATGTCAACATATTTGCAGATGATTATTTTGACATTTTTAATGCATCTTGAGAAAGCAAGTGACACTATGTTACTTTTATAGATTTTCAAGCCGTGTGTGATAGGGTAGATCAGTACCAATTGGGGACAAAATTACAAGAGAAAGGAAGTTATCTTGATCGTTTGCAGCAAATTAGAACACTTTTTACCAATACCAAAGTGAGGGTTCACATGGGTTTAAATGGCACACATGCCAATGATTTGTAAAACTCAAAAAAGATAAATGGGAGGTTTGGTGGGAACCTTAGCTGTGACATAGAGGAAGAGGTGCATCAATGCATTTATCCATGTAGTCCTTTCTGAACTGTAAATATTAACATAAACTCATGATTTAGTAATATCAAGATAAAATTCATAATAGCTTCTATTAAGTACTTTTATTTTAAATATGAGGGCATCTTTCTAAAACGCCTTTTAATTGCTTATAAACAAAATATTATTCCCATGGACACCTGTGGCCCAGAAACTGAACTGTCTGGTTTTCCTAAAGGGATTGAGAACATGGACAGCTCTCTATTGGTAATCTACTCTTCATTTCTGAAAATGCTGCTCTTTAGTGATGATCCATATTGATTTTGGGCAAGAATCTTTAAGGACCAAGGAGGACATTAGAAGAGTGTGTTCTTTTAATTAAGATAATGATGGAAAAAGATGTCATATATTTAAGAAAGAAAAGAACTTCAAGCTGAATTTTTAAGAAAGATAGGATGTCCTTGGGAAGCACTGAGTTTAATAATGGAAACATATTGCATGTAAAGTATTTGAGAAATAACGAAAAAAACAGCACTTTTGGATTGGAATAACAACATTGATACACTAACTCTTGCAGAATCTTGTCATTTTGTACAGCAATTTGGGTACAGTATATTTTATATGAATAATTTCTCGGGTACATTTTTAAGATCAACTTTGATGCAAATTAGATGTAATTTTTGAGTGACTGAGGAAATCAGCTATAAGCATGGTGGGTGTGCGCTCACGTGGGCTTTTTAAAAATTTTATATGAAATTGAATGATGGTAGATCAACCTCCGGAAAATGTGTGGGGAACATTTGCACACATTTTCCTATGTTCACCACATGACATACACATAGACCCATGTACTCTGGGTGGACACAGCCTACAGGCTCAGTCCCCCCTGTCATATTTAGTTTGGATCTGACAGGTGGAGTACACAATGCATTTCAGAAGGGGGAGGACCAAACCTCCTTCTGCCATAGCCAACCTAATTAACTAACAAATGCTCCATGTATCCACCTAGTCCTTTTTTGAGCCCTGCAGATGGTGGCATAATTGGCATACAAATACGAGTTTACTTCAAACAGGCCCCCCATGAGGCCTGGCTTCAGAGGTTAACAAAGGAGACAGGAAACCCAACAACCTTTGAAATGCACTGTTTCAACCTGAAACTAGCTCTGGCCCTTAGTATCAATGGACAGTGAAATGTCATCTCAGGGACTGCGCATATTACAGTAGTCATCTGCGCAGGGGGATCTATGCTACGAGTATGTGGATTGATGGCACCAGAAAGTCTGGTCCCGCCGCAGCTTCAAGAGAGACCGGCTGCTTCAATCAGGAACAACAGATGGCTTCATTGATCAGAGACCCTTTGAACCACAACAGACGGGAAGAAGGGTGGGTTTTAGTATTACATGTTTTCACCCCTTTCCCTTTTCTGTTGCAAAGCACTCTGGTTATGACATCATGCATACAGGAGATTGTTGGTGGGGACCCAGGATTGTTTCATTAAGGTAGGCTTATCCCAAACCAATCCCCGTGGTCCATTTGGCATTAAAAGAGGGTCAAGCCCCTCTTTTTGGTGGATCATCCGAAGACTTGGCAAGGAGTAGCAAAAAGAACTCGATATTGGACCCTGGCTGAAGGTACAGTCTGTACATCTTCCCCCAGTGAAGGAAGGCCAGAGCCTGCAAGAGGGAAGCAAGATCCTTCCTCTAAACATCCCCCAGGGAACTAAGGGAGATACTGAATCCAGAGGACCCTCCAGTAGCTACAGAACTGGTACCCAGCCAACACACAACATGCCGCGCTGGGCTCTGCAGAAAGCTTCCTAGGTGGGAATTGCCAGAGTCTCTGAACCAATCCAAGGAGAAGGCAGCTGCCTGCAACACTCTCCTCAGCTTTGGGCCATCTACCTTAAAGGACAACACAAGCCCAATGAAAAATCTAGGAGAAGTGCATCGACAAGCAACTACTGACGACCACCTTAAAGGACATTTTTGAGGCAGTCTAGCCCCTTGAGCTGCTATGCACCGCTGACAGTTGTAACGCCACAGTTGCTAATGCCATCCGAGACACCTTGACCAGTGTTTCAGAACCGCCGACAAGCACTGAGACAATGATTCCTGACCCCAAGCCAATGTGTAGACCAGCCGTCCATCTGGACTTGCTCACCAAACTGTCTGCTGCCTGATACCTGTAGCTGTCTCCCATCTTGAACTCTGTTGCAGAAGCTGCAAAGCACCCTGAAACCAACTCGACCCTGTCGAGCATCAAGAGCATCTACAGCACAAGGTACATTGTGGTTCTGTCCCCCTGGTCCTTCTCTGAAGGCCTGTAGTGACATTTAGTGACCCATTGCTCCCTTTGTGTTGAAACCAAGTACCCTTGAACTATTGCAATTAATTACTATACAAACTACCCTCCTGTCAGTATCCAGAGTGCGCCCCTTTTCCTTTTTTTTGAAACTGTCAGTTCTCTGCATTCATTTACACGGTGGGTTGTATTTCGTAGTGTGCTAGAACTTTCTGTTGTGATAATAATAAACTAAGGCCCGATTCATGGAAATGTGCACAGAAATCCCACAAGGGCCGCATGCCAAGACGGACACTGCCCGTGGCTGCGTGCAGAAAGAAAAATGCGCGCCCCACGTATTAATGGAATATACAGCGCAAAGTAACCGTATTCGCAAGTTGCGCCTGGAACGTCCCTGACACGCCCACAAGCAAAGCATAAACAGCTAGCTTTGCGCGCTCCCCTGGGTGCGAATACACACACCCTTTAAACAGTGCATGGGGTCACCCCTAAGCAGACTGGTGACTCGGGGACCCTGCGCAGAGTCCCCCGTAACTGTATCTAGTACCCCAAAAACTTGCAGATAAAAAATTACAACTTGTCAATTACTCAGGAAATCTGTGTGTGAACCCCCCGTAAACCATTCCTGCACCCCGCTACACTGCTTACACTTACCCCTAAGTTACATCGGAACCCCAATTAAGTACACACACATCGAAATCTGGCATGCAACCCCACCTCCGTGCTGCAAGTCCTACGAGCAAGTGTACTTACGCCTTCTTTCGGTTGGCGGATCGATGAAGGACTTCCATGGCCATTTTCCAGCCAAGACGTTGCACAATCAAATCCATGAATACGTCTCATGCCACGCAATTGTGGGCATGTGAGGGATGGCCTGCAGGCCGTCCCTCGGAACTCACACTTTTTTGCAAGTTCTTGCCCATTTTTTGTGTTCCAGCCCTCTGTGCAAGCGACGCCCACACTCTGCTTGGAATCCTGTGCAAGGCCCTCGAAGACTTGCACAGATCTGTCGAGCCAGCATGAACTCCACGCAAGTCCAGGAAAAGTACCACGCATTCAATTCCATGAATCAGCAGAGGTGGAGTTGTGCACAGTTGCGCACGCACGTACCCTATTGTCCACACAGATAATTCCATGAATCGCACCCTAGATATTTTCCCTTTTATCATTGGGTAATAATTGTATTTGCACTGCCATCAGACAACCTGATTTACAGAGCGGTGCAAAGTATATTTTTGCAGTGCAAAGTCACTTTGCAGTGGCGCAAAAGTGGTGCAAAGTCACTTTGCACTGCAAAAATACACTTTGTTTTCAGTGCAAAGTCACTTTACACCAGTGCTCGGGCCCTAAGTTATTTGCTTCTTGATGCTACTTGATGTGACTAAGGAGTGCAAAGCTGATTAGGGGAAGGTCATTTGTTCATTATTGGACCTCAGCAATTGTTTCCTGAAAAAAAGGGGGGTTTTAGGGGTCACACGGATGAATACAAAGATTCAAAATATTAAATGACTCAGAAGGGTAGATGGGCGGTAGGAGGCATAGACAGGTCACAAATCAAATTCACATATTCTATTCAAATTGTACAAAAGTCACAATAAAAGTTATTTTATTAGTCCACACAATAACATTTTCTAAAATGCATATAAATACATATATCAAAAAAAGCTCTAGAAAAAATCTAAAAAACTATCTGATCACGCACTGCTAGATATAATACATATACCCACTGTATTTCTAAAACAATTGGACAGAAAAAGTCAGTGCAAAAAGGTTGTCAAAAAAGTGCTAAGTGCCTACTACGAGTATTACATTTATAAGATATCATCCTCAACATAGTTTCGACGGTCAGAAAACCAATCAAATCGAGTAGAAAAAAGGGAGAAAAAAGTAGAAAAAACTGATAGCCGTCTTCATCAGGGCACACTAGTGGCATAACATTTAATCTTTAAACAGCCCACCACATTATTAAAAAACAGTAATACACCAGATGATCACATAATAATTGGTACATTATTTTTCAATTTTGATTGAAGATCTGTGCCTCTGGTGGAAATACTGGTACAGAAAAAACAAAATATAAACACATTTCATTTTAAAAACCAAAAAGTTAAAATTTGATTGAGCCTGACCATGGCTCCACATAAACCCATCACCCATTCGAGTTCAATTAGAAGGACTAACAAAAACAAGTTAACCAAATTCACCTTAGAGGGTCCATAGGGGGCGCAGAAAGTAGTTGAATCATTCGCGCTGCCCAAAACCGTACTGATGATAACCCATATTTTATCATCTGTAGAGACAAAAAAAGGGGAAGAAAAGGACTTGAGAACATAATCCCTTATTTCCCGCGTAGTTGTACTGAGTGAGCTGACAAGGGACGTACAGAGGGCAAGGTCCATAAGTTCCATACTGACCTTGTAAGCATTAATAACATCCATGAATCGAAATTTAACAAAATGGCCATCCATTAATGGTGTCAAGTTCAGGAAGTTAAATTGTATGCAGCAGCCTCAAGAGAGTCGCTGTCCATGTCACCATAGAAATGTATGCCCGCAGTTGATTCCTTTAAAATCAACAACATAAGTTTCGGAATAGGGGTAAGGCCATATACTAAAAAGAAGTTTATGTCAAAATGCCAGACAAGCTTGCACAAAACAAACTCTGCCATATGAATCCGCTGAACTTCCTGACCCTATGCTGAGCCCCAGGTCCAGGTTGCAATAGTTTGGGAACTCCCTCCCACTTAATATAGCAGAGGGCAAGCATCAAACCCGAAAACTAATGCATGCATCAGCTCACACTAAGGAGCCAAATTCTAGGAACAGGGTGGACATCAGGTCCGACAAAACATTCTAATATTAAAGCGGCGTTCGCATTATAAACGCCGTCACCATAAACACATGGAAAAGGAGAGGGGGGAACCTTACCGCGTGATACAAAATTGCTCCGTATATTTCTCCAGTGGAGCAGACCTCTAAACACTATACTGCACAGGGTAAAGGTTGTGCACCCAGCCCTTAGCATTCAGTTACAAACAGGCTCACAAATTATACGCGCTTCGGGTCCCTTCACACAAGAAAGTGGTCATAGAAAGGGGACTTTGGCTGAGAAAGCCTCAATTTAGCAATGGAGGTAAACAAAGGACTATGGCAGAATAAACCCACCTTAAAAACAGTGACTGAATAACCGAGTCCAGGCAGACGAAGGGTTCATGAAGTGTCATAAACAGGAGATTTCTTTCCCTTGGTCTTTCTTGTAAAGATCTTTGATCAAAGAACGCACTTACACGCATTTCTAAGCCTGACGTTAAAGACTTCTACTAATCAAATGAATCATTCTGCCTCGAAAACCACCACTCTTGGGGCTGGTATTATGGAAAACAAGGGGATCAGCACAACGTGTTAGACTTTAGAACAGACCCAACATCCCCCAGTCATGGCAGATCTGGCACCCACACAGAACTCGCCACTACGGGAGGAACTAACCTGGGGGACCTGGAGGCTCGGGCTTGGAGAGAGAGAGAAACCATGATTCCGAGTACCCCTCAACGCAATCCCTTGCATGTTGCTCTACAGCTATTGGATGTGCTGTAGGCATGATGACATCATGGGCAGACAGACCCCGAAGCAACCACTGGCATGATGTCACAGTTGGAGTTCTTGCATCTAGATGCCTGTTGTAATGTATGTATCTAGTTATGGAAGGGAGATGTTGTAATGTAAGTCAGTCTTGTATTGTATCACTGGCCAAGAGTGCATGCTGATGGAATGTTGATGTATACATGATAGAAAGCTCAAGAGAATGTTGAGTGAATGTTGTGGGTGAGTGTGGCCCTTCTTCACTGTCAAGCGCCGCTAATGACAAATTGTGTTCTGTCATTTCACTGTTTGACTCAAATAGGCTCTTTAAACATGACATCCTTATCTGTACTGTGATTAAATATATTTCCTCATACGGGCACGTTAACATGAGATCCTGAACATTTAATCCTACCGGAGCATTTTGCTTACAAAGCAGCTGACAGCCCGTTAGACCGCTTATCTACGGTGTCCGGAGGTACTTTACTTTGCTGAAACCATGTCCCTTAATCTGTGGCATTCACAGTTGAAGTGTGTGACTTTTTCACTTACTATTACTTACGTTGAGAGTGCCACATCCCTCAATTATGGTGTTAGAAAACACAACGCACACGCTTTTTCTTTCCTCCCCAAAGGCTGTAACATCCTCCGGTCCGTGATGTGGCGAACATATAACGTTGCAAAGAAAAATGCATACTAAAGTACATAGCATGCTCAGTCCACAACACAAAGCTGTACTTTACACAACACTGTTGTTGTGTGTGTGGTTTTGTATAGGGAGATGTTGTGATGTGTGAATGCTTATGAAAGGGAGATGTAATGTATGTGTCTGGTTATGGAAGGGAGATGTTGTAATGTAGATCAGTCTTGTATTGTATCACTGGCCAGGAGTGCATGCTGATTGAATGTTGATGTATGCATGATAGAAAGCTCAGGAGAATGTTGAGTGAATGTTGTGGGTGAGTGTTTAATGGATGTCAGTTGGGGGCCTGAGCTGGGAGGGAAAGGATTGCCGGTGGGTCTGTACCTGTAATGTCCACTATGACTACCTGAACTGGTATTGTACATGCTAAGAGTAACTGGATATTATACATATGTATATATGTACAATAAATCCTTCCTGGCCTAGACTAAGTGGTCTGTGTATGTGATGACAGAGCCCTATCATAAAACTTTACAATGCTGCTAGATGTGCCAGCCTCCAGACAACGCTACGCTACTCTCTGCATTAATCTCCAGGAGGATCTGCCGGCATGATGTCACAGTTGGAGCTCTTGCATCTAGATGCTGCTAGATGTGCCAGCCTTAGGCAATGTTACGCTACTCTCTGCATTGATCTCCAGGAGGATCTGTTATGACCTGCACACAGCGGAACTTGTTTATCTGACTCAAGGACACGCTGGAAGCAGACATCCAACCGTCTGTTAGGAATTCAGAGGAACTTTGCCTTGTTTTATTTGACTCCATCCTGGTGGGTTATCCCAGGGTCACTCTGGGGAAACACCCTATGTCAGCCCTGTGACAGATATGGGGTCCACTGAATGCCAGCACTCCATCTACTCCAGGTAAGGTGGTTCACACCTGACACTGGTCTAGTTCAGGGATGGGTCAAAGTGGGAGGAGAGAAAGACTCTGTTTGTACTGGTCATGTGAAGTGTAAGTGATTTCAATCCGGCACACACCCAAGTCAACGCCTAGCAGGTAATGCACCACTGAAATCCTTATGTATTTTTGTCTAAAAGTTCTTTATTCTGAACAATATACCACTCATATCAGACCCCTCTCCTGGAACCCCCCGGTTACACTGAACCAGGAATCAGGCTGGTTTGCAAAGTTAAAATATTTATTTATTTATGGATTTACAATTTAATCACACTATGTTTTAATGGGTACACAATAATCACCAATGGGGTGATGTAACACAGAATAATCTCTTCAATACACAAGGAGTAGTAGTGAACAAAACAATTCAGCACAGAAATAATACTTTTGTGTGTGTGTTCAGATCAGATAGCACTGTGGTTAAAGGTTCCCCCTGCACACCCCTCAACCCCCAATAGGCAATGTAAAGAGATAGGAGGAGAGAATACGTTTTCAGGAATGTCAAAATTCACACAGAATATCAATCCCACTTTCCCCCAGCAAACACAAGAGAACAACTGAATGGACTATCAAGCTGTCAGAATGGCTTTTAAAGTTATCTTAGAATGGACTGGTCAAAAAACACCAAATATGGTCAAAATTGCTAAAATTGTTATACATTCTTATGGGAGCCACTTTGGATAGTTTCACACAAAGACAAGCAATGATTTAATACCAAGAAACAATTTGAAATCTCAAAATTCAAGTCGGAAGCAATCAAAAGCTGTTTTACACGTGTCCGAATTTCCCCAAAACAAAATTTGCGGCAAACTTTTCACTGCTCGTTAATCGTGATAAAGGGAGAACCGTATGGATTTGGAATGCAGTTTTAGATGTGATTGAAATCTGTGGATTTCTTACACTAGAGGATGACTATGAACAAAACGAATACCCCACAGGAACACATCCACTTGATCAGAATGACTGCCTGCTGAGGACTCGCCTTCTTCAGATGAAAAAAGATCAGCGCAGAGATAGTTTTAGCAATACTATTACAGGAGGAAGATAGAATCGTTTGGAGGGAGTTCAGATAATTCAACAGTACTCCTAACACTACAGGTTCTGAATACAAGGTAGGATGGTTTTAAGATAGGGATTGACTATGGACAGTACATATGCTAGAAACCTCCATTCTGTAAATAGACGGCCCAGTTCCAGTGTGCTTAAAGGCTCTTAAGTGTTCATGGGGGGGTTTGATTGTTTCAGCACCCCTTCTGTCTCCCTGCCATGTGAACATCTGTGGCTTTTCACCCCTGAAATGTAGGGCTAATAGTATGCACATAGCTTCTAGGAAGAGACCAGTCTTCTCAACTTAAAAGAGGTGTCACTCTATATGTGCTTAAGCTGACCAATGACAAACCTGAAGGTGTTCACATATCCATGGCATCTTTAGCCTGCCTTGAAATCACGCAGGAGAGCACCCGTGGGAAAGGAGTAGTGAAACAACGGAAAACAAATCACACCAATGTAAACCAACTGGTACTTCGCTTAAAATGAACGCGAATTTTGGGAACACAAATGTTTATACATGGCACACCTGTGACAGTGATTCAAGCCTGCAACGCTTTTCAGCACATTTAGCACACTGACCTTTCTGCTTAATTCATTTATGATAACGCCCTACCAATAAAGTGAAAGCAAACTATGAGTTATGAGGACACATTGGAGAAAGCGATCCATTGTGACTGCAGTGCTGGCTCACATTTCATTCATGGAGCCCCTCTGCACTTAAAGGGTCTTGACGCATGTTCCTTTACACCTCACCTGGCCCATTCATAGGCTCTTGACTAAAATCATTGAAGGGTCCTACTCTTGGGGACTGTCACAGCTCTTGAAATTCCTTTCCTCCACAGCCCCCAACTGCACTCACAGGCTCTTGACGAACATCACTGACAGGGTGCTTCTTGTGGATGTATGTGGAGCCCCAGCAACACACTAGCACAGGACATATTTTGGAGACTGCTGGGGTTACACCCTGGAGAGCCCTGCCCCAATTAAAGCCCTGGCTACTACTACTGCTCTACTTACAGCCACACATACACATCCCTTTGTATGCTTTGTATGGTAAAAGGTTATTGTTCGGGGTTTACAATTTCATCACAGTGGGTGGAAACGCAGAACAACCTTTGGGGTTTAATGTACTTCAGTGTTTGATCTCCTAAAGCGAAAACTACAATCCTTTCTTGGGAGGTTTTGAACAACGAAATCTCTCTACTCGTCAATATTTACCAGAAATATATATACTTCTTAGCGAATGGGTCAATATAAGAGGTTTGACGTCACAGCATAACATTTTCAACACCAGTTCAGTTGCATCGGTTCTCCATTATTTTTGTTGATTGTGATCTCTTTCCAGCTACAGTTTGCTTTCTTCTCGCATATATTTCAATTATTCTAAATGTATTTGCTGGGTTCCTAGCTTTGCAAGATCACAACATTATCAGAGCAAGCAAAGACAGGCAACATATATTTTTTTGCACTGTAAAGCTAAGAGATGGGCCTCATGCTTTTGAACAAATGTTAAAGAAATGGAAATTATCCATATTACAAATTAGCATAAATATGTAATTTCCTGAAAGACAGTATAGGCACGGGTGTTGTCACCGTCCAATGGAAGCATTGCGTAAGCTCCCTCAAACTCCTTGCAAAGATGGTTGTAAGTCTTCAGTCTCATCACATTCACAGATTAATGAACATTGTATATTTCATCCTCCTTGAAGATGGGGCATTTATTCCCTCCAACGTGGTTTGCTGCAACAGTGTACTGGTAGGGTTGCCAGTGGATCTTTTAGTTAGGCTGAACTTGCACAACACGCTTCCGTCTGATTGGCGATGCATCAATTTCACCATCGTCCTTAACAAAAAGTACACCCCACCGGCCTCCAGTGGCAAGCAAAATGAACATCTGGTGCACGATAGTTTGCGTGGCACCAATCGGGTGTAGACCCACAATCATCCACTAGACTCTCAAAAGGTGGCTACACTCATTGCGGAGTAAATGCCTGAAGATAGCCATAGTCAGACAGGCCCCGGCAAGGAAACGCGCCTTTGCGTATCCAGCTGATTGTCGATATCGGTCACCCGCAAGATCTCAGAAGGGAAGAACACTTGGCCACCTTAAGTGAAAACAGCTAGACAGGTTTGCCTTAAGTAGTGAGTTGAAATGTTTGGTTCAGTCTTTGTCTGGCTTCTCAGGAGTTTGAGGCAGCTCACTTCTCAAATTCACAGGACCTAGGATCACTCATTCACTCGTCACTCAACCTGCACGGGCAGTCTATTTCTTTAGTGGATCAAACCTTTCTCCGGCACTTTGGAGTCAGAAGCCAGGGCTTGCTCCATATTCTCGACCCCACTGGAGCAATTCCCATGGTGCAGGATTCATTCCTTGCCAGCTTTAGGGTTTTGGCACTAATTTGTAAATCAATGCCTATTAGGTATGAAAACGAAAAGAAAGCAATCATTAAATGGTGCATGCAAACCCTGTCACAAGGTGGGAACATTATGTAATGGCCACCTTATTGGGCATTCACTATGTGTTTTGCAGAAGAGACTTGGAATATGTGTGTGACCGATCACTTCGGCCACCCCAACTAATATCCCTACTCCTCCGCAATGTAAATAGACACCACTAGCATACAGCAAATTGATCCTATCTTTCTCATTTAATGCCCTCCAACTATGTTTACTGTGTGTTTATACGTTGTTGCTGTATCTGAACCTCTGAATCTATCATAACTATATATTTGTATTATAATTGTGTAACCTTGCAACTCTGGAACTATAAGCTGAAAATATTCCTGTACCTTGCACCCGGATACCCTTGGGTTTGGCGCGCATTACAAATAAAGAGACAAACAAACTCATAGTGGGCCCAACTCAGTCTTTTAAAAAAATAGCCCCAAACATGAGACCAGACGTTTTTTTTCCAAGGCTTATAGGAGTCTACCGTCTTCAAGTGGCCCTCAAAGTTTGTTTCTGGCACCTGCTCTTAGTTAACTGTTTTGAGTGAAATGTTTTCTGGCATTTCAGTATTTTATGAGCAAGACAATCTCCAACTGCACTCGAGCACAGCGCCAACACTACTTACTGTATGGCCTGACAACGCCTGAGCACAGAGCGCCACACTTGTCAGCTGCCTGTAATCCCAGGTCCCACTATTAGACAGTCTGTCAGCTACCAATCAGGAATCACTGAGCGGCAGCTCAGGAAGTGTGAGTCATCTAGCAATAGCCAGGCATGAAGAATGGCCTCGAAATGGATCTCTCTGCCATAATGCAGGGTGGCCGGGACACAGTCGCTTTCCTCCCTCCTCTGCTTGCAATGTGATCTCCTGATGCAATCTATTAGTTTGTGTTTGGTCTGCTACTGACAAGCTGCACACATGTATTGCAATTTGCAATGCCACTGGGACAGGTCAAATATGAGCCGCTGTGAATCTGAAAACAGAAGCCGTGGAACGTGAGCTCATGAGATGACATTAGTTCACATTGGAATCCAAATACATTTCTATGTCTGTTTTGTAGTAATGCCAATATCGGCATTGGGTGGGCTTTGTTTAATTGTTAATGTTAGAGAATTGGAACAAAAATATGTATATTGGATAATTTTCCAGGGTTCAAATTTTGGCTTTGGCTCTTGAAACACAAAAACATCTGACTTTGGGCAAATTAAATTATCTTCATAAAACGTAAATGTGAATCGTAAGGTAAGTATGTAAAACATGGCAATTCTTAAACTGTCCCATGTAGTGTTGTGTCTGATACACGTTCAAATCTTAACATCCCTGATTCTGCATTATGCTGTAAACCCGAGTCACACAAAAATACTGTTTAGGAAGAGTGCCTCGAGCTAAAGAGCATTCGGTTATAATAAACTATCTGCAGCCTGAGACAGGGACGTCATTGCACTAAAATATCAGGTGCAGCAGAAGTGACATCACACAACCATTGACCTCTGATTACATCACAGGAAGTGATGTCATTTGACCCCACCGTGAAGTGACATCACGGGAAGCAAGGAAACATGACTTTTCAACCGTTCACAAAACAGGAAGTGGCATGAAATAGCATTGTTCCTAAGTACACTATGAAAAATATGGTTATATCACTGTAATGTGATATAATTTTCATACAATAATGGACCACCATATTTATTAGAAATATCAGTGTGTATAGGCCCATATTACCAATCTACTGTGAATGCAAGCAGACGTCAAAAGCCAAATGATAATGATGTGTTATTATATAGCACATAAGCTTAAGCACTTTATATAGAACAAATATACAGACAATATCACCCAACCTGTGTTGGTACTCATTTATCAACCTCAGAAGGATGAAAGACTGAGTTGGCCTTGGCAGGATACGAACCTGCAACCTACAGATCACACACACATCGCAGCAAGCGCTCAACCCACTGAGCTGTCTTACCGGCTATAGCTATCTTATCAGTTATAGTAAAATTAGCAATTACATGTCTGAATGTTTTCAAAGTCAGAAAGCAAATTACACTCTGTAGTGGATACCATAAAACTGGTAAATGAGATTTAACAGCATGCCAGTTCATCTGCAGGTCTGGTGCAAAGGTGCATAACTGTTTATTAAAGAATGTATAGTAGCACAGGGAAAGAAGCACATTCATACGGCATCCCGCACTCTGGAAACTTGTTACCTCGTACATGCAACAAAACATCCTGGACAGCATGCCAAGGAGATGGGAAAGATAGACACATTATTACAAGAAAGCATTAATTGTGGCACAATGAAATCAAGGGTCACTTTATGTGCTATGGTCAAACGTTTTGACACTGTACACAAGCTTTTAGGAACAAGGATTTTGTGAAGTGACTGAGGGCACCGAGATGGAATGTCTTGTGTTGATCGTAACAGAGACAACGTTAACAAAAATAATTCTATAACTGCAACTTGCAAAAAGCAAAATACATAGGGCCTCATTACACGGACGGCGGTGGACCAAGGTGCTCTTAGCACCTTGGTCCATGCCGGTAAAATACCGGCACCGCCTTGGAGGAAAGGGGAATTACTGCCCTATTCCAAGGTTGGTGGGGCGGTAATTCCCCCTTGCCCCATTGCCCTTCCCCATTCCCATTTTTGCCCCATAGGGCATAATGGGAATGGGGAAGGTGCTAAGTACGGCACCGCAAATTGCGGTACCGTAAATTAGCTCCCTGGTCCCTTTGCGGGTTGGTTTTTAACGCCTGCAAAAAGCAGGCGTTAAAGTCTCCAACCCGCAAAGGGACCCCGTAGTAAGGCGGTAAGGGTTAACAGTCACCGGTACCATTAACGGTGACCGTTAACCCTTACCGCCGTCCGTGTAATGAGACCCATAGTCCGTAATGGATGCTTATTCTACTCTAAATGCTTTGGGAAGATTTGTCTGCATTGAGAATTTTAGGTGTTTAAGAACAGACTAAATCAGTGATTAACCCCATGAAGTGTGCCTTAATGTGTCTAGCAATTATTGTATAGAATTCCAGAAAGACAAGTTATTTGTTATTCATATTCTTTCTTATTTAGAGTCATTGCTCAAAATGTTACACTTGTGGGACCCCCTGTTTTATTTTAAGTGGCCTTAATAACAAAGCCAGACACTCCAAAAATAAAGAGCCACATGGTGCTGGCCACAGCCCGGCAGCACCACTTTTTCTTTTTTTAGGGGTAGCAAGGGAGACCACAGGGGTCACAGGTGCTACCCCTACCGACCCCCAAATGATGTCCCTGTCTATAGGTCTTTGCTTTATCGAATACCATAGGTAAATAAAACGATACAGGGCACACCAATGGGAATCAAAGCAAAGAGAAATATTGACTTGCTACTTTAAAATTGCTAAAGAGACAGCGCTGGCACCAATATGCTTTTTGAAGGGGTGTGTCCAGTGCTGAGGTGAGATTTTCTAACATGGTGGACAAGAGTTATTTCATGGCAGCGGTTGGGCTGAGTCTATGCAGCCACAACTTCAGGGCTACATGTTAGGAACATGGAAGTCTGCTCTCATCTGTGGATGCACAACATTAATAAACATGGTAGTCCATAGCTCACATGGAAATTGATTGGTGATATGGTGTTATAAACAGCAATTAACTTTTGGGTGACTGGAGAAATTTCATTTAAATTTAGTAAGGAATTACGTCCATGTAGGCAGACACAGATTACCACTAGCACATCATATTCCATGTGCACTATTTTATGTATGTCATTTTGTGAAGTGTTGTTTGCAGTTTACATATTCATTGATTTTTTTATGTCAATTCTGTACATCTAATTTGCATATTGTACTTATTTATTTGATTAATTAGTGATAGCATATATATATATAAATAAATATATATGAGCAAAGTTTTTTCCCATTATGTATATGGGAAAAAAAGAAGTTTTGGGACCCCCCCTATAACTTTGCCCCCTCCCCTGGACCAAACCTCACCAAACTTTGCAAAGAAATTCAGAGTGGTCCATATACTTTTTTTTTGCAAACTTTGGTGAGGATTCGTCCAGGGGGAGCAAAGTTATAAGCCACCCAAAAAGTGCTCTTCCTATGGAAACAGCAACCTAACCATAACTACATGGCCACTACCGTGGCCATGTAATATATATATATATATATGTTGAAAAGGAACCCTTCATACCAAGTACGTGAGGTGAAGTGGACTGCACTCCCAGAGCAGCTGTGGAATAAAATATTCTTACAGCGTTAAAAAAGAAAACAGCACAATCGATTCCGGCAGCCACTTGTATTTTATTGTTAGTGTACTGAAAGGAAAAACCTGTAAAAGGGATGACACGTTTTGCAGTACTCCGACCTCTTGATCACGTGGATAAGACGAGACACAGATGATGGACTATAAGTACTCATTTTACTCTATGGTTAATACAGGGTGTCTACCATTCCATATGGATGTTTAGTTTTCCATTCATAGGTCTGCCATTATGGAAGGTCTTTGCAGGGTAGCCCTGTGCATTTACAACCAGCTGTCAGATGCGAAATGGAGCCTATAAAATACACATTCAGAAAAGAAAAATTGATAAAATCTGGAGAAGAGTGGCATGTGTTCACCTATGGGGTTCAGTGCGCGTAGTCACACGCAACTGTAGTACAATCTTGTGGTTGCTCAAAATTCGGCAATATATTACCACGATGGGGGCCATACCTACTCAAGTACTTTCTTATCGGCTGGGTTCCCAAATGTGTGGCTAATAATAAAAGCAAATCGTAAAAATGGAACCCCCATACTCGATACAACATGGCACTCTTATTCATATAGCGGCTACCAATGTCATAGATATGTGTGCAAAATCCCAAAAATGAGGGAGTGGGCTAAGACTTGAAGTTAAAAAAACCTGAAGTTAGGAGAACACACCGCACCATGTGCAAATAAGCACGTGCAAATTAGCAGAATAGTAAACCTCATAAAGTGCATAGTGCCTTGTGCATAATACCAACAAAGTGCATTGTGCATTCAAGTATTTACCAATAAAGTTCCTAGTGCATATATATATATAATTTTTTTTTTTTGGCTAACAAATTTTAACTTTTAAAAAAAATAACAAAATCCGTACAACAAAAGAAAAACACAACACTACTGAATTAATCCATAACACACAAATTCATAAAATTTGATGTTCTTAAATTCATTAAAACATTTTTTTTTTACTTGAAAAATAAGAGAAACTCTTATACCTAAAACAAAAATCTCATCTTGGAAACCTTACTTTTCAGACAGAGATCAACGTGGTCCTACAGATGTTACATACGGTACTTATGAATGACTGCAACAACTGTAAAAGTAGTGTGACCAGCCAAACAATTAGACCACATCTGCTCTTCATCATTCAATGAAAACACCCACCTTAAACCTTGCACAGCAAGAGAGAATAACATCAGATCTTGAAGAGTTTCACATTGTCCTTTCACGTTGCAAAATCGTCATCCCGCCTGATCAATCTTCAATATACCAAACCTTACCAAAGTCTCTTTTGTCCTAATCAAGTTCCATCAAAAGCGTAGGAATGTAATTCTTCTAAAAATGGCTGGGCAAATAGCCAAAAAAGGTGCTTGTGTTCCTAGTCTCTTGTGATCTAGCTGGAAAAGACTAAGATATGTGTACGAGTGCATTGCCCCGATGGTTCTAATCCAATCATGACTAAATAAAGACCTCTTGACTTTTGTTGGATTTTCTACTAAATCTCTCCATTTACTACTCTCCATCAAAAGAACACAACAATGTTTATGAACATCACCCAACCAAGTACTACCCTCTGCTTTCAAGATCAACTTCAGATCCTTAAACAGTGCGCCTTCTAAAGGACATACAATCTTTCCGAAAAGCGACAAGACTTTCCAGTGGGCCCTAGCCCTTAAGGAGACAATGCCCAACTCAAACCTTATCACATAAACAGGAATTGCATTAGGAAGATGTAATATTCTTCTCCAAATCAGAGCATCAAGTGTTGGCAAGAACTCCAAAACCGATAAGGGATACATGTCCATACAGTATAGTATCTTAGGAACAATCTTTCCTTCATTGCACTATATGCATGGGCACAGGGTGAATCTACCATATCGGCAGTCAACTCTGAGTAGTTGATATGCGAGGGCCAGAGGCCACCTCTTTAACCACTCTTGAAGCTTAATTAGACAAGGTTTAGAGACCAGCAGAAACCCCAAATAAGTCAGTGAGTCCATTTTACCAACCAGCTCTAACCCAATATGCCAATGGAACAAGCTCATTTTCCTGCCCTTTGAACATTGCATGATTTTTGTTTTGGCAGGATTAATTTGCAAAGAATGCTTGTCCACAAAAACAGAGAATGCATTAATTAGTCGGTGAGGCCCACTGATGTACAATCAAAAATGAGAATATCGTCAGAATACACCACACATAATAGTCTCATGTGAAGATGTTTTGAGGAGCCAAAAACTGCTGGTTTTAAGTAGTCCCCATATATAGATTAAACAGGCAGGGTGCCAACACGTATCCCTATCTGGCCTGACTCCTCTAGAGGTCAAAATAGGGCAAGATAGAGACCCAGTATGGTTCAAACATACTTTAATGTTGGAGTTAGTGTAGTGACCATCCTTCAACCTTAAAAGACCAGCTGGATTGCACCATGTGTTAGGTTTGGACCACATTAGACCTCGGGCCACAGTATCGAAAATTGCTGTATTGTCGATAGATGCTATGAACACTGAGTCATACTTTCCTCCCCAAGCCAGATGTTGACTGCTCTTCACAACGAGACCATTAAGAGATGTTCCCATATTCTTCCTGAACTCAATTTTCCACTTTTTGAGTATTCCCTCTTATGAAGCCCATAATTCGAGATGAAACAGCAAGATTGAGGCAACATCGTTGCTGTCTGCATCCAGAATAGTAATTGGATTAGATTGAGCTTCCTTTTTGTAAATAGGTACGATACATGTCATAGACCACGAGGAGTTGTGGTCCAAGCCTCTGGATCGTGCTTAAACACGAAGTTCAAAAGTTGATTTGGACCAGGAGCACAAGAAGAGTTGACCTTATTAATTACTCCTAGAACATTATCATAATCGAAAAGTAACACACTCAGGTTATCATTGCGTCCCCATATCAGGAGAAAAGAGGGTATGCACACACATGGATCACAAATGCAGAGATTTCAAATGGGACACCCATATGTTCTCAGCAAATGTGTTGATTAGTGTGCACGATTGATATGATTTAGTGCTATTAATCAACCTCCAAAAAACCTCAGTCATTTTAAGTACAATTGAAAACATGACTTCTGCATCCTCCTTACTCCTTTGGGCATGACTCTGACGGAGCCAATTCCTGTATGTCTGACATGTTTTCTTTATCATATAGTCCTTCCTCACCCTTCTTAGTTCATGTTTTTTCATGGCCACCTCCTCAATAAACAAGTGGGAATTGCTGTGATGTTTAGCCGCACCCATCCAGTTCATAGAACATCTCTGGAGCTTAACTGGACTATCAACAAAAGCATCAAAATTATTCACCAACCAGGTAAGATATTTCCATTCATTGGAACTGGAGGTCAAGATGTTAACAAGAGGGGTATTAACCTTAGCTGGCCGGGCAATATTCCAAGATATTCTGTTGCCAGCAGGATTAATCATAGATCTTTAGGACCCTCTTCCAACCTACCCTCAGTCTCTGAACCAAGGGTGAACTGAGCCTCCAACGTAGAATGGTTGATGGAGGGAGAGGGAACAATATTCAAGTGAGTACAGTTTTCATACACCCCCCCAGCAAATATATAATTAATGGTCGAGTACACCTTCCCATGGACCAAGTCGCTGATGGGGGGATCTCCCCGGAGACAGACCCGTTTAATGGATACAGGCCCTTACCTTCTAAACTCCCTAACCACAGTGTACCAGTATAGGGCTTCTTACAACTGACAAAAGAGGCAGCGTCATTCTCATCTAAGGAACTCAGAGTTAAGCCCTCAGAGTTCGGATCGCCCAAGAGGATTATATGTCCCACAGCATGTGATTTGGTGCAATTATTTTCTCTTTCATGTTTGTTGGTTGGGGGAAGCCCACATGCACCTAATATAGCAGCAGTCCCACCAGTATTGTCATTCCCAAGTGCAACCAATCTAGCCTCACCCCAAACTTCACTAATCATAATTACATTAAGCCTGACTCGCGTCCACAGGGATTTTGATCTCTGCCAATCCAGCGCAAAGGAGGCTTCTGAGGCCAAACATCAGCCAGTGAGGAATTTCTGTGCTGATTTCCTCCTGGGGATCTTTGACTTTCACCTAAAGGTAGTCAGAGGCCCAAGAAGAGCTGGATTCTAAAGCATTGCAAATTCTGAGCATTGAACAACCTCAGCTTAAATGTGGCAATATTCCACCCACTTTGTGCGTTCATTTTGTAATGCATTTATCCTATGGTATACATATTGTCCACCCACTTTGTGCGTTCATTTTGTAATGCATTTATCCTATGGTATACATATTGTTTAAAGTAAGTTTTGTTTAATTTTAATGTATTGTTTTTTGCAAAGTACAACAAAGCATTTTGACAGCTTCAGTGAGCTTGACATCAATACATCAAGGCCTAAAAGTAACAACATGATACAGATAAAATGATACATTCACAACACATTGCAAAAACAAGGCTGCATGTAATTGTACTGCTCTAGAACAGGCAGGAATACAATTCAATGTGTTTATGATCCCTTTTTTGAAAAACAATTTAGCTTTTTTGCACATTTCATCCACACACATGTTGTGTCTTTTTTTTACAAACCGGTGCTTTTTTTTAGAACTATTCCTCATTTCACTATTTTTAAATGGGAAAAACTGCTATATTCCTATCTTGTCCCCAAACAACCCATTTATTTTCAAACTTGTTTTACAATTTTATGTTATTTTCCCCTTTATATTTACCTAGTCATTTTGATTAAGGTGTCTTTTATTTGAATGTTCATAAAAATATTATTTTTTAACCACAATTTATTTTTTGTAATTTCAGTGAGATTGCGTTCATGTTTTTTTTATGCCATTGAATTGCATTGTATCGATATGTATTGCAGGATAGTCACTGCACAGGATGCTGGCCTGGGAACAGGAATGAAGGGGCACACCCATTCACAAAGAGCCAGGCCTCACACCAGAGAGCCGCATTTCTAAAGGCCTCTGTTCTTAGAGAAAAGGGAAGGGGACAGAGTTACAGTAGTTTATCTATTTTATTTGATTGAGCATTTGTTAGCTGCCTATACAACAGAATTGTCTTTCAAAGTGCCAGAATTAAAAGTGGAACACTGTTCAAGGGAAGGACATGTCCACCATTTTCAATATCCCTGCCTCTCTCTCTCTTTCTTGTCCCCACCGCTTCCTTTGGAACAAAGCACGTTGGATTTGACATCAGATTGGCAAAGTCGACTCATTTCAAGGGCAGGGATTGGACTCCTAAATCAGGCTAGCTTTAGTCCAATCAAATGGAGAATTTTGCTTAAAAAAGAAGCGGTTTCCCACATTCTTTAAATCTCCTATTGGAAGCCAACCCTGAAGGAATATTTTGTGTGACCCTGCTGGGAGAAAAGTCCTTTCCAGAGTCCTCTAGTTGTGAGGTGGAGGCAGGTGTTCCAAGGCAGAGGAGAGCTCTGTCCCCTAACCAGCCCCAGTGACCTTTTGGGGGGATCTGCTACTGGAACAGTACCCACCTCTCTGCTATCCACAGCAGTACACAGGTCCTCACCATGTTGAAGGACCCCTGCAGTTCTGTGCCAGCCTCCCCCATGTTTGGGAGCCCGAGAACAAGGGCCCATCTTGTCCCTGAGAGCATGAAGTGGAACTCACAGCAACCTAAGAAGTGACCTGCTGCTCAAGCAAGACTGCCTCTCTGCCAGCCACAGTGATACCTAGGGCCTCACCGTGTTCAAGGACCCCTGCAGTTGTGTGCCAGCTTCACCTGGGTTTGTGAGCATGAACAAAGGACTCATCCTCTGATTGAGCCCCTGGAATGGGACTCACAGCACCCTGAGAGCCCAAACAGCCAGGGATCCTACTTTTTTTCACTGTTGAAATACTCGTTCGTGTGTTTCAAGAATTATTCAGCACATTTTAACCAGCAGGACCCTCTGTTGCTGCCTTTTGCTCACTCACAATCTTTTCACAGCACCAAGAATTCTGGTTTGGTGCTGCCGAACCAACAAGAACTGCACAGAAGGGACTATTCCCAGCTTACTGCCTCAGTGTTCCGTTGTTGTGCCCTTGAGACTGGGTAGGTCAATTTGAACCCTTTTTGCCCACAAGTACATATTCATTTTCAAGAACATTATAATTGTACATGGTGTGTTTCATTAAAGTGCGTACATTTTTATAGAACGTTGATTTGACATTCCTTTATTTTAGACTGTTCTGCTTTACTGTTAGTGTTGCTACTTAATCACATTCACACCCCTCTTAAGAGTATAACCTTCCCTCTGCCCACGTTTCCACAAAAAGTGAAGGAGGAATATCTCTTGACTGTTCATGTTTTACTTTTAGGATTGTGTTGGCTCTTGGTTTGTAGAAGTGTGAGGGCTGAGCGGGCGTCCTTGTACTCGTGCTGGGCAGATATCAATTAGTCACATATTATGAGAAACCAGAGAACATACATTACACTACATTTACCACTAACACATTTACAACTCTGGGGCAAGCATCTCAACACATAGCACCATTAATGTGGTTCTATAACGAGATGTCAGATAACAATGGTAGAATTAGGTACTGAGTGGCCTTATGACAGACCCAAAGCCTCATACCTGTATATTGCACATACCGTACCAGTCTCAAATCCCCAGAATAAGATCAGACCATTTTAGAGGGCTAATTTTCATTCAAGATAGTAATTCAATCAGAACACGGTATGAATGGAGCATAAGCGGTCGACCGATTAATGATTAGGCTACAGGCAACTTAATAGATATTGAGATGAAGATATTGGTTGGTATGCATTCCATTGCAACTATAAATACCACTGACATCAACTGACATATATATTTACTCTGTTAGTTATCCAATCTTTTGCATCTATTAATTGACAAACAGAAACCAGGAGAGTGACTGATTACCACCATACACAATTATCTAAATATAACCTGAATACCAAGCCCAACAAGAAGAGAACCCCTTTCTGTGATGATCCCAAAGTCCAATCACTTTAAACATTCATTTGAGACTCCACAGTTTGGTCTATCTGACCAATGGGAATGCAGGTTCTGCTACGTCGTTAGCCCCATGTCCCTATTTGACAACTTCAAGAAGCTCTGTAGGAAACAACAGAATGCTCTGTTGATCTCTATCCTCAGACTTCATATGCTCGAAACATTCCACATGATTTGTTTGTGTGTTATTTTTCAGAATACACAATCTGAATAGACTTTAATTTGGCAGCATCATATCTGACCCACAGCAGATTTGTTTCCCTTAATTTCCTGCACCTCATTTGCCTGCTAATTGATAGACTGCACTACAATGACTAACATCCAGGAACATAACAAATCCTAACAATATTATAAGATGATCAAGCCTGCAGAACCCCATTTCCTAGGTCGATCCATAGTATATCCAAGTGTAAAATAATGCCCCAAACCTATATCGCTGAGCCTATTGAATGACTACTATTCTGCAGGAATGCATGGGTGAGAAGTGGCTAAAATGCCTACTCAGCCCTCAGACTACTACAAACCAACAGTAATCTCAGTCATAATGGTGAAACAGGCACAATCAAGAGGTATACCTCCTTTACCTTTTGGGGATAACGTGAGCCTAGGGTAGGCTATACTCTTAAGAGGGGTGTGAATGTGATGTAGGTAGGAACCCAAATAGCACAAAAGTCCAAAATAACAAAATGTCCAATTAAAATTCTATAAAAATATACATACTTTAATTAAACAGACCAATTTGCAAAATAACTGACTATACAAAAAACACCCAAAAAAAACCCATGTTGAAGTAATACAGATATTGCAGAATGTAGACATAGCAAACACCCTGGGTACTGAAACGAGGGTGAAAGGCAAGACATTGCAATAATGTCACTTAAAAATAGATGTCTAAGTTGGAAAAAGTGCTAAAAAGTGGCTTATCAGTCTCCAGAGGCCTTGAAGGACACCATGGAGGCTGGATCTCACTAAAGTACCATATTGTTTTCTTGACCGGTTTGACAATGTCGAACCAGGCTTCAGGATGCTGTCTTTGTGATTTGAACCAGGTTTGGATGCAGAAAGTCAGTTCAAAGCAGAGCCCCTTGCAGTTTGGAGGTGACATTTTGCTAGACCTGAGTGCAGCTTTCGATTTAATAGACCACAAACTACTATAGGAAGCAGTGGAGAAAATTGCCAACTGCTCTAGTGAAGCCCTAGGCTGGCTATTGTCATTCTTACTAGACCGAATTGCCAGAGTTCATTGGGGTGACAAATTCTCAAGCGAGTCTAACATCTTCTGCGGTGTCCCCCAGGGAGCCAGTCTCTCGTCACTTCTTTTCAACCTATATTTATGCCTCCTGTGCGAGGTTCTAGACAACATCAATGCCTTTTTCACAAACTATGCTGACAACACTCAGCTAGTAGTGGAACTTAGCGGAGACCACGAAAAAGACAACAAAATGGTAAATGAACTCTAGAAACACCATCGAACAATGGACGGATCTTAACTGGATGTGTTTGAACGGGAAAAAAACTGAGTTAATGGTCTTTGGGTCCAAACAAGCCAGGGCCAAACTTCCATCCAGTTATGATTCCTTCTTGATACTACTAGGGGCCAGTAAACAATGCTTGACAAAATTCAGGGCCATGCCGTTCGGATAATCAAGCAGAAGGCCAAAACCGACCATATCAGTGAAGCACGAAAGGATCTATACTGGCTTAGGGTCGAAGACTGTGTAATCTTTACATTTATAACACTAACACATAAGTGCTATACGGTAAAGCTCCAGCGTACCTGAAGTCCAGGATCGTGGGCTACACTCCGACCCGCAATCTCAGATCTGAGACGCAAGGGCTTATCAAAACTACCCTTCACAGGAAAACAAATGGGTTAGGCAGAGCCTTCCCCAACCGGTCAGCTCAGCAATGGAATAAACTGCCATTGAACTTGAGAGCGAAATCCAACCTCCTTAGATTCCGTAAGAAATTAAAAACCTTCCTATTCAAATGAACCAGACATCCCTGAGTAGCACTTAACCTCTTCTATGTCTTGGTATAACAAGCATCTCCTGACCTGTTCCTTTTAGTCAACATGTTATATGTAAGTATTTGTTTTCATGTGGTGCCCCGATGCCTGCGGCCTTTCGGCGCCTTACAAACAAATAAATAAAATAAATAAATAAATAAATTTGGGGGATGCAGTTTAGTGAACGCACCAAAGGTAGAGGTGGTTGAAGATGATTGTTCCCACTGGTCCGAGTTGATGCGTGTTACGATGCTTGCAGTGGTTTGAGTTGAGGTCTGGAGCAGTTTGATGCTGTGACCTTGGTGGTTCGATGTGTGGTTCAAAGAGGGGGCACTTCAAAGTCTTCTGCAGTGGTGAGCTGGTGTTCCAGCAAAGCAGGTGATGTTCTCTGCTGGTATGATGCAACATCGAGCAGGTTCGATGAATGCAAAACAGCGGTTCAAAGAAGTTTGAAGCGAGTGACAAAGCAGAACTGTGGGACCTGATTCATTTGAAGGCATTTGAACACGGTCAACTCATGTTCGAGGAAGGATTGAATCTGCAGAATAGAAGAATCAAACGGCACTGCTTCAGGGACATCAATTAGCCAAATTGCCTGGGATAGTGGAAGTAACATCACACACTCAATGACATCATAGGACGTGATGTCATATGGCCTTCCACCTGATGACATTGCATGCGATTTAACCCCAGTGACATCACATGAAGTGACTGACGGGTGTAAAATCATACATAAGCCTACAGTTCATAGAATACCAAATTAGAAATAGCGTAGTCATACAAGTTTTTTTATATGAACCACATTTTAACTATTGTGCAGTGTTAATATCCCATTGTGGCTCATGTTATGACAGGGCTAGCCCTGTTCGAACCAGTATAGGCCAGGGCCACTGCCATGCTTATTCCATTGCAGCCTTATATGGACCATTTACTGCAATCATACAACAAATATAGCTGGACATGTCAGGTCTAGTAATCATGTGCCAAGTAAAGGCCCACATTCGTAGGTGCTGCCACGGTGCAGTATGCCAAATGCAGACTTATTTAAGGAAACTGCCATCTTATGTCTGTTGTAGCCTTATAGTCAGGGTACAGTCAAAATATATATTAGTTATAGTTTAACATAACTAGTTACTTCTATCATATACCAGGCACATCCTGAAATGTCCAGAAATGCCACCCAATGTCAGTTCATGCCTAATACACCTGGCATGGTTGCCATATATATGGGAGAGCCTCACGTGCCTAATTGCTGACATCATATTTGCAGTGCTTCCTCAAATGCTACAACAATGCCTTCCCATGCCATTTAAATATGGTGGTAAGTACTATATGTGCAGCCTCATGTGTAATTGACTCCATCATGTGTCAGCTTCAAATGATCCATAACCACCAGAGTTCCTTAAGGGCCATTCCCTGTGAAATGTGCAATACAAAGCTTTTCCATCCTCGATTGTGGGACGGAAATGCAAGTGTGACAGCCCTGATTTAAACTGCGGTTGTCACAATTAAATAAATATTCATGTCAGGGTCAGAAATGAAGTGTGTGCCTCCCCCCGTCCATGCTTTCCCCATTTCTGCTAATTTAAAAGTGCATCCCATTGGTAAATTTGGGGTGCATTTTTAAATGCACAGAAGTGCCCCCTGATTTGTGCGCAAAGGGTTGAAAAAAGGAATCTGAATGAGCGCATCTAAAATGCGCTCATTCAGATTTCCAGTCCAGTGTGGATTGGGCTGCTCTTTTTTTAGCACAAGTGATGAGATCCGCTAACGCATCTCATCACGCGCGGAAAAAAAAGCCCTTATGACATTATTCTGAGCCTATACTTGGATGTATTTATGCTAATACTTAATAATCCATTACTTATATAGCACTTTCGTCAAAGCACATTACATAAAACACTCTTATATGAAACTATTTAACCTGGCAACTGAAAGTAATGCTTATTTGTTAACCTCAAAAGGATGAAAGGATGAGTGGACCTTGCTAGTATTCAAACCTGTGACTTGCAAAACACACATAGATCCCAGCAGTGAGCACTTTACCCACTGAGCTATCTTACCAGCCATTTCTCCTTATATGTGCATACCACAGCCTTTAGTAATTCATTGGCTCTGGGAGTTACATTACTTATTAACAGAATACGTGGCCTGGATATTTACGCAGATGATTAAGTACTAATCGATAGGACCCAAATTGGGCTACAACGCACGCTAGACAAATTACAGCATTACGCACAAGTAAATTCATTATTGATTAATACTAAAAAATCAAAAATCCTAAATTTTGCAATAAAACCAAGACGGTACAAAACACAACCGGCATTCCAGTGGTCCATCGGCAAAGACAGTCTAAAACAGGTGGAAACCATAAGATACCTCAGTATTATATTTTCAAAATCACTTGGAGAGATTGCTTGGATCAACTTGCAGAGAACAAAAATGAAAGTCTTGGCTACACAGGGATCCATAATTCCCACTAGGTTTGGGAAATTTACATTAATAGCAGTATTATCCTTTTACAAGCAAAAGGTAATTCCTGCAGTGACTTATGGTGGTGAAGCAATGTGTGGTCTGCTCTAGAAGGATGCTTCTGGAAAAAGTTGTTAAATCTGCCCAAAAGTGTGCCAATAGTGGCTGTAAGATGTGAACTTGGCCTTCAATCTCTGGAATCAGTGCTACTGTGGAAGTCACTTGCCCTTTTCCGGAAAACTATAGTGCAAGATTATGCAAATCCATACAAAATCTTAAGGCATAAAGTGATAGGTACGCAATTGTGGCCTCTGGGTGAGTGGCAACAACAATGCATGGAAAAATTGGTACAGTTTGATGTTACAATCGACCTATTCGTAATCCAGACGTGGTTAAAACAAAAATAAAAGAAAGTGATTTGGTTTTAACACAGCATATCAGGTCGCAATACAAATCGCTGATGGGAGCACAGAGTGGGCAACAAAATCCAAACATACTTGAGGAAATTTCCAAGTACTTATCATCGGAACCAATTTCTGTGGCTAAAATTAAACATCTATTTGACCAAGGAGATTATGTACCGGAGAGGTTAGTTTGGATTTCGGGACAACATATGTAGATTCTGGGCCTCATTACTAGAATTGCGGAATGGGTTAACGGGCTCCGCTAATGGTGGCGAGCCTGTTAACTCCATTCCGCAATATTACGAGGTCCCCTTGCGGGACCCGGTAAGGACACCTGATAAAACCAGGCGTCATTACCGGGTCCCGCGAGGGGACCAGTGAGCTAACAACGGGCCGGTTGTAATCGGCCCGTTGTTAGCTCCCGCTCCCATTCCCATTGAGCCCTATGGGGGCTCAATGGGAATGGGGAAGGTCCGGGCCCGGGTTCCCTGAGGGAGGAATTACCGGGCCCTCCGAACTCAGAATGGCCCGGTAATTCCCCATTCAGGGAACCCGGACCCGGATCCGGACCCGGTTTTGGAGGCAGCCATGCCCTTATCAAGGGCATGGCTACCGCCAAACCCGTAATGAGGCCCTCTGTCTGAAGGTAAAACCCATGGAATCAATTGCACCGCTCTAACACTGAAAAGAACAATCTATGTGGGTAAATATATAAGAGAAACACCCTCACTGCTGATGAATGGTGGAAAATGTATTTGAATGACGAACGAGTAGTCGCACTTGTGCTGGAATCGACTTTTTAGACCACGTGCTAGAATCAATGGAAGGTTTCAAAGGCTGTTGAGAGGTTATTTGAGATTAATAAGTGGATTGAAAGTTATCATATAGCAATTTTAAGGAAGAAAATGCTTAAAATTATTTGGTTTTTCTTAACTTTTTAAAACTATAACACAATAAAAACATATTTTTAAAAAAATTTACAGAATACTTATTACTACAGCACTGGGCGTTGAAACGCTGCAGCGTTTCGGGACAAAAAAAAATTGCTTTTAGTACCCCGGTCACGCAAATTTTGCGGGCTGGGATACTAATAGCAATAGAACCCTCGCAGCGGGGGCATTACCGACTCTTGTAATGCCCCGGGGCCTTCGGTGAGGCCCTCGCTTCGCTCGGGTCCTTACCTATGGGCCTCGGGGCATTACCTGAGTCGGTAATGCCCCCACCGCTCGGGTTCTATTGCTTAATTAGTATGCCTTTGGATCAGAGATGAAGATTTAAATGCAGATTCTGCCTACATTCTCTGACTTCTCGTTATATTGCAATGTTCCATGTATGAAAGGAATCACATTAGATTCACGGTATATACAAATCGCTCCAGTGCTGACAATGTTACCCCTCTCTGAAGCAATTTGGCATTGACATTTGCATTGACCAACTGGTGCCAACTGTCTTCTTTATTCTGATCAGTTGCAGTAAATATCATTTTTGCTCCAAGCATTTGGTGCAAACGGTGATGGAAAACTTCCATGTACATTGCAACGTGCCAGTTGCCTGACACCACTACAATATGACCACTACAATATGTCATGTGGTGACTTTTTATCCACTGCGTTGTAATGCTTGTGGACTACATGATTTCCTTAAAGCCAACATTATTTTAAATCTGGTCTTAGTCCATACGTTTGTGTACCAGGTTCACTTTTTCTCAAAAGAGCTAATTGTGCTCTCCCACTCCATCGATGACCTACCACTATGAGCAGAAGGGTGCCACCCCCTCGCCTGCAAACACCCCCCCACTGCCGAAAACCATTGCACATAGTGATGAGAGGCAGCAGGAACTTCTCATTATGATGCTAGCAGCATGAAACAGAACCTCCCTTGTCAGTCAACATGTTCATGTTGTGGAGAGGAGAGGAGAACCATCCAGTCCAGTCCTCTGAGAAATGTCGGAGGTAAGGGAAGCGTTTGTAACATGTGCATGTGTACATTTATTTTTATGAACGAGTGGTGCAAAGAGCATCATGCAATAGTGTAGCCTGCCTACAGAAACTGCCAAAGGTGATGCTGTTCAAACTGGTATATATGGCCTGAATTTTACAGACATCTGTTTATTAGGGTGACTATTTTGACCAAACAAAACAGGAGAGTCCATTATTTGTTTAAAAAGTGGTATTAATTCATCACTATAAGACATGTTTAACATTTAAAATTGTGGAAATTGTGCTGTTCCCATAAAGCTCTTTGCTTTTATGCAAATAGCCAGGATTGAGTTCTGTAGAGAGATACTGTTGTACAACCTGGCTGAAAGTCACACCCCTTGGCCCCGCCCCCTCCTTCCCAAAGCCCCACCCTGCGAATAAATGTTTTCCGTTTCCAGCACTGGTTCTAAATGTGTGTGTGCCAGCCCCACCCCTAAATTTAGGCACCCACAGTAACTATGCATAAAGGGTAAAGTAAACATGATAAGTGTTATTAACATTTGCAAGCCGCCACTGACTCCAACCCTTGAATTTCCATATCACAAGCTGTGGCTTCAGCCACTCCTACAGCGTAATTAAGTGTTTAGCAGAAAACTGTGGGGCTGATGAACATGGGACAAAGCGTCCATCATTCTAATTGCGGGACATCACGCAGAGCAGATGCCCGGCTAAATCCAGAGAGGGGAAAGGTTATTTGGAGACAAGTAAACAAATGTCAGCCTGGCGGAAGTCCAGTGGTGTGGGAAGGACAGCCTGGGGAACGTCAATATTCCCATGCAATTCCTAATTGGTAAAAGCTGCCTGAGCAGCGCGGCACGGGTTGAAACTATTCGGAAGTGCTCTACTATCTGACTCCTACAAGACACCATTTTGTAAACTATGCGAGTGTCATGATTTATTCTCAGAAATGGAAAGGTGATCATTTGCGAGGACCCTTTTTCCACTGTCCCATATTAGTGTTGCTGTCTTTTTGCTAATTCACATTGTGGATCTATAGCTCACTTCATCTATAGGTCGATTATACCCTGAACGTCTCCATGCCAGAGGGGTGTGCCACATTCCACAGGCAGGCCAAGAAGCTTTGGGATATTATACAGTTTGCTAATCCGTGGATTTGTAGAGAGGAATGTGGGGATGGTCACTCACCTTGGGGGGTCCATTTCACATTCCACTATACAAACACACTGATTGTCCCGTGCCTGTTGCCTCCTTCGGTATCGAAACATGCCTTTGCCATTTGGTTGGTAATGAGTTCCTTCAGTAACAGGAACGCCACCAAGAGAAAGAAGCATATCTTGACACCATAGCCTGTTTCTGTGCTAAAGACACACATGCACACAAGCATGCCTGGGCTTAAACACACACACATGCTTAAAACGTTTCTATATGTTCCAAATCACACTATGTTTTACTCATCAGCAGGGTCAGACTGGGCCATAAAATGGTCTCGGGCGCCAATGAAAAAGTGGCCCATAGTTGCAAATGGCTATTCATATCTTTTGTGACACTGTTTGAATTGTACCCAAGGGAGAGTTTTTTGATAAAACGTGATGCAAATTGTGCATTTTAAAGAATATTTATTCAGCAAAACTGGTATAACTTACTAGGTGCATAGTGGAGTCAAACTGACCCACATTGTCCAAAAAAGTAGCCCACTTAGACCCAGCACCAGCATTTTGGTTGGGCCATGGGCCTATTGCCCTTTAGGCCAGTCCAATCCTGCTCATGTGATTAGTGCTCCGATGGCATACAAATGGCAGTAGGTGCTATACAATTACCAAATAACATAACACAACATGTGCACTTTAGCGTGCACTGTTCGCTGATGCCTTTGGTCGAATAAAATGCACATGAGTAAAACACACTTGACGATAAAAGTTTTATGCTTTTCTCTCTCTCTATCTCTCTCTCTCTCTCTCTCGCTCTCTCGCTCTCTCTCTCTCTCTCTCTCTCTTAGTAAAGTCAGCCTGCCGCTGACCACCTAATAGGTAATAGGTTTGAAAAAAGTTTCTAAAACATATGTCAACGGTAAAACATATATATTATTTGCTGTGTCAACAACTTAAACTTCATGAAAAACAAAGAAACTGCACATTTATGGCCACAGTTTACGTGCTGTTTTATAACAAAGTGAAGTTTATTCCGACAGAGGGTTCGTATTCCATTGCAAAATCAGCCCTCCTTCTGAGACTGGAAATGAATCACGGATAAAGGGGATTTTCACAACAAGCATTTCCTTCGGATTCTGTTTGACTGTTTAAGGATGTACTAGACTCGCGTAATTGTACTAAGATTACCACCATAATCCCTCCAGATTACTGATGGAAGCGTAATGGGTAAATTCTAAGCAAAAGTCTTATGGCCTGATTTCCAAGGGGTGAGAGGATAGATGCAATTTCTGCAGAGGGAACATCCAAGCCATTTCCTTGTGCAAAAAAGCAGAAGCCGCAAGTTCACATGCCGCAACACAATGAATTGGCTATTTGGGAAATCAGTGAAAAAAAAAGCTCATGTTGTACACCGGCATGAGCGCAAATCCCACAATTGGAGGTTGTTTATGGTCATGTGCCCAAGGATAAAAACCTCCATTGTATAGAAATGTGTTGAAACATCTGAATTTTCTGGCATACACCATTGCCCTATGTTTGAGCTATCAAAAAGAACATCTTCCTGAGTTCTGGGATCCCTGCATGAAGGATGCCGATTGGAGTAAGATTCACTAAGAGCATTCTGGTTGGCTATCCCAATTTCCCTTTTCCTGTCAGGAGCATTATGGGCTGTTGTGAGTCGCATCAGAGTTCTGTGCTTGATTACAGGGGAAAGCTCTGGCCTCATTATATGACTAAGAGCCCTTGGTGGCTTATGATTTTCTTTGTGCTGTGCTGGAGTAGGCGTTTTATTCAGATCAAGTTACTTTATACATTAAGGACTATTATAATCCTAGTTCATAGTGCCTTTCCTCCATACTTGTGGGTTATTGTCCCCATGGGGACAGAACTGGATTGTGATATGCAGCAGTATCAATTGACGAAGAGAGTCCGGATTCATGCCCAGACGTGGCCATGCCCCTCTCTATTCCAACCTTGAGTCATGTTCCGGGGACAGCCCTCCAGTCCTTTTGTTACTGTCCCTCAAGGGCACTTATAAAAAAGATATGGAGGATGGGGAACTATGGACTAGGAGTGCAGTAATCACGAACATGAGTTACTTGTTCTTACTCCTGTGTTCCAACCCATTCCCTCCATAATTGTTGGAAATCACTGAGACCACCACAAAAGGCAGGTTGGCCAATGATAACAATAATTAAGCAATAAGCTACGAGCTGTGGTGGGGGGAGGCATTACTGCTTCAGGTAATGCCTAAGGCCCATAGTTAACACATGCTCCAGGGCATTACCTGAAGTGGTAACTCCCCCCCCTCTGCGATCCCCCCCCATTTGGGGGCTGATTACTATTAGTACCCTGGCACATTAGGCCAGGGTAATAATAGTTTGGTTGGCGAGAAAATAAAATAAAAGATGACCACCATGGATCAGGTGAGAGGGACTAGGTAGTCCCTTTTCCCTTTCCATGATGGCATGTCACATATATATTTGTGCATGATCATACACATTCCTCTGCTGAATTTTGATTAGAGTGCTGTGACGAATCCTGAGGTATTGTCACTGCTTTAGATGGATGGGGAATCCCCTTGCCATGTGGCCAGGGTAGTGAGGCTGCTACCCGATAGTCCCCATGAATCTCATGGGGAGATAGGACCCCATCGAGAGCAGTGACCCTGTAGGAAGAATGCAGTATCCTTTTTACACTGCCACCTTCCCTTTAGCCCCTTCTTTTACATCACAACCAAGTATCCAATTGTATTTGTGCGTAAGATCATGTGGTGGAGAACACTGAAAAGAAAGACACTTAAAACCATGTCCAGTGACAGCACTGGGATGAGGAAGAGACCAGGAACAATGAAGACTGGCATTGAGAACCAAGCCAGGTGGTTAAGTGGTTCACGTCAGATGTTTGGCCAGCTCTCATTTAAAACAGGAGAGGGAACATAGATAATGTATTTTCTACTTCGTGCCACGGACCGGGAGCTCGGCGGCCCGCACGCTGGAGGGCCGACATGGAAGGCAGATGGAAGCAAGGAGAGGAGGCATCCACAGGTGCCTTCCGAAGTTGGAAGCTGTGTGAAGATGGAGACACTCTCTTGCTGGGGGCACGGACCGCTGGAGCGGAAGAAACTCACTGGCTGACTGGAGGAGCTTGGGGTAGACTGGATAGGGCTCTGGACAGCTGGAGATCACCAGCACCCTGAAGGTATTAGGGTTACTGTGAACGGGGTTGTGGAGAACCAGAGCACACCAGGGATGCTGAGTGAATTGAAAAACTGACCAATCTGAATATTTGTTGAGGCATATCAGCAAGCTCAAGGGGGTCTGAGACCCACACAGAGAAAGTCTACTCCAACACCAGACACTGAGGGATACAAACTTTACATTGTCAAATTGTCTGCACAGTCCTTGGCCGGAGAGTAAACCAAGGATGTGGCTGGACTGGAGTTAGATAAAGAGAGCTCTGGGAGTAATCAGCAGAACGTGGGTCTGTGACCCACATGGGGAAGATACACCCCAGTAACCCAGAAACTGAGGAATAAGAACTTTGCATTCACAAATTGTCTGCACAGACCTTGGCAGGGGAGTAATCCAAGCCTGTTGGTGGAAGTGAATGTAGATAAAGAAAGCCATGAAGTTGATCAGTTGAAGGGGGTCTGGGACCCACATTGGGAAGATATACCCCCATTTAAGAGGCCAAAAAACACAGACTGTGCTCTCACAGGTTCTCCACACAGACCGTATCAGGGAAGTAAACCAAGGCTGTGGGACGAAGCAGAGTCAGATGAAAAGGTTAGTGGAGTTGACCAACTGAAAGGGGTCTCGGAATCAGGCAGGGGAAATATACCCCAAAGAACAACACAGAAGAGTACACCCTGGGAATGTATAGCTGACACTCAGAGACCTTGGCAGAGTAAACCATGTTTGTGGGTGCGAGTTAAGTCAGAAGGAAAGGACTGTCGGACCATGACCATTGAGTACCCCAATTGGTAGAGAGTTAACCAAGAAGGGAGTACTGAGAAACAGGGCCAAGGCCCTCAACACGTCTTGGGAAAATTATCCAGGCCATTCCTCCTTATCGCAAGGAATGGGGAGTCAGGCCTTCCAACGAAGGATAAGGATTGATCCTTGAGACAGAAATCCATTCTATAAAGCAGGAAAGACTAAGGGGAATGGGATCAACCCCTAGGTCTTGTGGAACAAGCAAGACGACACAGAGTAACACAGGTTCGAATCCCCGGTCCGTGCTTAGAAACCTCTTGTTATTAAGTGTGTTATAAATAACCTGGCATAATGTTGAACACTGTCTCAAATCCCATTTCCTTTTAATTTACCTAGTCAATGTTTTTGAAACATATTTTGAATATACATGCCTATACCACACTTTAATAAAGTACCTTCAATGCCCCAATTGTAGAAACAAGCATTCAGGCTCTGTGCCTTATTTCTGAAAATATTTGGAATTGCTGCTAAACTCCAAGAGCATGCGACCTCTCTGTTGCTTGCGTTGTAACACATCACTAATCTGCTCCAGTACTCTCCTGTCTATCTGTTATACGAAAGCAAATAAAGGGCTCATGTAGAGACTTGCAAATACCATGTTATGATAGATTGTGTTGATTTTACTATTTCTCAGCAATAAGGGGGAACAAGTCATCTTGAGGTTTGTGTGGTAGAAGGGAGTAGTCAACAGCATGGGGTACATAAAAACCAAGAAAACAAAGACACAAAGAAAACGAAATGGGAGCCTAAGTGGAATCCCCTGTGTTACAAAAAGGGGAAGAAACACAAATGGCCAAATGGAAGCAATTCAGACACATCAATCTCCCCTGTAACAGTGGGGGAAATGGAATTACCTGGGGACAGTGGAAAAAAGAAAACACCCAAAAATGATATGCAGGTGAAATGGGGGCTACATGCACTGAAAAGGCAGTGAACAGCAGGAGGGGGGCATGATACTTACTTGAATGGCTAGTCTGCCAGATGATGGTGGTATGAAAAGACCCTACAAACACATACCACTCCAAACGTATCAACATAGTGAGATCCTTCCTGTCCCAGAAGAACTGCCTTACCATTGCCAGGGATATCATTGGATCTAGATTAGACTATTGTAATGCCCTCCTAGTAGGAACCTCATGCAAAAACGTGGCTAAACTACAACTTGTGCAAAATAATGCTCTCAGAGCCACCACTGGCCTCTCTCCTAGGGAGCATATCTCTGAGCTCCAAAGACAAGTCCACTGGCTACCAGTCAAGGAGAGGATCATCTATAAAACCCTTGCCCTCTCTCCACAACCTCGTCCAAAGGTTCTCCAAGCTTGCTGCCTCCAGGCCTTCCAGAACACCCTACTCTGACATGATAATTGTTCCCAGGACACGTAAAGCACTAGCCAGAGGCACCATCTTCCCAACCTTTGCAGCCACCCAATGGAACTCCCTCCCTCCTCACATCAGGGCTATTGACTCCCACGCAGCCTTCTGCAAGGCCATCAAAACCAGACTCTTCATATGAGTCAGCCTGTCCTTACTCTCATTTCCTTCTGTTCCTGTAACTTAACTGTATCCAGTAACGTGTTGTCTGATGCACCTTGTTATGTACCTTGATCTAAGTCTATCTATGTTGGGCAGCTTCATTGTAACACAGAATCAAGCCCTCGTCAGCACTAATATAGTTCCTCGATGCCTGCGGGCTGTAGTGCGCTCTACAAATAAAAAATATTTTAAAATAAAAAAATAAAAAACATGTGAGGCAGTCTTAAGCCAATGTAAGACAACTCAAAACTGTTCCTAATTCTGCCATGTCAGGCAAAAGCCAGGCTACTCAAGAGGACAGAAACAGCAAGCCAGTGGTTCAGCCAAAACTGAAAATAAGGTTGCAATAGCACTGCACGCATTATTGCATTATTGTTATGGTTGTCGTTTTAGTGTGTCAAACAGGGTACTGACTGGGTTTGTCTGGTTTGAATGAGCAGCAGATTGGTTGAGGTTTTATCATGGGTTTTAAGGGGGGAAACTTAAGGATTGAAGCAATGACTTGAGTGGTTTAGAAGGGATTGGTAGTTGGGTGCTGTTCAGTGGAGTTGGAATGAGGTAGCCCAGTGGTCCGGACAGATCTGGGGATGCTTCCTTTGACGGGCGTTGAATGATGTTAAGTTCCTTTATGGTGTCAAGTTTTTATTGTCTAGGTTTGTCAGTGGTGCATGTTGTTAAGAGTCGTCTTATGGATTATGCTGTGACATGGTTTGAGAAGTAGTTTGTTGGAGCAAATGGTGGTAGAGCAGATGAAGGCACCTGTCTAGTAATGGGAGTTTAGGCTGTGGCAGGTGAGTAGTTTAATTGAGGTGAGATGAGTGTTTTCTCAAAGTGTTCAGGTCCAGAAAGTCTTGTAGATGACAGTGAGGCAGCCTGAATTTTCTGCAGAACCAGTGACTACCTTGTAGAGGTAAATAGAGATACAATAAGGAAGAGGTAAAAATAACAAATTACAAAAATAAATAGGGTTAAATAAAAGTGCTGGGATGAAAAAATTACGAAATATAGTATTGCATGTTTAGGTTTACATGGGAAAAAGAAGTCCAAATAGGCTTCAGTTGAAAATAGTATAATCGGGAGGACGAAAACAAGGAAAAACAGGTATAAATTGACACAGGGGTGAGTGGTGTGTCCCCCCATAAAGGGAATTAACAAGGCAAAAGTAGGTAGAAAGTAATATGGTAAAAAAGAGAAAAGTTAGTGAAAACACATTTAAAAACCACAAAACCAGGATTCTAATTATTAAAAGGTCCACTAGATGTCAGTCACAGACTATAGAAACAAACTGCATGTAGATAATATGCACGATGTAAAAGGTAAACCGTTATTTTTTTTAAAGCTGTTCATATTTAGTTGTATCTGTATTTAGATGTAATGTCAGTGTTAACATCACATGTAACTGTTTTTGTTTCTGTGCTATCAGTCTGTTATTGGTGTAGGCCTACTTGGAGTAAAATCTTTGCTATGGAAATGAGATGGTCTTCTTTGTGAGCATCACCATGCCTACTTAGGCCGGACCTCCTGTACGGTGTTACTAAGGTTGTGATCCTGAGGCTGATATCACCATTTAAATTAGTCTGGGACCAATCAATAGTCCTGGATGTTTTGTGACAAGTACAGAGCCTCTACTGATCTTATTGTCATCACTCCCAAACTTTTACATAGATCAGAAACACATACCCGTTGGCCTCAATGATGAGCAATGACTTCAATGACCACTATCTGTGCAAGGATAAATTGCAGTATGCTACTATATTAGTATGTCCATAAGAATCCTACGGCATACAGGAATTAGGAAAGTACACATTCCTGGGTAGTAGTGGTCTGTCATTGCTGGGCATAGCTCTCTTCCAGAGCCCTGTTATTCCAGGCTAATTATGTGAAACACACTCTCAATCCATTTCCAGTGATCTTACAGTTGACTGATGAAAATGCAATGTGTGCACTTAGTAGCGCTCCATGGTCTTAGCTATTCCAGGGTACATATGTGATATGAACACTCACATTTTAACCTACACTTCTTGACATTCATTGGTAGAAATACAACAAGAATACCGGTACATTCTGGGCAGTGCTTCCTATGGATAATGCAAGAAGTCTGAGTAATGCACGGCGGCTTCTAGAAAGCCATGGCAGGTATTATTTATTTATTTAAGTTCAGGGAAAATTTTTGTGAAATTGTAGGGGGTGTAGTATAATGTGCTATGATTCCTGTCCTGCACATCATGGCAGACATGTTCCGCGCAATCCAAAGAGTCGACCCTTGCTCTCATTGGCTGATCAATTGCATGCTCCAGCAGTGATGAAGAGGAAGAAAGAAGACCTCACGTGGATGCTTGGCCATCTCGGATTTTACAAAACGAAGCAACAGAATTCCCTAATAGGAATGTTCTATAGACTTGCCAAATAATAATTAGAGGCTGGTCATGCCAAGAGTTTAACCTTTGACCCTCCACTTGTGCAGATACATATTGATTTGATTGCTTTACTCTTTCCTTGATTGCAAGGTCCAGTCAGATGTTTTAATGTATGAGAGTTCATGCTGGTATTTTGCTCCATGTTAATGACCTAATTCAGTGGTCTTTAAACTGTGGGGCTGCCCCCCCGCCCCCATCTCCCTACAGGGGACCAGAGGATGCCCAGAGAGGCACGAGGCTCTTTAGTAC
This sequence comes from Ambystoma mexicanum, assembly GCF_040938575.1. Taxonomy (NCBI): domain Eukaryota; kingdom Metazoa; phylum Chordata; class Amphibia; order Caudata; family Ambystomatidae; genus Ambystoma; species Ambystoma mexicanum. Next base: position 534,711,269 of record NC_090926.1, read on the forward strand.
GGTGACTGATTTTAATGAAAATACAAAAAAGTCCTTGCATTTGAAGGCAACCCGACAACAATATTTGTACTCATGGGGCAGCGGGGTGGGGGGGTAGACGAAAGAAAAAGTTTGGCTACCCCTGACATAATGCAAGACAAGGCAACTGTGAAGGTTTATTCAATTAACACCAGTCACACTTCTATAGGGATTATCGAACTTGTGATAAAAAACAGAGTTATTGCAGTACCATCAGCACAGGACTCCGCTGGTCTACGCTGTGTGGGCGCGTGCAGTGACCATGATGTTAGCCAGCAGTGCGAGAGAGCAGAACAAAATGACTAAAATCACATGAACACATGAAGTGCTCATTAATGTAAATGGAAACAGCTGCAGAGAAATGGGAACAGCAGGTGGCGGATTTTGACTTTATCAGCATGTGGGAAGATGGAGCGGAGGCGATGGGAACGGCGAAGCTCCCCCAAAGGGGATATCAGGAAAATGTGGTTTCTTGAAACAGTGCAATAGGAGAACATGACAAGAAAAATAAACCACCTCTGTTGCTCCCCTCGGTGTGAGCGTTTTATTTCCCCATTACAATGCTCTTTTGCAATGGTTCAATGCAATTGAATAATCACCTCATAAACCCTCCCAATAAAATACATTGGACAAATGAACCCAGGAAATAACAAATCAGGAAGCAGTATGCAGTCTGTGACAGACGCTGGACCTCTTTAATAATGCAATTGGGGGGAACAAACCTTTTCAAACAAGCCTTAGGCTAGTTCGCCAAAACGTTCCTCTAAAATGCTTATTTTCAATTAACCCTTTTCGTATCTTTTTTAGTTTTGGCTGAGTAGTGCAATAACCACCAACTGTCATGCATTGTTTGTTATGTTAAATGTTAAATGAACATAAAAAGGTGTCATTGAATTGCATGGACTAATTACTGTAAGGCCAAACATTCCATGATGTCTGTGTGCTTCTGCTTGGTGCTGGCAGCACGGAATGGTATGCTGTGGCAGCAGAGAGAAGGGGCATCATGTGAATCTCCTACTTAAAACTTTGAGAGAGGGGCGTGGCCCTGCATTCCTCCCCAGGCATCATTTAGCAATCTGCCTCCATGCTCCCTTGGCTTTGCTTGAAACACCTGTGTATAGGCGCGTTACAAATACCATATCATATCATATCATATCAAAGATGGAGAAGATGGCGGGGCATGGGAAGTACAGTAATGGCGTGCTTGAGCATCTCTGCTCTTGGTCTGCTACCCCCCACTCTCTGGCTGCCCTGTCATTAACAAGCAGGCTCAGCAAGTAGGCACTGATGCCAGGCAGACACGCACACGTTCTCTGCTTTGGTTGGCTCATAGATAGTGATGGAACACAAGAGAGGAATACAATATCGCCACTTCCTCAGCTGTGCATGCCACATCCACGGACCCACAGGCTGGGGGCAGATGTTCAGCCTGAATACTTAGTTTGCTCCAGGGGCTTTGCTAGGGGGGCTTAGGGGGCTATAGCCCCTGATCTTTTGGTTGTAGCCCCGGATAGAATCTCAGGAGCTACAGCCAAAAGACTAGCTAGCCCCCAGTCCCAACAGTTCCGACATCAGCTTAGCCCCGGGTCTTTTCCAGTCCTGGCAACTCCCCTGGTTTGCTCTCCGATAATCAGTTCTTGTAGTGCTAACTGGACACAATGGAATCAAGCTATGGACCACTACCTGACCACAGGGTATCGGGGCATGCAGTGATAACTGGACGTAATGCAGTCAGGTCATGCAATCCTGACAGACCATAAAGGATTTATGACTTGCACTGATGGATGGGCGTGCTGGAATCAGGCATTGTATTAGGAGGGTTTTTCACCACCTGCGACAGAACTTTGAAAATCCAACCTAGGATTAGCAAGGCTATTACCAACCCCAGTTGATCTAAGCCGCTCTTTGAAATAGCACAGCCAAAGCAGCACGGCTAAGCTAAGAAGGAAGGGGCACTTTACTGTAGCACAGTTAACAATCAACAGAAATAATAAGGCAAAGGATACACCCAGCTAAGTATAAAAGAAACACTATTAATTACAATACTAGACAATGCACACTTTCACTATGCAGAGGTCAGTAAAAATATCTATGTACATATATAGAGCTCACAGTTGGGTAACACACTATGGGCTACACACTACTTTAGTGCCTCAAAAGCAGTTATTCAAACAATAAAGGCAATCAGCAATGAAGGGAGAAAATATGTTATGCACGCATCAAAAGGTAGGCCTTATAAGGCACTCATCACCATATACTATATCTTCAGAAGTCTGTCTCTAGTCTAGAGAACATCTCTGGGAGTCCTTAGGCACCCCAAGAAGGTTCCTGAGAGTCAAGGCGAGTAGTGCCAGAGGGCCCACTCTGCTAGTGCAGGTTAAGTACTGAAGATAGTGCAGAGAAAAAGCAACAAGCAAAATGGAAATTGAAGGGCCTCAAGTAAGTTTGTAGTGATGTAAAAAGCAGCTACCACACATAAGGCCCAAAAGGATGGCCACCAAAGTTCTGACCCAGACATCACTGCCACGGGCTACAGTAAGCTCGAATTTACGCCCATTGCAAATCCAATTTGAAGGGGGTTAATCAAGAGATATGGATTATTTCAGGCCCCCGATCTCTAGAAAGTTAGAAATGGTCCCAGGCATCAACAATCATGGGGAAGTTGTGCCTCACTATTGTAGTCATTGGGCTGTGTGGTTGGGTCATGAGTTAAAGGGCAAACTCCATTGGTTGTCTATGGTTCCTCTGAAGACCTTCAATGGTTGAAGGGATGCCCACATTCCATCCCATGGAAAAGGAAAGTCCTTCATGGATGACTTGACTGATGAAAGTCTTACTTTGACCCCAGTCAGGGTCTGGAGGCACTCCGCAACTCAGCTGCAGGACTTGGGCTTCCAGCAGGTGTGTCCCCTGGTGGGGCGCAGCACAGTGGATGTAGAGCATCCCAACAGAGCTTCGAGGGAGCCCACAATAAGATCCAGCTGTTAGGCCAGAAAGATGGCCTTGCAATGAAAAATAGCTGGGTCCGTGCCTTGTAGAGAAAATGCAAACATGAACATTCCAATGACCGAAAACAAGTGATGGACTTTGAGCAGAACAGATGCCTGGTACGTCTCACACGTGAAACAGAGGAAGGTACCTCTGAGGTGTTGAATAGGAGGATAAGGTTCACGACGCAGTGGTATTTGCTGGTTCCTGTCTGCTTGTTCTTTGGATCTTCTCAGCTCCAGTGGCCAGCGTGGATTTTGGGTCCAATTTATCTCCAGAATGTGGGTGGTTAGTGAACCAGCCTTCCAGAAAGGACACTTGCAATATTCAAACTTGGATGTGGTCGTACATCTACCAAGGAACAACTAAGCACCAGGAGAAATGTGGATTGGCGGCAGACAGCGGCGCGCCCCTCTGCGTTTCCTGCCAGCTCACACACACGGGTGAACCTTCACGGGCTTGCTGCACAAAGCCTGCCAAGGTGCATAGAGAATGAGCACTCTCACCCATCTGGCAAGGTAGAAAGATGGCCAACAAAACGCAGGCCATCCTGAAAAGAGCTTAGAACATGTAGAGAGGCCATGTTTAGTATTTGGTCCTCTTAAGTCCATCATCGGGGCTAAAAAGCAACATGTGATAATGCACCCGCAAAAAAAGTAAAACTGTAATGACTGCCACCAGCCTGTTCAGAGGATGCTTGAAAGTAACAGAAATGCTACATACTACAAAGAAACGGGGACACAAAGGGCCATCACAGCGCTCCATGTAAGATAGATTGTGCGGTAAAAGTAAAAACATTCATTTCATAAAAAGGAGATGACTACTCCTGCAGCGGTAAACACATGAGCTACCCTGTGCACTAAAGATGACATTGCAAAAGGGGCCGTGAGAGTCCCTGGCAGCACAGCACAGCACATAAGGTAGGGTGTGCTGCCATAGGAAAACCAGGCATGCCAAAACCAAGTGGAGGGCTCTCCCCTCACTAGAACCTCACAAAGAGGGCCCAGTGTCTCATGACGTGCTAACTAGGGCTAGTACTGTGCCCTCCTTCTGGAACCCCCAGTGTCCTTTCAATATTAAAGAACGGCAATGGGTTCTATGTCTAAATCCCATCCCAAAGAAACTACTTTTAAAATCTGACTTGGTGCCACCGTCAACGGGTGGGAAAGTGGCTATTTTAGGTTTTTATTTACTCCCTGAACTCCCTGCCCCCACCCCCTAACCAACCCCATATTCGCCCAGGCTGGCAGGATTTATTTTTAATCGGGGGTGGGGGGAGTGGAAAGGGTTGGAGGGTCACCGCCCAGAAGCCCTCTACCCACTTACCATCTTTACTGGACTTAGAAGGCTCTGTTACACTACTATTCCCCTAATTGTAAGATAAGCTAACTGGGCCAGAGTTACATGCCTATCCTCCATGCAGCCATGTTCTTGTCATAGGTAAACGTTTCATGGAAAACGGGAGGGGAGGGACTGCATGCAAGCGCCTTCTTTCTGATTTGCTTCAGTAAATAATAAAAGCAGTGGTGGCCACACTTTCCCATATCTCCTGCTTGCTAAAATGGTCGACAGCAAATTGGCCGCAGACTAAAACAGCTTATTGAGCCTCATTAAATGTACCTCACTATCCTACAGTTGTAGCAGAATCTTAAAATCTTAGTGCTCTAAAAATGTTTAAAGTAAAAGGACACCCCAACTGCCCTATCAGTTAAACAAATGTGGTGTTTTATTAATTGTCTGTGAGCAAGGCAGCATTCATGCGGGGTGAAGAGCTGCTGCTTGTGGCTAGGTGTGCTACTGGATGGATAGGGAGACTGGTTCAATTGAGAAGTGTCTCTGTGTCTCTCAATGATTGCTACATGCTGTGAGGATGTGAAAGTGAATCATTCCTGTGGCTACAGGTGACAGCAAAGAGAAACATCAGGGACAGCGTCATGGCCTTTCAATTCTTTCAAATCAATGGGGCCTCGAGACTCAGGGGAGGGGGGGCGGAAACTGCCCACATGTTGCCAGTCACCAGATTTACAACACAGCAATGTATTCCTTTCTATTTTACATTCCTTCTAGGGCATTACATGTTTGATTTGCAGTGCTCTCCTTACAAGCTGTGTTTTCTAAATGCCTACCACCCATCACTTCCCTCTGGGTATATAAAAGGGTTAGACCGCATTACCATTTAACACTGGTTCCTCCAATTCTGCCACCTGCTAATAATGAAGTATTTTTCAGTGGGCATTCAGTGTTTCAGCTCCCTGTTGGCTGGCTGTGTCGTGATAATGGGTGCCTATTAACCCCCGGTTGTAGTTCCTTGTCTCCATTATAATGTATGTACCCCACTGGTGTCTCAGACTGTTTCCTACTCTAAGCCAGAGGGGCCCTCAACCATTGTGTTGAAAAGGACCCCACACATTTTCAGCTGAGCCTGAGAGGCATCCTAAATTCAGCTGATATAGGTAAAGTTTGGCACTGAGTGCACCTCTGCCAGGGCCTACCGCTGGTGAGCGCCACACGTATCAACTTGCTGCTTGCACCTCAGTGCTCCAGTATCCATGCCATCTCTGCTGCATGTGTGTACCCACCAGGTAGAGAAAAGAAGATTGTCTGTAAATTGTCCTTAGATGTTTTAGGGAGGGCCTGGTCTTGCCATCATGAAGGGAGCAATAGGTTAGCGAACATCCATTTTTACTTTGTTAACAAGGTGGGGCATTTGATACAACACCCCAATGATAACATTCAACCAAGAGTAATTGCTTAGCAATTCTGCATTAAGTGTGTGGGTTAGTTATCAAATATACAAACGTAGATGTTTTTATATTGCACCATATACCACAATCCGACACAAAAGTACAATCCTGAGACAGCCATGTTAGGCAGACAACAGCTGAATTCATAGATCCATATTATCCTAATTTATCTACCTGATGCCAATATCCAAAATGCCATAGTATGTCTCTGAAGCATATCAAGGGCAGCATTCAACCTACTGGCATAGTCTGCACCGAAACAGCAAGTACCTCCTTACTAAAGAGGGAAACTGGAAAAGGTTGATACTTTGATATCTGCGACTATGATACCTCAAAGAGCATGGCATCATATTCCCTAAAGGGCATGTCTTCTGAAAGCCAGCCATGCCCTCAATGTATTCCTACCTTATGTTATGATATCACCTTGTCCCCGCTGATCACCATTGGTATGATCCTTTCTGACAGCTTAGACCCTACTCCCCAACCATAGTGGCCCTCACAAAAAAGCTCTAGCCAAATTTAAACTTACTTGACCAAAATTAAATCTCACCCCTCATAGTGTAAAAACTGTTTTCAGCCCTAATAGGGCTTCACTAAACTCTATGAAAGACCTGTATTACTGGATGAATGCCTTCAGCTCTGCTATCTCATTGACTTTGCCGATGCAGATGGGTTTTTGAGTCAATAAATACATCCAAAGAGTTAATCAGACGCTGGCCCATTCATACTCTACTCCTAAAACAAGACCTCATAAGAAGACTGTGGAGGAAATTAAAATGGCCGGAAAACAAATACACCAACCTAAACACTTAGAAATACTATTCTCACATGATCAACTAAGCCAATAGGTCCTTCACATTGGGGAAATTCACAAACTAAACTAGTACACAATAATCATTGAATCTGGATTTAAAACCGGCCACGTCAGATTGCAAGTCCACCCTTCCAGCCTGGCTGAATGGTGAAAAGATTCCCAGAACCGCCTCTTTGTTAAAGTGTTCCCAGAACCGACTCTTTGTTAAAATAAAAAGAATTCTAGACCTCTGTTCCATCCAACCCCCATCTGCTCTACCCTTCCAATCTCTTTTCCTCTGCCCCCCCTCGTCACAGTAGAGTTTTCAGCCCTTCCCTGAGGCTGTCAATAAAACCATTTACAATGCACACATCTCAGATACCTACAGACTGCCGCAAACCCTCCATCCGCAAATATAATAGTTAACCAATCACCTCTTCTATTGTTCTTCTCCTAAGCTTGAGCCTCGTGAAGTGCCTGGGTGCCAACATGTTCAAAAAGGTTTTGATCAAACTGAGGCTGAAGGAAACAACTGTGGACACGAAGAACCACGCAAACCTTCGACTTGCAGCAGTCACCTTTGATAATGTCCTTGATTAGAATGTTTTATCACATTTCTTGGTGCAAACCTCAAGTAACTTTAAGCAATTCAGACGGCTCATTGAGTGAAAGATTCCCTTCCAAGATCCTTGTTGACCCTGTAGGTCTCAGGGATGAATACTAGTGGGGGAGACTCATCATTTCAAACCTTTGTTGTTGTAATGAAGCTGCTGATTCAGCACCAGGCAGAGGGGTGTATTTACTAATTGTGGGAATAATGGGGGTGGGCAGGGACACCCCCAAGAAAGGAAAAAAGGATCACTGGAGGTTGTTCCCAGCCCCAGGGACCAGGCATGGAGGGGAGTAAGGGGGGACACACTGTGTAGGTGGACCTTTTACAGCAGGCCAGTTTGAACACACTCACTGGCTGAGCGGTGGGAGAAGTTGAATTCTGACTGCTTGTCTCCAGCAGACCGTCGTCGCTGGGAACAATATCGGATGATACAATCAAGGCTGGGGAGCCAGTCCCATGGTTACTTGTGGCAGCTGGGGGAATTGATCTTATCAGGAGACGGCACCCGCATAACACCAAAGGCCGTTTCAAATCACCCCTTGGTTAGTAGGTATGGGAACAAGCAAGTGGAATGAAGGGGCACTCTGAGAAGAGCCAATCAAATGGTACGTTTTGGTGTCCCTGAAAAGCAACAAGCACACAGTATGTTCACAATGATGTTTGCAAGATTTCTCATTGGGCAGGTGCTGTGTGAATGTCTTCATTCCCACTAGTTCATGGTGTCTCGTGCTCCTTCTTTTCTGATGCTGACCAATGGCAGACGAATAAAGATCTGGAGGTCAGCACAATTATGTTATTACTAATTGCTAATAGTTTGCGGGTTGGAGTGGGAGGCAACGTGGCACCACGCTCAGGGTTGGGGGAGGGAACAAGCCGGGAGAGGGCAGGTCTGTTTTGCTCAAATCATGTCCAACTAACATATGTTCAGCTATAGGAGCATGATGCATCCTAACCAGTCAGGTTTGTGAGAATAGCAGAGACGTGAAGTTTGAAGTGCAACTGTTTCTAACTGTACACACATTGTGTTAGCAGTATAAAAGGATTGTTCACTATGAGCCAGCTTGTCAGCTCTCATCATTCAGGTCTGTTCCACTGTGCTGTTTGATTTGTACTTGCCCAGCTGTAATAAACAGCATTATGTCTTGCCTGCTGTAAGCTCTTTATTTGACTACTACTGGTAACTCATTGATTACATGCCTTTAGAGGACCCCTAATACAAGGTATTGAGTGTCATTAAATTGAGCAATATTATTGAATTTAAATGACAGTATTTAGAAGCAGCGCAAACTGTGCTATAACCACTTTATCCCCCAAAAAGGTTTTTGTTACTTACAGGTATCCTTTTCTGTCCTGTTCACCTCCCCTCATTGATGAATAATGTAAATCCAGTCATGGCTGACTCTTTCTGCCCAATGAGCACCAAAGGTGGAGCATTACTGGCATTCAATGACTGTGTGGAATTTAGCACTGTGGGCCACACTATCTTCCTCCACTGTCACCATACAGCGGCCATGATTTAAGGCAATGTTCTACGGTGGTTCCAGCTCTTACTCCAAACTTCAACAATCCAAGTATCCATAGCAGATGTATTTATCCGCAAGCTCCACCCATGTGAGAAGGTATGGATTTGCCAATGCTCTTCAACATCTACATGTGACTAAAACTGCATATCGCACAAATGGTGACAATAGCATGCTCCGTGTGGGTCTCCTTGCCAATGCCTTCAACACCTGAACACCCACCAAGAAAGGATAGTTGTTAACATGTGCCTTTACCTAAAAAGAAAACATTTGTTCTCACACTCGTTTTTTCCATGGCACCATGGACACATCAAGTCTAGAATAGCAAAGTCTTCAGGGTGCGCTTAAACGTTAACTCTCTTTTCATCCACTCATCAGTCCAATATTTCCACTGGAAAACTATCCCTTAAATTTAGCCACAACAAGAAACTCCACCACTGATCTCAGTACCATCATCAAGGCACTCATGACACCCACATTAGATAATTGCAATGATCTCATAGAAAGCTGTACCCTCATTAAGAAACTCCAGCTTCAAATCATTCAGCGGTGAAGCTAATCTCGAGTTTCAGTGGACAATGCAGGATAAAGCTTTCCAAAATAAATTTACTGTCTCACAAATAAGGAGGGATAATAGCAGTTATAATATCACATTACATAGAACGATTCACGCCTTATGCCTCACATTTAAAAGGGCTGTCATATAATGTGTAAACTCCATTCAACCCTCTGGTGCTCAATGTATGGACCCCATATTAATGCAGGGCTGACCCATCCAGGCTGGGATTCGAACCAGTGATGATGGCTGGCACCCAGATCATTAAAGCAAGCATGTAACTCACTGAGCTCTATTAACAGCTCTGTCAGAAGCGTGTGGAAGGTTTTCGCCCAAAAAGTGTTATACAGCAAAATGTGGGAGACCACTGATCCACCAGAAAGATACTGACTAACTCCCCTAACATTCAAGGCCTAGTCCATCAGCAGCCAACGCAAGGCGCTCCCTCCTGGAACGCACTTCCACAAAATGTTCCTGATCCTGCACCCATCTAAACACAGCTAATAAGTAAAAAAGAAATGGTCATTTCACTGAGCCTTTTCTTATTGTGCATTTAGTTTTAGGTTTTTAAGGCGTGCAGGAAAAGTGTGCTATGGAAAAATGAAAAAGTGATTGAGACTAATAGCCTTGTCACGCCGTCTCTAGCTTGTGCTCCATAAGTGCTTGCAATCGGCAGTGTGACGCTGTCTCTTTGCTGGATTTCGGACATTGACATTGGATTGTCTGCAATCCATTGGTTTTGGCTGGTGCTGTGCACAGCTAGCAGACCTTGCTGGTGTTGGTGCTGGAGGACATTTAAACTCAAACGCTGCACATCAGCGCTCACGTCCAGCAATTGCTCCTTCAGTGCCCGCAGTCGGTAGTGTGATGCTGTGTCTTTGCTGGTTTTGGGACATTGACATTGGATTGCCTGCAATCCTTTGGTTTTGCCTGGTGCTGTGCTCAGCTAACAGACCTTGCTAGTGTTGGAGGACATGATTCATGGAACGTTTTCCTATGGGATTGCGTCATTATACAACACTTCCATGAATCAGGCCCTTAAACTCAAATGCTGCACGCCAGTGTGCATGTCCAACAAGTGCTCTGCGCAGTCGGCAGTCAGTGGTGCAGCTTGCAGTGTGGAGTGTTTAGCCCGAAGCCGAAAAACAAGGTAAGGCAGGTTTGTTACATCTGCTTTGCTAGCAATCAATTGCAGGTTGACAGGGCTGCCCCTCAGACATGACATCAAAACGTAAAGCGAAAAACAGCGGCTAGAATTTGCATAACAGAAGCTCCAGGACTGTTACTATTGGGACTGAGCCCCAGTCCGTTTCCAGCAGGAGAGCTCTCACCATGACCAAGAAACAGGTGCAGCCTATCTGTGAAAGCACAATGAAGTTGGCCGCCTCTCTGAATGGGAAAATCACAGCGTAATTTCGATCAGCGAACTATGTGGAAATAACTCGGGCACTATACCAAGTGTACAAAATAGTTCTCACACTTCTATGATTGACAAGAATGTGTTGCTCAATCTGTGTTATTCACTGCAAATGGAAATAGCCACAATTGCAATGTTTGACAGGTACGATAACCAACTATCTCCTGAATCTCTTACAGCTGCTCAATTATTTATTTATTTATTTATTTAAATTTATAAGCGAGCAAACAGCCCAAGGGAATCGAGGTGCTGTTACATGAGGACGACTTTGTTACAAGGCATGTGCATATAAGTTACATGTAAAACATTACCAACAATAAGGCAGTGACATATGGTGCTTTATTATGTATGACAGCTAATAGCTGGCAGGTTCAGGCAAATAGCAAATATTAGATCAGGTAGAGCATCGAACGCAGGGAAAACAGGATGCTGGGGGCAGGCTAAGCACCTTGCCTGCACTGTTTCTGGGTAATAATGATGCTGAGGTGTTCTCTAGAATTGAAAACGGCTATTTCCACACTTAAGTTCGCATCTAAAATCTCGTTGAAGTTGTGCAGTAAACTAGACTTGTGGACCCAGACAAGGTGTGCCCCTTGGCGCTTCCAATATTAATCTCTTGAGTAATGGCAAACTACTAGAAAATGCTATTCCCCTTACAAATGAGGATGACAGGAATGGAAATGGCAAGTCATTATTGCTGCTATTGAAGAGAGTGCTGACTCTTCTGAAATATCTCTCACCAGGAAACAGAGGCAAAAGATAAAACAGCAAAATATCACCAAAATCCAAAAAAGGCTAAATTGGTGTAAGCCCCAAACCCGCTGAATGGTGAGCAGGGAGAGGGTGTTTCAGCGGCTACTTCCACAAAGAGAGCCAAGAAAAAAGCCAGTAGGAAAAAGAAGAGAGAGGCGAAAAGGACGGGTACTCAGACAAGCTGGGTTTTGAAAGGGCACGAGGATGGAAGCTGGATCCCTATGGAAAGATGCTTGACACTGGATCAATACATTGTGGAGTTGCTAGTGGAGAAGAAGGTTTCCACACACACAACAGGGACTGATCAGAAAGCTGGTAAACCTGTTGCATTGATTGATCCAAAACCTTATTTGTGACTGGTCTACACTCTAACAGCAGAGCCCAGGTAATCAACCACTCTCTCTTTTTGAACTTGCCACAGTTGATTCCATCCATGAGAGTTCTGCAATCAAAGGACGTTGAAATCATTGAGATGATGAAAGAGCCACTGATCAACACAAAGCAAGTGCATTGTGTCTCTCTGGAAATAGCAGAGATGATAATGACACGCAATGCCAAATTCCTTAAACTTGCTTTCAATTTGACTAATGGAACTCTGAAGAGACACAGATAAGCCCAACGAACAGAGATTGCCATCTCAACCTCGAAATTGTCTTGCACAGGAGCCAGCTGGTTTCATTAATAATCAGCAAGGGTGGAATTGGTTATCTAAGTTCTTACCATCTGTTCCCACATCCTGCCAATGAACAGGCATGCTCATGTGTAATACTCGTGGGCATTATCATTTTTGAACTCCTTCTGGCTCAAACACATTATTAAAAGTGAATCATATGTTGTTGCAGGAATGTTGGTTGACCGCTGATCTAGTTATGGATGGTTTTCAAATGTTTCGAAATGTGGCTTTAAAGGGCCTTATGGGCCGCCCTTATGGTGGTCTTGTTATTGGTGTGAGAATTCTGGTGCCCCCACAAGAGAAAAATGTTTTAGCAGTAGAAATGTATGCAGGCTACTGTTTCTGAATGTATTCTATCCCCCAGGTGGCAAATTCACGGATGGCATATTTGTAAGCCTTGTTAACCTCTTAAGTGCTGAGGACGAGCATGCTCTTTTGCAAAGACACCCATAATAGCAAATAAGTATCACAATGAGAATGATTTGATCTGGCTTGCGTGTGATCTGAATTCACACTTTCATGATGCAAATGTTTTGTAGGACATTGCTTGGGTAGTGGCAACAAGTGAGTTGCTCCAAGTTAGGTCTAACAGGCAGGGAAGATGGTGGTCCAAATTTATGAATAAATTGGGATTGTTCATGTTGAATGGGCGCACTGTGGGTGCCTGTACGGTACTCTTGGTACTGTGGGAATAAACAGCCCACATTGGACTATTTTTATTGTAGCAGTTCTCTAGTCAATCGGGATAGCAAATTAGATATTATTGATAGCAGTGCAAGTGTTCATATGATATAGTCTTACGGGTTTGTCTGAATAAAAATGGCTAGGTTGCTGTTACCATCGCAGGGGGATAGTAAATCATAATGGAAGTGGAATTAGTTGATCTGTTAGAAATTGTGACAAAATTAGTAGGTTTTTTAGGACAGCAGTGCCGGTTCCCCTCTGGACTTTAGTTACATGACTGCCAAAGATATGAAGGAATGGATCGCTGAATTGTCTGTAAAATCTGCATCATAGGGAGTATTTGTACCTTTAAAGTGGGAAATGAAAAGTTTAAAACTTTTGATGCCGAAACGAACTGGATAAAGCATCGTACTTATTCCATCAAGAATGCCTGATGTCAAAAAATGATACAAGTATTAGCAGGGAAAAATACCAAGTGCATTTGAAAAACTCTTGGGTCCTTTAAAGGCAATACTGGTAAATGCACTGTGAATCCTATCCCTGAAAACATTTGGAGAAAACATATCATTGATACTTACCAAAGTGGAAATGAGCTATCTTTCCAGGGTGAACACGGCATGGAGGCACCTTTTGAACTTCATTTTGATAGCTTAGACAATGAGCTTTGTATAAGAAAACCTAAAGGGTCCAGAACTCCAGGGCCTAATGCCCTTGCTACTGCTGTGTTAAAATAACACCCTGAAAAATGTTTTTCTATCCTGATAGTTTAATTCAATAAGGTACATCCGAAGTTCTATCCCATTGTCTTGGAGACACACAATATTAATTCCAGTGTTCAAAAAGGTATCAGGACATCGCCCTTGAATTATCGTCTTCTATCCATGCTAGACATGACTAGCAAAATTGTTGCGACCCTGGTTTTGCGCGAACTCTAAAAATGAGTTGACCTGAAGGCAATACAGGGAATATTTCATACAGGTTTTAAAAGTTGCTCGGCAACCACCCATAATGTCTTGCTCCTTGATGCGCTTTTTCGTGAGGCACTGTTGAAAGGTAAACCTCCCTTGTATGTGCTTTACGTAGATCTGAAGGCGGTCTTCAATACTGTTGACCCTTCAAAATGATGGTCTAAATTAACAGATTATGGCATCCCTGTGTGGCTTGTGCAGATTCTTATACAATTGCGTAATGGAACAAAGGTACAGTTGCAGCTAGATGGTGGGGGGTCAGCTCAACCCTAACCAGACCAATCATGGGGTTAAACAAGGCTGTGTGCTGGCCCCCATATTGTTCAACCTGTATCTGGCATATCTACCTGGCCGTTTATCAGTTCCTAACAATTGTCTGCCTAAAATTGGAGAAACACACAGGGAATGGTTATGCTACGTGGACGACATTGTAATATCTGACCATGCATATGTCGGGCTGAGTAGAACTGCCCTCAAACTATACCGCTATGTTGAAGACAACAACCTGGTCGTGAATGTAGATATGACAAAAAACATGTGCTTTGCAGCAAAGGCTGTAGGAAGACCCCTGTTCATTTAATCAAGGGTAGGATTGACATAGTTCATAAATATAAGTACCTAGGACCGGAGTTTGGACAAGATGGGAAATATGTTGTGCTGATCTCTGAAAAGTGCTGTAAAGCTTTTATATTAACTGCCCTTATTCGAAAGTTTGCATCTGATACTGCCGGATACAGTATGCAAGCAATTATTATGCTATATAATCATAGTTTCTGCCCGCCTATCACCTATGGCCTGGAAGCCATAAATAGGAATGATTATCGATGGTTAAAAAAGGTGGAAGGGACATTTTGCCAGGCAATCTTTAATTTGCCCCAAGCTAATCCTGCGGAATTAATGAGATTATAACTGGATTTGAGGTCATTAGTGGGTATGGTGCTAAGGAAGAAGGGAGTGCTCTATGTAAAGTCAGTTAAAGAAACAAATGCCCCCTGCTAAATTTTATGGGGATGGCAATTTTGAATTATGCCCAGAAAAAAAAAGGGATTGTCTCTCTCAGGAAATGCTGTATATTGCTTGCTTGAGAAGCTTGATTGGACGCTGTATTGGACCTTGGGTTTACATATTTTAAAAGTTGGCTTCCAGCGCAAACTTTACTTGTGGGATTTGGATCAGACCTTTTTACATATTGAGTCACTTGAGAGATACCCAGGTCATAATCATATGAGTTATCTCTATATGAAACCACAGCGTTTCCTGATCAAAAACCCTTCCGGGGCAATCAGAAGATTTATTCTAATTTTGAATTTAGATCAACTTCCTACATTAACCAAAAGAGGTCCTCAATTACAAATCCCATGTGAGCCAAGAACCTGCCAATCATGTGGAATGGCTAATATTCTAGTATCTGCTTAACATGTGCCAAATTCTGGTGGAGGATTGAATGTTCTACATATGTGCAGATTACCCAGATTTGTGCCTAAATATGAGCCCATCTGCAGTAATGAGTTTTGGCATTATTGCCTTAATTCTGATAATACTGCAATACGGAGTGCTCTCTTCCATATTTGGGAAGTAGCCGCAAGCAATCTAATGTCTGGGGCCGTGGTTGATAAATGAAAGCAAGGAATCCCTTTTTGTGTGAGCCATAAATTATGATTTAATAATTTATGTATATGCCTATGGCAATTTGGAGAGTTTCTTTTAGACATTATTTGTACGATTTTGTTGCCATATTAATTGTATGAATTATTGGTGTATTTTTGGTGTATTTATATGCGTAAAGTTCTTCCGTACTAAAACACATTAATAATGAAAATAAAATAAAATATACTTAATTGTGTTCCATATGGGCACCATTCTGTTCTAGTTGTGCCTTTGGCTCTGTATAGATACTCACCTGTGAAACACTACTCTACAACACTCTGGACACGTGATCCGAGGTCACCTCTTTCTAAGGAATGCACGCAAGCAGTGACTTCTTGTAGCCAGCCAGCACTACAGAACTGCGTTACCTGCACCTCAAGGAAAGGCGGCAACGCATTAGGGTCTGGAAACTCCCAGGGGCATTTTATCTCTGGTGTTTGGAAGACCGAGGATGTATATCACTCTGCTTAAGCATTGCACCCCAGCTCCTCCGCACCATTAGTGCAGTGCCCGTGAGTTTATCCAGGCAGACATTTCTCACATGCTTTGGACGATACTTAGTCGGTTCATCATGTTGGCAGAGTGGCGTAAACACGTCCTCGAGGCCACAGCTCTGCATCCTTCCATGATCTCGATTATGGGAGGAGACTGTTCATCACGCAGGCAGCGTCTCCTCTGAACTAGGAAGCCAGGAAATGGATGAGCTTCCAATCAGGAGTGTGGCTCTGAGGCAGGATGCAGGCCTAGGCATCTTTCCAGACAACACAATCACAAGGTCTAATTAGGAGACGTAAACTTTGCAATAATCATATAAGGAGTACTTTTTGCTGCTATGCCCCAACTCCATATGCTGAAATTGCAGTGTTGAAATGAAAATGAAGGATATTTTATTCATATCACGCTCGTACACAAGTGTATCAGAGCGCGACCAGGCAAAAGGGAAGGGAACAGTGGAGAACAAAAAGAAAACACTGATCTTACTAGGCCCAGTAACATTTAGGAAAGCGGAAGTGCATGGAAAAGGGAAAAAGGGAGAAAGTACATGGGAGAAGAAAGCGCAAGTGCATGGAAAAGGGAAAAAGGGATAAAGTACATGGGAGGGGGGAGTGGAGAGTGTGGAACAGGGGAAAGAACATAGGAAATAATAAAGTAAATAAATAAATCAATAAATAAGGGCATTAAACCATGGGAGTGCGGCCAGCAAGTGGCAGGTGAACGTTAGTCAGATAAGGGATATATGAGAAGTGCAGGAGAAAAGTGGGAGTGCGACTGTATGGCTACTAATACAGAACCCCAGTGAAAGGGGTGGCCCGGAGGCAGTGGTGGAGGGTGGCAGGGTGAATAGGTACCTGGGCCCAGGTAACAGACGGTGACCAGGTGCACGGTGCCAAGAGAAGAAACTGATCAACAGGGGAGAAGGGGGAAAAGGCAGAGGCAAAGATGAAGGTCTTGAGGTATTCAAAATATATACGTACATGTGATCGATGTGGTTCACGTGGGATACATTGTGAAATCGGAACACTCACAGAATAAGAATACTAGCAATAAAGATCTAACAATAATATTTACTGAAAATACCTAAATTGAAAGTGAATAAAGCAACAAAATTCCACAGTTATTGTAAAAACAGATTTAAAGAAACCAACATTGTCTTCTGTTGCTTTTATTTTTTTTATTTTTAGTATTGGCTATTAGGTGGTGCTTTAGCAAATCTACTAAATTAGAGTGAAGAGTACATAGTATATTAGAGTACAGATAGGGAGAAATGGCATATGTGGAGGGACACAGAGATTGTAGGTGTTGTTTGGTTATTCGCTGGTCAGATAGCACAGCGAGTAGAGCACTAGCTTTGACATTCGTGCAGAGCCTGCTGTCGCAGGTTCAAATGCTGGCAGGGCCCAACTCAGCCTTTTATCCTTCCGAGGTCAATAAATGTGCACCACACACTGTGGGAAATGAGCAGCGCTCAGATACCTGAGGGTTTGTAGTGCTATATAAATGCACAAACAAACAAGCCCACTCATTGACAGCCCATGGCCGTGTTAATCCCTATCACCATTCTCACCCAGTACCTACCCATGCCACCCGAAACACATTCTCATAGGAACTCTTTGAGCTCACTTTAATGAAGCCCTACCATCAATCTTTGAACTCAAAGTGCATGCCAGTGTATTTTCAAAGCAGTCTTCTGAGAGTTAATGACTTAATTGGAGTTGTAAATGGTGCAATACAAATGTCTTAACATGCCTGCCTTCAGCCACTCTAAGCAATATAGGTGTCCTTCACTAAATTCTGTTAAAAACAAGCATTAGCAAATACAACTGTTTTGATTGCTACTTAAAACTAGAACTGTTACCGAAGTTAGGAATACTCACAGGATTTTGCCTGAAGCTTTTGCGAATACAGTGCATCCCAAGCTGAGTAATCTCATTTACTCTACTGAGACCTGCTCTCTTATGAAGCAATTTTTAGATGTCACCAGCTGTGCAATTGACATTCTTGCTCCTGTAGTACTCAAGAGGATCAAAATTGAGGCACTGGCTAAAACATGGCTTGCAGACGATACTTTTGAGCTCAGGAAAATAAAGAGGCAGGCTGAAAGAGCCTGGCAGGAAATCGCCTTGTCAATGGAGTCTTACTAAATACCGCAATGTGGCTGTTAAATATAAGAACTCCATGATTTCCGGCAAACGGGATCAATTTGAAGAAAGAATTCTCTCTGCTAAATCTTGATCTTGTCAGAAAGAACTTTTCTCTGTTCTTAAAGAATTTGACGGCACAATTAGCACCTACCCTGCTGTCACAAAAACAGAACTATGGTCTACCGAAATTCAACAAGGTTTTACTTCTAAACTCAATTCTCATTGAGCTAAGATTGAAGCTCATCACTCAAACTTAGACCTAGCTGACAAAGACAACAACAATACTGAAACTACTTCATCAGCTGTGTCTGTTCAGACGTACGAGTTTTGCTTCAATTAAATTTTGGAAGGCGACCTAATACAGGTTGTCAGCGATTTTAACCCCTCTTTTTGCCCTGGTGATGTATGCCCAGACACCATTATTAAGGATGCCATTTGTTGTCTGGCTCCTTTCATCACCAAAATTGTTAACTCCTCATTTTCATCTTCTGTGGTGCTGGCTATTCTCAAAAATGTATGGATTTCTCCAATCCTTAAAAGGGAAACGTTAGACCCTAATTTTGTGAGTACCTATCGCCCCACCACCAATGTTCCTTCTTTGTTAAAAATATTAGATAGAATGGCATACTTGCAGTTTCAGAATTATTCTGAAAAATGTAATCTCTTGGGTACCTTACAGTCATGCTTTCGGGCCAAGCATGGCACTGAGACCGGCTTGGTTAACCTGTGAGCCAATCTGACCAACATTGTGGACTCCTTGATGGATATCCTTGCTTATGCTGCTTGATCTCTCGGCGGCTTTTGATCTCATTGATTACGCCTTTCTTCTCAAGAGACCAGATGTTCCAAATCTAGACTATCGTGTCTGGTCTCCTTTTCGGGTCCTAGAATTGCCAGGATAGCTTCTAGAGGATTTAAGTCTCCATCGGAAGTGCTCTACTGTGGTGGTCCTTAGGGAGCCTGCCTTTCACCTACCCTTTTCAATCCATACACCCACTCTCTCTTTGACCTACCGGATGATTGCAACATTAAATATACTAATTATGCTGACGATACTCAGGTGGTCTTAGAGTTGACTGGTGACTATGACGGGGACTTGCAGACTATTGATAAGATATTTGATACCATTAGAAGATGGATGAATGTTCTCTTGTCTTAAATGGCAACAAAACTGAGCTTATGCTAGTTGCCTCTAGCCAGTGGGTTTCTAAACTTGACGATAAATGTAGTCAATTGAATATTGTAGATTGTGTCGTTAATACAAGCCCTTGGGTGAAAACACTTGGTGTCTTTCTTGACACTGACCTTAACATGAAACACCACATAACACACCCTAAGGCTACATGCACCTACACCACAAAACTCATTAGACAGAGTAAGCCATATCTGTCTGATACTAATGTTGCTGCGCTTGCTGATGCACTTGTGAATTCTAAAATTGACTACTACAATAGTCTTCTAATTGGTACCTCAAAAATAATGTGAAGACACTACAGGTTGCTCAAAACAGTGCCATCAGAGCGGTCTGCGGACTTGCAAGAGCGGATCATGTTACTCAGGGTCGCAGATCCAGGCATTGGCTTCTGGTTAAAATTCTATCAAATGGAAATAAATAATTCCAGCCTCCTTTTACAAAACTTTGGTGGGACTCGTTTTGCTGTCTCTGCCCCTTGTCTTTGGAACTCGATTCCACCTGACCTGAGAGATATTCCACATCTTCTCCATTTTAAGAAGGCTATTAAAACCTTCCTTTTTAATTCTAAAGATGAAACACGTTTAATTCTTCTGCACTGATAGTGATCTGGTTTCTGACCTCTGACTGTTTCTTATCATGTCTATGCTCTGTCTTTGTGTGCACTGAGGCCTTTGGGTGTGATGCACTATACAGAAATGTATACTAATAGTAGTAATAATAATAATTAGATACCTGTTTACTCGCACCAATCTGCACCTGCAACCATCAATAGCCAGTTAATACAACAACAGAAGTGCCTGGCAAGTGCCTTTCTGTTGCCTACACAAAATCCCAAACTGTTGGCAAAGCCAATGCTTGTTTTAATAGTGACCCAACACAGTGACACTCATGTCACGATCACTGGACCAATGAAAGAAAGTTTAATGTATTATTGCATTTAAATCTTTGACCTGCAGAGCTTACGTAGGTGTTATTATTGTACTCCCTGTATTCAGTTCAGCAGGATGAAAGGAGGAGTTATACCTAACCTGATTCTAACATGCCGTTGAATGATAACAAACCATGTACCTTTTTATCCATTTGGGAAGGATAAATATCAATATTGATCCTGCCTATAATTTAATTCATATCAGGTTTAGTATTAGTTGTTGAGTCTATCTTGCCCTATCTCTCTCCTATCATACCTTTCTAAACTGTTAGAACGCCTTGTTTACTCCCAGATTTCTTTATTCGTTTCTGACTCTTGTCTTCTTCCCCAATTTCAATCTGGCTTTTGTCCCTTGCATTCTACTGAAACTGCTCTTGTCTCTTTACTAAATTCTCTCCTCTCAACCTGCTATTCTAAACACTCATCTTTTTTATTCTTCTGGGTCTATCAGCTGCATTTGACAATGTGGATCACTCTTTACTTCTGGTGTCACTTTCCTCATTCGGTCTTACAGGTTCTGCTTTGCCTTGGTTTAACTCCTACTTGTCTAATCAAATGTTTTCAGGGTCCTGGGTGGGCAAGTCCTCTACGTCACTTTCGCTTGTTCACAGGGTACCTCAAGGGTCGGTCTTAGGCCCCTTTCTCTTTTCTCTCTACAGATTACATCTTGTAGGTATTATTTCCTCCTTTGGCCTATCTCATAATTTTTACACCAACGACACTCAACTCTTTCTATCCTTTTCCTCTCTTTCTCCTGAAATTCAGCACACTCTTTTGGCTTGCTTATTTGCTATTAAATCCTGGATGCCTTCTCATTTTCTACTCTGAATGTTGGGAAAATGAAGTACTGTTCTTCCCTTCCCCCCCCATCTTCCACCTTCTTTCATATCTTTTCCTCCTTTTCAGCTTCCAATATCATCCAAAACTTGTAATATTGGTCTGTACATTGACTCAAATCTCTCTCTCATCACATTTCTCTAACCTCTCATTCTTGTCGTTTTCATCTTCACAACATCTCTAAGGCCCGCCTGTTTCTCACATTCCAAGCTTCGAAACTCTTAATCTCCTCTTTAATCTTTTCTCGACTTTTCTACTGATCTACTGCTCCATTTGATCTTCCCAATTCTCGTTTTGCTCCTCTTAGAGTCTTATGTCTTGGATTCGATTTCTTCCTCTCTTGCTGCACTTGGTTGGCTGCCCTTTCATTCTCAAATTAAATTTAATTTTCTCCGTCTCGTCTTGAAGTCTCTCTATGGTCTTGTTCCTTGCTACCTTGCTGAACTAATATCCTTCTAGACTCCCTCTCGCTCTTTTCAGTATTCCTCTCAGTTCAGACTTTTGGCTCCACATCCCACCTGTATTCACTCTCGTTTTTGATCCTTTGAAATTCTTGTCCCCGTTCATTGGAATGGTCTTGCACTTTCCCTTCACTCTATAACTGTCTACTCTCTTTTCTGTGGTTCCTTAATGTCTCATCTATTACAACATTCCTGGGTGAACTTTTTCTGGACTTAACTGCGTTTTCACTTTTATTGTACCGTGTTTCATTTTTATGTTCAGCGCTTTGGCTTAAGGCGCTTGATGAAAGACAAATAAAATACAAAAATACAAATACTACTCATTTCCACAGCTTTCGAACAACAAAACAATGAGGTATACCTTTCTGCGCTGGACCCTTGTTATTTGCTGGCTGATTTGAGGATTCCGGCTTTTATTATTTCCTAACTCCATGGTAATCATGTATTCCCTTAAGAAGATGAAAGAAAGAGTGACTGCTAACCAATTTGAACTGCTAAAATTCAAGCTACCAAAAATGTCTTTATAAAACAACTCAACAGCACCCATTGCATAAACTTAAGAAGGGTGAACAGTTTCTGTGCCAGGATTTGAATCTGTCACATTCAGATGAATAACAGTTACATTCCAGAGGGTTGACGTGGCACTCCCCCATTAGCCAATTTCAGGTCCATCTGAGCTAGTATGGCCTGGAAATTGGCCAATGAGAGGGAAGCCACATCATTAACCTGGTGTTGCTATGCTGGCAACAAGGCTCTTGGTGTGATGCTTCCTTTCATCACAGGAGTGATAAGCATAGAGCCCTACCACCAGCTCCACTCTACACCTTGCCTGGGCCGTACCTGATAGATGTGGCAAGGTACGTTGAACCCCTGCCTGCAGCATTCACTGCCTTACCTCCTGAGGACACTACATATCCTCTACTGCTGGGTCCTGTACCAGGAGCCTTGTGCACCGCTTGACGGCCTCTTCACTGCTGCTGCCACTGCTGCGGACATTGCCTGCAGCCCCATGCCCCCAGATGCACTGCAGTGGTCACGTGACTCTCACGTGACCACACATAAGGAAGTAAGGCACTGCACGCCATTCCTGCACCATTTGCCTGCTTTACCTCCTGAGGACACTACATCTGCTCCACTGCTGGGCCCCGGACCAGGAGTCTTGCGCTCTGCTTGATAGCTTCTTCACCAATACTGTGGGCATTGCCTGAAGCTCCAAACCCCCGGCTTACAGCAGCGGTCACGTGACGGTCACTTGACTGCACAGAGTGAGTCGCTGCACTCCGTGCCTGCACCATTTGCCTGCCTTACCACCTGAGGAAGCTACATCTGCTGCACTGATGGAACCTAGACCAGAAGTCTTGTGTTCTGCTTGATGGCCTCTTCACCACAGCTACAACTGCTGTGGGCATTGCCTGCAGTCCCGCCCCCACAGACACACAGCAGCTGTCACGTGACTGACACTTGACCTCACATAAAGAAGTGAGGCAAGGGCGTCCTTAGTCATGGGCATCCTTTAAAAAGGGTGCCATCCTAAGGGCACTACCACTCCTGTTCAAATCTGTTCATGACTGGAGTGACTTTCCACTTGGTCCTGCCATGCTTCTCCATCTGTCATGCGCCATTCACTCCAACCATGATGATGTCGCCAGCTCACGTCAGGTTGCCTTTGCTAGCTGTGGCTGCATACCTGTCAGGGCTATGCCCCACAGTTCCATCTACTCTCAGCTTGTTACTTCTCCTACACCTCCATTTTCTTAGTTGTCACTGTTTTTCCTTCATGACCATACGTGCATTCATATCAGTTCAATGGCCATCGTCTTCTTTTCTGCGCTTCTCCCATTGCTACCGCAATCCTCACAACTTATTTCTTATCCACTCATAAGGTTCAAGGATGCCCCTGGACCAACCAGGCACTCTCTTTGTCCCCTGATTACAGGTTGAATCAAAATTAATATACAAGTTCCAATCTTGTCAGTACAATGTTCCTCATGATTTAATCATGTCTTCCATAAGCAACATTGTTATGACTCAGTACTTTAATTGCCTCATAAAAGGCATTGTCAATTCAAACAGTGTCATAAAGTCAATGCATTTCGTAGGTTAATCCGTCTTCAGGGCTAAACACTATATACCATGCAGATAAATTAATATTCAAACAAATCATAAGAAACCGTGAAAAACTTAACACACATAACATGAGACAAACATCCAGAAAAAAAACAAAAGTATCATGCATTAGCATATTATGAATTCTAGCCTTTTCATTTTCGTAGGTATACGGGTGATAAGACAGTTTACCTGCATATATCAATACGTTTGTGCATGACTGTAAAAAAAAGAAAACAGGAAGTGTGCCCACATGTTAGCTGATTGAATTATAGTTGCATACACAATTTGTCAAAATGTTGTTTGTAATACCCGAGTCTGCCTTGTAACCTACACAAGATTAATGGCCAAGTTCCACTTTAGAATCAGAATCAAGGTGCCCAAAGGGAAAAGGGTAAAGCACAGTTTAGGATCCCTGCAGAGCTCTATGTATCTATCATTTCCTCCTTGCCACTGCCAGCTTACCTATAGTGTGCTTCAAAGCTCAAAACAGGACAATTCATCACAGAGCTACAGCGCTGTGCAACCATTTAACCACACGGAACATTGCACTGACAAGATTGCAACTTGTATATTAATTTTGATTCAACCCATGATCAGGGGGTAAAGAGAGTGCTTGGTTTGTCCAGGGGCAACCTTGAACCTTATGAGTATAATTGATATACTTGTGGCAAGGGTTTTGTTTACCGAGGTGCTCCACAGAAAATCTATGTACATGGAGGAGCTTATACTAGTTTAGAGACTAGAACACTTAAGTAATTGAGTGGTGCCCACCCTCTACCAATTTTTTTAATTTAATTCTTATCACCAGCAATGGCAGCCCTTCTCCTGTCACTATTGTTCTTCTTAATGCTCGTTCTATTTGCAATAAAACACATTCTGTTCTTGACACTTTCTTTCATTTGAAAATGTACTTTCTCTGTCTTACTGAAAGCTAGATTTCTCTTTCAAACACGATTACTTCTTTCTCTCTTAAAACAAGTCTTTCTAATTCCTGTGACTCCACCCATCAATTTGACAGAAGTGGTACGACTGGTATTCTTTTTAGGTCATCCTTTACTGCTCTTCCGTTTTCTGGTTCTTTACCATAGTTCTGTTCCTTTGAATACCATTTTCTCTCCTTCTCTAAACCTTATCCCATCTAATATCTCATAGTGTACCGCCTTCTTGACCTCCGCTCATTGCTTGAATGGATTCTTATAACCGTTTCCAATATCCAACTCCTCCTTCTCACGCTTCTGGTTTTTCTCTTGATCAAATATTCTCTTCTGTTCCATGCACCACATCTGTTTCATCATGTCCCTATTTTCCCTCTGATCACTTCCTCCTTTCTTTTCTTTTCTCAATTCCAAATTTATTTCCTCTCCCTATTAACTCAAAACAACCTTTCTTCTGTTTTAATCAGTGCACTTTTGATACTTTAGTCTTCGTTCCTTCCCACATTTCGTCTCTTCATTCTCCATCAACTTTTGCTTCTCTATCTGCTGATACTGCAATTTCTATTCTTGATACAGCTTTTTGTTCCACTTTAGACTTGCTCCATTCTTCTCGTACTTTCAGTACGTCATCCAAGCCTCCATAACTTTGGTTGACTTCTCCTCACTGAGGCAGGCGAGCATGTGTGGAAAAAAAACACGCTCTGTCACTGACCTTACTTCTCTTTCCACCATCCGTACATCCTATGATTCTGCTAAAACTGCCTCTAAAAAGGCTACTTTTCTAATCTCACTGTGTCCTATTTCCTCCTTTCCTCATTCTCAACGACTTTTTCAATTTCTCAATCATATTCTCTCTCCCCTCTCCTGACTCCTCTTTCTTCTTCCCTTACTCCCTCTGACTTTGCACATTTTTTTTATTTCTAAGGCTGCACTCCTTCATTCCTCTTCTTTATCTACGAGCCTCACCATCCTTATTTCCTCCTCCTCTTTCTTCCACTTTTTCCTCATTTTCACCTATATCTGAGTCCAACTCTTCCTTGTATCTTGTGCATTATCCCCCTACTGCTTCTCCTCTGGTTACCATCCATCTCCTCTTATTATGAATCGTTTCCTTCGCTCATTACCTCATATAACCTCTTAAATTAATCTTTCTCTTTCTTCTGCTATTTTTCTTGCTGACTTTAAGACTGCGGTTATACTTCCACTTCTGAAAATATCCTGTTCTCCTTCTAGCTATTGTCCTATTTCTCTGCTTCCTTACCCCTCAAAACTGTTGGAATGTGGGGTTTATGCTTAAGTCTCGTCCTGTTTTGATCACAATTCCCTACTTCCTCTAACTCAGACAGGTGTTCGTCCTTTTCACACTACTGAAATGGCTCTCCTCTATGTTTCTGACGCTCTCTTATCTGCTTTGCACACCACATTTTCTTCTATCCTTATTCTTCTTGATCTCCCGGCAGCCTTCAATATTGTGGACCATTGTACCCTACTTTCCACTCTACACTCGCCTGGACTCTCCAGTACTGCCCTGTCTTTGTTCAGGTCCAAGCTGTGTGACCAGTCTTTCCCTGTTGCGTGGGGCGGCTCTAAATCCCCCCTTTCCTCTTGCTCATGGTGTCATTCAAGGCTCATTCCTGGGTCCCCTTAATATCTCACTGTACACGTCTCCTCTGTCTTCTATTATCTCCTCTTTTGGGATGTCATCAATCTTCTATGAAGATGGCGCTCAACTCTATATTGCCTTTTCTTCTTTCTCTGACTATTTACACGCTTCTATCATTATGTGCAACGCTTTGGTGAAAGCGCCTTATATATAAATAAAATGCAATAAAATTCAAATCCCCTGACCACCCTGCCTTACCTTATTGAGCTGGGGTGCGGATGACTCTGCCCCTACACTGCAAAAAATATTCGACCAGGCTCTCGCCCATGACCCCCTGACCGCCACTCACTTGCCTTGCATGTCATGCACCTGACAATGGCGGCACGGCTGCAATTAAGTCCTGCCCCTCCTTCCTCATCATGTTGTAGGTGGTTATTGGGAACTAAAGAGTTCCAAGGGACCACTCCCGGCAGATCTCTTTTTTTTCTATTAATGGTTCTCACATCACTTAGAGGGAAAGTGGATGCTGGAGACTTGAGACACTGAAGCCACGGATACGGACTCAATTGACCGCTCTGTATCAGACACCCTTTTTAAAAGAGGCAGGTTCACTGCGGTCCTCTTCCAGCTGCTCCTTTGAATAATTGATTAATGTAAATCCCTGGTATGGGTGAGAGATGTGAATAAAGGGGGCAGATATATGCAGTAGCGTACTGACCGTGGGGTCGGGGTGTGGAGGGGAGGGGTACAGCCTGCTACCACACAGCTTCCAACAGTGCAGAAAATAGGGACGTTTAGGAGCAGTCCAGGACCTTTTCCCCAGCTGCTGCCTCAACAGGAGGATCAGGAGGGCCCTGCGGCTATCCTAATCGCTCATGTCGCCGACATCCTGGGCAGGACAATGATCACTCTCATCTTTGCTTGTAACAGTGCACAGTTAATAGGTAGTAGTTTAATTACTCTCTACAGCCACCCCTCTCCCATGAAACTCTGGGCCATTGCTGAAGAGACTTGATCACCTTCACAGCTGCCATGAGATGGGTGGCAAAATGCTCACACTTGTCTTTGTTTTTGGCGATGTTCTGCCAATGGGCAGTAGTTTAATGAATGGCTTCAGCCACCTCCCTCCCTCCCTCGAAATTCTTGGCCATATGTGAAGGTACCTGCTCATCGTCAAAGCTATCATCAGCTGGACAAAATGCAGATGGTACACGGCAACCCGGCGCATTATTAACAGAAGTCTTGCAATTACTGTTCTAAGCATCTGATTTGTTAGTAGGGCCTTCCTCATGTGTGAAGTGGTTGTCAATTGGCACTGTGATGGGACATTCCTAACTGAAGGAGCCCACCTAGCTCTAGCTGCCTATCAAATATGTGTCACTTCCAAGACAATTAAAGTGGTTACACAATAAAAACAATTTGAATGATTAATTGATATCCATGATGACAGCTACTTTAGATGCAAAAAAGGGTGAATAGGCAAATGTTCTTAACATCGTGCATGACATCAAGCCCCTTTTGAAAAACGGTCTCTATATCCAGAACATTACAACACAATTTATTTTTTTGTGTCCATTAAAGCACTGAAAATGTACTGGAGATGTCTAGACTTGCTTCATTTTTAATTCTAGTGTTTGTAATGTTCCATTCTGGTTGAGGACACATAGCCACAATTACATTATGTTCTCTCAGGTTTCAAGTCGATTTACATATTGTCAGGTTTCAATACTCTGGGCCTCGTAACGAGTCCGGCGGTAACCTGTTACCGCCGGACTCGTATTACCATTCCGCCTTACAACCCCGGTGACCCGGGAATTACGGAGGCGGAATTCGGTAAACCCCCATTCCCATTGAGTCCCATAGGACACAATGGGAATGGGGACCATGGAAACACCGGCACCATCTTCTGATGGTGCCGGTGTTTCCACGTCTGCCTGCCGGCGGGCGGTGTTAAACCCGCCAGGTCAGACCTGGCAGGAATGACACCTCCGCCTGCAGAACTCGAGATCACCCAGTATGGAAACAATGGTGGCAGCAGGTTTATGGACCAAGAATATAGCTGTGCATTTATTAAATCTGATGACTTCAGTTTTGTCAGTGTTAATCCGCAATTCATTGATCTCGGCATATGTTGTGGCTGCTCTCAACAACCGTTGGAGCCCTACTGGGGTATGGTCAGCTATTGTCAAGTCATCAGCATACGCTATATATAAAATTCCTAGAACTCCTAGTTTCAGCTTCACCAAAGACACCCCCTCCAATTCGTCACTGACAAATATAAATTGGAGAGACAGGGAGCCAAAAGGCAATCTCTGTCTCAATCCACGAAACTTGGAAAGCTCTCTTGAAAATGCTCCCCTGCCATTTAATGTAATTTGCAAGTGGGAACCCTCATGAAGATGTCTAATAAAACATAGGAGAGGGAGTGGATTAATTTGGCCCGTGATCATTTACACTTTACACTATCGAAAGCCTGACTGAAGTCGATCTTTGCAATGTAAACCGGTAATTTGCCTTTCAGCTAGGCTTTTTCTCTTAAAGAGGTTAAGATGAAGCTGTTTAGGGCTGTGTTCATACCTCTTCTAAACCCTACTTGGATCTTATGCAGTTTCTTCTTCTCGGCAATCCACCTTTCCAACTCGGGCGATAGTTCACTGGATTGTCCCTATCGCCTTTTTCATATATCTGAATGATGGTCGCTAGTCTCCAAGACGCGGGAATACATCTACTGTGTATAATGTTATCAAAGTGAATCTTTAGAATAACAGCTCATAGTCTGGGATTCGACTTTAAAATATGATTTCTGTGGCCATTGGGGCCGGCAGCTCTAGATACGGAAGCTCTACCAATGGCCATCTCAACATCCATTATCGAGCAACTCCTATCCCAGTCTATACTTTCCTTTTCTAGGGAATCTAATAAACCCTGGTCTTCATAAACCTTTTAGAAAAATGTTTCCCAAATATCTCCACTAATTGGATTAGACAGAAGTTCCTCCTGCAAATGACCCATCTTCATTATAAGCGACCATAAATTGCAGGAATTTTTTTGAAGCATTAGTTTGTCATTAATTTGCAACAGTATATGGTTATGAGACTTAACCAAAGTACAATATTTTTGTTTTAATATTGGGCTTTCCTTCCTTTTTATTGTGGCATTCAAATTCGACAGTTTTAGTTTACATACATTTTGTCCAAGTATTTGTATCCTAGTTTGGAGGTCAGTATTAAAACAATGGCTCCTTTTTGTCTTATCCCCCCTGTTAGCTTCCCCGTGAATTTTCTCCATTCCACAACAAACCCATGAAGTTTAGCGGGGAAATGAGCTCATATCTAGCCTTCATATCTGTGTTATCAACTAGGAGGCTTAATCGATCATTCAATCTCCTCACGTTCGGGAAATGTTTAGTGATTTGATTTTGCCACCTTGTCACTATAATGTTTGAGCAGCTTATGTCAAGGGTCCTGCTAGAGGACAAGGCAATAAATGAGACCAATTGGTTGTGATCACTTAATGAGGTTTCGATAATATTGAAACTTGTACCTTTATTAAACAGGTCCTGGGATGCAGGAAGTCATTTTTTGTATACAAAAGATTCAAATTTCCATAGATGTCCTGATTTACTATTTTCAAGTTCCACTCCTTGAAAAATTGGTTCCATCGTAGACCAGATTTTGTCTTAATGTTGGGAAATGTAAACTCTAGGATAGAACATTCAGAGTTTAGATTGTCACTCATGATTATTTCCCTAAACCCAGGGTCCACCAAATAGGACACCACAACCTTTTTAAGACTAATTTTGAATTATTGTAAATCAAGCTCCACCGGATTCTAATATATATCTACCTGTAAGATCGGCTCAACTCTCCGCCTGTGCTTGGGGTACACAATCACTGCCAAAATACTTGACGCTTCAATTTCTAGCGGCACTATTGGATCCATTATTTCACTATGTACAGCCATCAAGAGGCTCCCCACTGGGTGCCCCCATTAACATTGGTGGGTAATTTCTCCATTAGAGAAAACACATCAAGTGCAATGCAATCTTTTAGCCACGTCTCCTGGAGGAGCACCAGGTGGCGTTTCCCCAAAATATGACTCCCTCTTCCTTATTTGTAAAACATTTGAAACCTCTGGTATTCCAGGTCAGTGGGCCTCATTACGAGTTTTGAGGCTCCATGACTGCCTCCAAACCGGGCTCCTTTTCCAGGTTCCTGCAATGGGCACTTACCGGGTCATTCCGACATAGGAGGACCCGGTAAATCCTCCTTGCAGGAACCATTCTCCATTCCCATTTGAGCCCCCACAGGGCTCAATGGGAATGGGGATGGAAGTAACAACAGGCACATTCTAAGTGTCCGTTGTTACCTCCCTCTTCCCCTCGCGGGACCCGGAAAGGACGCCTGGCTTTACCAGGCGTCCGATCCTGGTCCCGCGATGGGAAGCTCGTAATCAGCCCTGACGGAATGAAGGGAGCCAGTCCGGTACCGGCCACCTTCATTCCGCCAGCGCCTGCCTCGTAATGAGGCCCAGTGTGTTTATTGTATTTCACAATCTTATCCCTACACCTAAAGCCCTGTTCCCTGTTCACCGATTTTCCTAAAATAAAATTAGTACAGAGACTGTTTGGGAGCCATGACCCATTTTCTTGGGTTTCCTCCCTTTATAGACAGAGTCCTATTTACGATATGCATAACTCGCCATCATCCACATTGTTAGAACAGGCCATTTTTAAACGATCATGTTTTTCCTCCATTTTTTTTATAATAAATGATGTTAGGCGCATAGCCAATTGGCTCTGTGTTCGGATGTTTGGTTGGGTAGATGTCATAGCCACTCTGTCGCAGAATATCCACCTCCCTTGGGATCATTAATGCCCTCAATTTAGAACTTAAACAAAGTTCTACGATGTATGTTCTGAAATAATTAAGCAAGTTTACCACTTGAATATCTTTTGTACCCAGCAATCGTAGTGAAGGTAGCTCACGAAATAAACATGAAACGTCATAACGGTTTAAAATGACATTATCCTCAGATCTAAGCATTAGTTCAAGCGTGATATGTGAGGACTACTTGATGACTATTTGCCTCCGCTCTAGACGACCCAACCATATTTAGAAGTGGACCTACTTGCAACAAGCTCGCCATCTTTGTGGAGCGATTGGGGCAATGCACCATGGGATTTCCCAAGAATAGGTATTACAACTTAGATGTTGTGTCTTTAAAGCCAATCCTTGTCGTGCTCCTGTCTGATTAAAATGTTTGAGAAATGCATTCTGTTTACCCCCCCATGCCTATTTTTCCTCACTCGGGGGGACCGCAAAAGTAAAAACATTTCATGTGTGGGAAACAGACTCGAAGGTTTGGAATAGACTGCCCTCCAACTACCTTCACTTTCATGCCATCTTCAGAGCTTTCCTCCTAATCAATAGGACTGCACTGTCCGTGTTTCTGTAGACTGAAGGTCAACATCATCATTACTTAGCAACATCTCACAATAAACATGATCTCTCCATCCATCCATTTCCTTATTTTATTCCTTTAAATTCAATTCAGACAAATGCATTTCACTTGGACCTGACAGTAGCTCTCTTTTTGATGACACATCTCCCACTTTCGAGTTGCTGAATGAAGCGTTGCACGCTGCCTTGCATTGTTTTGCCGGAGTCACGAATGCAAGCGTGGCGAGGATCACACAAATACTCAGACTGACAGAAGGGAGTTAGTCTCAGGGTCACTGCAAAAAGTTTGATGATTCTTTGATTTTATCTTTGCTCATGGCAATTTTCAGTAAAGAAGATTCAGCATCATACTCTGTCTCTTTAATACAACTGTGATTTCATATCAAAATCATCTTCGGAAAGTCAGCATTTTCCCCCACTTACAAGGTGAAGGTAAAACAGGCCCACCCCCTGAACCTCCCCACGCCCCCTCCCCCCGCAATACAAAACCTTTTTTTCATCCATAATTGAATATTTGGCCCAAAAACTCAGAGAGGGATATTGTGCGAGAACATTGGCATTATTGAACCGGCTACGCATTTTATCCACAACGGACAAAAGCAGTGTCTGTCCCAGTTGCTATTCAAGCCCTCAGAGGTGGAAATGCACTGTAGAAATGTCCACATACACAGGAATAGAATGTTGTAGAAATAGCGCGTGTACATGAAGGAAATATCTTTATCGCCCTCTAGTGGCAAACCCAAAATATGTATTGCCCTCTCAGGATACCTCACACTGTAACAGGAAATACTGCAAGAAGTACTCCTGACTGCAATACACTCACACCTTGGTGGTAGAATGAGAGCATTTGTGTATTCTGTATCTATATTTGCCCTTCTTGTTTAGACTACATAAGTTGCATTTGAGGAAACAATTCTAAACCACAGGTTGTGATGTTCTCCCAAGAGACATATGATACATTTTACAAGCACACCTTTCCTAGTATGTTGCTCCGAAAGAGAGAGTTCAAAAGAAGTAGTTAAACATTAGTATCAATAACTCAGCTTTTAAATCTTTTTTTTTTCCCTGTGGCCCAGCAAATATATTAGGGCCTGATTCACAGAAGCTTTTTATAATGGCGCAATCCCACAGGAAAAAGCTCTGTGAATCAGGCCCTTTGTGTTTCCAATTAAAGTCATGTGTGTGTCCAGATCAGGGATGTTGATTTGACTCAAGTGAGAGGTGTTGGTGCTGATCAGAAAGATGTTCTGTCCAGTGGAAAAACTGGAAGGGAACAGTAACACGACCACTTTTGTTAAAGATCACACGCTTTAGAGAGAGGCGCATCAGAGTAACCATACTTCTCATTAGAAACACTGCACAGTTTGCAACATGAATAGGCATGTCTGTTATGTAACGGCGGGATCACATCATCCAAGCACTAGCATCATGGTACTGCATGGCCATAAAATGGAAGCACCTAGCAAATGGTGCTAGTGTGTGGGCTTATTGTGACACTGCCTGGCAAATGCCTATCCAACGCTTGCACAGGAGCCACATCTGCTGATTTTGCCAATGCTTGCTTTTAACTGGAATTCAGTGCAAGGAAGTGATTAAAGGTCATACATGCTGCCTATAGGGAAAGAGGCACGTTTAGATGATTTATAGCAGCAATTAAGCCATTACCTTTAGAAGGCTGCTAAGAAATCACAGAGCTAGATTCAAAGCGATCCCAGGGTTATGTGTTTTGGGCAGGGAGGAGCAGGCAGTGGCTGAGGATGGCCAAGGGACTAGCATGGCAGTGGGTGGACAATGGGTGGGTAAACAGACAGCGACACCCACAGGTTGTGTGTCGCTCCTCACATCTCATCTCTCTTCTTTCTTCACTTCTCATGACAATAGTTTCAGCTTAAAGGCAGCGATTTTAGTGCCACCTACTAGCCAAATGTAAAGGGAGTCAAAATATGGTGGCCCAAATAATGTACCCGATGCTATGCTTATATACATCTAAGCACTCCATATCAGGACCTTCAGAACTAAGATGATCCACGGAATAAGCACAGAACATGTGGGTCTTCAGTACGGCCCTCATAGCTAAGCTAGCATGTGTCAGTGAACAGACTTTTCCGAGACACAGAATTTCTATCATCAGATACATATTGTGCCAGTATATGTCCATCACATTGGGATGACATCGTTTATTGAAGTCACAGTCACTTTTTAAATAATGCACCTATCTTTCATGCATGTGTACATCTGCAGTACCAATGATGTCACTCATGATGCCATAAGTGATGTCATATCTGATAACATCACTGATGTCATTTTTGATGTCATCAGGGTGCTTGTAGGCTCCACAATGTGGGCCTCATAGTTAAGGTGGCATAGCTTCCAGCACCTGTCAAATTTCAGGGGGTTGTTGCATTAAATCAGCATCATAAATTCACTTAAACAAAACACATGTTTAATTGAATTTTGAGGGTTTGTTGCATCAGATTGGGTCACCTTAACAGTGCTTCAATTAAACAATATTCACTGAATTTCAAGGGTTTGATATAATCCCACCACTTGTAATTCTGTATTTTTTATGAAAACATAACTGATGACGTATGCTTTGTTATGAATATCTGTTTGTGAGCTACGCAACATCACAGTTTATCAAGTATTTCATTGTTTTTTGTGTCCACTAGATAAGGGATTAGTAATGGTGTACTGTGAGGAGGAAGAGTGAGGAGGGGCTGGTGGGGGACTGTGAAGAAGAAGAAGACTGAAGTTGTGTAGTTTGGCACTGTGACAATGACAAGTGAGGTGGGGTAGTTGGAAACTGTGAAAAGGCAGAGTGAGGTGCGGTAGTTGGTGATTGTGACGAGGAAGAGTGAGATGGTGGTAGTGTGGTACTATCATGAAGAAGAGTGAGCTGGTGATAGCGGGGTACTACAATGAGATAGAGTGATGTGGTGGCAGTGGGGTACTGTGATGAAGAAGATTAAGCTGGTGGTGCTGAGGTACTGGGATGAGAAAGAGTGATGTGGTGTCAGTCAGGGCTGTAATGAGGAAGAGTGAGATCATGGTACTGGGGGACAGTGATGAGGAAGAGTGAGTTGGTGGTTGTAGGGGATTGTGACAAGAAAGAGTGAAGTGGTGGTAGAGGAATAGTAGAGGAAGACTGTGTTGAGGAATAGTGCTTTTGTGATACTACTGGAGGTAGTGCGGGACAGTGACAAGGAAGAGTGAAGTGGAGGCACTTGGGCTCTGTTATGAGGAAGAGTGAGGTGGTGGTAGTGCAGGACTGTGACAAGGAAGAGTGCATTGGTGGTATTGGGAACTGTGATGAGGAAGTGTGAGTTGGTGGTAGTGGGATACTGTGATGAGGAAGAGTGACATGATGGTAGTGGTGATGAGGAAGAGTGTGATCATGGTACTGGGGGGACAGTGATGAGGAAAAATGAGTTGGTGATAGTGGGGGACTGTGATGAGGAAGAGTGAGGTGGTGCTATTGGGAAACTGTGATGAGGAAGTGTGAGTTGGTGGTAGTGGGATACTGTGATGAGGTAGATTGACACGATGGTAGTGTGGGACTGTGACAAGGAAGAGAGAAGGTGGGGGTGGGGCACTTTGATGAGGAAGAGTGAGGTGGTGGTAGTGCAGGACTGTGGTAAGAAAAAGTAAGTTGGTGGCATTGGGGCACTCTGACAAGTAAGAATGAGTTGGTCGAATTGGGGCATTGTGACGTGGAGAAGTGGGTTGGTGGTATTGGGATACTGTGTCGAGGAAGAATGAGTTGTTTGTAGTGGGGCACTTTGATGAGGAAGAGTCAGTTGGTTGAAGTGGGATGCTGTGATGAGGAAAAGTGACATGGTCGTAGTGCAATACTGTGATGAGGAAGAGTGAGATGGTGGGAGTGGGGGACTGTGATGAGGTAGAGTGAATTGGTGGTAGTGGGGGTCTGTGGAGAGGGGTAGTGGAATGGTCATAGTGGTGGACAGTGATGAGGAGGATGGAGTTGGTGGCAGTGGAGTACTTTGATGAGGAAGGGTAACATTGTGGTAGTTGGGGGCTGTAAAGAAGAAAAGTGAGTTGGTGGTAGTGGGGTACTGTGATGAGGAAGAATGACATGGTGGTAGTGTGGGACAGATGAGAAAGAGTGAGGTGGCGGAAGTGTGGTACTGTGACAAGGAATTGTGAGTTGGTAGTAGTGGGGTACAGTGACAAGGAAGAGTGATGTGGTGATAAAGTGGCACTGATGAGAAAGGGCGAGGTGGTGGTAGCGATGAGGAAGTGTGACTTAGTGGTAGTCGAGTACTGTGATGAAGAAGAGTGAGGTGGAGTTAGTGGGGGAATGTCTCAAGGAATAAGAATGTGGGGGTATATAGGTAAGATTACTATTCAGTACTGGGACAAGAAGGAGGCATGTAGGAGTTCAGGTAGGATTACTAACCAGGGACTTTGACGAAGAACAGGGAGGTACAATCATGCAGATATCTTCTCTGCTGATGTCAGATGTGAATCGAGATATTCACTGTTAAGTCACATGAAAAGCTTCTCCAATCAAAACAAAAGGTATAGTAAACAAGCATCGGTTTCCACCGGTCTCCTCAGGTTTAATTTTTATTGAACTGATTAAGCAATTATAAGCATGTTTATCACATTTAGCACCCCGACAATTCTAATAGCACCCTGAAACACCCTCCCACACATTTAAAGTTAATTTAGGAAGCAATCCCTGTAATTTCTTTTATATGACAAAAATACAGATTGCGTACTACAATTAACTTAAAATGCTCCTCTTCCCCTAACTATTGCCAAATCTCAAAATATATGAGTTTTTAAGTATGTACTCTTTTTTTATGTTGTTGTTCATGGAGATTCTCAAACGCGACAAAAAAACTCACTCGGGCCTGTAAATATGGGCCCCAGGGCATATGGGACTCGGTAATGCCCCAGCGGCTAGAGGATTATTGCTTAGGTATAAACAACCTTGACTGAAATGTCAACTCACCAAAGATTTCTTAAGTGATCTTTTATTATACATTTTATTTGCAATGCAGGTATTTCATGAAATGATTTTATGAAACTCTCTATATGCGAACTCTCAAAGTGGTTAAAAACCACTGAACAAGTTCTCATGCTGTGTTCGTTAGAGAGAGGGGCACCTGCTACCTTTTTGGTATTTTTGGAAGGAACTTGGAGTTGGTCACCCTACAATACCTAGGGGCAACCAGATGTGGACTCCCTGCTCACTGTGCTCAGAGAGTGACCACAAAAGTGATGGGTGGAAGGTTTTGAATGAATCTGAACCACTGGCATTGCTCTGGGCAAACTTCCACACCACCATTTTTTAGCCCGTCTGCACGTTGCAAAAGGGGTCCAGCCATATGCAGATCAGTCAGCTGCCACCACCAATGGTAGCAGCCCAGCCCAAAACTGCTAGGCCAGGTCCCCTCTGCACAGAAACACAAGCAACCCCAGACATGTTTCGGCTTGTTGGACCTCCTCAGTGAGGTGCAGCTTGGTTCCCTATGGCGCAGCGAGCAAGGGACCCATGTCTGGGCACACCCTCTCTCACATGGTGAGACAAACTGTGAGCACAAAAGTGATGGGTGGAAGGTTTCGAATGAATCTGAACCACTGGCGAAGAATGGTGGTCTGGGGGGTTGCCCTGAGCAATGCCAGAGGTTAAGATGTATTCTAAACCTTCCAGCCATCACCTCTTTTGTTTTGCTTTTGTCACCCCGAGTGGGAGGGGTATGCCCAGACGTGGGTCCCGTGCCTGCTGGGCCTAGAGACCCAAGCTACTCCTCACTGATGATGCCCAACAAGGCTGAAACATGTCTGAGGATGCTTGTGGTCTCGTGCAGAAGGGATGTGACCTAGCAGTTCGGGTCGGACTGCCCCTTTGGGGGTGGGACCAAGCCTGATTTGCATATGGTCTTTTCCCTTTTGTAATGGCTTGGCAGGCGAAGAACAATGGTCTGGAGGGTTGCCCAGAGCAATGCCAAAGGTTAAGATTTATTCTAAACCTTCCAGCCATCACCTCTTTTGTTTTGGCACTGTGCTCAGAGAGGTACAGCTCCACCTCAATGATGAGGCCCAACAACGCTGAAACAAGTGTATGGGGTTGCTGTTGGTACTCTTGTTCTGAAGGGAATTGCCATAGCATTTCGGTGCTGGACTGCCCATGTGAGTGGGACATAGACTGATATGCAAGTGGATATTTCCCATCTGTGAATGATACAGTGAGCAAAAAGCAGATGGCTGCAAACTCTCAAAGTAGTTAAAAACCACTAAACAGGTTATCATGCCGTGTTCTTTCAAGAGATGGGCGCCTGCTACCTTTTTTGTATAAACAACCTTGACTGAAATGTCAAGATTTCTTAAGTGATCTTTTATTATACATTTTATTTGCAATGCAGGTGTTTCATGAAATGATTTTATTACAATTGAGTTAAGATCAATACATGTCATAACCATGCATCGTAAAATGTATAACACAAATTGCATGAACTCCAGTGCTCAATTGTTAAATCAGATGGTCATCAAAGACATACGGATCAACCAATGTGAATATGTACCACCTCAGATAGGTTGCCCGTGTAGATCCCTTGTTTCCAATTCTATCATCTCGTTGCGCCAGTCACTTTGTTTTAAATTATACCAGAAAACATTGTGTGTGCCATCATCATCTAAAAACGTGCAATGTCATTAAACAAATGCCATCTTGTGGTACCCACATGTACAGCAGTACTGGTATGACACAGTTGATATAATGTCACTGCATCTATTGCATGTATGTATCTATTGTGTTAAAATAGAGCCACAAGCTATTTTTTTATATAAGACATTTAAAACATTTTAAATATCAGGATTGCGAG
Source organism: Ambystoma mexicanum (assembly GCF_040938575.1). Taxonomy (NCBI): domain Eukaryota; kingdom Metazoa; phylum Chordata; class Amphibia; order Caudata; family Ambystomatidae; genus Ambystoma; species Ambystoma mexicanum. The sequence goes on from NC_090926.1 coordinate 534,749,666, forward strand.
GAGAAGAAAAGGCTACAGGCAAAGAGAAAATGACTGCTGAATAATTGCATTAACAATATAAGCACCCCCACGGCCCAAACCATGAGTCCCCCATTGCACGGCCCCTAAGCATACTGATGACATCACAAACTACCCATGCTTGACAAAGAAGTGCCACACTGTTGGTTTTTCCCCACCTCCCCACTGAGGGCAAAGATTGAATAATGGGGAAAGTTGGAACCTGGTTGGTTCTTAACAACAGGAACCAGAATTCCTTGCTTTGACTTCCTGGTGCTTACAATAAGGATTCACAAATGAACAACTGAATCAGATCGGTCTCCCTGTTGATTGCTGAGACATGAAAACCTACATGGAGGAGAATATCACTGAACTGCAGAGCTGAACGCAGCTGGGTTTCAGAGTGCACCCCTAGCCTCCTTAGCCGTGGTAATATATATTGCAAGGAGCCACTTATCTGCAGAGCTGTGCATCCCACCTTCACTGTCCATCAACTGATTCTGTCCTGCTCATGACACCACCGGTGCCCAGGCATGCTTCACCCCTCCCCCACCTGTTATCCACTCTATCACTTCTCCAAAAAACAGTTTCAGCCCTTGAAGACCGAAACAGAGGCGATACAATGCACCGCCCCTCAACTGGGGGTGGCTCTGTGCTCATAAAGCCTCTCAAAACCCCAAAGATAGAGCAACCCTTACCCTTTTCCACACCAACCACCACACAAAGCTACATGCATTGTTTAAACAAATAGAACATGAATTGCACACACAAAGGACAGCCCTACCCACAACTTATAGCCCAATTATTCACCAAACAAACGCAGTGTGCCACAAAAAGAGGGACAAAACACAACAAAAGGCATGATGCATGAGCCACCACAGTGCCACACACCAGATGCAATTCATCAAGTAAAAACTAATTGGGAGGGCTACACTGATCGCCATATTTTTAATTTCTGTTCCTTCTACTGCCATACCATTGCCATGCCCGTGGCATTGGAGCAATGCCTCCAATAGACAAACAGGCAACAACACCTGGATGAGCATTGCCCAGCATACATAACTGCCACTGCTGGTGTCCCAACTCCGCAGTTCATCATGCAGCCCCCCAGAACCTGCCCATTGGCGTCCTTCACTGGAAATCCAAAGCTCACTCCCGTAAAAAACACTCCAACACAGCAGAACTCCCAGCGCACCAACAGACAACCCCCCCAAAAACTCCCCAAGAAATCAGACACTTGCAGCAAACCGTCCTCGATCCAGCACAGTGAACCCAACTTAGAATGAGCACCAAAACATGGTGTCGTGGATGACCCAGCCAATCACCTGTAAGCAAGTTGTGTAAAGTCCTGATGATTGAAAAAATTAGCAATCATTCCCTTGACACCCACATTGCATTCCAGTCCCCTTTGGCAGGCAAAACCTTTGACCTGCGGTCCCCTGGCAACAGGACACGGATGCCGTGGATACATGGATTCATGGATCCTTGAACCACCTTGTTGAGCGCCATTCCACAATTCCACATTCCACAATGAAACCAGCAACCAACAATGACTACATCACAAGAGCAAATGAACGTGACTCCCGCAAAGAGAACCAACATGGGGCATCCAACCAAGAAATAATCCCCTAACCAATATCTCCAAGGGCTTAACAACTGTTGCCGAAAGTGAGATACATACTACACAAATGCAGCTACACGCCATTTCTCTGCCAGCCAATGCAGCTAGCAGTCGCCAAAGTGCTGAGAAAGACAGTGCGCAGCCGTGAGTCAACCATATCTGTGGAAAAACCATCAGCCAGGGCCTACCTGAGACCCAACACATCCAACTGGTATATGCAGCACACAATGATGCAACACAACCAAAGGAAACAACACAGGTGAAGGCAAGGCACACACGCAAGAAGGTAATTTCGACCCATGGGAGCCGGCACATACTCCCACACGCCACCTAGCCCCGTCTCTGAACACAGCCGCCATGTCTAAAAATGTGCCCTTCTTTTGTCTTCTCTTTTTGTTCGATCTCTTCCTGCACAGGGGCTTGAACCAGGTCACTGTCACTGGAAGCACCAATGCTCCATCCATCAAGCCACTGAATTCCCCTCAGACTTCAAAGCCTGCAGCTGCTCCTGAGATGGTCAACAGTGTACGAGAGCAACCACAAGCATAGAACGTTTGCACCGCCACCACTCCACGGCGGGAAAGAGACAAAGACTTGAATAGAGTCCCGGAAAGACCCCTCCAAATACCATGAAGCCACACAAAAACAGCGTCCACTGGAAAAGAGCACAAATGCACACAAAAAACAAGACCTCCTACACACAACGCAGCGGCCCGAACCACAAACCCGCACAGCATCCAGTCCACCACCTGTGCTCAGTTTCAGTAATACATGCCATTATCAATTAATTTGCCACAATGGAAATGCAAAGAAGTGGACGTGCAGTTAACTTGAGAATTTTTCAATGGAAAATATGGACTCAGTAATCTAATCCCCACCTCAAGAAACCCAACCATGACCTGGATGCAAAGACTTTATCCACCTACCCTTGACACCTTCACTGCAGGAAGGCAAACATACAGCATTAGTGAATAAAAGAGTACATTTCAACTAGGTATTGATACTGGCAGAATCACAGCAGTGCTGCTTCCAAACAATGGCTCAGGCATTCAGATGGCAATGCAGACCGCCCTGGATGACTTTGGGATAAGTGACAAGTTAAGCACTCGCCTGGGACCATCTGCCTTTCTCGAATTCTGATGCAGGGAGGGGTGACTCAGCCCTTCAGCCTTCCAAGGTCAATACATTGGGTCATGTTGGCAAAGGTCGTATAGCTCAGTGGCAATGTGCTCATCTTAGAAGCAAGATGACGCAGAGCAACACAGGTTTGAATCCTGGGTCCGTGCCAAGAAACCCCTTCGGTATTAAGCTAAGCACGTTATAAATAACCAATTATAGATATGATTATGTTACATTGGGTCCCAATAACAACAGTTATTAGAAATGGGACACCTGATATTATTTATAATAAGAAATGATTGAATATTATCATTATTATATTATAAGTGATTTGGACGATGTAGAGAAATAAAGTGAACTAGTGGCAATCCTATAAGGTGAGTTAGGCAGAGGTGGGCTGGCCTATGGGGAACTCTGTATATTTCCTGCGAGACTTCTGCACCCTGGGCCTCTTTTGTGTGGTAACCTATTTTATTTCCAAATGTTCTCATAGGAAAACAGTTGGTTCACAAAGCCTCTGTTTGATGATCTTGACGGTCTGGGTATCACCTACACTAATTACGCCGATGATACCCAGATCCTCATCCCGTTGACGGGAGATTACAACAAGGATTTGGCCCTGTTGAACAGAGTATACCTCATCATCCAGGCATGGATGGCCTCCCTCATTCTATGCCTGAATGATGACAAGACTGAACTCATCATCCTCTGATCCACCACTAATCTAAATAAACTGGACCATAACTACACCAGCTTTATTGTAGACGGCAATCCCATCAAGGTATCTAAAGAAGTGAAAACCCTAGGAATCTACCTAGACTCTGCCCTCTCCTTCCATAAACAGGTTAGTTCCATGGCCACCTCGACAGCCTACACATGTAAGCTCATAAGAGCAGCCAAACCTTTCCTATCCACTCAGAACTGCATTACCTTAGCCAGAGCCCTTGTATTATCAAAACTGGACTATTGTAACGCCCTCTACGTAGGAGCCAACAAACAGGTAACCAATAAAATCCAGACCCTACAAAACAATGCTTTCAGAGAAGCACTCAGCATCCCCAAGAAAGAACACATCTCTAACATAAGGAGAACTCACAATTGGCTTACCACCACTGACAAAATCCTACTCAAAGTAGCCTCCTTAACACACAAATGCCTCAATAATGCAGCCCCGCCCTACTTAGCCAACAGAATAAAAAGATACACCTCTAACAGGCCCACCAGATCCACCAATGCTAACTTACTTACAGTTCCCAGGTTCAATCGAACCAAAATGGGTGGCAACAGCTTCCAAGTGAAAGCAGCCCAACATTGGAACTCCTTACCACCCTCCCTTAGGACACCTCAAACCTATCCCCACTTTAGGCGTAGCTACATTCAGTGGTTAAAGAATAATGACCAATAACTGACCTCGCCTTTACTAATCATGTAACCATGTATACCTGTAAACTGTATATTACTGAATCCATCGCAACTGTATCAACCTATGTACACATTGTAAATTACTGTACAGCACTGTAACCAAGCTGAGAATAACCTTGCTCCTCCTGCGCCCTCATACCTTCGGGTCTGGCACGCAATATAAATGAATAAACAAATAAACAAAAAAACTTTGAAAATGATTTTCCAGGCCTCTTGTGGATCCCAGTGCAGACTTAGGGTTTATAAATGAACATGTCGAGTACCCAGAGATATGCTGCCTCTACTGGTGGCACTGTTGGCAGTCTAGAAGGAGATAAATACTGGTACAACGTGGGCAGCAGGAGCATCTCTAATAAATACATGAATAATAATGTGTGTTCTTATATAGTGCTTCACGCTGGATTCCTCCAGCTTCTAAGTTGTTAAGAGATCAGGTGTTTTATTATGCTAGTGTACTGGTACTTTATTTAGCGCCCTCTGAAGCAGGATACAGTAGTGGAACTTGGCAAGTGCAGGCTGCCTCCATGTCAGAGAGAGGTACTTTACTGGTGAGCGATCCTCAGGGACAGCTATCGTACTTTGGCAGCAGTGCACAGCATGAACCCAGCCAACACGTCCTAACCCAAATGACGTTCAAACCGCTAATGCCTTGCATTCAATAACGGAGCTTCCCGTATTTGGAATTTGGAAACAATAACACGGACTTTCCCAATGCTCGATTCACTGTGTGACTACATCACAAAGTTGCGCCCTGTTTCATCTTCTCCATTGGCGCACTCCCCCCGACACAGCAGCCTGCTTGTACGCAGCAGCCTGCTTGCCCTGTGAGGATCGCGTGACGTGGGCCCGACCAGCGATCCGACAAAGCGCGTGTCGCTGATGTTACACAGCTGCAGGCCTGCAGCTAAAGGGCTCTTCTTACGCAGCAGCTAATTTGTTGGACCTCGCATTGTTATGAAAGTTTCAGCCCGGAAGACAAATCGTGTAGGATGCCACGAATATTTCCCGTGGAGCATTGTTTAAACTGAGCATCAACGCACTGAAGCCATAGACAGAAATCCTGCGGTAAAGTCACAAAGACTGACTAGAATCATGCAAGAAAACATGTCTCCCCTTTTATTGTTTTGACATTATATTGAAGCTCACCTGGCAACTGCATTTCTAGAAAATCTAACATATTGCTAGAAGGTTTCTCACCTGATGGAAAAGTGGTGCTGTTTGATTGTGAATCGTCGGAGCACCCGAGAAGGATTCCACCCCACATGGGGGATCCAGTGTGTGTCTCAGATAGATCAATCAGTACAGCAACATGCCAGGGGGTTCAGCAACATGCCGGGCGGGACGCAGGCGATTGACCTCAAGCCTCAACTGCCTCACAGGTGATATTCTACGACATTTGGCACAGATGAAATCACATGATTTGATGTCATGTGATCTTAAACCTCAGTGACATCACAAGAACTAACATCACTGAGGAAAATGGCTGTGTTAGATCCCAGAAATATTTCTCAACTAGGAGGCCGCCTTAACAAGCCTGGGTGCAGCTCTGATTTCCTCTGGGTAAACAGTGGATAAACAATCTTGTTGACTTTGTACTTATTATATGCACATAGATGTAGGCCACATACACAGATATACATTGCACTGTGAATATGGTGGATGATATTGTAGCGATAGTGATGTTACACATCCCTTTTCTAGCTGATGCAAAGTGTCATAAGCAAAGAATGCAAAAGAAGTCCAACATGAATCCCATGTCCCTTCCAAGGATGGAATGAGGAAGAGCAGAGAAGATATACAAGAGTACTTTGATTTCCCACATGAGCAGCCAGTGCACATACACTTTGCCATGCATTCTCTGCACAGAAGATTTTGTAGCGTACACCTTAAACCATTAAAGTCGAATTCCCCCAGCACAATTTAACGCGACTGTCATCGGGGCTGTTAGCTCACTGCTAGGCCTGGACAAAGATTCCTGCAAGAAACAGAAATCCCTGGAATGTCATGTGATTCCTCAGGGTAAATTTGGCTTCCCACAAAGTAGTCCATGACGTGGCAGCCCACCTTACCAATGGTTCTAAAAAATCCAACCACATGAACCTCCACCCTGCGCGACCTTCACTGACTCCTTATCCCTACTAGGACCATCTTGGAAATTGCCTGTACCACCTACAAGTGAACCACCGCCCGGATGATGGAGAAAATTAACACCTCAGGATGTTAACACTCCTCTAGGATCCAGGCCATTGCTACACTGGAAGTTTACCTAGCCCACACGGAAAGGACCAGGAAACAGTCCTTCTCCTGCTGTGACCCGACATACAGGAACACCATCCCAGTGGAAGCCAGGATCACTTCACAACTCCTGCCGTTTTGGAACGGACTAAAAACTCTGCTCCTCTGGGATTCCCTAGTCATGACATGGGTAACTGTTTTCCCGGTTGTACCATAGATTGGGACCCATTGTAAACTGCCCTCCTGTTCCTTGAATTCTTGTACAGTGCGTGTGGTTCTCAAACTAAGTTTGTGCTATATAAAACACAACTACAAATGTAAAGACAACTTTGTCCATTTGGCTTAAAGGGAGACACGTGGCTGGAGATCCTATTCAGTCTCAAGCAGATTTCAGAGAGGCAGGTGATCATTGTTTTAGGCAAGCTTAGAATTTTTAGAAGAGGTCTAATAAACTGGAGTGGTGATACAATAGTTGAGTAGGAAGAAGGTTAAGAGAGTGGTAATGCATGAGTGAAAGCTACCTAGTCAGAGTGTGGGATTTAGGGTTAGTCATGCTTGCATAGCACTTTTTGACACTTTCAAATATTTAGAGTGCATGTACAGCACAAGTGCCATGAGGCATTGTATGACACACGAGCAGCTGTCCTTCTCTTGAAGCAACTGAACGAGACACCTGCCTTTGGGAGACAACTCAGAGGAGGAATGGGAGGCGATGGTTCTGCCTGAAGGCATCTAGTGGGAGAGTTAAGCTTGCCTGATTTTGTTGGAAGGGATCAGCAGAGATTTAGGGCAGTGTGTGACACACCAGTCACTGTCTGCCTCTTGAAGTGAATTGACAGTACAGTCAGACGTTATCTCGGAGGGGGAGGAGGACAAACCTGAAATCTTTGAGGACGACTTCTTGGAGCGTCATGCACACCTGCTTTTGCTAAGAGACAGAGCAGCAGAGTCTCGGTCAGCAGTGAAACACCAGTTAATGTCCATTTCTTGAAGTGAGTGGTCGAAATGAATGACACTGGTTGACATCTGGGAGGAGGAGTGGGACAAGCTTGGAATACCTGAAGGTAGGTTGAGGGAGAGACATGCTCACCTCATTTTACTGGGTGGTAGAAGCAGATGCTGGAGTGTCAGTGGGTGAAACACCAGTCAGGGATGTCTCTCAAAGTGTGTAGACAAGGCAAGACACATGCCATTGAGTGATAGCTAGGAGGAGGAGTAGGAGGAGCTGAGAATACATGGAGGAATCTTGTTGGAGGGCCTTGTTTCCCAGATTTATCTGTGAATGAGCAGCAGAGGTTCAGAGGAGCGAGTGACATACTAGTCAGTGCCCATCTCTTGTAGTGAGTGGACAGGACACATGACAGGTCGGTGAGGGCAGCAAGAAGGAAGCTTGTGGGAGAGCCTCACACACACATGACTTTTGGGGGAGGAGGAAAAAGGTATGCAGGGAATTGGCATGTGACACACACACATCAGTGTCTGCCTCCCAAAGTAAATGGATAAGACACAGGCTATTAGGTGACACCTTTGAGAAGGAGTGGGAGGAGCCAGGAATGGGAGACACATGCTTTCCTAATTTGTCTGGGAGATAGCAGTTGTGATTCAGGGTTTCGGGTAACACACATTTGGGAAAAAATGTCAGCACCCAATGAGTCAGCGGTAGGGTGAGACTTATGGTCTTTTTGGTCACACAGTTGCATTTACTGTGTGCACTGCGGATGTAAGAATGATGTGTGAACAATTGCGGGTATTATCCAACATTCTGGAACCCATTTCCCAAATCACTCTGGCATACATCTGTAGGAAGATGCACAGGTATTGTACAACCACAATGAACATCCACCACGACCATCACAAGAGGATGTGCAGTTCCATCCACTATCACAGGAGCAAAAGAAGCAGGTGTGCATATTTTACTGCCGAAGATCAACAGACGGAGCATTTGAACAGCAGGAGGCAAAAGAAAAGCACAGGTCATATTCCCAGCCGCCTCTATCCACTGGGTCTGACTGTATGATGATGGGATGGGTGAAGTTCAAGGCAAAAATGATGTTCCATCAGACACAAGACCGGATTAAACATTGCTGTTTTAAAGCAACAATACTGAGGCAGCAAAGGAGAATAACATCACACATGCAGAGGCTGTAGGTTGATTAAAGTACCCCCCTCACCCGTATAAAGTCTCTTTGCGAAACAGCCTTCCTGTTTCAGATTAGAAAGGGCAGCACATTATTAGGAATCATCCAGATCTCCACCAGCATCTCCACTGCAAGAATCATCATGCCGTCATGCACCCAGCCTGTGTGATAGCCCACTACATAAGTCAAAACGTTGGCAGAGCATCACAGAGAATGAACCTCAACCACATCTGGCCACTTGCACATTGCCTTACAACAGTGTGCCAAGGGAAGCCAGGTATCAACGTGGGTACCAAATCTGTGCTGCAGCATATTCATCAACACCATGCACAGACATGAAAAGCACCCAAACAATTCAAGGTGCCTCCCTCCCCTGCCATCAGCCAAGCAACATACCCCCCCCCAGTCTCCACAATTCCCCCTCAATATACTTCAGATGTATCAGGGCTTTGGAGTAGGACACCAAGCGCCTCCACCTGTACTCCAGTGGCGCATAGCAGTGGTTCCCCATTGTGTCAGGTCCTTGTTATGGAAGCGGGTCAGAAATATCACACTTTCTGTGACAGGCAGCACATGATTCATGCTAACCTTGCTATAATGTTGGCAACAGAAGTCTTGCGCTTCTCATTGGTGGAAAACCCTGGATTCTGGCACCTTATGGGAAAAGGGAAGAGCCTGGTCAATGTTTTTTTCTCTTGCAAAGCGGTACCATAATTGTACAATTATGCCATGGCTACAATACGGTGGGCACTTCAGCATTCAGCAGGGACTAGGTCCACTTTTCCATGTATATGTGATCAGTGGTCAGAGCATTGTTTACTGCTGTCACAGCCCACTGAGTGGCCTTCCCTTCCCCGAACAGGTAAGAAGGGTCCCAGAGTAATTCAAGAAGGCACCAGGTGTGTACAGTTCAGCACCAGGGAACCATGTGCAAGTAAGGGTTTCATGGCAGAAACAACAGTGCAGTTGACATCTGGGAGAATGTGGAAGAGGTGAGTGCACAGTAATTAAAGCTTCATATATGCATTTGAACTTTGCTTCAGCAGACAATGCATCAAATGCCTTTGCTAATCTATGGATGGTCACAAGCCTTATCAGCAATTGTGAGCCCGTGAAATAATGCACACAGTGAAAGAATGGGCACAGTGGTCCAAAAGATCAGCTCCCACTTCAGCCGGGCGTACCATGCCAGAAATGCACTGTCCCAACTGCAAGTGTACCACAAGATGTGCCTGCCCAAACTGAAGATCTCAGTGGCCACCTGCTGGTCCTCTAATTTGCACATGCTGGACAGGCTACCTGAGCAGTGCAGTGCACCACATATTACTGCAACACTCATACTCCAGACGGGGCATGTTTAACCGACTGGCAGCCACAGCTGCTATCTAGATCCATGCTATAACCTTTTGAGGAGGCCACCAAGTGGTTTAGTCATCGTAATGCATCCCTCAGTGAGTGCCTGTATGTGCTCAACTTGACCAATATGGAGAGAGATCATGCCCTGAAGGTGACGTGGACGTGGGACAGCTGGTGATAGAGCTGCTTTCAACCTTCTGTGTTAATCCGTAGGTATTTGGATGTAAAGGTAACATAGTGTACCCAATGGCTTCCTTTGGTGACCAAAGTTTCAAAGTCAAAGTGGGTATTTTTCGTCTGCATGTCACAGGGGCGTAGGGTGTATAGCAAGCGTTGCAAGAAGGTGACAGTGTGCAAACGTGCAAGGATGCTTTGTTGCAGCAATGCATCCACAGTTGGAGAAAGAATACAGGCAGCACCAAGAACAAGGACTGGCACACATTTTATCAACTATCCTGGACATGTCAAGCTCATTGAAGGTGGGGCCAACAATGGGGAGTACGTTGCTGCCCCCTGTTGAAAGTATTTTGATAAATGCAGCCTACAAGGAGGAGAATCTGTGAATAGATATCCCTCCTCCATACTCATTAAAATACTTCTTGAAAGCACCAAAATGTAGCACCCATCCCCCGATTGTGAGCCTGCCCTGTGCAACACCTTTCCTCACAGCCGAGCAAAACCCACAAAGAAACAGGACGTGAGCTAGGCTGGATACAGGGAGAACAACTTCCTTCATTGTATTTTTGACTTCTGATTAGCAGAACAAACTCATACTTGACTAATTCTCCGACAGTGGTCTGACTGACTGGACAGCTCAGATGTATAAAAATGTTATTTGTGTGAAGGTCAGAGACTCTTGACTTGACTCTTGACTGGACAACACATCATCGTTAACGCATCCTTTGCCACCGGGAAGATTCCCTCCTGTTTCAAAGAAGCTTGGGTCTGCCCTCTGCTTAAAATAACACTCTATACCCCACATCACCTAACAACTATAGGCCGATAACTACCGTCACATTTCTGCTGAAAATACTAGACAAAGCAGCCTACCTACAGGTGCAACAATTCATCGAGGATAACAAACTTCTTAGGCTGCGTCAATCAGGATTCCGTCTGGGAACTCTACTGAAACAGCCTTACTTGACCTTAAAATCAGATGGATTATGCAAGAGACTCAGCTAAACCTGCTCTACTCCTACTCCTTGATCTCTCTGCAGCATTTGATCTTGTTGATCACAATGTCCTTTGCCACCACCTGACCTCAACGGTCACCGCTTGATCAACTCTTTCCTACAAGGAAGGACAAGGAAGGACCATGCAAGTTTTCTCCGACCTAGCCTCCGCCTCACCCACTATCATACTATGCGGTGTGCCACAAGGATCATGCACCTCGCCCACCCTCTACATTATTGTCAAACAACCCCTCTTCCACATTCTGGACTCATTAGGTATCTCCTACACCAATTACGTGGATGATACTTAGATCCTCCTCACACTAACAGGGGACTACAACAATGACTCCAAAACCTTCAACAACATCTACATCACCCTTCAGACATGAATGGTGGCAAACAGACTCTGTTTGAACTCTGATAAGACTTAGCTTCTCTTGATAGGACCTACTGAAACATCGCATCTGCCACAGCATACCACACCAAACTCCTGAACTCAGCCAGACCTTTCCTCTCCAAGGATAACTCTGCATTACCATAGCAAAAGCGATAACAGGGTCAAGACTTGACTACTGTAATGCTCTCTTCCTGGGTACATCAGCTAAGAACATGGAAAAGCTGCAAGTCATCCAAAACAGTGCACTTCGGGCAGCTATGAGTATTCCCAAAAGGGAACATATCACTGCCGCCAGCAAACAGGCGCACTGGCTTCCAATCAAAGAGTGAGTACTCTTCAAAGCCCTTGCCCTGACCCACAAATGTATCCACCAAACTGCCCCTCCTAACCTCTCCCAAAGGATACATCTGGCTGTATCCACAAGAACGACCAGAACGGCTTACACAAACATGCTTACAGTGCCCAAAATTAAGAGAGTGAGAACAGGAGGTGCCAGCTTTCCCTACCTAGCAGCCCTACAATGGAATGCCCTGCCGCCACCCCTACAAGCAGAAAACTCACACATGGCATTCCGCAAGTCGGTAAAAACGCTGATCTTCACCTAAACACTGCTATATACCAAATCCATGCAATTATGTGACCTATGCCGGCAGGATATTCACACTGTCTATCTAGAATGTATAAATGTATATGTCTAACCTGTACTTCCATTTCCCCTGTAACTAAGTACCTCACAAGTAACAGCGCTTTGATGCCAAAGGGCTGTTTGTGTGCTATAGAAATGTAAAAATAAATAAATAAATAAATAAATAAATAAATAAATAAATAAATAGCACCACGAAACCTGCTGCAAATCCATCGAGGATTTGTTGGCACAAAATAACAGTCACATTCTCGCAGTAGCGATGAATCTTCAATACAAATCTCATCCTCTAACGCTAGTCCATTTTAGAGAAGTTCAACCTGATTACAGGTCCCATGGCTCTGTTCCACCCCACAGCCATGTGTACCTTGCATTTTGCCTTTCATTGAAGTAGGGTTTTGAAAAAAGAAAAAAGTGCATCTCCCGCAACTTTTCACAAGCAGTGTTTGCTTTCTCACCCTGCCACGGCATCAGCATTTTCTGAACTAGAGGTCTTCTTAAGAGCACTATCAAATGTACCAAAGGGGCAGCTAGAGATTGCAGCTACACCTTATTAACACCAAATGATGTGCAAAATGGGGTCATTGTGGGCAGATAACCCACTGTACTCCATACCTTAGATCCACTGTGTGTGAATGGAAGCAAGCAGTAGCATGCTTAGGCATCTTTAGTAATACACAGATGTATGCATTTGCATGCAGACACTGAGTAACATTATTGGTGAGTTTGTAGAGGATTATATGAAGTATTTGGGATATTCTCTGTGGAACGTTGAGTTTCGGAAGGGCAGTTGTGACATTGTTCTTGTTTATGGTGAGTTTTGGAATGAGAACAAAGCCACATGTTTCCCACCAATATATTTAGATGAAGAAGTAGACATTTATATTTTTCTGAGCATGTTGATATCAGTGTAGTGAACCATTCCATGACACATGCTTAGCACACATACATGCATAGATACTTAGCACACAGCTATCAACCTTCCCATCACTCACCTCCTCCATATATCCTCTATGGCCATGTAGTCCACTATTCAGCACAGCACAATACATAAAATCAAGGGTGATTGACCCTGGTTCCCCTCTCCTCTGCCTTTCTGCGTTGTGCAGGAAGCAAAACCTGTCATGCACAAGTCCAAACGTCGGCTCAATGATATTGAACATCTTACTGTGGGTGGTATTATACCTTTGTTCTGTACCCATAACAGGATCATGCATTGTTGTGAAGTTAAGGGTGCTGTGTGCACTCACAATTTACAATGAAATTATTGGCCTATCTATTGAACGTGCACACATGTTGATTTTGCTATGAAAATAATTATCAGAAGTGGCCCATAAGTGCTTGCATGCCAGGCATTCATGAACATTGTGATTTATTGTTATTTTTAAATAAGGTTTATTTTGGTAAGACATGGCATACCATAAGAACACAACAAATTGCATCAAGATATCCATAAAAAACATTAAACAGATAAAATCATCATAAGAGCTTTCGAACAAAACTATAAAATCGTGAACAATCAGAGTTTAGTAGAGGTTTGCTTAGTGACAAAGCGCGCATTAGGAACATCAAGAAGGCCCACCGCACCTGGGGCTCACCCAACCTGGACCGAATCTGCCCGTAACAGATAATACAATGCGGGCTCATAACAATGAAAGCCGTGGCCCTGCAAAATGGGCTTCCATGGTTGTAGCCTAATCTCTCAAAAAATCGGACAAAACAAAAAAGCAATGCGCCAGATCTTCTTTAGATGCCCTACGAAAAGGACATGACTGATCCACACTCCCTCTAGACCAAACCGACATCACGGCTCTCAAACGTATACAGTTGAAGCGGGCCCTTGAGACAAGAAAGTTCTGGGACGGGTGATTAGCAAGGCTCAGATACTTTTGAAGGCCTGAGGACATAATAATCAAATTTGCACTGTGGGCTGGCTTCATGAGCTCCAAAGCCTCTCTTCTGGCCAAGAGAGACTGGAGCACTCTTGTTCTCGCTGACTTTGAAGCCATCAAAGATAATAGAGTTGGCCCATGGAAACAATGAACCACCCCCGCTTTGGCCAGCCTCGCTTTTACACATTTGAGCCATGGGATTTTTAAATAGGGGTCTTTAGACCCCAAGTAGCTCATTAATTCTTGTGTCAAAAAGGCTTTAGTATTCCCCCAAATCGTGAGCCAATGGCTAGCCAGTCAGGATGTGGCCAGATCACCCAGGCACTGGCAGCCAAGCTCTTGATGGGCTACACAGTTGGGGGTAGACACAGGCAGCCCCAAGAAACTCTTAAAAAAAATATTCTCAGCCCCTTGTATAGTATCCAGCTTACCAAATCTCCATACCATATTTTGACACAGAAATGGCTTTGCCATGGTAAACATTCAGCACACATTCTATTGGATTTGTTTTAAACAAACCCAAAGCTCTAGTTACCCTTCATACTGCCTGCTTAAATGTTTGCGACTGCTTCTTGACGTGTGCCCTTTCCCCAGTATTTGCATAAAATCTCACCCAGGTAGTCAAAATGATTCACTCTCGTGATTGGCTCCCCTTTCCAGGAAATAGATGAGAACCTCGGGGAATGCTTCTTCCAGCAACAAGCCATAGTGGCTGATTTCCAGACATTTCTTTTAAGCCCAAGAGTGTCCATAAACAAGAATAACCTGCAACCAAGCATTGTAATGCTCTGGGGGTGCAAGCGTATAAGACTGTGTCATAAGCATAGTCAAGTAAAGGCTAACAACTGTTGCCTAGCGTAAATATGTCAGAGGAGCATTTCAAGAGATGTTCATATAGGCCATTTGTATGAAGACAGAAAAGCAGGGGGGCCAGGACGCAGCCTTGGCACACCCCACATTCCACCTGCAAAGTAGGAGTGCATTGTCCCCGGCCACTGCCCCTAGTTTGAGCCACTTTAGAGAGGTGGAATCTCTCCATTAGGTCCACCAATGCACCTGGGCAATTCATGGACCTGAGTACATTCCACAACCTGGCACGATTGACCTTATCAAATGCCACACTAGAGCACCTTCTTGATAAACAGCGAATGTGCTATTACCAATTAGTACCCGGCAAGAGCCAAGGAGAATGCAACACGCATTCTGATTGGCTCGCGCCTGGTCGTTACCTGGCTGGGAATCCCTCAGCCTGCATTCCACGGCCATTGTTCCCAGCGGGGGCATGGCAGCCCCTCAGCCAATGAGGAAGCTCGAAGCGGGCCATCCCGCTCCGAGCCTCCCCGCGGCTGAGAGGCTGACTTCGCCCCCCGGCGGGGACTCGGGTAAGTCTTTTTTTTTTATTCCCTTCCCCCAACTTACCTTCTTGTTCCTGCATCCCCGGCAGGGGGACGAGGGAAGCCTCCAGCCGTGTGGAGACTCGGATCGGGGCCACCCTTTTTTTTCTTTTTTCTCCCCCGCATCCCACTCCCACCCTCCCAACCCCACTTACCTTCTTTTTGATCCTTTTTCGGAGGCGGACGCGCTGGGAACACTTGTGTTCCCAGCGCGTCCGCTCCCGATCACCGCCATGGAAAGGGAAAACGGACTCCGTTTTCCCTTTCCATGGCAGCGGGCATTTTCTTTTTTTTTTTTTTTTCGAAATGCTGCAGCGTTTCGGGACAAAAAAAAGCTTTTAGTGCCCCGGTCATGCTATTTTTGCAGGCCGGGGTACTAATAGCAATATAACCCTTGCGTCGGTAATGCCCCCGACGCTCGTGTTATATTGCTTAAGTAGATATTCAGGGCCTGCTCTGCTGTTCCTAGGCATGGCCTAAAAACCAGCTGAACAGGGAAAGAGATGTTTGAACTCTGAGCCCAAGACTCTAGTCTACCTAAGGTAGTCTGACCCTAGATCTTAAATACTGAGTCTAACAGGGATATTGGTCTGTTGGACCGCTGCTGTGCCCGTGGTCCCTTTTTATATATTGGACAGATCAGTGCGTGAGACCAAGAAGAGAGAATAGGGCCTAAGGCGCAAACAGCATTAAATCCCAGGGGCCATATTCCTACCTTGATTGTTAATAGCCAGCAGAAATGTTTCTACTGTGAATACGATGTTGTCATCTATATCACATGAGGACACCTTAGAGCCCAAACCAATTTGGCTATCGCTATACCTTCTTACAGAATTGCTGATGAATAGGGAGGAATAGTGAGCTATCCATGACGTTTCTGAGACCATCAAAGATTGCCTATGAGACATACATTGCTGACAATTTCCCAAAAGTGGTTGGTATTGTTGAAGAATTAATCCATTCCTTCCATGTCTCCCCTTCATTTTCGTACTTTCTACAAGCACTGGCTTTCGTATAAGCTGTGCGGGTCTCAGTTATATTGGTATTTGTGGACAAATGATTCTTCAGGGTTCTTAGCAAGGAAGACTTAAGTTTTGCACACTCTGAATTCAACCACCTAGGATAAGGACTTTCCTTCCTTTTGCCCGCCCCCAAAGTAAATATGGCCGAAAGATTGGACAGAAGTGTGAAATCTGACCAAATAACCCCGATCCGCACTGCCATAGATGAGACTTTCCAGAATCTGCCGATTACCTCTAACAATTCCCCTCAGCAAGCATTGACAATCCACTGATTGCCATTTCAGCCGATGATACTGGGCAGATTTTGGCATCCCCTTGGGAGTGGGCTGAAAACACTTCACATTCATTTGGTGAATGCACATCGGCAATAACACATTTGTTAGTATATTTAGGGGAAAAGTATGTTTGCACAGAAATATAGGGCATCCTCTATTCCAAAACGTGTGTGCTATTTGTCACTCTCAATGGCACTATAAATAATCTCATCCACCCCTGAAGAGAAAGGTATACTAGTGATCCATTTCAGCTTTTAGTGAACTGATATGATATGGATTGCCTACCTTGAGGATTGGCCAATGTTTTTCAGATGCATATGGCCTTAATACTTAACATCTGCAGCCATCAGTGTAAGCTCATTGGGTAAAGGGATGCCCCCAACCACATTCAAGATGATATTCTTAATAAATCTATTAAAATACATTCCATTAATGGATCAATATAGTTCTCTGAGCTGATGGGAATCATGACTGACTATGTGGTCAGAGCCCTGTTTTTCGAACTTCCAGCTTTAAAGAGCTGGAATGCACTTAAATGTCATCTCTTGACATCAGTTAAGATAATTAAGCAGACAAGATGCCCAGTAATGGAAGATTAAGCAATGGGACCTCTGAGAGTTGTTTATGACTGATGATGATAGCACAAGTGTTTCACAATGCAGAGAAGTTAACTCAAAGATATAACTATGCCTCAGAAATGCAATTAGGATGAATTTCTATGTACATCCACAAACATATGACTTACAGTCAAAAATAATGTTGTATTGCAACCATGAGATGCCCCTCAATCAAATGAGTCTAAATTTGACATTTGTAGAATTATTAATAATTCATAAAATCAGAAATATTCATATCAGTAATACCTTCATTCATCAGGACCAAGGGATTCCAGTAATCCATATTTCATCAAAGTGTCATGTTGCCACAATGGAATATGGAATATAAATAATGTTGAATTTAAATGTATCAGGGCTGGCAGACCCTGCCTTTTCACATGGGTTAAAAATATGATTAGACTATGAAAGTTAATGGGTGTTTGCTCTTGAAGTGTCTACCTATTAAGCAAGCCAGTGGAAATAGCCAATTAAAATGTGTAAAGTACAGATGACATAGTGTGGTAAAAAAGTCCAATTATTAAAGTAGAAAGACAAAGGAAGCTCTGAAATTAAAGGCTGTTCAGAAGGAGAACACATGTTCCAAATAAATGCGAGTTGAGCCTGGATATTATCTGGAGGATTGGGCCTCATCCATGAGGAAGCTAGTACCTGAGGCAGGCCTGCTTTGCAAGAGGGAACACTTGATGGTCCTTGCTGACTCTGTGCCTTAAATAGTTATTCAAATGTGAGTATGAAAAATCCACAAATCTAAATTGACATAGTCCCTCTTGTAACCTTTCACTGCTATGTCACAGGAGTGGGTATACTAGTGAGATAATTGCCACTAGGGGGGCGGAAGCTCATAACAAAGAGAATATTTTAATGTGTTAGTGAGAAATGCAATAGTGCTTTCTCACCATATCTAAAGCCAATTGAGATTTGACGTCTTGCAGAAAACATTGTATTATTCTGTACACAGAGCCAGGGGCTGATAAATTATTATTGACAGAATGAGAATATGATTTTTTAGCTTGCTCGTGTGAAGTATATCCTGCTTTCTTAGCATAATCAAAGCCAAGGGAAGATTAACTTAAGCTGAAACCCAATAAAATGTCTGCCCAGGGGCTGCAGTCTGTTCCAAATTAAGCCAAGTAATTTAGAATCCTGTGTTCTTTCACAGGTATAACCAACAACTGAGGCTGTTCACTGATGTGTGCATTTCATAGCCTAACAGAGAATTAATAAATAAACATGTGTGAAAATCATAGATTTTTTAAAGACAAATTGTGATGGAAAGTTGTTTAGCATTTCATTTCTATAGAAAAGATGCACTTCCAAACACTAAAGTTCACCAGTGATCTTCTTTTCAAGCGAGAAGAACTCTAACTAAATACACACAATGCCCTTTCAGAAAGTCAGAATCGGGAGTGGATACACATAGTAGTTAAATTAATGCAGTGCGTTCTAGTTTGGTATTACAGTGTCACTAAACACAACCCTGTAGATCTTCATGTAATTTACCATAGTTTGTATTGTATTTCCATGCATATACAAGAAACCTACAACCCCACATCCAATGGGGCGGGTTGGGGGAATTAGTCACTTAAATGTGTTTACATATATGTAACTGTTTCTATACATCTTATCTCTGAAACCAATACTTGTTTTTGATATTGGAGAAAATGTATGTTTTAATCTGTTATTTACCAAAGGAAACTAGTTCTATGTAAACGTTAACTCAATAGAGTTATAATACACTAACCGATAA
Source organism: Ambystoma mexicanum (assembly GCF_040938575.1). NCBI lineage: Eukaryota > Metazoa > Chordata > Amphibia > Caudata > Ambystomatidae > Ambystoma > Ambystoma mexicanum. Next base: position 534,768,713 of record NC_090926.1, read on the forward strand.
ATGGGGATGTTGGCAGGTGTGCTGCTAAGAGGTGTCATTGTATTATTTAGGATTTCAAATGTTTGCAATGGAATCATTTCATATATGGAGTGACTGCGTGTGTACTAAAGTTGGGGGACCACCTTTCAAGTGATTCAATGTGAAAAAAAAGTTTTAATTACTAATACAAACCGTTTCTTGTCCCAGAATTGTGGGGTGGTATTATATATCAGACTGCATTACATTAGGGGATGAACCTTAGTTATATCTATAATTGAATCCATAAAAGAACTAACACTCATGGCCATACATAGTATATATATGGGATTATGCCCCATTGTCAGGCTGGATTCAAGCAGGGGTCAGGTCTTCAGCCTCCATTTCTAAAACAATGATTTTGTATAATGAGCCATTCTATTTACTTTTCTTCTATTTGAAATCTGCCTTTGATTGTGCTTCAATAACCCAACTATGCAGCACTGTGTAGTGCATGCGAATTTCATGTCCATAGTGGATGCTATTCAAGTACTATAAAGAGAGAACTATGCTACAGTAGGTGGGGGACCTTTGGGGAAACTTAGTTTTCTTTCACTGTTCAAAAGGGGGCCAGAAAGGGATGTGTTCTGGTGACGTAGACACTGAAATGTGCCTCCTCTATATACCAAGCTACTCATGTAAAATATGTGCTCTAATGTTTTTCCGCCTCTTTTGCTGAATGTGAGCGCTCTGAAGCACTCTTACAAATCAAAATGAATAAAAAATAAACAAACAAACAAATACATATCGGCCTATTGCTGGAAAGCAATAAGCTTATTATAGCCAACATGCTGTTTTTCCTCATCAAGTACAAGCACAACATCGAAAAGCTTGAGCCTCATTACAAGATTAGGAACATTTCATAAAAAGCCATGAATGTTGCAGAGTGTGCAACCCAGATGGACAACAAACAAATAATCCTCCCTACGTTATTACGGTGCAAATATGAAGCATCAAATAATAAGGGTTACTAGATAGAGAGCATGTGAATGTGAATAGCACATTGAAAAGTTCCCAATCCACAACAAATCTTGATACAATGTCAAACCCCAATACGAGACCAGTTTAGATGTATTGTACTATTTAAAATTAGTTCATTTTCGCCTGCATAAAAGCAACATTCCCCTAAATTCCATTTACACTGATTCAATTATAATGTCTACGTTCAACATTCCAACCTCTATAGGTGGCCTTTTTACAGTCTCTCAAGGAGCAAAGTAGTGATAGCATGGTAGTGATAGCATGGATGCACAGTACAGCTGCCAAAGCCGTACATGTATAAACACAATTCTAAGGTGGTCAAATTAGAATAGAGTTTCAATCGCAGAAGCAATGCATCTAACCATTTTTGAGCATACATCATTTAATGGTATTAGTGCAAAATTTGTGAATGAATATTTTACAAATTAATTTCTCGACAAAATATCCCAGGCAAAGTGTACCTCCAAAAACACATTGTTACAAATGCAATCCAATGTGAGCAATCTCTTTAAGACAGCCAGGGCAACATATCTTTACTTTTAATTCACACCTAATAAGTTTGTGTACTAAATAGTTAAAATTTTTCTAATTCCATGTTTCTAATGGCAGTAAGAACCAGCACGGCTGATGGTCAAAGAATTATTGCCAATCTTGAAATTGCTCATTTTAAACAAACACAACCTGAATCAAAATAAATGAAGATATAAAGCAAAACATAGATTTAATAAGGCATGTTATTTTTGAGCAACAATCTAAACCATGAGGGCAGTTATCAAGTCAGAGTATTTCTTCGCTGTTTTATGATACACCAAGTAGGACAATTTGATACAACTGGACCTCACAACATAAATAAAAGAAAATAATAGCTAAATCACTATTTATTAAGATTAATATAATGCAATGGCATGATTATTATATCAATTAAAAATTAAACACAATGAAGTGATAACACCCTATTCAGTACAACCGGATCGGGTCGTAATGGCCCAGGGCGCAATCGGCCATACGGAATGCCGGTTCTTAAACTCATTTGGGTCCCCGGGCTTGAACCACCTGAATTAATAAATTAATGAGTTGAATGGAATGGTGTGTTGGAAATATTCCAAGGCTATAAGAACAAGTGGTGTTTGAGCATTAAGGATTAAGCACAGAGATTGGTAAAGTTTGGACACATTTATTTTTATCTCATTGATGATACGTAAGGCCTGAGAACAGAGCAACAAATAGGACGCGGCCTGACGAAGACCTCTGTAAGGACACGTGTTGGCTGTTTGACCATGAAGTAGTCTGTACTGTTTAAAACAAGGCTGTTTGACAATTACTCTGTACTGTGTCTTTGTAAAAAGTGTGGGGATGTACAAGTGGTCAGATTAAGTAAATAGCTTTCTTTTATGTGACGTTAGACTGCAGTCACGCTTTTAGCCTTAACAATGCTTGCCAAGCCCCGTTTTAGAAGAATTAATACTTCAAATGATTTCTTACGTACGAATGAATAAGTTAGGACAGCGCCAACTTGGAAGTAGCCCTTTCCTTTTAATTAGCTACTTAAATTAGACTATGTCATCTAGAATGTGTCCTCCAACTTAACAATATTGTGTTAAACTTCTGTTGCATTAAACAATCAATGTGAAGAATACAGAAAAAGCAATAATGCGACCTGCAATGGCGTTTTTCCGCTTCATGACTATCTAAAGTAATTGGCCAAACACTTTAGTATGATTCCAATTGCAATCCTCACCAGCACCTTATGGAGAAGAAGCCATTTAAAAAAAAATATATAATAATATAAAATACAATACAACATTAGAAAACATAATACAATTTAAACAGTCACCAATCAAAAAGTCCAAACAAAAAAAAACTAAAATAAAGACAAATCAGGAGTTGCAAGAAATATGCAGAACCCCAAAACACCACAAGTGCATTTTAGGGAAACAAATCATAGACTGCTTTGACATTTAAGAGCCTTGTAAGCAGCACTTGGGGAGTCCATGCCCAATTTCTCCAGCCATGTGTTTCATGTGTTAACACCTCCAGAGTCAGGAATCTCTTTTGGGAAACATTGCGACACCTGTCAATAAACTCTCATGCCATTGGGCTTTACCATGCTTGGTTTTCAGGTTAGATTTATTTGCATGACTCCTCATAGCTTCATGTCTTCTCCTTTGTGCAAAATGTAAGAAACTAAATGGTCATTATCTGACATACATTATGTTCACTGTGTTGTAGAGGAGAAGATGTATACATCTGCAGAGGATCCCACCTTCCTACCTCCCATATATTGGAGACATGAGACTGTGCCGTGTTTGACACCAGCCGCTGTGCCAATACCACAGAGTTTTTGGAAGAAGATACCCATTAAGAGAACTTTATCGAATGTACCCCCGAAATGACGACAACCCTGCAGGAGGAACTTCCTGAAGGAATATGAGAAAGAGCATATAAAAGGAGCTAGTGACTTCATAAAAAGTGTGCATGACCTCTGAGATACTGGCTGAAGATGATGTATGGATTCAAGGGGGCTAATGGTGAAGTAAGGATCAAGTGAACTCTCAAGTATAAAAGAAGATTACACATGCACAAAGTGCTGCAGAAAACAACTGTTCAATAAATGTACAGGCGCTGAAATGCAAGGTGGATTAAGTCATCATAGAAGCCAGCTATAATTAGTGAATGTAACGCAGGTGAAGCCACCATTGCACAGAAAAATTGACATTGGTATCATAAATTAAGTAAGCCAGAACCCATGAAGCTGGAATGGAAAACTGTGTTGCAGCAAGAATAGTAGGTTGTGGAGCTGTGTGGAGAGGCTGCCTGGCCTGAAGTCAAGATTCTAGAAGGCAGGGTCAGCTATCTACTCTGAAGAACGAGTGCGCAGAGGATGAACCTTCTCACGTTAAGGTGCAAGACAAAACACAAAGGATGCCAAGCTTTAATTCATTCAGAGAATTTAAAAGCTGCAAAATGGATCAGATTATGGTCTACTGTCACGTGAGCTAAGGATGGAAATAAAGTTTGAACTTGGAGTTCCAGACACGATAGCGAGTACCCTCACTCCCATGCATTCTCGAAGACAAGGATTCTCTGCAAGACCAACTGCAAAGACAATTTATGGCAGAAGAAGTCATGGGTGATGAGAGATGCTAGGCTAATTGGGTGGTGAGGTAGTTTCATGCCCTTCTCCTTGCACCTGGGTCTGGGATTATATGCTGCTAAATGAACCAAATGTTCCTGACATGGCACAAGCATGCCAACCAATTATATTTGTCCATATAGTGAAGGGCCTTATAGTTTGAAGACCAATGAGATACTGTGTATCTCATGTTTCTCAAATTACATGTTTTTAGAGGTAGACATACATTGTCCACCTGATAACAGGCAGCCAATAACAATCCTAGCTCTTATAGAAATCTATACTTAGATGTCTCCCTTAACTAATCTCGACCCTTGATAGGTTTTTCATTATTGCCACGTACTATGATGTCATTCTGATGCATTATTTAGTATAAAGACCATATTTTGTGTGAAAATCATTGAAAGACTGAGTGCACGTCCGCTGATGTTCGTTGTAACTTCCCTGTTTCAGAGAATTGTTAATAAAACAGTACTTGCCATCTTCCTGAGTTGGTTCAGTTATTTGGACTCAGAATTACTTTGGTGTGATCCCGTCCATATCCACGTTCCTAAGGGCCATATGCTCAGTGTCTCATTCCAGAATCATGCCTCTATATGTGTACTCATATTTGGATGGTTAAAATAGTTCCCCTTGATAATATCAATGCAGCTCATGTAATTTAGACAAAGCAAGAGCATTTGTCTGTCTTGAGAGAAAAAGCATTATGGTCATTGTGCTCGCTCGTTCAGCTATTACAAGCATATGCTTAACGAGTCTACAGATCCTATGTATTAAGACATGATCCTTTTTAATAAATTACATAGGTTTATGTGAAACAGAATCTAGCAGTTTCTGTTGAGTGTTCCTATAACCCTGCTTCTCTGTGTCAAGCGAGTAGAATAAAAGGTAACCAAAGTGTCTCCAACACGAGTCTTCAGTGTCATTAAAGTTGTTTGATTATGGCATTACAGCCTCAATGCTGATCTTTTGAGAACGTATTCATGGTATGACCAGATAATGCATTCCTAGATTGTCAGTTTTCATTGCAAATTTTATTGCTTGCGCAAAATTATTAAAATATAATGAAACATTCTTAACTTCATACAGCACATTAGAACACACTCCCATATCTTACAGACCCAAAACCAAACAACTATATCCAGTGCAAGAAATACTGAGGTGATATGCCCCGAGGTGGCGGGATGACCCTGTAGGTAATGGTCTGCCGCCCAAGATAAGGGAACAAGCGCAGCGAGGGTCCCTTAACAAGGGTATCAGTGCTGTTACCGAAAGGGTCAGCACATGACTCAGGGGCAAATCGCCAGCAGCACCCATGTAAAGCACCTTTTAAAAAAATAACTTGCTTTCTTGCGCTGCCTGGCCCGCAGCAGTGCTGCTGACAGGAAGTCTGTTTTTCATGTTGATGACTGTGACGAGTGCTAAGTGGTGAAGGGGATATGGGGAAGGGAAGGACGGGGTGTTGCCCACCAAGACTACTCAGAGCGTGGCCTTGCACTATAGAATACAGCCTGCGTTCCGAGCATCCAGATTGGACAGCGCCCCCTCCCAGGGTGTTAATGATTACAATGAAACTATCATTTAATTTGTTTCATGAAATATATTTGAATCACTACGAATTTTAAGACACAGAGGACGTTTCTAACCTTGAAACGTTGATGAAAGTTGTGTGTGTCCAACAAATAAAAATAACTGAGCATGACAAATATTATAATACATGTATGCAAACCATGCATATTGTCTCAAAACAACAGATAACATTCATTAACACTCGGAACAAGCAGTGCAAGCAATCAGGTTGCCTGGAACCAAACAATATAAACCAACATTCTAAGCTCTGACGCGACTATCATCCAACATTAAAAGGTACACGCATTTCCAGTCACCTGCCTCCTCTGTCACTCCTCACCCCCATCTACGCCTCTTCCTTCTCTCTTGGACTAATATGGAAATAGAAAAGGGGCTCTTAATAAAGCTTCATTTCCCATTTTCTTGCTGCCATCTTTTCCGTATTTTTTGTATGAAGAAAGCTCTGCTCTACACACATTAAAACGTTTCATCTATTAAAAAAAAAAGAACCAGTAGCAAGAACCAGGGATGTTTTGCCATGGTCATAAGACAATAATGCTTTGTTTGGGGTCTGTAATGGTTGGTAACGTCCTACCATATACTTTAAAGGCCTGAAGGAATTAACTGTGATGGTGAGATGTTACTGGCCAGCGCAGCCCACCACGCAAAGCATTCCTTCCTTAGTAACACACGGAAGATAATGTTGCAGAGTCGATGCATGCGGCCTCTCCTGCCTCAATACTAAAGTACACAGCATTTGACTTCCTGTTCCTGGGACTAAATCCTTTGATTCTGAGTCCACGGCCATTTCCTCTCCACGGATATTTATTTTCTATTTTATTGGGCAGACAGAGCATCTTCCCTGCATGATGTGGCCAGTGTGCCGAAGAGAATCCTCTGCTTACTGACGGTTTTATAAACTTTACATGGGCAATATTAAATATTATGAAAGAGATGATCTTTATGAGGAAATATAGCAACATGTTGTCTTCCAGTTTAATCGCTTTGTTAGAAATTAAGTAAGGTGCCATATGGTATAAACAAACAACTCTACAGTTCCAAATTGCCACCCACAGGGACAATAGCGACAGCGCTTTACGTTTCCAGGAGTCTGCCTATCCTATTCTAGAAACAAAAGAATGCGTTAATTCATACTACATGCCACAGCCCTTGCCATTCGCCCTGTGCAAACTAGTTTTTGTATAATTCAGACCACCCGACTTTTGTGTAGTTCAATGGCTGAGAACATTTTAAACTTTTCAGGTGATTTATGCAGAAATGTCATGTGTTCCTTCCTTGGATGGAGGGCAGGCTTCATCCATGCCCACAAAGGCACTGTCAAATGTAGGGCTGGGCGTAATTGTTATAATCCGTTCCGCCGGATGCAAAAGCAAAATCTGTCCAATTTCGATTCACTTAGCCCTGCTCCGCCGTTCTGCTATGCAAACTTTCTCGTGTCGCTGAGCGAACCAAGCGCAAATCGAAAATACTGGTGGAAAGTTTCTCAAGTTGCTGTGCGAACCCTGCACCAACCAAAAAAAGAGACGCAAAGTTTCTGATGCTGTGCGCAAACCTTGCACGAATCAAAAAGAGCAGTGCAAAGTTTCTCTTGCCGCTGTGCAAACCTAACATGAATCGAAAAGAGCTGCGTAAAGTTTTTCATGCCGCTGCTCAAACCTTGCAAGAATTCTGAAACCTATCCAAAGGTTCTTGTGTTGCTCTGCGAAACTAGCACATATCGGGAAAAAACATGCAAAATTTCTCAAGTCGCTAACAAGGTTCAGAAAGAACCACCATAAGTTTCTTGTGTTGCTGCGTGAAACTAGCACAGATCGGGAAAACCACACAAAGGGCCTCATGGCGCTATTAACGCCTTGGTTGACGCCGTACCCGGACCGGCAGCGCCTTGGTGGATGGCAGAATCACCACCCCATTCCAAGGTTGGCGGGGCGGTAATTCCCCATTCACCAAGGCTCTTCCCCATTCCCAAATGAGCCCCCATAGGGCTCAATGGGAATGGGGAAGATGCAAATAACGGTGACCGTTCATTACGGTCACCGTTATTGGCTTGGAGGCCCCTTTGCGCCCTCGACTTTAACACCTGCTCAAAGTAGGCGTTAAGGGCGAGGGCTCAGAGGGAACTCGGAGTATGGCGGTAAGGGATTACCGCCACCGGTCTCGTTACCGGTGGCCGCTATCCCTTACCGCCATACTCAGAATGAGGCCCAAAGTTTCTCAAGTCGCTAACATGGTTCAGAGAGAAAGTTTCTCGTGTTGCAGCACAAAACTAGAGCATATCGAAAAAAGACCAATGCAACGCTTCTCGCGTTGCTGCGCGAGCCTAGAACAAATAAAAAAGAAATATGTGAAATTTCTTGTGTCGCAGCATGAAACTAGCATGGGTTGAATCAAAGACCAGCAGAAAGTTTCACGTGTCTCTGGGCAAAACGAATGCAGTTTAACAGAACTGCACAAGGTCTCTGGTGTTGTTGAGCAAAACTAGCAAGGATCGAAAAAGACCTGCACAAACTTTCTCGTGTCGCTGTGCGAACCCAGCACAAATCAAAAAAATTGGGAAAGATTTCTCATGGCACTGCACAAAACTAACATAGTTTGGAAAGAACTTCATGAAGTTACTTGTGTCACTGCGTGATACAAGCACGGATAAAAGAAGGACCTGTGCAAAGTTTCTCATCTCGCTACACAAATCCAACATGGAAATGAAACGCCACATAATGCTGATTTCGTGGAACTGGTTAAAGCGGGTTCCAGGGCGAATTACGTACTTTTCACTTTGCGGCTGGACATTTTGCCAACACCTAGTAACATACCCTACTGTCCAACTGGTGCCTGGCAGTCACCTGTTTAGTAGTTAGAATGTTACATGTCACGTTATCTTTTTTCCTCTCTCTTGTGCTGGAAATTAAATTTCTTCTGCCATTGATTGGGGGGATTACATGAGCACTTGGGGTGCAGTGGGAGGTGTATACAGTTGCTTTGGGGGATGGCAGAGGCTAATTCATCCCCTAAAAGTGAAACTTGAATGCTCTCATGTCACTGAAATGTTTAATCTGTGTCCCCTGAATATTCACTGGTCACTTTCTGGACTTTGCCAGGCTTTAGTCACCATAACTGCAGAAACATTGGACAAAACGTACCTTAGGGTTGCATTCTTTCATGAATGGCTTTGTCCGTCTTCTTGGACCATTAGAGGAATGAGGATTGACTGCAAGACCCTCCATGTGGAAAGCTCTTCATATAAGCTCTTTCCTCCCACTGCCTTTGGCAATGGTGCCATAGAGCCATGCTGAGAGGGAGCAGGGAGGTGATGGTACTCTCACAGCTAGACGGAAGGAGCTTAAGAGGCGCACTCATCCACTGCCATGAAAGATTCTCCTGCCACCTGATTTTGTACTAGCAACAGTGCCTGGTGTCAGGGTCATGGGGCACCACAGATTAAATAATTCCCTACCTTGCTTAATAGATGCAAGGGGAAGGGGATATTGGCCAACCTGCTCCATATTGCCGTACTGGAAAATGACATGAATATTTGACATTTACTAGCTATTGAAGGGCACCTTTCATGCAGGCTATTTCCCAACCGGTCGCATTGTTCGCACCGCAGCCTGTCAGGAATTGGTGTATGTGTCTTTCACGCATGGACGCCGAAGCAAGGAGTGGTAAGGGGTGGAAGGAAGTGGGGATTTTGGTGGGGGGATGGCATGGACCTTGGAGAAGGGGAGCGGGTTAGGGTGGGGGAATGGTGTTTATTGGGAATCAGGGGTTGCAAAGTTTGTATTAAATGCCAAATAAAAGCTTATTTATTTATTTATTTATTCATATTTTTAAAGCACACAGCAGCCCTTAGGCATTGTGGCGCTGTTACAGTAAGTCATGCTGGGTACATAGGAAAATATCTTACAGTTACATGGCAGGCTTTGTTTTTGCAGATATATTAGAGCTTTGGAGTTACATCACAAGCAGCAGTTGCATTGTACAGTTTACAAGGGAAGGTGGTAACATGATATTCCTAAGAGACATTACAGGTAGGAGGATGCAAGAAGAACAGGTAGAGTGGGAGCTCTGAATGCCTTAATGGGAGTAAGGGGTTAGTTGAACAGTGTGGTCTTGAGGGATTTGCGAAAGATGGATAGGTAGGGTCCGGCTCTGACATATTAGGAAGGGTGTTCCAAAGTTTGGGTGCAATGTGGGGAAAGCCAATGCCACTGGCATTGGCTCTTTTGACAGAGGGGACTTGGAGTTGGTTGGCATGGAGACTTCTTTTGGGGCGTGAGGAGAGCTTCCTGTGTATGGTTTCTGATAGGTAGGAGGAGGAAGAGAGGTTGATACATTTGTGAGTTAGGGTGAGGATCTTGAAGTTGATCATTTCCTTTACTGGGAGCCAGTGCGCTTCTCTCCTGGTCTGCGAGATGTGGTCTCTTTTGGGGATGGAGAGAGCTGCACAGAGTGCGTTATTTTGAACTATTGGAAATTTCTTCAGGTGTTTTGCAGAGGTACCTGTCAGGAGGGCATTGCAATAGTCGGGTTTAGCTCCTATTGTGGCACGGGCGATGGAGAGTCTGTTTTGGGTGGTGAGAAAGGGTTTTATTGCATTCATTAATTTGGTGATGTGTGCTGGGGCCGAGGCAATGGCATTGACTTGGCGGGTCATTGAGAGGGTTGAATCAATGTGGACTCCAAGTGTCTTAGTGTCTTAACTGAGGAGGATACAGTTATGTTTGTGCTTTCAATGTTGAAGTGGTTGTATTTCGAATTGAGTTTGGGTAGTATTTCCTTGGGACCAAGGAGGATGATCTCAGTTTTGTCCCCGTTTAAGCAGAGGCCATTGACCACCATCCACGTTTGAATGGTGGAGTAGATTTGATGGAGGGGAGCTGCGTCTTGGTCGTAAGAGCCAGTGAGAGGGAGGAGGACTTGCGTGTCATCAGCATAATTTGTGTACGCTATGCCTAGCGAGACTAGCATGTCAAAGAGTGGTTTAGTGAATAAAATGTAGAGGGTAGGTGCCATAGAGGAGCCTTGTGGCACACCACAATGTATGGTGGTGGGGGGTGCATTGGCCTGATCGGAGTAGACTTTCATAACTCTACCTTCTAAGAAGGAGCTAATCCATGATGTGGCTTTATTGGAGAAGTGGGCTGCATTGGCAAGATGGGAGGTGAGGATGTCATGGTTAACAAGATCAAACACAGCAGACAGATCTAAGAGAAGCAGGAGGGCAGGTTTTCCTTTGTCCATTATTTTGATGATTTGGTTTTTCAGGTCTAGGAGGGCGGTTCCAGTGCCGTGCCCTTTGCGGAAGCCTGATTGCCCCATGCCTAGAATAGCGTTGGCTTTGATGTAATGTTGGATTTGGTTGTGGGTGGCCTTGTCAAGGATTTTGAGGAGGAAAGGGACTGTGGTGATGGGGCAGTAGTTGATAGGGCATGATGGGTCTAGGGAGGGTTTCTTTATGAGGGGTCGGACCCAAGCTTCTTTTAGGCTTAATGGAACAGATCCTGAAGAGAATGACGCATTGATGAATGCAGTGATGATGGGCGTCAGTGCCTCAGCACATTCTTTGATGATAGTAGGTGGGCAGACGTCCCCATTACAGGTGGAGGGTTTAATGTGATGGAGGAGGTCAGCAACTTCCTTTTTTGTGATGACTCTGAAGGAGAAAAGGGGGTTTTCTGGTAGGGGGATGGGTTGGATAGGTTGCTGATGTGTGCTTGCCTGTTTGGGGAGTGATTTGTGCTGTGTTTGGATTTTTTCTTGGAGGAGCTTGACTTTGTTTATGAGGGCTGACTAGATGCTTGAGCACCAGGCTTCATCTTTGACGATTTCGTCAGGACTGATGGCAGGGGTGATGAGCTCTTTGAAGATTGAGAACATGTCTCATGATTTGGGGCTGGCTGAGGAGATTCTGCAGTTAAATGATTCTGATTTGGCAGTTAATATAGCCTTTTAGTAAGTAGCAGAAAAGTTTTTGAAGTCTGCTAGTGTAGGTTGGTTGGACGTAGATTGCCATTTGGTTAGGGCTTGGCGTTTGGATATGCGTAGTGCTGATAGTTCCTCCGTAAACCAAGAGTTGGTGTGCAGGGATTTTTTTTCTTTTTTTTCTTTAAGTGGGGCTATGGAATCAATGGCTTGTGAGAGGGTGTGGGCATAGATGTTGGCTAGAGCGGTAGGATTGTTGGCAAAAGGTGGTTTGAGCTCAGGAATATCGAGAAGGGGAAGGAGGTTGGTTGTGGTGAGTTTTCTGGAGCTTCTGGCAATGGTTGATGGGCTGTGAGAAGGAACTTTGGTGGTGGGGCTGTTGGATATGGTGAAGTGGATACAATGGTGGTCTGTCCATGGGAGGGCTGTGATATTAGTGAAAGTGTAAGAGCAGTTGTGCTCTGCAATCCAGTCGATGGAGCGGCCTTTGGAGTGGGTGGGTTCTGTGATTTTATGGGTGAATCCTAAATCTGTGAGCTCTTAGGCCAGTGCAGTGGCAGCTTTGTCCTTGGGGTCGTGTAGGCCAAGGTTAAGGTCTCCAAGCAAGATGGTTTTGGTGGGATTCTTCAGGTTGTTCCCTACAATTTGGAGGAGGTGCTTTTGGAAGTCAGGTGCTGTGCCAGAAGGCCTGTAAGTGATGAAGATGTTTAAGGTGCAGTTGGGATCTAAAGTTAGTTTAACCAAGAGGAGGTCAGCAGTGTTTTCCCATGCCGGGCTGCAGAGTCTGATGGCCAGACTCTCCTTGAAGATGAGGGCTATGCCTCATCCTTTGGTGGTTTTACGGTCTTGCCTCAGGATGGTATATCCTTGAGGGAGGGCAAGAGAGATGGCAGGGCCAGAGGCTTCATGGAGCCATGTTTCCGACATAGCTAGTAGGTCAACATCATGGGAGGTGATAAGGTCATTAGTCTCGAGTGCATGTGCATGGAGGGAGCGAGCATTAATGAGGGCACATTTGATGGCGTTGTTGGAGGTGGTGTTTCTGCTGGAAGCATTAGGTTTGTATATGGGGTCAGGGAGAGTGTGGTGGGTATCATTATGGCTGGGAAGGGTGGTCGGTTTAATGTTCATAGATGGAGGCATGAGATGAGCATTGGCTATGTGGGGTTGGTATGGCATTTGGGAAGTATGAGTTTTTTGTGCGTAGTGTGGCGTGACAGGGGTGTGAGAGCTCAGTCTGTAGTTTCTGTAGTGAGAGGTGAGAGGCTTGCATGAGATAACACTGGGTTCTATGTGTGCTCTGAGTCTGGTGAGCCTGATGTGTGGGAGATTGTGGAAATTTGTGTTAGCGGGGTGGGGGCTCTGGTGTGTGGTCTGTATGAGGGTTGTGGTGGGGATGTTGGGGGATGTTGTGTGGGTACTGGAAGTGTGAGTGTGTGTGAGGGGGGCATGTCTCTGTAGGTCCACGTGGTGGTGAGAACAATAGAAAGTGAGAGGAGGAGGAGATGTGTGGTTGAGGTGTTGGATGTCTGATGACACGATTGATGTGATGCTGGCTTGTGGGAGACAAGCATATGTGCGAGTGTTGAATGCGTGGGGAGTGAGAAAAGGTGTGCGAAGGTGCTAAGTTGGTGTGGTATAGCCAGTTAAGCTTAGCAAATAGTTAAAGATAAAGTTGCATTGCTAGTGTTCAGATAAGTGTATGTAGTGGTCAGGATGGTGGCAAATTAATATCAGTGAGTGCAGAGAAGATGTAAAGGCAATATGATTTTAGCAGCAATTAGTTACATTAATGTATGTTATGGCAGTACAAAATGATATAATGCAAAGTGTATTAGGCAGCATAACAGATAACAGAAATGAACGTAAAGGCATGCTAAAAGGTAGCTCAAAGGGGGATCACAGACTTTCTAGAGTTGTGGTGAGGTGTAGACATAGGAGAAGACATGGCTATCATTAGTGTAGTGTAGAATATCGTTACATTGATTATATAACATCTTGTTCACCATGTATAAGAGGCAGAGTGTAGCAGTATAAGGATCGAGGCGTCTAGGGGTATGGCACAGTCTGTGTAAGAATATGAAATAGCAATTATACTAACAGTCGGAAGTGGAAAAGCCGGCTAGTTGGGTGGTGCGAATATGTCTATTTCGACAGAGTTAGCCTTTTAGCAGGTGTTATTATATACAGAACTTGCTAAGCATTTCAATCTTACTCGCTAGGTTAAAAATAGAAGAAAATGCGTCAATGTATGCAACACTTTAACAGTGTGTAACAGTGAGGCCACGCTTGTTATGGTAATGCAGCGTAAGCGCAGAGTAATACAATGATAATACAGGTAGCAGATGAACATGCAATATAAGGCAAAATAATTAGCATGATGTAGGTGCAGGCATTGAGACAGTACATTTACATTTGCATGGTACTAGAATGACGGGAGCTGAAAGCGGTCGTGATAGTGGTCAAGTGCTATGATGCTAATAGTCAATCCAGCAGGCGAGGGCTGGATAGTGCAGGATGAGGGAGCCATGTGGATCGTGCTGAAGGCTGAAATCAGCTGATTGTTCCAAGTGAGTAGCGGTGGAGCAGGGATTGTAGTGCAAATCGTGGCTAGGGTGTACGACTCACCAGAGAATGTTATGGAGGTGTCTGCTAGAACTGTTCGGACTGCAGTCTTGGGAGGAGTGGCAGGTCGGACAGCATGTCGTCGCCTTGTGCCAGCTGCGCTTGGTCAGCTCAGTCAGCAGTAGCCTTAGATCCTCGGTCTTGGAAGACGAGGCCGGCTTCGCCTGCCGGCGGGTGCTGATTGGATGAAATCCCTCTGGGCGGCCAATCAGATGCATGCATCCGCCGTAGTGTGGAAGTGATGGTCTTCAATGTCAGTTCAAAATAGAGTGGCCATTTGCATGTGTGGTAGCCCTCGTGCCTTCAAACATACCCATTCTTTTTCATGAATTCCGACCTGGTTGACAAATGCATTTAAATTACTTGGAGCAATGCTAGTGTTGGTATTGCTAGGGTTCTGTCTTGTAAGGATAATTATAGTACAATGCAAGAATACAGCAAATAAAGCTATTGGGATGAAGATAATGATTAATGTGAATGATGATCATACACCACAGACTGAAGACACCAACTGTGAGAACATCAAGAAGAGTTTGCTGGCACACTCAGGGATGAGGTTTTACTACCCAAAGGATCATCAGAACTATGCAGGATGTTGGGTATTCTGTCATCTGACTGGAGAATGTTGTCACGTGACCTGGAGTCTGGATGAGCATATAAAGAATGTAGATGACAGGAGGGGAGTGACACAAGTATGGATCAAAAAGAAACCAAGGTATGGAGAAAAGATTAAGAAGATTGAAGATGAAGAGGTGGGCAAGGACACGGCCAGAGTGGGGAATGGAGAGCAGCATGTGTACACGTCATCTCTAGTTCCCACCTCCTCACCTCTGTCCTGCTGGAACAGCAGTAAGAGAGCATTATGCGTGACACCAGGTATCGTTCCAATACCGCACCAAAGATATGATGAGAGACGTCATGCTCTCAGACAACCATATCAAATGTACCTTGGTTCTGATATGGTGGAAGGATGTCTGTATACACCATTGGGCATTGAGGAGCAGTAACTGAAATCAGACGAGGGCAGGGTAACGTCATGAAGAGAAGACACAAGGACACACCAAGACGACATGCGAATACTTAAAGAATAAAGATGTAACTGAAGTAATAAGAGAACCATGTAACTGAATGTGAAGAAATCATGTGCACTAGTGGAATAAGTAAGAAAAGACAACGTGAATGTACATACGCAGAAATACAAGATAGATGAGACATGGAGAAGCTTGCGGCAGAAGAAAATATAATGTGACTAGATCAGCAAGGATTAAAAGAAGGCCGTACGACTTGCATTAAGAATGACCAAGATACCTCAGAAACAGACCAATGCTGCAGAGCTAGGAGGCACTGGAAACACAGCTATGTGTGAGGAACAAAGAATATCTATTGGCCTGGGATCAAGGATGCAACATCAAGGAATAACTGTTAGGCACAAAGGGAGTCGGAGTATAAGTCATGTATGTAAGACATTTTTCTCTTAGATTAAGCAAAGAAGAAAACATCTGCAAGTGTTGGACAATCAATGATGCAGAAAAAATGTGTGAGTTACAGCGGCAAAAAGGAGTAATGACAGCCACCTTAATTGAATTAAATAGGACTAAATAAGAGGTTGAAAACAAGGCATATTCATTAATCTTCAAACAAAGATAGTGCTGTAGCTACAGTCCCTTAAAGGTCCCAGAGAAGAGAACAGTTTGCAAGGTCAACTACAAAGAAGAGGCCATGGCTTAGGGCCTGACCGATGAGAGATGGTGGACTAATTGGATGAGTGGATAGTAGTCTGGCATTGCTCTCTGCACCTGGGTTTGGTTTTGCTTACGTGCTACTAACAAGCTGAAAATCCAAGGTTGGGAGAGAATGCCAAGCAATCATAAGGGTCTATGTAGCAGTGTTTTATACATTGTTGCAAAAACCAATCTGCTGCTGTTATTCTGCTATTAATCTGTATTATACATATTTAGAGGTAGTTCAAGGCGTGCCTACCCGATAAGGGGCATTCAATTATGTACTTATACGAGCTATAGGTACATATGTTCCCTTAACCAATCCCTCCTGTCAATAGGTTTTTTAAGTTTGCCTCATGGCATGATGTCATAGCAGATGTATATTGCGGTATAAAGCCTTTGTATATTCACATTTTTATTGTGAGTGTGTGGACTACGATTCGTTGTTCGACAGGTTTCCCTACTTTATTGAGCTGATAATAAAGTGGTATTTTGCAATATTCTTTGAGTCTGTCTGGTTATTTGGGTCTGAGATCTTTGTTGGTAATTTCATTTGGCACTTCAAATGCTCCAGGTGCTACTGCAAACAACCTGTTGCAAAAGGTTGCATAACTTGCCAAAGAATAGGAATATCGGCTATATAATGTTGCTACCTTGACATTTGATACCCATACTGTACTTTTCTTTCATGTTTGTAATATCAGATGAGATGACAAACAATGTACCCTTTGCCATGATACTAAACCCTAAATCTCGGTGAGCCACTTCTTACACATTTAGTTATTTTGTCACAATTGGTGACATGCCCAAAAGGTGTTCTTTTGTGGTTTGACACTAAATGCAACCCACATGTTTGTTTTTCCCACACTCAGCCTCACTACCTATTGTCCTGTAGGGTAGGCACTCCGTGTCATCCCCAATGTTGAACCCGGCACATAGTGATGTTTCATGTGGTTCAGACTTCCATACACGTTTATGTGCTTCCCAACCAGAGCACGATAGTGAATTGGATTGGACACACAACTTCAGAAAATAGAGCATACTTGGGAGTTGGGTTGGATCCTCTCTGCCAGTGCTCTACCTTTTTTTATTTGACATTTATTTTTTTCATGAGTTGTGAAGAGTTACTAAGCATTAATAAAAGGCCTTTCATAAGTGGTATGTGAGAAATTAAGGTGCCCATCCCATGCTGATCTATTGTAATCTGTTTACTCATATTTACATGTATTTGAGCTTCAAAACCAGAGCATTTGTAATGCAAAGGAACTGATAGGTGTGTGAAGACAAATTAAGGAACCCTGCCGGCTAGATTCAAAACTTGTGCACAGCTAAAATAAAACACACTGTTATAGTTATTGAAACTCTCTGCAAATAAGCCATTCATGTCTACTTGGGATCTAACATAAGCACAAAATAGAGTGTGTGAGGGAGTGGCACCAGATGGGAGCCAACATTGTAACTGTAGCTGGGCTCAAAGCAGGGCAGTGAATCTGGAGTGATGGAGATTGGGATTGAAGGAGATTTAAGGTGAGGCAGTGATTACACAAGATGGTGGTTGCCTTTACTTTCTGTGGGGAGGGATGGAGTCACTCTTAACATTGGTGGTCAGTGTTTATATTCATAAAATAGCATTAAGCCAAAAGGGCTTCACTGTATTGGAGCACGTATTTGCAATCTTATTAAATTGATTAACTAGAAACCTTTTTTTGATGTGAGGGAAGGTTAATCTTAAAGGCATGGATGTTCTCTTCAAGGGCACTCATCCCTGTCTATTTAAGATGCAACACATGAAAAAAATACCCTTGGTGGCTGCTGCAAGTTTGCTCAAATGTGCAGAAGTCGGTAAAGGCACTGCTTGGAAGCACTGTATTGCAGGTAACATTGCAAACACAGAATAGGTTCAAGAGAGTGGCAGTGTTATGCACATAAGCCAGCAGTAGCTGTCGTCCATCACCATACAACTTGCAATCACATACAAACCAGCCTGCCCTCTTCCATTCGGAAGACTCTTGATATGCAACAAATTCTATAATATACCTGATTCGCCCACTATACATGAACAACATTAAAGAAAAAGATCCTTGGGCTTCAAAAGGGTCTGAACTTGGATGATTTCCTGTTGGTACTGAACATAACTGGGAACTATGAAGTAGATCAACAAACTTTGACTGCAGCATATCATGTCATTAAACAATGGATGTCAGTGAACTGGCTCTGTTTAAATGCCGCTAAAACGGAGTTGATGCTTTTCGGCTCTCAACATGCTCAATCTAAATTGAACCAAAAATGTAATTGCTTTTCCATTGAAGGCAATCGAAATTAAGACTAATGAAAGTTAAGACCTTGGGCACCTATATGGAGGAAAGTCTTGACAGTGAGGCACATGTCACAGCCGTCTCTACCAATACCAATTACCATCTTAAGGTACTTAGACAAGTAGCCCTGCTAATATCGGTGGAAAACCATATAAAACTTGTAAGAGCAGTAATTCTGCCACGTGTTTACTATTGTAATGCCTTACTAGGAGGAGCCAGTAAGGCAAATGTCCAACAGTTACAGTAAATACAAAACGCAGTGGTACAAATCACTTTTCAGATGAAAAGTTTTGAACCTACTAGCGCTGCTAGAAAAAAACTCCACTGGCTCCTGGTGGCAGCTCGTATCCAATTTAAACTGCTTACTACATGCCATAAATGTATCTTCGGTAATGCCCCCTCATATTTGAAGGAGAGGATTCATATTTATCAACTGAATAGATGCTTAAGATCAATGGAGGGCTCTCTGCTGGTACTGCCACGAACAAAAACATCTCATGGACTGGGGCGGGTCTTTCATGTTCGGGGTGCACAAGTGTGGAACACCCTACCAACTAGGATACGTAAAATTGAGGATCAGCTTCTCTTCTACAAACAGTTAAAAACTATTCTGTGCAATTGGAATTTATCTTAGTTTTCTCCACCACTTCTGTCTTTCGGTTCCAGGATGCCTGCAGGCTTTGGCGCCTTATAAATCTGAACAACATAACATAGCATTGGAAATGTGGCATAATATAAGGAGGGATGGAATTCGATGGACAGAGTGATTACAGATTCCTCAATTTAGCTGGAATATTTGGCCAGGTGACAAACGTGGGGGTATTGTGCTACTCAGGGAACAATTCTATATATATTTGCATATAATTATTGAAGATAGCTGCATAGAGTATGCACCAAAAAAACATCTCACTAAAAAAGCATCTCACCGAAATGTGTTAATTCAATTAAAACAGGAAGGTATGGAGCACTCTCTGTTCACTGGTAAATAAGATGGTGTCAAATGTATAACATCTTAATGAAAAATATATACCATTCTTCTGATTTCCAGATAATAATAATCATGTGCCTTAATGCAATTAATGCAATGCAGTGTAAAATATACAAAAAAAAGAAATAGAATATGTTTCCTTTTCCAAGGGATACAGTGAATCCCAACATAATCCCAGAAAATCTAAATACTCCGCCCAGGTGGAATCCATTTGAAGCATAATGTATACTTCTACATTCAACATGTATAGATTTAGTGTAATCTTATTTAGCAGTGCACTGATTGTCCTACAGCTTTCTGTTCCAGATTCCGGAATATGTCAGTTTCCCTCAGGGAACTCGTCCCCTAGAAGGAAATTAATGTACAACTGGGTACATGTTTAGACTGATTCTGTGGCTTCAGTGGGTTACTCTAATCGAATGACGCCTTGCACAAGTCTGCGCATCAGGTTGGAAGTACCTACTTCACTGTAATGGACTCCTGTTTTATATCTCGTTAAAAGACTGACATAATCTATCCGGTTACCAGACATTTGGTCGAAAAAAATTGGTCGACCAGACAAAAGGTCGAACCAATTTGGTCGAAAACCAAATGGTCGAATTTTTTTATTTTTTTATTTTCACCCCTTTTTTTTATTTTTTTGGGGGGGTCCCCCCAAACCCCCTTTTTTTCTCTAAAACCCCCTTTTTTTAAAAGACGAAAACCCGAAAAATAAATATATAAATAAAAAAAAATTCGACCATTTGGTTTTCGACCAAATTGCGTCCACCAAATGTCATTTGACCAGTTTTCAGTAGACCAAATGACTGGACACCATCTATCCTGCAAATTTGTTTTTCTTTTTTCTGGATGATATTGTACTATTGGTGTTTTTTGCCATTCTTAGCCAGTCATATCTACAACATAATTAGTGTGTACTGAAAAGCAAACAACTATTATTATTTCACAAAGAATCCTTGCAATTACTAATTGTGGAAGACAATTAATAATATGAGCTACTGGTACTGAGGACTCACCCCACAGCTACTGCAGTTCATTGCTTTCCAAATGAGTGATCTTACCACTTTATCATAATGTTCTTACAATGATGCATGTTGGAGGGCATACACACTTAATTGCAGCCCAAGACACCAGTTCACCATGTGGAGAGAGGGTGCATGTTAAGTGCTTGCTGAATGACAAGGCGACAGCTCATTGAGAAACGATAGACAACCCTTTTATGAGGCTTCATCAGTTACACCCCAGAAATACTTTGATACCAAAACAGAGGTGATTTGTGTTGATGAAACAGCCCTTTTGGTGGTGACAAAAGTCAGGTTAAGGGCTCAACAAAATAAAATGCTAGCACTGAAATTATATTGACATAGGACCTAGTAAATCTAAATCAAAAGGAAAGAAAGTGGGCCTCAATTTCAAGATGCTAAAATGTGCGCAGTGCATTTCATGAAGGGTAAGAAAGACACGTGGACATGAAGTTTGACAAATCCATGGAGAGCTGCACTGATATTTCCAGAAACAGCAGTGCACAGTATCTTAAATGAAATACCAAATTGTGCTCCCAGCAGCTGCAGTGAAACAAAGTATTGTACATGTAACATAAATAAAATAATGTAATTTTGCTCCAAGATTAACAACATGCTCAACAAAATGCTCGCCACACTTTCAAAGTGTGAACATGGTTTCTGCCTTTCACAAGCTCATCCACAGGGACAATTTCAGAGCAACATGCATGGATGTTTAAAACTGTGTGTCTTATGAGAGGTCATTTAATATGCATTTATGTACGAGTTTACAGAATGTTTGCTGCAAGCGACAGGGACAATGATTTCTTCAGATGTGAAACCAAACTCACAGGCCTCCCTTTGTTGCCCTGGAGATTCAGGCATGGCTTCCTTCATCTTCCCTCATCCATCAGAACCATTCCTTAAATATATAAGAAAAGAATTACTTCTTAGATCAGAAATGCAGGGAAGACCAGACAAGGTTAGGTCTGTTCTGCAGCAATTGTGACCTGCAGGTCACAAGTCCCATAAAAATTGCATTAGAATGGCCATTAGTGGCCACTAGACCTTGAAAGGGGAGGAGAAATCTAAACACAGATCCCTTTGCTGATGTCATATGCCTGAAGAGGAGAATTGAAACTTAAAAAAAGGTGAGGTCTAGGGAGACAGAGGATATGAAACAGCAGTGCGTTTAAATGGGAGAATCACATTTTATCTCATAAAATGGACAGCGTACATCGCTCAACAGTCATTCTAGGCTTTTATTAAAGGTGACATTTAACCCCTCCTAACCATGCTGAAATGATTTTGGTGGGATAAACACAACTAAAGTTATTAATGGAAATGTGATTTGGGCCTTCCTGTGATTACCAGTGATGTGAAAAGTTGATAAAAGCATGCCAACATAATTCATATGATGCCCATAAAGTGCAATATTTTTCACTGATATGGTTCCTGAGTAAATGAAGAAAAACTGTATCGTTGCACAGAAAGGACGTGCAGAGTCCATACTAGTCTCATCTGATTCACCTTGAAGTTGCCAAAAATGTATTCATACATGTAAAGTTTGGAAGATTAAGGGTACTTCCCATGTTGAGATATTTTGAGTTTGAAAAAATGACCAAGCCCATCTGTCAAAGTGCGATAATGAAGCTCTTTCCTCCCACTGCTAACCCAAAGCACTCCCCCATCCCCTTGTCCTATCAGCACTCAGGTGGGATGGGGTAGAGAATGCAAGCCAATCCCTTTTGTGAGAATCATGATACATTTGTGATGTCATTTTCCCTATAACTAAGCCAGTTTGCAATCGAGCTAGGGTTTTTTCCACTAACTCCAAGAGGTGACCTGCTGCTGAAATCTGGCGAGAACATCCCAGCAGAGAGAGGCCTAATCTTGCAGTGGAGACAGGAGCCAAGAGACATAGAAACTGATTGGGGCACCTGGAAGGAAAGAGAGGAGATCCTTGAATGACCACCCTTGCGGTCCCAGTGGTGTGTTCTGATGCTCCCTGATTCCCAGACCTCTCCTGTAAGTAGAGCTACCCCAAAAGCCCTAGATTGTATAGGCCCTATATTTTTCAAGCATTGTGTTAGTGATTTCCCCATTGAAAAATCTCCTGTTTGGCTGTGTAGAGCCTTAGCATAATTATCAAAGTAAATCAATGAATTCCCCCATTGAATTCACTGGAACTGTATTGGTGACATTTGAAACCACAAATCTTTTCCCAGTGTGTTGTGAGCCGGTATAGCCATAAAGATTTGTCAAAAGAATTAACCCCCCAACCTTGCTTCCACGTGTCTGGGCAGAGTGTGAAAAACCAAAACCCTTCATTGGTCCCCTTCATGTTAAATCAGAAGTGGGAAGCTCAGTAGTGCCTGTTCATATGCAAGGTACAAAAAACTGAATTGCCCTGTGTATCCATTGTGCTCTGAAAAAACACATTTTCCCATTTGCATTTTCTTTCTCACATTGCATATGTGATTCCAACCCAAAAAACAATGTTCCCATTGTGTGCTGACTAATATCACAAAACCCTGCCTGTCCCTTTTAGGTGTAGAAACATGAATTTCCCATTTCTTTTTATTCGTTCCCATTGTAGCTGTGCTAAGTAATTCAGAACCGATTTTCCCATTGTGCTGTGCAAAACACATTTTCCCATTACCTTTCTGTCTCCCATATTGTTTCTGTGAGTAATACTCAAAATTTTCCCATTGTGTTCCCACTCCCTGCCACTGCCTTCCACTCAAAGTAATCAAGCTTAAATGCTGTTTGGAGGATGGCGGTTGTTGGGAGAAAAGCATAACACTGTTTGAATTCACTGTGTGCTTTGGGCTGTTCTTTTTTTGTATTGGAAACCTTTATCAAAAAGAACCTAATGTCAATCAAAGTGCTTTCTTGTGTGACACATTCATTGTGGGGGAAGGAGCTCCCTGACTTGGGTTTGACTGTTCAATAAACTGTGACAAATATCTAAATGGACACATGTCCAAATCACTGGCACAGTCTTGAGAAGGCCTTTGTAATTCATCAAGTTCAGGTGGAGCTAGGTGTATTTGGACTAATTAGAGCTTCCCTGCTGGCTCAGCACTCTTGCTCTGGCTTTATAGTGCCTATCCGAGGCCACTGACAGCTCTACTAGACTCATTTAAGATCCATTTTAAATTTGGGCTGACAAGTCACAGATTCTCATCCATCCAGAGGGTGATAACCTCAGCAGTCACAACATGACCGACACAATAACTGCATCCACTGTTAGATACTGTTTATCTCCTGGTGCCTTAGAGGAAAAATACAGCCACCCTACTTAGTTTCCCACATGGAATCAAGTACCTGCATTTTGACTTCCCCTCCCCCCTCTGTGAGCACAGCCTTCAACCCAGCTGCCAAGGTCAAGTGCCTGAGAGTATGGGAGGGATTTTGAAAGCAGAGCTTAGGTTTGGTTCACAAAAAACTCCACAATGAATGGGGGAAAGTAACAACTCCAAAGGTTATGCAAAAGCCTTCCATTTTTAAATTTCTGTCACAAGGTGATGGTTATCCAGGCAGTGGCCCTGTTCAGATTGGACTACTACAATGGTCTATATGTACGAGTGCCCAATGTATCGCGAAACAACTGCAACTCAAACAAAACTGAGCAGCAATGATGATCTCAAATCTAAAAGGGAGGCACTAGCTCTTCTTGATCCAACTGGCTCCCTTGTACAGTCCACCATGCATAGGTACTAGGTGGAGGAACTAATCCTGCATTCTCCAATGAGAAGACTGATTTCACACAACACTGTCCTCCAGGTGCCCACATTTAATAGCAGGAGCAAGGGAGGGTTCATACTTCGGGTGGCTGGTCACATGTGTTGGAACAACCACCATCCTGAACTAACACTGCAGCACTTACAGTTACAGAATCTTACCCACAACATCACTCTATTGACTCTTTCTGGGACAAAGGACTTCATATCCAATAAATGTTTCAGACACAACATGCCCGGCATCCAAAGGGAGGACTCCTAGTTAACATTTTGCATGCCTCTGGAGGACATTGGATAGCACGCCTAGCCAGAGATTGACCTTAGGTGGCAGACTCACCTGCCTTTACTGCCCCCCAGCAAGTCTAAGCTACATTAATACATTGGTTAGTGTACCCCCGTCCCACCATATCTTTCACCCATGCTCCCCTTCCCCTTCCTCGCATCCTATCCTCCAATCCCACACCACTATTATCCCCCTGAGTGCTGTGATGCACATTTAATTCATTTATTTCTGTATGAAATGCACTATACAAACACCTAAATAAATATATTATTAAAGGTTTCTCTCAAGTACAGTATCTGCCAAATGGAGTGAGTACCTGAGCAAACAATATCAGTGCCTGGCAAATGTGTGGATATCCAAAAATGTGAAGGTGAAACCTTGTGAATAGTGCAAGTAATGTGGCATTCAAAGGCAAAAGCACAGAGCACATGGTGTCAGTAAATGACATGTGTTATCAGTAATTGGCATATGCTGTGCATACTGGGGCAATGAATCACAACACCTGGCCTCTAGTTATGGCAAAACCTGACATATTGTTCTGAATTCTGACATGTGCAATAATCTGTCAAATGATCTGAGTACCTCAGCAATGAATGTGTCTACATAAACATAACTAGAAAATAGTGTGCGTAGCTTGTCATATCATGAAAATACCTCGAATCACTGAATTACATTCCATCTTTTCCTTGCAGTGTATTTTTAATTCATCTTTCAAAGTGGCCACATGGCAAAATAATGGCACTCAAGAAAACTCATAATTGAATTCTAAATAAATAAATAAACAATTCTACTGGCTTTGCCAATGTATGTGTTTTACGGACCTGTGAAGTTTTTTTTGGGACGAAGGAAAGACACCACTTGCATGAGATCATGTGGATTAGGTAATGAAACAGGTGGAATCAACGTTAGCATCAAGTTGAAGATTGTGATAGTGAGAATGCTGTCAGGATACAGGATACAACTATTCCTTAATCAGGTGTGACAGGGATACCAACCAAACTAAAGGTGGCGGCCTAGCTATCATATTCAAGAGCTCGCTTAATATTAGAATTACTAATAGCCTGCAGTTACCCTCAGCGGAATTACTATCTCTCAAACTGCCTTTGTCTCCGAATCACACAGCCACAATCCATCTCATCTATAGGCCTCCTGGCCCAACCTCTTCATTCGTTGAAGACATTTCATCCACTCTAGCAACCAACTCTAAGCCTAGCTCTCAAATTATTATTCTGGGCGACCTCAACTTGGGCTATCATGACAAGAACGATATCAAAGCCACTGACCTAGCTAATGTATTGACGGACTTCGGCCTCACACAACATATCATTGAGCCCACTCATATTAAGGATCGCACACTTGACTGGGTCTCTGATATTAATTGTGATCTCAGCGATTTCAATATAACCCCTTGTGCCTGGTCTGACCACCACATAATCTCCTTCTCCATTAACTCTAGCCCACCTGAAGACAAACCTAGCCTCGCCCCTCCCACTTACACACGGACAAAAAAGACATCACAGCAGAGAAACTCCTACCTCTCATACTCCCTTTACTGAACTCAGCATCTGAGACCTGTTCTGACCCCACAGCATTAGTAGATACCTACAACCACATCATGCTAAAATCTCTCAACACCATTGCACCAATCAAATTGCGCAAACAAAAACCACAGACCCATCTGAATTCATGGTTCACGCCACAATTATGCAACCTGCGCAAAGAAAAGAGAAAAGCGGATGCTCTCTGGAAAAGCACACCTTCCCTAGTAAACAAAAATTACCTTACCTCAGCTTCTCTTACCTACAAAGAAGCCATCCTCAAGGCAAAAAAGGAAGTATACAATAATAGAATCACCCAAGCCCAATCTAACACCAAAGAACTATTTAAGATACTCAAGGAACTTGAGTCTCCTATTGCTCCTCTTGATACGTGCATGCCAGACACTGCTTAGTGCACTAATATTCAAAAAGCCTTGTTGGATAAAATTACCATGCTCCAAGCCAAAATCAACGCAAAAAAAAAGTTACCTCTCAGACTCATCCAGAGTCTCCCAGATCCATAAAATCCCCATTCCTAAACACAACTTTAAACCATTCAGCTTCTCACCCCTTACTATCAAGGATGTTGAAAGCATCATAACCAAGCTCAAACCCTCCAACTGCCAAGGTGATGCCTGCCCGGCAGCCATCATAATGGAGGCTGCACCTGAGCTCGCCCCATTCATCACAGCACTCATAAACGCCTCCTTTGAATCGGGCACTGTGCCCGACAAGCTCAAGGATGCGTGGGTTATACCTCTAATTAAAAAACCCAATCTTGACCCCAGTAATCCTTCCAACTACAGGCCTATCACTACGGTGCCCTATTTGCTCAAAATCCTTGATCGCGCAGCTTACCTCCAAATCCAGGTGTATCTTGTATTCAACAATCTACTTGGGCTTAGACAATCTGGGTTTCGACCCAGGCATTGCACTGAGACAGCATTACTAGATCTAATAACCCAAATCCAGGACCTGAAAGACAAGGGCAAACTGGCGCTCCTGCTCCTTCTAGATCTATCAGCAGCCTTTGATTTGGTCGATCATCCAATCCTGTGTCACCATCTCAAAATTGCCACCCACTTCTCTGATGTAGAAACATCTTGGATCAGCTCATTCCTCGCCAACAGAACCATGAGGGTCTTCTCTCCTCTAGCTGCAGCTGAACCAGCCCACGTCCCCTGTGGAGTCCCTCAAGGATCTTGTGTATCTCCCACTCTTTATAACGTGTTCACAAAACCACTCTTTGATATCCTTGACTATCTGGGTGTCTCTTACACCAATTATGCGGATGACACCCAAATACTCATCCCCATCACTGGTGATTACGTAGCCGATTCCAATTCTCTCAACACCATCTACACCGTTATCCAGGCCTGGATGGCTAATCATGGGCTCAGTCTCAACGATGATAAGACCGAGTTAATCATCCTTGACACGCAAACTAAACTCACTAAACTTGACCCCAACTATAAATCCTTCTCCATTGACGGAAATTATATTAAAGTGGCCAATGTAACTAAAACACTAGGTATTTACCTGGATTCCACACTATCCCTCAATCGACAAACTAACACAGTTGTATCTGCGTCATCCTACACTTGCAAACTGATTACGGCCTGCCGGCCTTTCCTGACGACAGACAACTGTCTGACACTCGCCAGAACCCTCATTATGTCGAAAATCGACTATTGCAATGCACTATACTTAGGGACTAGCCAAAGAAACATTGACAAACTTCAGATCACGCAAAACAACGCCATAAGGGCAGCACTCAACATACCTAGACGTAGCCACATATCCAATACCAGACGTAACCTACAGTGGTTACCCATCTCCCACCGTATCTCACTCAAAACTCTCGTACTTGCTCACAAGGCTCAGTATAATACAGCGCCTGCCTACCTAGTATCTCGCTTCACGCAACATACTGCCTCAAGACCGCTAAGATCCGCCCAGGCACACACGCTGGATATCCCCAGCTTCAAGCTCCGCTCTGCCAGAGGGTCAAGCTTCCCCGTCCTGGCCGCCAAGCTGTCGAACTCCTTGCCCAATGCCCTAAGGAACATTCCACTTTGCCACTCATTTAAAGCCAATACTAAACTTTGGCTACACGAACAGGATGCTTCAGTAGCAACCCTGGCACTTCTCAGCTGCTAGAGACGCGGTGAGATTCCAACCGCTCCCATATGTCCCTTCACATGTCTATACTTTATCTCGGATGTGCACTTTCGGCACAGGTGCTGCTCCCTATCTATCTCGAGTTAAATATAGCCTGTGTATGACAGCCGTAGTGCTTTTTGTATACTCCTCCCGTAACTGTACATATACTTTGCTTGCCATCGTTATTTTTAACTGTTAACCAGTGATTTTGATGTCTTTATAACCTGTAACTGTATACTGTTTCCTATTATCTGCAACTTGTAACTTCCATAAACATGCGCCCGTAAGCCCTTGGGCAAGGTTGCGCAATACAAATAAATAAATACTAAATACTAAATACAGATCATTGTTGTAAGTTCTGTGCAGACTTGTGCTGTACTTTCTCACAGAGGGAATAATCCCAGACAAATCCATGAGCCTGGCCAGAGGTCAAAGACAATTGGATCCATAGAGCAGGGAAAGCCCCCAATTGCTCCTTCAGAAGCATCTTTGCAAAGACACTAATCTCCATCCTACTATCCTATGCAAACAGTTTTAGAGAATATTATTTTGAGAAACGATTGCTAACAATAACCATACCACAAAGTGATGAACACATGATCCCGAGGAAACTTATTATCAGCCTAACATGTGTTGCTTGCATTTATCCCATCACACAAAAATGAATTTAGGAAGAAATTGCGAAAGGGAAGATTTTTTTCTTTTTGCATCGTTCCCCTGTTCACTGGAATGGGGCCCGGGCCAATCAGTTACGTGATGGGACTCTAGCTTCTCTTGGCTCAGTGAGGCCTTTTTAGTCCCCCCAGCCCCTGCTCTGTTCATTTCATTGGCAGTACACAGGTTAGTCCTTTAGGCTGCCAATGCAGAGAGGGTTGCTCCTATGTCAGCACAAACGGTAAAATATGAAAGGAGTGCCAGCATATGGGCGAGAAATGTAAGGAAGCTGTATTCACACGAATGTGAGACGTTTAGTAATATGACCACTCTGGTCTGTAAATATTATACACGCACTGGGAAATGCATTGATGCCATTAGCACCCTACAACTTCATTAACATTCACGATGGTTTGCTAGGAAGGGTAAACTGCATTTTTCTTTTTTTGGAACCATTTTATTCACATGTTTCATTGAACAAATAAACATACAATAACTTCAACATTAAACTGCATTAATCTACATAGTGTGAACGTCAGTGTATCACATTTCTATCACCCTGAGCCTAGGTAATGGTGCTGCTGGCTGCCATCGAATTGGAAAAGAGCGATTGTGGAAGTAGTGAAGGGGCCACGTTTGGGGAAGAACATCTGACCGCCGCGGGCGTCTATTTATTTGTTTATTTATTTATTTATTCCATTTATTACACGCCCAAACCCGGATACCTCAATGCTATCTGAGGAGTCCTCGTGCATGCGGAATAATACAAGATGAACACACCCCGTAAGTATTCATTTAGGCGCTTATTCTAACTGAAGTGATTTGCTATTTTTTAAGGTGGAAAAGTGACACATTTTAAATCCCAGGGAAGACTGCGCAGCGATTAGACTGCATGCATTTTAGTAAAGCAGTAGGTATTTCTCTGCACTGTGCCAATATCATTCGAGGCGATGCCGTGGATGTTGTAGATTGCATTCTGCTCTTAGTGGCAATTACCTTCAAGGACACAGATACGTGTTTGATGCTTTTATTTGAGCTTTGCAATTTTGGTCTTACGTTAGCAGGAAAATGATTGATGATTCTTTGATTGTACCTTGGAATTAAGGTCTTTCATTTATAATGTCAATGAGAAGAAAGCTTGAGGAAGGGTGCTTCTCTTGTTTTTGATTAATATAAGGCGATCTTTTCGCTGGCAGAATGCCAGCTGTGGGATTGCTGTAATATTATCGTTCAGACACAGTTATTGATTCGTGTAGGCGGAGATCAGCTGTGGCAGAAATTAGCTGTGGCGGAGATCAGCTGTGGCAGAAATCAGCTGTGGCGGAGATCAGCTGTGGCAATTGAGCTGGAAAGGGATTCGAGGGCGCCAAATCCCGTTTTACAGGGCTCTAAAGAGCCCCTTAGTATATAAAAAAAGAAAAATTAATCTAGTGATCCTATAAGGAATGTTATAAAAGGAAAATAAACCATTATCTTTCAGAAACCTCTCCATCATTCCATCTCTTTCCGCCTTTGTTTGCACATTGCAGCGCAAGCTACATTAAGTGGAGTGTTTGTTGGAGAGTCCCATTTTCTTTGCTGTAAATAACATTTAGGTTACTTTTAGGATGTGCACAGCTCAGACTGAAATCTGATTTTGACCCTTTTTCGGGTGCCCTAACGTGAATAATTATATTTTACTGCAATAACCCCCTTTTGAGTACAAAATGGCTGCCCCTCATGGTTTAACTTCTGATTTCTTTGTCAACTTCATTTTTGGACATTTTAGGGGCCTTTAAGGTCAGAAAAGGACATATGTGGCAGTGGACTTTTATAGGTGTCCAGCCAAAGACTATGAGCAGAGTGTGGGTGGTCATAGCTATGCTTCTGAATCGTTTTCTGCGTGCAAACCCCCAAAGAGTGTCCCGCACGAAACACTCAATTACTGATCAAAGAGGAGACCTAGGCAACGAGCCCGCAGGGAGGCATGCACAGCCTATAACCACCTGTTTAAATCATTAGTACAAAAGTATTGTAAACATAATAAACAGTGCTAGTACACTTTGTCTCGGGAGGATAGCTCAGGGGCAACGTGCTCGCCTTGGAAGCAAGATGGCGCTGGTCCGCGCTTAGAAACCTCTGGGTATTAAGCACGTTATAAATAACCAATTACAAGAACTGTATGAAAGACACTGCTGGCCCCAAATACATTGGTCACGGGTATCTGCTACCAATGTTCATTAAATGAGTAATTCTGGTATATACATATTTAGTTGTGCCAGGCAAGTTTTTGGGGTGGAGGGCCTTAACAGCGAGTGTTCCAGGAGCCAGCCAGGGAGAAGGAGGCCACATGTAAGTGAGGCCGGGTATGGGGTGGCGAGGGAGGTGGGTACTGGAGGTGCAAATGGTGAGGGGATAGTAGGCAGGAGCCTCGGGGCACCAAGGGCTTTCCTGCCCTGCGAAGATGGAGGGCTAGCTCTTCTGAGGAGACTTGGAACGCGGGCAATACCATGTGGTATAGCCCACCTTCTGTGCTTCCTGATTGGCTGGGAGGCCCCCTGATAACTCCCTGGCTGGTGCTAGTATTCATTATAAAACCTAGGAATGGAATTTACATCAATCATTTTACAATAGAAGCACTGTAGTAGACGTGAACAAAAGAAATCAATGGCTTTTCATGTAGAAATGCTACCCACTGACCCGACTAGTCACCAGCACGTGATTCCAGGTGAGTGGTGACACGCACATTCTAGGGAAACCTTCACTCCAATGCTCTGTTTTCAGTTTGTTGCCTGGATACCGCTGAGGAGCGGCATTCACATCCGTAGATCTTTCTGAATGATCCCTAACGCTGGGAAAACCGCTTGTAAAATAAACGCTGTCCATGGATGGCAGCCAGAAAAGTGCAGGAAGAAGAGACATGAGACAGCACGCGCCATCACTCACCCCTTGTTCGACACAGAGCGGGCAGCTCGAGATGCTGGCATACGCCATTCTAACGTAATAACTCACGACTTGCTCAACATATTTCCCTGGAATAAACATTTCCATTTGCGCAGAAAGTCGAAATTCATAGCATATGGTAAGGCTCACTCTCGCCTGCGATGCTGCACTTACGTGAATGGAATTATGCACAACGTGAGCAAGAGGACGTGGCCCCTCGCATCATCCAAGATGCTTGCAATTCTTCGAAGCTCAAACAACATTTTTAAAAGTTGTAACTTGCGTTTATTAATTTTTAGCTTGGCACTTCTAAAAATTATTTGTGCCGCAGCCTTGTATAGCAGGACAATATGCAAGCACAAGATGCGGAGTATGCTTCATGTAGCGCATCCTGCAGGGGGAATCACTTTTTGGCACTTCAGCTACAGCAGCCCGGAGCCACTGCCACAAACCGTGGTTCAACTGCTCCCTGCCCTATATCTAGCAGAAAGCCAGATGCCTAGAAAGAGCCTGGCAAAAGAACGCCTGTGCAATATATTTTATAGTTATGTCTTATATACAGAGGGCGTGGCCATTATCACAGATTATTAGTCTCTCCTAAATTCTTACCGAAGGCAAAGTCGAGAGCTATAACTTGGGAAGGGTTCACTATCCAAAGCAGAGGAAATGGTTTCTGTGCTACCTGCCAATCTGCTGCTCAAGTTTGAAAGTTTATGCCACTGGAGAACCACTCAAACACTGCTGCAATAAATACAAAGCAGCCATACGCAATGCCAAAGCCATCCATGAACTCCAAGAACCCCAATCCACCACCAAATGTACACAGAAACTATTTAACTTTGTCAATTCCCTCTCCAAACCAACATCTGACACTTTCCACAACTGCATCCCCTGCAGTGTGCAACTCCCTCAGGGACTACTTCAACTCCAAAATACACATCAGGAAACCCCTCCCCTCTGCTCTCCCACTCCATACACACAAACATTCTAACAGATGTGGCACCTTCCACCCATCTACCTAGACACGCTCATCACCCTTACTACCAAAACAAAACCTGCATACTTCTTGCATGAAGTATGCCCACCTCAAGCCACATCCAATTGCATCTCCAACCTCACTTCCCACTGGATCAACATTATCAACTCCTGTCTCTAACATGGTGCTATTCCTTCTTCCCTCAAAACTGGACAAATCTCACTCCTCCTCAAAAAAACATTTCTCAACCCCAAACTCCTCCCAAATTATCATCCCATCACTGTCCTGCCATACCTCGCCAGAATCATGGAACCTTTTGTCACTACCCAACTGCAACAACAGATCACCACAAACAATCTACTCAACCTACTGAATCCGGCTTTCAACCTTGACACATCACTAAGATGGCTACACTTTACATCCTCAATGACCACCACAACATCACAGACAAACGACACATGTCACTGCCTCTACTCTTTGAGCTCTCTGCATCCTTCAACACCATTGACCACACCATTGTACTCAACATCCTATCCAACAGGATAAAACTCTCAGACACCATCCTCAACTGGTTCACATCCTTCCTTACTGACAGGACACACTTTGTCTCCGTGCCCCTTTTGATCTGACCCCATCCCAGTCAAGTACAAGGTCCAGCAAGGCTCCTCCCTTTCTCATCCCCTCTTCAACCTATATCTTGAATCCCTTCGACAGACCCTTAGAAAACATAGCGTCCACTTCCACCAATACACAGACAACATATAAATATACCTCAAAATCTCATCCCCCTCACAACTACACATCCTCAAAAGATGTCTCTCCGCCTTCATCACCTTTATGTCTCAACCCTTCCAAAAGGGAATACCTCCTCATCTTCAAGTATATTACCTGTGGCCACCTTTTCCCTTGCTTTGCCCCAGAGACAAACACAAACTCACCCTTGGATCAAAGAACTCGCCACAGACAACCCACATATATCCCTCTCCAGTCCTTTGAACTCCCTTATATTGACCATTGACCCACACGTGTCCTTCACATACAACACATCTGCTGTTACCAATATATGTAATATACAACTATACCTCCCATGTACGATCAGAGACATCCTTCCTCCTGATGCTTTCTGCACCAGAGTCCGAACACTAGTCTAGTCAAAGCTGGACTATGGCAATGTACCCCCAGCAGCCCCCTTGCAGCCTGCAAGACATACAGAACACAGCAGCCAGACGCATCCTATGCCTATCCAGCGAAACATTCACACATAGACCCAGCTCTCACCAAGCTGCACTGGCTCCCCGTACCTCAAAGAATTGCCCTCAAAGGACTCTGCATTGATTTCAAAGCCATTCACGGCAGACCTCATCTTACCATCACAGCAAACCTAAACCCATCAACCATACAAACACCACACACACAAGCCAGCATCTCCTACAAATCCCACTATGCAGACTGGCATGCACACAAAAACAAGGATTTACCCACTGGGCACTAAGGGCATGTAACGCTCTACCCGTTCACATCCACACTGCACCCTGCACCACCACTTTCAGAAAGAAGCTCCTAACATGATTTTCTCGCCCACACATAAGCCCACCCCTTTCCTCCCCTCCCCTTATACCACTTGCCTAAACTAATCTTTCCATCCTATCCCAAAAACATATTGGGCCTCATTAGGACCCAGGCGGTAAGGGGTTTACGGCGGCGTAAACAGCGCCGACCCTTACCGCCTGATTCCGAGGTCCCTTAGCGCCATGGAGGTTTTAACACCTGCTTTTAGCAGGTGTTAAAATCCATGGCGCTAAGGGACCTTGTTGTTAATTACGCCACCGTAATTTACGGTGGCGTAATTAACGCCTTCCCCACTCCCATTATGCCCTATGGGGCAAAAATGGGAATGGGGAAGGGTAAATGGGTTAATGGGGACTTACCGCCCCACTCACCTCGGAATGGGGCGGT
This sequence comes from Ambystoma mexicanum, assembly GCF_040938575.1. Classification (NCBI taxonomy): domain Eukaryota; kingdom Metazoa; phylum Chordata; class Amphibia; order Caudata; family Ambystomatidae; genus Ambystoma; species Ambystoma mexicanum. Next base: position 534,803,239 of record NC_090926.1, read on the forward strand.
AAGTCCGCCAACCACCATGGCGTAAACGTAGTTTACGCCATGGTGGTAAAGGTACGACCCAGGCGGTAACTTACCGCCTGGGTCGTAATGAGGCCCATTGTTACTTTTGTTTTACCTCTCACCTTTTCAACCTTTGTCTTGTGAGGCACTCTGAGATCCTCTGGGTAGGGCAGCACTGAACACAAATTCGAATAAATAAATACAACATCAAATAAGCAGTGAACGATGCATCCTCCCTAGTCTTAAAAGAAGCAAACATACTTCATTCTTTATCTGCTATACTATTGTGAAACAGCATATTGTAGCTGCTGTTTTTTTTTAGTTTTGGCTTTTAGGTGACAGTTTAAATCAAAATCTATTGATATATGAGTACACAAAGGAGGGAGATGGAATGTGAGGAGGAGGAGGGGCAACAACCTCTGCATTTCCTCTGGATGTTGCACCCACCCATTGATGACTCACGGCCAGGCTAATCCTGATGACCATTCCCACCCAGTAACTGCTCCATTTCACCCAAAACACACTCTCCTGGGTTCAAATTCAGCTATCTCTATCAGGCATTAACTATGAATGGGGCTGCCATTGTAATTTTGACTAGTGATTTAAAAGGAAATGGCTAACTTGAACCGGAAAATCAGCTTCTGGTACACTAAACATGTCTTAACCAAGTGTGCCTTCAGCCACTTGATTTTTAAGCAATATGTGCAACCACGCCTACGTTCCTTGCATTAAATAGTTTTTAAAACAAGCATTGGCAAAGCAAAACGTGTTTTCATCTTTTATAGTCACTACCTAGGCATATAGTGGTCACTGCTGCATTGTGCCCAGGAAATCACACTATTTGCCAGCTATTGCCACCTTATTGCCAAGTACCACCATTAGTAAGACAGACCCGCCAAGGGGGAAAAAAGGGAGTTCATGGGGATAAGACCATAGAGTCAATCAATGGAATATACTGCCCACTGTGAGGGAGCTAAAAATGGGGACAGATCAGGACAAGGGACTTAGAGAAATATTCAATCAATCTTTAATAAGCACATATTCAATTACCATACAATTAAAAACAGCATAAAAATACATAATTAATGCTAAGCATATCCAGTTAAATTGCATACTATTTTACTAAACATCCTAGGATGTAAGCATAAGTGCATTGTGCCTAACTTAATTCAAAAATACATAACTTCCGTAGTCAGCAAAGATCCTCAATTGGTCCCCAAACTGTCTTCAACCAGGGGGATATATTATAACCAATCTCTATATATATATGTAAGAGTTAGTTAGTGAGGCTTAAGGAGTTATGTAGGGCACCAAAGCCACGCAGATCAACAATAATCAATATTTTCTGCGGGATAAAGAGGGTTGTGCCTTAGTCCAGCCCACCATTTCTATATAGAGAACAAACAGCAAACCTGTGCTTGTCTCCAATCTGACCAAAATAGTCCGACCAAAACCACCATTAGGGCAGCACCTGGCAAATTCCTAATTCAGGCATACACAAGATAATAATGTAACTTTGTGTAGTATCTAGTGTCAGGGTTTTGGATAAAGATGACACAGGAGGCTTCACCTTACCAAATACTTGGGCTTTATCCACAAATTAGCCACGAGTACTCATGGAGACAAGAGACACCCACTGGCCACCTCTCTAAACCTAGCTGAGCCCTCAATAGACACACAAGTTGAATATCCATTCAATGCACTCTCTCAGCATTCTTTGAGCGAGCCCAGCACACATCACCATCTCTTATCACACTCATAGTGGTCAGCAGGAGTAGTGCCAAACCCCAACACATTTCCCTCCCTTACAACCACAAACACACAACCTATGTGTCGCACTCACACACACAATCAAACCAGAAAAATACATGAACGACAGGCTCAATTTATGCCCCCGGGGGAATGGCACCCATTACAATAACAATAAACCCATCAAATCTTGTTGGCCAATCATCAAACAAGGGCACCATTTTTAGTCCCACAAGTACAAAAAAAATTACAAAGCACACAGCTAAAACCAGCACTCAAGGCCCACTGTGCACATGCACAAAGACCGACATATGCAGAGTGTTATTTGTTGGAAATACATTACAACTGAACCTCTAGCTCAAACCAGTCAAGCAAGAACCATAGGTAGTCCCACAATGCCAGGACAGCCCACCACACTCACAACTCATGTCTGAGCCGGCCACACTCAGGCCAGTGCTGATAAAATTGCATGCAAGTGGTCCCACACAACCGGGACAAGCAACACAATGCCAAACATCGTGGTGAGAGGAGGCACAGAAACTGTTGAATTACTACAACGCCAGACACAACACCACATAGTGTGGCTTGTATTCACACCCACATGAACATTGCACTGGTGGACCAGGCAGGATACAGCTGCAGTCAAATAGCCCCACAATAGTGGGACAAAAAATTACTTAACCATGCTGTGATATTGCAATGGAGGCAAAAGCCCTCAAATATACACCAGATACATGCTAGATACATACCCCAGACTTCACCAAATGATTAAACAATCCACACAATAGTCCATATGCAGAGGTGCACATAGAAAAAAAACATCATACTTCTAATGAAATAAATAGTTTACCTGAGAAGCAAATTGCAGCAAACCCTGTTTTCTAACAGTAAGTACCAACATCAAAGACCCTAAACAAACACCGCTCTGAAGAAAAGAGACAAAAACAGTTTACATTTAAACGCAGAATTTTCTTCAGGAGGGGCATCACCACAGAATAAGACATATGAATGTCAATTCTGATTATTGTGATGTTTATATATAAATATAGGACTCAGACAATATTCCACTGATGATCACTAATACGAGTGAAACATGTATGTATGCCCTAAAGCTTTGAGTGGGGTGTTTCTTGTGCGAAGAATGCTATGTAAAAGTGAACAGTGCCCTATAGACAACAACATTTTCCTGAAGCAAAGGCTTGACATGTGAGCTAATGTGTGTCCACAATGCATTGCCCATCTGGCTGTGAACTTCCAGTGATGGCAAAGGAGTAGCTCTCTCCCTCTCCCCCCTCTTTCTCCCTCTCCCCCTACCCCCTCTCTCTCTTATATACTCTCCTCTCTCTCTATCTCTCTCTCTCTCTCTGACTCTTTCTCTCTCTTTCCCTCTCTCTCCCTCTCTCTCGCTCTCTTTTATATGCTCTCTCCCTCTCTCTCTCTCTCTCTCTCTCTCTCTCTAGCTCTATCTCCTATGCTCTCTCTCCCTCTCTCTGACTCTTTGTCTCTCTTTCCCTCTCTCTCCCTCTCTCTCGCTCTCTCTTATATGCTCTCTCTCCCCTATCCCCCCCTCTCTCTCTGACTCTTTCTCTCTCTTTCCCTCTCTCTCCCTTTCTCTCTCGCTCTCTCTTATATGCTCTCTCCCCCCTATCTCTCTCTCTCCCTCTCTAGCTCTATCTCCTATGCTCTCTCTCCCTCTCTCTGACTCTTTGTCTCTCTTTCCCTCTCTCTCCCTCTCTCTCTCGCTCTCTCTTATATGCTCTCTCCCCCCCTCTCTCTCTCTTTTCCTCTCTCTCTCTCTCTCTTTCTCTCTCTCCCCCCACCTCTCTCTACTTTCCTCCCTCCCCCCTTCCTCCTTCAGTCAGGGGAGGGACACAAAGTAAACAGCCATTTGCTGGTGCACTTAATGGAAGAGGGCGGCAGACAGAACTCAATGTAAGGGCTCTCAATGACTTCAAAGCATGACCAAGACGAAAGAAGTGCACGGCTTCACCTTTTCAGTCAGCTAACACACGGCTCCACATGACAACATTCAAACATGTCTCAGACAGGAAAGCTAAGCTGCAGCTGATTACCTAAGCTAAATAAAAAAGGATACTGTTCACTGAAAACATATGCAAGCCAAGGACATACACTAGATGCGGCTAGAGCCTTGTTGAAATGTTGAACAAGCCAAATACTATTTGAGGTGCCTGTATCATTTTCATCAGGTAGCATCATGCCATGCCTCATAGGAGCCTCTCCCCTGATATTACTTCTCGCAACACATGCACCAGCAGAAGCAATACGTTTTAACAGTACATTTAACAGTAATTCCCGTAAAGGTGACAGCCCTCATCCCGTCCCAAAAAAAACAAATGTTCATAAATTCTGCCTCTCTCAAAATGTAATCTCTGTACACAGCTCTAGTGGCGTCTCCAGGAATCAACTGTAGCAGGGGCACAGAGGGGGACAGACAAAAGTAGGGGAGCCGCCTATAAAAGGGAAATATGTCTGATTTTCCCAAATTGATACAGGTGAAGACGCTCCAAAGTGGCCCAGGGGAGGTAATAATCATGCATTTATACAGCAAGCAATTCTGTTGGAAACCTATTAAAATACTAAGGCTTCTGATGCCAGGGCATCAACTGTGAGCAGAATGCCACGAATCATAGGTGAGTAGAAACGACACCAGTTTTAATTCTGAGCCAGGAGAATGTGCAGTGCACAGCATGGGAACCAGAAGTGCCGTATGATAAAGAGAAACAGAATTAGCTGAAAGGTGTTAGCACCAAATGTCACGTTACTCCAAAGTTCACCGTAGTGTTGATCAAATCCTGCAGGGTGCTGTGAATTTACAGTGACCCACCCATGTCGCTCAATTACGGGGAGTTGATCATAAAAGTGCCAACCTGCCTGAGATCATATTTAAATACGCAATGTTCAGCACAATGTGCTGGCTTGCCAGTTAAGCATAATACTTAGTCACAGTCAACATAATGACAGTTCTAACAGTGCCATGCCAGCCTTGCCAAAGCCTGCCCCTCTATGACATGTTGTGACGTAAATGCAGTATCAAATCCACCAATAATGGCATCCCATGCCTGGTAAGGGGCATTTGTACTGTACACCCTTGCAGGGGTCACAATAAAATGCCAAGTACAACTTCAAAAGCCCCACTAATAGTACTATGTTGCTGGTAGAATCACCATATGTAAGGTACAACCCCACAAGTCCAAACTCAAATGACACAGCACAGGCTGAAAGTCACAATATGTAAGGTATGGTCTCACAGGCCATGCCCAGGTGATACCATCGTATTGTAGATGCACATTTACATGCCCCCTATTGTGTCTGCTAAGTCACTATGTAAAAGGCGTAACCTTGCAGCAAATGCTTCCATGAAGTAGAGACTCAAATGCCCACCAATAGTGCCTCCATAGACCTGCTACGTGACCGATGTGTAAGCTTTAGCATCACTGCAGAAAGTGCTTCTCCCGAGGACACTCAATTGCAGAACTTGCCTGATTTACAAGACTAGATTATTTTACAAATGCCTTTGTCAACTGTTTTTCCTCACTCAATTTGCAACATGTAACTTAAATTGAAAGCCAAGAACCTTAAAGGAAGGACTGATCCTGAACCTATGGCCTCAAATAACAGAACGACTATTTACATTAATACATATTCAAACAAACATTTCTGTGGATCGATGCAATCCTATCAATTACAATATCTATGTTTATTTGGGCAGCAAGTCTGCACTCAATTGTCAGTGTGGCAAGAACTGATATCCTTTCCTCAGTCATTGCTATGCACAGATATGACTTTATTTACTTTAGTGCAGACAAGCTTCTTTCACATGAAGTGCTACTCAATGGCAAAACACAAGCAACTTCAAACAGTCAGCAGGGGTGTTGCTAGGTCTGAAAAAGATCTGGGGCCATGCTAATGTTTGGGCTACCGGGACTCGGGACTCGGGACTAGGTAGCCTTTTGGTTGTAGACCCTGAGATTCGGGGGTATAGCTCCCTATGCCCCCTTAGCAACGCCTCTGACAGTCAGTACAGTTCGAAGAATGGAACAGCATAAGGCTCCAAAAAGTTTGCAAACTCCAGTATTGTGTTCACCTTAATGGCATCTGATGCCTCCATACTTGCCAAGGTCACCAGTCCCTTCTTTAGTTCTGTTTGCATTTTCTCCAGGTCACAGGAATAGCATGTGGGCATTGGTGACCATTTCTCAAAACTGAAAAAAGTATTAGATCTGAAATTTAGTGCCTGTATACCTTGCATGACCATCAAAGAATATTTTGAAAAGCTGGATTTTAGTTCTGTGATTATTCGATCAAGAACTACATACACATCATGTTTCATGAAATCATCTTTTGTGTGCAGTTTTGGCCACTGCCACACAGTCTCCATTATGGAACGGTTTCTTAAGTGGAAAGACAGTCGACAATCACGCTTTTTGAGAGGAGATACATCTTCATCATTTGTAGATGCTGCTTCCCACACTTACTGCTCAGGTGGACTGCTTCGTCCCAGACAATTTGAATTGTTGAATCCAAGTCTTGATTATACACTTACCCAAGTTTGTGTATGACTATCCGAACAAGGGCGACAGCTAAGGCCAAGTCAAGATCTGCTTGCTGTAACATATTTGATGGAGACTGGGTCCTTTCTAAAATGTTTTTAAAAAATCACAAGTGAGTTCTCGAAAAAACCTGAAGTCAATGAACCGGAGAATTCCATTTGCCTTTATTGCTCTTTCTGTATGTCTCCCTTCTGCCAATACATTGAGGGTTTCTAGGAGAGGGTCAAGGCTTTGGAGGGCAGCTTTACAGCCAGAATATTGACATGTCCACCTTGCGTCACTTAAGTGTTTAACTGTACAATCTGTTGTGGCATTTCTGTGTGAACACTTAAAAGCACAGGGTGAATGACAGATGTACTGCAATACACATAAAGCTTCTCCAATTTCACAAAACATTCAGTTGCTGCATGTACGTTCTTAACCGTGTCAACAATTACTAATTTAAGGCAGTGATTCATCGAATGAAGATCAAGTGCAGAGGGCACCTCTTTATGAACCCGTGCCTGCACGCCATTAAGCCGACCACTCATCACTGAGGCCCCATCATACTCTTGCCCAACACATTCATTTTTATCAATGCGCAATGATGATAGGACATTAAATATTTAAGATGTTAAAGATTCTCCCTCAAGCCTATCTGCTTTGTGGAATGCCAGGAACCTTTCACGGACATACTTATAATGAAAGCATCTTAGAACAGTAGACAGCTGTTTGGTTTTGCCGAGAACAGCAAGAATAGAAAATGGGCTTCCTTTGATGCTTTCAGCAATGCCCTCTCTGACGAGGGCAGCCATAATTTATAGAAGTTAATTTTAAATGGACAGGTGTAAATAACATGTATTTTAGGGCCCATTGAGTTTCATTTTGACAATACTGTCTCTATCAGCATGTAAATACAATATTTCTCTCACGTTTCCATGACTGATGTCATCAGAGTTGCAGCAATGCTCACTTTGGGCAATTTTAGTTGTGCCAGTTAAAAGTAAAACTTGAGCAATTGTTTTAATGTCATGGCGATTTTCAGTCTCCTCTCTGGTATATGCCTCCCCGAGACCTTTCATGATTGATGTATCATCTTTGATGCTTCTTTTGAAATCCTTCCGTCTCACATATCATTCCTTGTGGGAAGCAGACTTCTCATGCTGCAGTATTGCTTTGTCATTTTGCAATGCTTATTTCCAGTTGGTGAATCCTACACTGATAAAAGTTACTTTTAAAAGCTCCCCATGAAGAGATTTGGACCTAGAACAAAATCAGCATGGGAAACCGTATGCTGCATCCTGGGACATGGAGTATTCCAGCCATGCGTATACCTGAAACCAATTTGAATGGAACGATCTAAAGCATGCTCCCAGTTTTGTCTGTGGATATATTTTAATACAGGTTGTCTAGACCCTTCATCAGCAACTGTCTGATATCACTTTCCCTGGACAGCACCAACAGCCATTACTTCACTCTGATGTCGATAAAACTCAGTGCAAGGTTTTCCACAAGCAGTGTATTGGTGGGTGGAGATATAATAATTGAGCCATGAATCTGTGCTGAAGGTCCAGGTCCATCCGAGAAAGCGTCAGAACTCACAGGGTTACTATATTCCGCATCTACCCTTTCAAACACTTACTCCTCATCCACAGAAGACGTGTTCAGCTGCCTTTTTTCTGGCTGTTGCTCCTTTATAGCATAATCTGTTTGACACTTCACTGACAAAGAGGAATAATGGGACTGGATATCCAGGGGTGTTGGTAGGTCTGGAAAGGATGCAGGGCTGCGCTAATGTCAGGACTGTCGGAACTTGGGGCTACCTGCCCTTTTGGTTGTAGCCCCTGAGATTCTATCTGGGGCTACAACCAAAAAACCTGGGGTTATAGCCCTCTCAGCCCGTCCCTCCCTGCAACGCCTCTGTGGATATCCATTTCTGGGGTGGTTGTATCACTTTCAATTAAAATCAATAAACATATGTTTTATATGTTCAGGGTAGCCGCATGTGTGGTTTGTTCACCCATAATAGCTGCAAAAGCAGGGATGGTGAACCACCTCTCACACTCCTTTTCTTGCCTACCTCCTTAAATGTATATCCATGTATAAAAATAAATATTTAATATTTACATAGCGCTACAAACCCTCAGGTATCCGAGCGCTGCATATTATTACCCACAGTGTGTGGTGCTTGTTTATCGACCTCGGATGGCCCTGCCTGGATTCGAACCTGCATCAGCAGGCTCTGCACAGATGTCAAAGCAAGGGCTCTACTCGCTGTGCTATCGGACCAGCTATGGTCTATTTTCTCACAATAGAAGAAGTCAGTGAACACAAATTAACTGCACTTCATGCCACAGAAATATTGATATAGACCACTGAAATAGCTACTCATAACTCTTGAGAACCAATTGTGCAACAATTTTTTTGATATAAAACAGAACATCCTATTATCTCAGGGGTCCCCAACCTTTTGTGTGCAATGAGCAAAATTGGCATATCAAATTAAATGGTGAGCAACATCAATTTTTCGACAGAACATATCGGCGCACAGTTGGCGGACAAATTGTTTGCAACACAAATTAGAAATGTAACAAAGTTAAAACTGTGTATAGAACATTTAATTTGCAGTACTTAATAGTTATCTAGACCACGTGTTATTCTAGTCAAGGAAATGTGGAAGGCCTTTAACTTCATTTGACGTTTAGTGATTTACAAGAAATGTTGAGGAGATTGAGTGGTCAGTAGTACATTTTTAGACATATAGGACCAGTCCAACTGTTCAAAAATAGAGTAGGAGTAAGTAAACATTACCAGGGGTTTCAGGTTCCTGAGCAAAATATTAGTGCAAATTTATGGACAGTAAAAAGGGCCACAAACGGGGCACTGATTTTTCAGGTCTACTGAGATTCTGCCTAGGAAATTATGGGATCTTTAATGGCAAATGGTGCATTCCTAAGCATACAAGAGCAGCAATACTGTTCCACAGTCATTGATGACTGTATTGTGGATGCTTTTTTTCTTCAGGAATGTTATGAAATGTTGCATTTCTTATTGAACAAAGAGTAAACACAATCCTCTGGAGTTCATTTTCCAATGGCCAGGGTAGGCACCACGAAGAAGATATCTGACAGCCAGAGCGGCTGGTTGGCGATGCCTACACTCGAAAAGGAGGCATTGGAAGGAATTACTAATTCACAAGAAATAAAGATATTCTCTTAAAACTGTTGAACAGTTCAGAGGCCACAAAGGAAAGTGTGAGTTTGTTTGAGTCTTTAGGAGAAACTATCCAGGACAGAGCTATTGGCAAACCATGCCCCCAAGTTCAGGAGCTCCAGGTTATAGAAAGGCATGCACCATGGTTCGATGCAGAATGTAGAATCTCAAAAAGAAAACTGAACCATGATTTAATGAGGGGTGTGTACACTGCTGGTCAGATTTATAGTTTCAAAATGGCATGAAAAATGGCCTTAAGTTAACAATAACTTAATTGGATTGGAATACAGGGAAAATTAATTATGAAAATGTGGGCATTCATTTACCATATCTGCCCATTAACCATGTGCCAGATGGGCACAGTATCAAACGATTACCATTTTTCCACTAGGACACTATGTAATATAAATACAGGTGACACCAAAATGAATGTTGTCGATAAATATGGTGGCATCAAACACAAACCTCACTTGTACAGAAAGTGTGCATGCACATTATTTAATAAAGGAAAGTTGGGTATGCATACCACCTCCTTGTCCACTATGCTCATACTAGCTGTACCAAGGAACGGAATAGGCCAATTTTCTCCATGACACAAACATGGTTCAAATAATGTACTCATTAATACATTTATTAGCTGGGCAAAGTAACTGGAGATGACAGGGTTTTAGCAATGAGACTACCATAACTAGTAAGGACATGTACTGTAAAATTATGTGCATGGTGGCACCAAACACAAATCTTGCATGTATAAAAATAAGCCAGCTGGAAACACAGCGGCTCATTGGCCAACATTCTTGCACAGTCTGGGACTCTGTACTGACTACAGTGCTACTGAGGTCTCATCCTTCAGCACCTCCTTCTAGGCCTCCACACAATGGCCCAGAGCAACTGGCGAGCAACAATTTAGGGTGCCGCGAGCAACATGTTGCTCCCGAGCTACACGTTGGGGATCCCTGCCTTAAGTTAACAATAACTTAATTGGATTGGAATACAGGGAAAATTAATTATGAAAAATGTGGGCATTCATTTACCGTATCTGCCCATTAACCATGTGCCAGATGGGCACAGTATCAAACGATTACCATTTTTCCACTAGGACACTATGTAATATAAATACAGGTGACACCAAAATGAATGTTGTCGATAAATATGGTGGCATCAAACACAAACCTCACTTGTACAGAAAGTACAATAAAGGAAAGTTGGGTATGCATACCACCTCCTTGTCCACTATGCTCATACTAGCTGTACCAAGGAACGGAATAGGCCAATTTTCTCCATGACACAAACATGGTTCAAATAATGTACTCATTAATACATTTATCAGCTGGGCAAAGTAACTGGAGATGACAGGGTTTTAGCAATGAGACTACCATAACTAGTAAGGACATTTACTGTAAAATTATGTGCATGGTGGCACCAAACACAAATCTTGCATGTATAAAACTAAGCCAGCTGGAAACACAGCGGCTCATTGGCCAACATTCTTGCACAGTCCGGGACTCTGTACTGACTACAGTGCTACTGAGGTCTCATCCTTCAGCACCTCCTTCTAGGCCTCCACACAATAGCCCAGAGCAACTGGCGAGCAACAATTTAGGGTGCCGCGAGCAACATGTTGCTCCCGAGCTACACGTTGGGGATCCCTGTATTATCTAATTTTAAAACACATCACAGAACCTTTTATTTAAGAAAATTGCCTATCTGTTCAGTTTCAAGGATAGGCAGTTTTCTAATCCACTATGTTCAGCAGCAATACACAAATGTGTTTCAATGCACCTGAAAGCCACAATCACAAACAACGTGACACTTTCCGACTATGTCACTGTGCCTAAACCTTGTTCCAATATTTTAGAAGATTAGCAAAACCTTTGCAAATTAAATAAAAGTATGTGCTTATATTTGTTTTGCTGTCACGGTCTGCCATCTGGGTTGTCTTTCACCACAAGGGCCAGTAATACCTGAAAGTGGGTGCTACACTGCAGTTGGGATAATCGAACCTGAATCCAGGACGTCTGCTGTACACAGAAAAAATGGTATTATTTATACACCAAATCTACACAACATTGTTAACCTAGGTGCAACACGCAGGCCCATTGGCGCCATTCACTCATTTTCCCTTGCCAGGCCTCCCCCACCCCAAACTGTGTTTTTGTGAAATTGGTCGCAAGTTGTGCTTTTTAAGCATATAATCTACTAAAAATCACCATTTGCCACCAATTTTACTATATGCCCGGGGTACAAAATTGCCAGCGGCTGGGAGCCATTTAGTTCCTGGTTATAGTCAGGACAAAGACTGATATGTTTGGGATATTTCTTCTCTGTGAAAGATAGTGAGCTAAAGACTCTGGGTAAGGCTCTTGTAACCAGGACTCATGTCTGGCACATAGTCTCCCAGGACCCCCCTTGTTATTTGCATATTTCAAGTAACTTTGGGTCTCACCCTTAGTTACTAGGGGAATCCAGACGTGGACCCCTTGCTCACTATTCTTAGAGAGGCACAGCTACTCCCTACTGATGAGGTTCAACCAGACTGAAACACGTGTCTGGGGTTGCTGTTGATACTCTTGTTCAGAGGACAATTGCCTAGCATTTCGGTGCTGGACTGCCCCAGGGCAGGACAAAGACTGATATGTTTAGGATATTTCTCCTCTATGAAAGATAGTGAGCTAAAGACTCTGGGTAAGGCTCTTGTAACCAGGACTCATGTCTGGCAGAGAGTCTCCCAGGACCCCCCTTGTTACTTGCGTATAGTCAAGGGGAGCCTGATCTGCTTCAATCAACAACTACCTGGATCTACATTGACTCCCCGGGCAAGTGGTGCCATACAATCATAGGTAAAATCATTGTAGGTTTGAGAACGATATAGAAAAGAATAAAAGACTCACTTAAGGGACATTTACAGCATATTGCATAATTTCTATTGCCAAAAAAGGTAGTTCACATCTCGCACACAAGTTACATTTGCTGCGCACTATGTACTAGCTCATGGTTCCCCAAAGAAAGCTCTGGTCTAACGGGTGATGCCCAATACTCAGGATCTTCTTTTTTTGCTCCTGGTTAACAAATCCTAATTTTCTAATATATCTATGTCTCCATTTGTGGCAGGGCAAGGGTTAATGATGGCAATGGGCCTACAACCAACATGTATTGGTTTGGTAATTCAAAATGAGCCACAGTAAAGATAATATTTTACTAAAAACAAAAACCACAAGTAGCAAATATGCTGTAGGGACAACATTGAAAAATGTGAACAATGCAAAACTGAGATGCTACCTCTATAAATTAAGGCATTTTTAGCTGCTACATTTCAACACAATGCAAGTCTCTTCTTAAGGAGGGGGCAATGTTCAACTCAGCCAAGCACCTCCATTTTGTCAGCAAATTATTGTTGGTTACAGAGTAAAACAATCCCAATAAGTGTTTTAATTCATTTTGGAGTCAAGGTAGTTCTAGCATCCTGCCTTCACCCCCTCCCCAGCCAAAGCAACAAAAAGTGAGGTACTCCCATATGATTATTCGGGCACCTGGGCTCACTGGGAATCAAGGAAAACCAAAGAGGGAGAAGGGTCCGGCGGACAATTTGCAAATGTTAACAAGGTGTGGGACAAGCCAATGCAAGTATTCAGTGGGTGAAGTTGAATCATTCTAGACACAATCAAACCAAATTAGGTAACATAGAAAGATTATATTGGTAAAATAGGGACCCCAACATCACAAGCCCTATTTGTGGCATCCCCCCACCAGACCAAGGCCCAATACCCACCACCCAGATGTGAGCTCCATACCCCCACCCAAGCGTGAGCCTTCTAACTGCCAACATGCCTCCACACTACCAAAGTCCAAACCCCATACCTGGTATCCTGTTCCCCATCACTGGAATGCAAGCCCCATACCTGGCACCCTGCCTCCCTTCCACCAAAGCCGACGCCCCATACTGCCTCCCTGCCTTCACCCCCTTACCAGCACTTGACACATGTTGTCTGCACTTACCCGTTCACCTGCCACCAGCTGGCTGCACTTCTTATTGTTCTTATTTGTTGTTCTATTTATTTACTGCTATCCTATGTACTGCACTTCCGCTCACCCCTTCCCCTCACACTTTCCCCTCCCGCCTCCCCTGCAAATGCACAATCTCAATGTCACCTGACCTAGTAAGATCGTTGTCTCTGTCTTCCCTCTGTTCACCTCCCTTGCCTCGTTGCGCTTGAAACACTTGCGTATAGGCACGTTATAAATGCCATATCATATCATATCATCAAAGCTCAGGCCCCATACCTGGCATTTATTTTATTGCATATAACACAAATCTAGCTCAAGAACAGCAGAGCACTTTACAAAAGAAGTGTATCAGCATCTTCCTATCATACAGTCAATTCTCCCCAGCACCAGATCTGAGGTCTCATACCTGGCACCCTGCCTCCACTGGCTCCATACCTGACATTCATTGTTTTTTATTGCTCATACCGCAAACCTAGCTCAAGAGCAGTGGAGCACCTCACAACAGGAGGGTGTCAGAATTGGGCTTGGCATTTTAGACAATCAATCCTGCACAACACCACCAGATTCGAAATCCTATGCCTGTCGCCCTGCCCCACCACCAGCAAAGCAGACACCATACCTGCCATCCTGCCTCCCCTCCATCAGAGCTCAGGCCTCATACCTGCCATTTATTTGATTGCATGTAGCACAAACCTAGCTCAAGAACAGTGGAGCACTTAACATCAGGAGGGTGTGATAATTGGCATTTTATATAGTCAATTCGCCCCAGCACCAGATCTGAGTCTCATACCTGCCACCCTCCCTCCACACCAGCAGAGCGGAGGCCCCACGCCTGGAATCCTCACTGGTCCCACTGGCTGTCCGGAACCCAGAAGCAACAGTGCAGACACTGGACTGGAGCAGATATTGATGCTGGTCTGTGGTGACGGCAGCGGCCATGGGCGGTCGTGGTATGGACTTGTGGCCCGTTGCATCTAATGACCACAGTGGTCAAAGTGTAACATAAAAAGTAGTGGAAGGATGTTCTCTCTGCCCCATCCACGTTTCTGCACTGACCCCTACTAAACACCCCCCACAACCTCCAATTCAAACTCCATACCTAGGTCCTTCCTTCACAGTACTATCAAGCCTGAGACAATGAAAGAAACTGCATTTAAATGATCACCATCATTGTCCCCGGCTGCATGTAGCTTTATGCACCCCCCCTTTGATCATGTACCTCATAAGGGACATGACCGTGACTGTAGCCATACCCACCCCTCCCATTACCTGCAAAGACCTCTGCACTGGACTACAGCCATTCACATACATGCCAACAGTTGGATCACCGAGATATTACCGAAAATCGAAATGTTCGAGGGAGAAAAAACACAAAAGTAATTTCAACGTAAATGACTTTCGCTTTTCACTCCCACGAACATTTCTGGCAACCAACTGCCACCCACCTCCTTAACGTGTCCTGCATCCCGTGCAACGCTGGTTCCCTCCATTTGCGTGAATGGGAGCCAGTGCTGCACGGTCCTCTTCTTTTTTTTTTTTTTTTTTGTCTTTATTGAATGATGAGTGGGGGATCCCCCTGCAACCACTGATGGAATTATAGTGAACACAAGTGCAGGGGACATCCCGCAGCCCTTGTGGCCCTTGTTCACCATAATGACACCGAATGGGGGATTTATTCAAAATTTTCGGGTGTATTAATATTTGTAAAGTCGATTTTCGAAATAAATATTGCATGTATTCAAAATAATGTACGGATTCCCTAACATTTTGCAGCACCTAGGAGGGAGATTCTGCTACAGAAAGCGGTAGAATTGAATTCTCCCATTTGGATTGCATTGGGGTACGAATTCAAAACAGCAGCAAAAAAATTGGGAGAGTTGGCATATCTGCATTCAAAGGCAGATCACTGCCAAGCTGGGATTTTTGACTGCTTGGGAATTAGTTTTATATCCAAAGTGTATTGAAATAAAACTACACTAATACAGCATCTGCGAGATAGAGCAGTGAGATGTTAGACTGGTTTGTTATCAGCAAAGTTCAGTTTCGAATCCCCAGTAGGTGAGAAATTAAATTAAAAAAGCTTGCTGTGCTGAAATGGTACTCTGCATCCCATAAACTAAGGGAATGTCATACCCCGGGCTGGTGGGTCAGGCAATGAATGAAGAGGCAATGAAGAGGCTTATTTTAATGAGCGGCGGTGCAAACACCTTCTCGACCCACAATGCATTGTTGCCTTGCTTCACTTCCAGGTGGTACTGGCAGAACTTCTTCATGATGTCCTGAGGACATTTGGTGAGCATCGCTGGTAAAAGCAATGCAAAAGTGTGGGTCTTCCCCTGCCGAAGTCCTTTCCAGGAAAAGGGGATCAGGGGCTGGATTTAATTGGGAGGCCTCTGCTGTGCTCCCCATGGTCCTACCCTAGCGATTCCACTAAACAGCACAATACACATCCACTGTGAGGCCCGTGACGTCTCAAAAACATGCAGATGGCACCAATAAGTAACGGAACTTGATACAAGTTCCAAGCAGGAATAGTTGCCCGAGCTTATTTCCACGTTAACGGGGAGAATGGCATTTTCTCTGAACAGATGGACGCGGTTTGGAAAAGCACAGGCTCAACAGTTGGGCGTTTGGCCCATGTTATCATTTCACATGGAACGTCACAGGGATCAGACCTCGATGCTTACACACAGCTAACAGGGCACGTTACGGAGCTCTGGAGCTCCCAGCCTCTCCAGAAGGGAGGATGGAAGCGTCAGATGCAGCACCGGAGAGGCTGGTCTACTGACAAACCGCAGCGCTACTGTGCTCCCATGTTCCTCCTGACTGTGAAGAGAGCAGTTCCCCACCACTGGACTTTAGAATTGAAAACGTGTGATCCGCCCTTGTGATTTACCCCCACCTCGGGTCTCGGGAGGATAGCTCAGGGGCAACGTGCTCGCCTTGGAAGCAAGACGACACAGAGCATCACAGGTTCGATACCCAGGTCCACGCTTAGAAACCTCTGGGTATTAAGCGCATTATAAATAACCTATCATATGATATCATTTCACTGTCTGTAACAAATGCTCCTAAGCGGGCATCTCACATTAACAGGTAGTTACTAGTCATTCCCCGCTGATGCGTGAGTTATTGGATGTTACATTGTGATCAGCGGCAGCAAACGCCATTTCAGAAGCTTTATTTGAAGGAGTGCCTTATCTTGGAGCCGCTAGTAGGTGTCTAATTTTAGGGTCACTGAACAATCAGAAAAGGGAAAGGTCCTGTGCACACTTTAATCAGTCGAAGGCAAACAGCAATGTATGACATTTCATTACAAGAAAAACATATATTCAATGAATATCAAACAATACGAACAAGCAAAATGCATTGATCCACTTACATAAAAAACAGAATCACAACATCCCGTAAAATTCATGTATTTTGCACAACCCTACCCAAACATAACCCATATGTCAATCATTCCTAAACAACAACATACAATATCTCAAATAACAAAAAATACACACACATAGCAAAATATAATAAACACAAATTAAAGTATCTAGTCCTATCTGGTCTCAGCTTGCTTAAAAGCTAAATATCAACCACAGCTATGCAAGACTGCAGTGAAAAATCTTTACACCCGTCAGGCACAACCTTTCATAAAAAAAGAATTTTACAATAGATAATAAATCATCATCTTCTGGCCAACTCGAGTTTTGGTTTGAAATGGCGCCATTCCCATTAACACCGCCTTCAACAGAGCCATACAGAACAACTTGAGGTAGGGGTAATAAACAAATGATCAGACAGGCAATTCCCAAATCGAATTTGTGGTGATGCGAGCATCTTATTACCTGCCGACCAGTGCTTTCAACTATTGATTGTGAAACACAACCTATGCCATTAAACGAAAACAAACTAATGTGAGAACCGCCATCAAAACCATGGTGCACCAATCCCAAAACCACAGTACAATCCCACGCCCCACCAGGCCAAGCACAACCAAAGTGGAGTTTAACAAAGACTGTCCACGTCTATTTCTTACCAAAGTCAATTGTGGAAGGAAGCTTCCACTTCTGTTACTTTTGAAGGTTCAAGTTGAATAAACTGCTCTCTGCAACACAAACACACACCGTGCTCAGTCAAGAGATTCTGACCGGGGGCAAATAGCTGGCCGGGATCATTGTCCACCGCCAATGCATGTATCACTTACCGTAGTCCTGGGATATCGTGGTTCTCCTTTGAAATCAACGATCGACTTACTGTTCGCCCCAACCCAGAGGTGCAAGAGCAGAGTGGCACACCAAGGTATAGCAAGGTGCCATCAGTTCACCTAGTTGGAAAAGAGATCCCTATCACAACTTAACTTTAGCACTTTTTGGAAAACCAATACAACTCTCCTGCATTGTGTTTGACAGGTATCTAGTCAATTCATCTAAACCCATTCCATCTAATACCATTCCATCGAAATGTTTCCATCTAAAAAATGTCCATCTAATGCATGTTTTTGGGGGTAAATAATTCATTTTTGTTCAGGTGTATTTTAAAGGGTAAAAAACAGGGGTTTGCGGTGGACCCCCCTAAAAAAAGAAAAGAAAAAAAAAGAAATTAGATGGACATTTTTTAGATGGAAAAATTTCGATGGAATGGAATTAGATGCAATGGTTTTAGATGAAATGACCATACACTGTTCGACACTTACTGATGTTATTCACAAATGCTATTCAAAAAGTGCCTGCCTCCACAAGTCCGAAGATCATGGAAGGTAGCAACCGCAAACACAATCCAAGAGAATTTGGTGAACGAGGGGGTTTTCATAAACATGTTGCTGTCACGTTTTCTAACGTACCTGGAACATGCTAAATAGTCTGTGGCCAAGCCGCTTCAACGGTGTTCTGAATATTTCTGTCCTGTGTGGGCCAGAACTTGGCAGGGACCAGTTTGCCTGCAAGACATTTGCCTCTTTTTAAAGCAAAACGAGGTCTGTCTGATATACTGCCCGTGCTGGTGACCATGTGACAGTATTTACCCACTAGTTTCTTGATTTGTGCTGTGTCTTCAGAAGGTCATGATGCATATTATTCTGTCTGCAGTTGGGTTCCGTTCAATCCGAGCTCAAAGCATCTCCGTTGGCAAATCTGGCTACTTTATCCAAAAGAGCAGGCATTGAGAGAAGGTAGCATGAGGTCAAGGGCTGCTCACCATTGACTGAAAAGGAGCTGAACTTTTAATTAAAAGAACACATATTCTCTAGAGGAAAACGAATGCAAGAAAAGGTGAAGATCATATTGTTACAAAGTATAGCAAGAGACACGCGCCTCACTACCAGCTGCTGCGCTTTATGTCACGCGTGATTCTGTAATGCGACTCCCGTGGCTACATGAGCATGCATTATGTTCGGCAATGTTGGCCCGCTGCCAGTCACGTGGCCTCTGCCAGTGAACCCATGAAGGTTGGTCAAAATCTGTTTATGATTCCAACCGTGATTAAACCAGCTGGCCTTTCCATATCCTTAAAAAAAACACGCATAATTGCCTCTTTCTTGGAAGAGTCTCTTTACTTCTGACCTTACTCTAGATCCACTCTCGCCTTGTGTCAGCTTATATTAGCTGTATTTCTTTAAGTAAAGGTGAACAGCTGAATGACCTCCACTGGTGCACCTTGCCTTTGAACTGTTTCCCATAGATGTTCGAGGTGTGATTGTGTGAGGATATTTCAGAGGCAGTTCTTGAATCAGAAGCAGCTGAGCAGACCTGTAAAGTGTCAGAGGGGCAATGCTAGTTGTGGAGGCTATAAGAACATTTGGGGATGAAAGACTTCTCAGAAAGCAAGAAGGCAGCATGTTGATGTAATGCGCTCATTTTGATAGTTTCTGTGGACAATAGCAATGGTTGTTGCAAGAGACTATGAGTAAGGCAAAATAGTCACACCCCTGCCCTGGTTGAAGTATGTACCCCATGCCTCAGGGCTCTTTCCATCTCATACATCAAATCTGTACCCCGTAGATTGTACTCCTATATCTGCATGCTGTAAGAAATTATCCAACGCTTGAAATGTGTGTATCCCTGGGCACTGTACCAACACCAGTGCGTGTAGTTGCAGAATAATACAACAGTGAACTCTAGAGTGAATACAGCTATGAACTTATGAACTGCTTTGCCTTCTCTGCACAAGTGGACCTAACAATGTACAACATGATGCATACAGAGTGAGTGTGACTGTGCAATGTGCTTTTCACAATGCAGGCTGGTGCAGAGTAATGATTATATGGACGAATGCCTGCCTTTGCTTTGCACCTGTATCCCCATTGATACAGAACAACGAACAGAAATGGAAGATGTTCTAGCTTCCATGAAACCTACAGCCTGCTTGGAAATTGCTATTGCTCCCCACATCATCCTTGATCATGTGGTGCTCGTCGCCCCTTTTTTCACAAGGTTCGTTAATGCCTCTTTTCGAGAAGTCAAGGTGCCCACATCTATAAAAACTGTCACTGTCACTCTGCTACCTAAAAAGCCCAATCTTGATCCTAAGGACCCTTAGGCCAATTACCAATTGCAATTATTTGCTCAAGGCATTGGAAAAGGAGGCCTAGAAGAAATTCCAAGCTTTCGTATTTAACATTCCAGACAATCAGACTTCAGACCCAACTTTAGCATTGAGACTGCGTTAGTGGATCTTCAAGCTCACATGCTCCACATGGCAGAAGAGGGCAGAATGGGCATCCTGGCCCTGGTGGACTTGTCCGTGGTCTTCGCCCTGGTGGACCATGACACCTTGAAACAGACACTACGCCACCTAGGACATAGGACAATGCTCGGACATTGCAGTTGACTGGTTTCTCTCTTTCTAATCAGATCGGGATTCACGTATTCAATGGGGCAGGGCAAGCTCACCCAATCAATCTATCTTGTGTGGAGTACTGCCGGGGGCTAGCCTGGCACATATTCGGTTTAATCTATACCTCTGGCCACTCTATACCCTTTTAAACAACTCAGAAGCATTTTTACCAACTACGCAGACAATAGCCAACTGCTCCTTGAGCTCACAGAGACCACCTGGCAGACTCTGCAACTTTGTCCTCAATTCTTCACCAAATCGAAGATTGGATGTCCTCCAACTGGCACTGCATTAACTGCAATAAGACAGAACCACTCATCTTTGGCTCAAAGGCTGTACATGCCAGGCTAGGCCATGCCCACTCCAGCTTTCAAATCGGTGCAAGTAGTATCCCTGTTCTTAATAAGGTGAAAACCCTTGGCATCTGCCTAGAGGCCGCTCTAAATTCAGATGCTCATGTTGACCTTTCGACAAACTATTGTAACCGTTCTCTCCATCTTCTAAAAAATATGCGCCCTTTTATCTCGAGAGACAATACTGCAATGATTGCTCGTGCCACGATTTTCACAAGACTCGACTACTTTAACGCCTCACTGATAGGAGCATCATCCAAACACTGCAGGAAATGTCAAGTACTGAAAAACAGTGCTGTGCGTATGATTAACAACATTCCCAGATGGGAACAGATTTCAAGTCACAGAAGGGAGCTACATTGGCTTCCCATCCACTTTAAGGCAGGTACCATCATCCACAAATGTATGCACAGAGAAGGCCTTCTTACCTGAAGATGCTGGTCCCTCAGTATCGCCCGGCCAGAGAACTACGCTTTGCTAACAAAACACATTGTTTTTCCCAGGTACAAATGGGAGATGGGCAAAGCGGATGCATTTTGGAATTCCCTTCCCACCGCTATGACTCTAGACCATAACTCCCGGACCTTCAGAAAAGCCCTAAAACACTCCTATTTAATTAAGCCCTTCCTTCCATCTAGTGATCTCGTCCGTTTTTTTGTGTAAGTTCTCCTTGTGGTTTTGTCACGCCCTGATGCCCGTGAGCTGTTTGGCGCATAATAAATAAATAAATATATACATTAATAAAATGAAAAACAGCTGACATGTATAAATAATGTGTGTGCTTTGCACAGTAATAACTTCAGGCTGTAACAGATTAATGAACATAGAAGGTGTAAAATGTGTGCAATTCTGTTATGAATGCAGGTTGCTTCCGAATAACATGCACTTTAAGTGAGAAAAATGTTTTTGCCATTGCATTGTACTCTCTTCCCCTATGGGCTCCAGTATTAAGCTCCATAAAATCCGCTACAAGCATAACCACACACACGAATGGATAATCTGTGCTCAGCATACTTTAGGACTAATTCCCAAAAGAGTGGAGATCATCTGGCCACCACACAACAAGCCTCACTCATCATGTGCACACTCATGACTTAAAGAAGTGCGGCACAGCTAAGGGACACCTTTCATCAGTAGGACAGTAGGAACTTTGCGGTCTTCTATTGCCAAAGTGCTAGAAATCCAGCAATGGCAGTTAAAACATTCTATCTCATAGAGATAGCAGAGCTGATGTAGGTTAGCCAGTTTGAGGATTAGTTGTAACTATATCCACTGTCTTTCTGGGTACCTACAACCAATGGAACCATGTATCATCAAGGATTATGGTGTTTCAACATGGAATCTCAGAGCAGAATCTTTAGGGTCAAGATCAGGAGAGAGTGTCAGACAGTAAAGAGACAGTTAGAGAGGGTAAGAAGCAAAGTAAGGTGCTGGAGGTGGCTGGGGCCTGTTGTGTACGTAGTACACGAAGTGCGCATGCGCGGCCCGCCGGGCCGGCGCATGCGCGTTGAATTAATAAAGGCGGTGCCCGGGCAGTTCGCGCCGGAGCACCGGAACACACAGACGTCTCCGGCGTGCGTTTTTGCACGCCCGCTCGCGCGCGCTGGTACTCAGACCCTGGGGGGCCCGCACGCCATCACTGGGCTTACCCAGGTCCCAACACTGGCGACGAGGAGGTACGGATCACTTCCCTGCTCCGACAGCCTCAGAGAGACGGAAAGCTCTTCCGTATCACGGACCCGCGGAATGCCGGTGGCCATTTTATTTTCGCTCGCTCCTCTCTTCACACACAGCTGCAGTGGTTGCGGCCCGAGAGGGTGCTCGTGCGCCACCTGCCAGCTGTGTTTTGGGGAATACTACTTAATTTTTGGAACTCTCACAGTCCTGCAGGCGCAGGGCTGTGGCATCAAAGAAGAAAGAAGTGGGTTTCTACACCCCAGCACTACTACAAGCCCGGGACAAGACGCCCATCAATCTAGGAATAGATAACTGTGAGTATGTGACGCAGAAATGGGCGAAGAGACTGATGATGAAGGTGCCATAGCCCCAATCCCGCGCAGATCTCGCAGCTCCCTGGCCCCCAGGCCTGAATTCGATACTACTGGCCCCCCTTCCAAACTGGGCCCGAAGTGGCTGCTGTGGGTCAAGAGGCTAGATATGTTCTTCAGGGCATCTGGGGTGAACGATGATGACACCAAAATCGCGACTATGATCTACTCGGCAGGCGCGGAAGCCCACAAAATCTACAATTCCCTCGTCAACCCCGTGGTCACGTATGACGCAGTCAAACAGGCACTCAAAGACCATTTTCTCCCCATGGCAAATGTGGATTTTGATAGATTTGTCATGGGCGCCGAAAGGCAACTAGACGACGAACCTCTAGACAAATTCTGTGCCCGTCTGAGGCACCTGGCGACCTCCTGCAGATGGGTCGATGAGGAAGAAATGGTCCGCAACCAGCTATTGCAGGGGTGCAGCTCCGGCAAACTTAGAAGGCAAGTACTGAGAGAACCTGGTCTGACCCTCCAGCAAATTTTGGACCTGGGAAGAGCACATGAGCTGGCAGAAGCCAGAGGTGCGAAAATGGACGCTGCCACGCGAACGAAGAATGATGAAGACGCATTTGCTGTGGGACGTTCAGCAACGGGAAGGTCGAAATGGGCGCCGAGAAGGCCTGATGCCCTGCCCACACTAGGCAACGCCTCATCTTGCTCCTACTGTGGATATGATCTTCCCCACGGAGGAGAATGCCCAGCTAAGTCGAGAACATGCGGCCGGTGTGGCACACCACGGCACTATGCAAGGATGTGCCGGGCTGCCGCCCCTGTAGCGGCAGGAAGAGGACCGGAGAGAGTGGGACGTGGAGGCGCTCGCAGAGTGAGAGGCATCTCATCGATCAATCAGGGTCTGCAGGACCTGGACATCGCAGAAGAGGAGGAGGAGGAGGAAGAGATCTTCTTCATTTCCAGCATTGTGAAAGGTCCTGGCACGAGACGCCAACCCACATGCACTGTTAACATCGATGACGTCCCCACCCCCATTCTCATAGATACTGGGGCTTCGGTCTGTGTGCTGGCCACCAAACATTATGAGGCCCTGCCAGGCCCACCGGAGCAGTCAGCGTCCATGGCGCGAATATATGCTTTCGGAGGGGAAACACCTCTACCCATGCAAGGTGTGTTTGTAGCCCCGGTTTCTCATGGACAGAACACTATCAAAGCGAGGTTCTTTGTCACCAGCGTCAGCCCACATTCCCTGTTGAGCTGTGCGGCATCAGAAGCACTCGACATTGTCCACTTCTCATTTGGAGTATACCATGCCGATCTGAAAAGCATGCTACACAGATTTGAAACTCCCTTCAAGGGCATTGGAACACTGAAAGCAGAGCCCATACGCTTACATATCGACAAGTCCGTGAGGCCGATGGCCCTCAAACATCGCCGGATTCCTTTCCACTTAAGAGCCCAAGTGGAGGAGGAATTGCAGCAGTTGGTCGACCGGGACATCATTGAAAGAGTGGAAGGCCCCACCCCTTGGGTTTCGCCTATCGTAGTGGCCCCAAAGCCGAAGCAACCGGGGGCAGTACGCATTTGCGTGGACATGAGACTCCCAAATTCCGCCATCAAAAGGGAGCGTCACCTCACACCCACTCTAGATGACATCGTCGGAGAACTCCAAGGTGCCAAAGTCTTCTCTAAACTGGACCTCAGGTCTGGGTATCACCAGCTAGAGTTACACCCCGAGTCGAGGTACATTACGACATTCACTACTCACGAGGGGCTGTACCAGTACAAAAGACTAAACTTCGGAATATCATCCGCAGCGGAGGTTTTCCAAAACACCATCAGAGGAGCCCTGTCCAGACTGAAAGGAATCATAAACATGTCCGACGACATCTTAGTCTTTGCAAGGTCGGAAATTGAACATCTTAAACGGCTAGAGAACACTATTGAGAGGCTACAGGCGGTGGGTTTAACCCTGCATCAAGAAAAGTGCGAATTCCTAAAAGACTGACTAGAATTCTTTGGTTTCACCTTCCATGCTGGGGGCATATCCCCGGATCCTGGAAAAGTGAAGGACATTAGAGATGCACCTCCACCCACATCACCGGCAGAAGTTCGGAGCTTCTTAGGGATGATCAACTACTGCGGCCGTTTTATCAAGGACTTGGCCTCTCTGTCGGAACCTCTGAGGGCACTCACCAGGAACGACCTAGCCTGGCAGTGGACTGAGAATGAACAACGATCCTTCAAGGCCATCCAAGAAGCCCTGTCAGAGCAGGAAACAATGGCCTATTTCAATCCCAGCCGGGAATCGGAGATTGTGGTCGATGCCAGCCCGGTGGGACTGGGGGCAGTCCTCATGCAGGAAGACGAACTAGGGGTCATGAGGCCCATAGCATATGCCAGCAAAGCCCTCACCGACACGGAGAGGAGATATTCCCAGATAGAAAGGGAGGCCCTCGCCATCCTTTGGGGGTGCAAACACTTCAGAATCTACATCCTCGGCAAACCTGTCGTCGTGATAACGGACCATAAACCCCTGATTCCTATTTTGTCAGGAACATCATCCATGCTGCCACCCCGCATCGAGAGATGGATGCTATCCCTCATGGAATACGGCGTCAAGCTAGTATACCGCCCAGGTACACACAACCCGGCCGACTATCTTTCTCGTCATCCAGGCACGAGGGATACCCAGAGTCCCGCGGAGATGACTGACACTGGGGACGCCGTACACCTCGTCATTGAATCGGCCCTGCCCGTGGCCTTATCGAGACAGGACATTGCGGACGACTCGAACTCCGACGAGGCGTTCCTGAGGGTGAAAAGGGCGGTGGCCACAGGAGAGTGGCGGGACATCCTTTTGAACAACGCCTGGAGGAACCCGGAGGTGCAAAAGGACCTGCAACTGCTGTGGAAAGCTCGACACAAGCTCTCGGTGTCCACGGACGGTCTGTTGCTGCGAGGGCGCCAGATCGTGATACCCAGGTCATTGGTCATGAGAGTCCTCCAGTTGGCCCACACAGGGCACCAAGGCATGGCCAAAATGAAGGCACACCTCAGGCTGAAGGTCTGGTTCCCCGATCTGGAGCACAGGGTGGCCGAGTTTGTGAGGACCTGCATTCCCTGCCAAGCCACGAGTCCTGTGGAAAGGGGCCCACCCATTTGGGCCATGGAGCGGAGTGACGTACCATGGGGAACGGTGCATGCAGACTTTGGTTCGACCGGAATGGGCCTATATTTCCTGGTGGTCACGGACCAGTGGTCGAGGTATCCGGAGGTGGAGCTCGTGGAATCCACCGCCAGTGATCACACCATCCTGGCAATGGACAAAATTTTCGCCACCCATGGGTTCCCCTTTGAGATCTGCTCAGACAACGGAGCACCGTTCCAAGGGCAGCGGTTTGCTAGGTACTGCGAAGAACGAGGCATAAAGCACCGGAAGGTAACCCCGCTATGGCCAAGGGCCAATGGAGAGGTTGAGCGATTCATGCGGACACTGAACAAGATTTTTCGAATTTCTGTCAATGGAGGAGAGGACCTACGACACAATCTAATTGACTTTCTTCATGAATACCGGTCCACCCCACATCGATCCACCGGAATCGCACCCGCCGAGGCGCTGTTCAGGCGAAAACCCAGAGGGCTGATACCTGAAGCGGGAGACAGACACCCAGGTGTGATCGATAGCGCACGGGTGACAGCAGAAAGAGCAGCGAGAAACGAGAACGAAACAACAAGGCGGAGGCTGCCAGAAAGAGAGATATCAGTAGGAGACACCGTCCTAGTCCGGAACAGGAAGCCGGAAGGAAATCTCTCGATGGCTTACGAAACCCAACCAATGGGAGTCACTCATGTCAAAGGGTCAATGGTCACAGCTGCGAATGCGCGGGGTACAGTAACCAGAAATGTATCCTTCTTCAAGCGCATAGGACCTGTGGCAGCGGAAGAAGAAACCAATCCTGACCAAGGACAAGCAGCAGAGGCGCCGCGTGGAGGCGGTGAACCGCTAGAGGACCCCGGGGGACCAGAGAACCCCGAGGGAGGTTCACCCAGGTACCCGCGCAGGGAAGGACGTCGCCCACCGCAAAGATTCCAGGATTTCATCATGGACTCAGCGGCATGAGTAACAAGCCCTGTTAAGTACAGTTTGATTTGAGCCACGTTGGCTCCCCTGTTTAATGTGTTTGTTGTTTGGGGGGAAAAGGAGGGATGTTGTGTACGTAGTACACGAAGTGCGCATGCGCGGCCTGCCGGGCCGGCGCATGCGCGTTGAGTTAATAAAGGCGGTGCCCGGGCAGTTCGCGCCGGAGCACCGGAACACACAGACGTCTCTGGCGTGCGTTCTTGCGCGCCCACCCGCGCGCGCTGGTACTCAGACCCTGGGGGGCCCGCACACCATCACTGGGCTTACCCAGGTCCCAACAGGGCCCATTTACCGATGTACTTCAGGTGAACTGTACCTGCAATAAAGGATTTCACTTGGACATCACCTGGATCTTCCATGTATTAATGGCCCTGAAGGAGGGGCCCCCAAGGCACAGTACTGCTGCCTTGGTGGAGTGCTCCTGAAGGAGCGTCCTGCTGTGCCGCTGCAAGGTGCTGCTTCACTGTGCCGCTGAGCACATCGCATGATGACTGAAGCAGAGAGGCAGTGCTGCCTGCACTGGAATCTGCTACAGGGAGTGCTGCCTGCAGCACAGACTTATCTTGTATGGTTTTGGTGAGGCTTAAGGCCTCAAAGTCACACTTGAAGAAACGGACGTGCGCATGCAGGGTGGTGTTGCACAGCAGCCATCAGGCACCAGCAAGAAACCAATGAAGGCTGCATGACGTGAAGCAGTGGTCATCTTCAGGTCAGGCATGCTCATGATGTGGCTGCACCATCCTACAGCACAGCTATTGCTGTATCAGGCTCCAACCTGGAATGAGTGAAAAATATTTTTTGAGAAACAATAGTTGGCACAGTGGATGCCGGTAAAGACGGTAATGACAACAAACGTACTAGTGAATGGAATATCTAACTGTACCTGGTATAAATAACTAGCAAAGTGAGTTATTAATGTACAATGGCATACTTGACTCCTCAGTTTCTCCCCAATTCTGGAGAGCCTGAAGTGAAGTGGGACACATGCAAGGAGGATTTTTAGGACTATGTATTCGCCATCCATGGCCTGTCATTCCGTGCGCATAGAAAATGTGCACTTCTGTTGCACTGATTAGGTTTTGAGGGACACAGGATTTTAAAAGGCCATTCAGAACAAGATAGTGTTCCTGGTAGTGGAGAAGGTGAGGGCCAAGTCATGGATGAGACATTAAACGCTTATGAAGTACTCCTATGCAAAATGGAACTGCACTTTGAAAAAAGTCTACTATGATCCTGGAGAGGTATTATTTTGGCATTCAAATTCGAGAACAGGGTGTCAGTGAGTTCATTGAAGATTTCTTTACTGGCTTTTGGAAACTGGGCAATAAGTACAGTTTCAGCATGACTTACAATGAACATCTACAAGACCAGTTCATGCTTAAAGTGTGTGAGAATAAAATAAGAGGGAGGATTTGGACTAAGGGTGACCCAGTCCTGGAGAAGTACTGGACCTGGTCAAGAAGATGGAACACATGATGGCGTGAGTGAAGGGGTTGGACAAAAAAGTTGTGTGTGGTATCAGAGAAGGTTTGTGCAGTGGTGGATCGCAAATGCCCCAAGAAAGTGTCAGGGTAAAAGCCTGGTGGTGTGCACAATCTGAGCAAATGAAAAAAAGAGGATCCAAAGAGGGACGTACCTCAACCTACAAAACATTGTTTAGGTGTGATATCACCTACTATTTGCCAATTCTGAAAAGTGCCCAGGGATGAACGTGGCGTGCCACAAATGTGGGAAGAAAGGGCACTTCTCCCAGTGTTGTGAATATTTCTCACAGGGGGCAGTCCAAGAAATTGTGGAACTCCCAGAGGAGGTTAAACAGGAAGATACTTTGGAGGGAGTCTGCTGGTCGGTCAGTCAAGTGGGCCAAGAAAGGGAAAAAAAAGCCTCTTGTGACTTGTGACTGTTGTGGTGTATGGGATTGAAGTACCCATGCTAGTAGATAGTAGTTCTGACCATATGATCATTGAGGAGGGTGTGTGGGAGAATACATTTAAAGGGGTAGCCGCCTTGGACCCACCAGATGTGAGAGTGAATGTCTGTGGGAGAGCTTGCATTAAGATTGTAGGAGGGTTTGAGACACACAACTGCAATGTAAAGGGAAGAAGACTGCAGCAAAGGTTTATGTCTCAGAGAAAGGGGGGATCGCTTACATTGATATGATCAGTGTAAAATGGGCATTAGAATTAATCTGAGTGTCCAGACATGTTGTGACTGTGGGAGATGGGTTGAATCCTGAGGAACAGATAAAAGGTGTGCTCCGAAAAGACTGGGGCTGTCTCATGGGATATTACCCTAACTTTCAGATAAAGAAACGCACAACACATAGTCCCATTTCCTTAAGGGAAGAAATGAAACAGGAGATCTGCAAGTTGTTGAAGGATGGGGTGATCGAAGAAGTAGAAGCCTTAGGGTAGGTTTCACCAGTGGTTGTGGTGAGAAAAAGTAATGGACAGGTGAGGTTGTGCGTTCATTTTAGGGGACTCAACAAAGCGGTGGTGGTAGATATATTTCCCCTTCCAAATATTGGAGAATTGGTAACACTAGCTACAGGTGCTAAAGTATTTAGTACACTTGACTTGGCCTCGGCTTATCACCAAGTTAGACTTCATCCGGATTCGAAACACTACACCACTTTTGTCAACCATGATGGCAGCTTTCGACTTACGAGAATGCCTTTTGGGTGAGTGTTGGAGGCTTCCTTCTTACAGAGGGTGATGCATAGTCTTTTGAAAGACATTAAAAGAATGGTATATTTTCAAGATGATATTTTGATCATGAGAATGAATGAAACAGAGCATGTTCACAGATTGCGTAGAGTGTTAGTGGTATTGTCAGAAGCATACCTCACCGTTAGGAAGGTGACTTGTCATTTCAGGGTAGGTAGGGTCTATTGACTATGTTGGTCAAAGGTTTAGTGAATGTTCGCTGGAACCAAGAGAATAATTGATCTCTGCAATAGTGAAGTTGATGCCTCCTAAAGATAAACAAAGGGTTTTGTTCTTCCTTAGGCTGGTGGAATACTATTTGATGTTTGTGCAACATTTTGCAGACAGGTGTAAGGCTATTAGAGAGCTATGCAAGAAGGGTTGTGAGTTTGTGTGGAGTCATGTTTTCCAACAAGAATTTGAAGACATCAAGGCAGCCACTGCAATGGTGCTGGCATTAGGGATTTTTACACTTCCTGTAAGAGCTATGTGATGACAGATGTGAGAGATAATGGTTTAGGTGCTGTTGTTTTGCAGAAGCATAGTGGTGTTAATAGAGTGAGTTCCTTTGCATCATAAGTAATGAAATGGGCGGAGTGTAGATACTCTGTGGTTTAAAAGGAGGCGCTTACTGGCATGTGGGCGGTAAGAACATTTAGAGCATTTCTGTGGGGTAGGCCTTTTACAGTGTATACTGATCACAAGCCCCTCGTAGAGGTGTTTATGAACAATGGACTATAAGGGATATTGATAAGATTAATTAAATGGGTGATTTCCATGCAAGGGCATGAATTTGAAGTGAAACAAGTACCAGGGAAGGACAATGTTATTGCGGATCATTTTTCAAGAGTGAGTTGCTTCATTCAAGCTGAGCAAGATGATAGCGAACCCGATTGGGTTGGGAATCATGTTTTTGTGGATCGCGAAGGCACATTTACAGAGCACGACTGGGCGGAGGCCATGGGGCAGGACCTGGTTCTGTGACAGGTCATAGGCTATGTTAGAATGACATTTGGTGAGTGTGGGTTAGAACAGGGCTTGTCAGCGCATCATATGGTCAGAGATTAATTGAGTTTGATAGTTGAGTACCTATGTAAAGCAGGGTAATGCAATGTGATGTAATATGCTAAATTTATAGGGCACAGACTATGGCCAATGGGAATCTAGGTGCTAAGGAGGAACAATGGTGTTCTCAACAACCATGAGAACTACTTAAAACTGTGTGTTTTTAAAGCTTTTTGAAACTGCAAATACCCTGCAGTCTCCCACAGAAAGAAAGGTAGAGCATTACAAATAGGGGGATCAAAGACCGGAAAAGACTGCATCCCTATCCGGGCTTTCTGAAAGCATGGAACCTTCAGCAACATTTGGGACTCCGAATGTAGACACTGAGTGGGCAGGTAGGGCTCTCATTTATCTTAGAGGTAGGCAGCACCCATATTATGAATAGCTTGCTGGATGATCCATAAAATATTAAAGTTGGCCTAGGTAAATCCCATTACAATAATCAATCAGTCCCATGATCAACGGGGTGACCATCTTGATTGACAGTCCGTTGGAGCTTCCATGTGGCGTAAGGAGAAGACTTCTTGAGATGGGACATAATAGCCATTTGCATGTGACAAAAATGAAAGGGTTGCTGAGGGCAGATTATTGGTGCCCCGGACTAGATTCTGAGATTGATGAGATGGTCAGGGGGTGTAGCATGTGTCGGGAGGCAGATAAAACTGTCAGGAATTTTGTCCAACCCTTGAGTCTGATTGATTTGCCCAGCATGCCATGGGAGTTTGTTGCAATGGATATTCTGGGTCCGATTAGCAGTGAGAGGAGTGTGAATAGGTTTGTTATTGTGTTGATGGACCTGTTAACCTAGCGGGTAGAGGCCCATTTTGTTCAGGAGTCATACTCTAGAGCGAAGGGTGAGTTGTTGGACAGTGTGCTTCAAAGGAGGGTTTTCCACAGAAACGACTCACTGACAATGGAATCCAATTGATGTAAAGGGTAATTAAATCATATGTGGAGTGCATTGGGTTAGTGCACCACCATACTTCATGTATCACCCTGAGATGAATGGTGCGGTAGAACAATTTAATCAAACTTTTTTGAAAGCTATTTGGATAGCAACAGAAGTTAGGAGGGGCTGAAAGGAACTGGTAACCAAGAGAGTTAGTGCCTACCACCTAGCACTGCATGCAACTATGGGTCTTGTCCCATTTGAGGTGTTAAGGAAAAGGAAGCCTCACACAATGATCAAGCCACTGTAGTTGGGAAGGTCTGATTTGTGGAGTGGGATGATCAGGAGTAGAGGATTAGAGATGATGGTAAGAATAGGGGTATCAAAGAGAGGTATAATGTGCTGAAGCATATGAGATGGGGAGATTGGGAAGTGGCCGACATAGTGTTTGCGTGGAAGCCAGGGCAAGTGCCAGAATGTGATTGCAGGTTTTGGGGACCTCTGATCGTAAAGAGAGTTTTTAAGGATGCTGTGGATTTGGAGGGTGGCTGAGTGTGGAACAAAGGAAGATTGCCTAAGCCTGGATGGGGTTGGTCAGTGAAGGATGAACCGACCAGGGTGCCCTTCCTTGGTCGAGGATGATTCAAATAGAGGAATCTTCCCAGTTGTCAACACCTGTGAGTTGATTGTCTTCAAATGTTTATGAGACAGGCATGACTCTGTGGGTGGGTGCATTGTTGATGAGGGGAAGTTGCGTGTTATATTTTTGTGTTTTATTGTAGGGGTGTGATGTGTTCTATTGGGAATTAGTTGTAAATATTTCAAATGTATTTCTGGGTTCTTACACCCAGCAGAACCATGTATCATCAAGGATTCTGGTGTTCCACCATGGAATCTGTGAGCGGAATGTTTAGGGTCAAGATCAGGAGAGGGTTCCAGGCAGAGTGAGACAGTTAGAGGGAGGAAGAGGCAAGGTTGGTGCTGGCGGTGGCTGGCGGCCCATTTGCCCATGTTCTTAAGGTGAACTGTACCTGCAATAACGGATCTCCCCTGGACACCATCTGGACCTTCCATGTATTATCCATCCATCATTA
Source organism: Ambystoma mexicanum (assembly GCF_040938575.1). Classification (NCBI taxonomy): domain Eukaryota; kingdom Metazoa; phylum Chordata; class Amphibia; order Caudata; family Ambystomatidae; genus Ambystoma; species Ambystoma mexicanum. The sequence continues at coordinate 534,835,837 of NC_090926.1, forward strand.
GCATTGGGCACGTTCCTTTTGAATGAAGTTTGAAAATTTGAATGTCCACCTTGCTGCAAAAAGTGCTCATTCTGGAAACAATTTTGTATTTGCATTTTTGTTCTTTGGTTTTGTACCGTGAACCTAGCCAGGAAGCAATGGCGTACTTTATAAGTAATATGGGGTTAACAGTCATTAGATTAGGAGAAGCAGAGGATACAGTTTATCAACATTCACTCTGAGATCTACACTTCACCCTTGTAAAAACCAGCAGTGCCAATACGACAGGACAGGGCTGGACTGCACAGTACCACAAGAGCACTTGGCTCCTTTATCATGTGACAATAGGGCTATGAACATTTATTGGTAACATGTAAAAGACAAAAAGATTTGCTAGCCTATAAAACCTCTGATATTATGAAAACTGTATGAATAGATTGAGCAATGGTGACCTCAATGGCCTCGTGTGGGCTGCATGCAGGTTTTGTTGTCACTCAGCACACAATGCACCATCAAAGAGTAGATATTTTCTACAGATGAATGATGAAACATTCCTGAGCACTCATCCATGGTGATCGAAATATTTGGAGTTTTGTTTTTATTGAATTTGGTTTAAAATTAATTCACATTGTCTTTACATAATACAATGTATCCACACCAATATGTTTTATTCATACCCACTAATCATCTTCTCACATTTAGAATTCATCAGAAATAAGTTACTTTGAAAAGTAACTTCATTAAAACTTTGAAGGTGCTTGGTGTAATACAAACAATTTTATGATACATTTATTTTAAAAGATCATACAATCCTAACGACTGTTATAGAATTCAAATCCAACAGAAATGAATTACATGCAATTAGTTCAATGTATATGACTTGTTCAAAAACTTGAAAGTGCTTAGTTCAAATGTAAATAATTGTACATTAGCAGCGGATTCTTAAAAGAGAAAAAAGAACAAAAAACAAAGAAAAACAAACATTTTTCAAGATGCTACACATTCACCATATGCGTTCATAATCATCTGAATTTCCACACATAGCACCAGGGGCGTAGGAGACCCATACAATCTGGGGAAGACAGGGGGCACTTCCCAGGTCAATACATTGAACACCACTCTGTGAGATAATAATGTCCTCTGTAATTTCAGCGCACTGAGAGCCTATGGGTGTGTAGCGCTATATAAGAAATACATGATTATTTTTATTAGTGCAGCATTTAAAAAGAATGCACTTTCCCAGATAAAATCATAATATTTACTACGTTCTGCTGCCTGAATGCCTCTACGCCACCCCTGGGTGTTACACCAGCATGTTTTAGATGACTGAAGAAATCCTGTGTCCACTATTTGATGGTGTTTACTCACTTTGCAGCCCTTTCAGATGTTTTGGACTCAAACTCCAATTAGCCACCACGGTCCGTATAGTTCAAAACATCTGGACGGACAGAACACTGAATAATGACCTTCTAGTGAGAATGTGAGGGCTTCAATATCCAGTAAATGTCCCCACATGGCAGCGGCTCATTAAACTTCATTGGTTGGTTTGGGATCACAGAAAAGGTGGCCTTATGGAGCCGGCTCGGACTGCCATTTAGAGCAATGACCAAAGGGCTGGTCTGACAGGTGAGTGTGGAATGGTTTATTAATCTTTGCGGACCAGCTTCATGACCAACCATAGAGTTCCGATATGATTTAAAAAGCACCATTTGTCACACATTCTTCCAAAATGCATCCCCAAGTTCAACTCTTAGCTTGTGAAAAGTCCCTATTTTCAAATATATCACTTTTCTTCAGTTTATATATCACTTTTTCCCAGTTGGACCCTGATGTTGAGTCGCTGTTTATGATCACAAGCAAACAAACTTTGTTACTCTCAGAATGCATATTTTTAACAAATGTTTCCTTCAAATACAAAACTAAGAAATGCAAAGAAGAGTAAAGTGGTATCCACAATGCAAGAGTATACAGTAGCTGAGCTCGGACGCACTTTTATTTGAAAGCCACGCATTGTTGGTAATTTATATTGCGTTTAATACCCAGAGGTTTCTAGGCGCGGACCCGTGGATTCAACCTGTGTTGCTCCACTTGTTCAGCCAGATTAAGCCTCAGCACTGTTCTCCTTGTTCATTTTTCTTGGGAATTTCTCACTGTGGTACAAATGATAAGCGAAACTCCTTGGCTGCTGTCCCAACCAATTTCACAACTAATGAAGGCCATCACAATTCATTTCACGGACAGGAGAATGCACAAACCTGGGTGGCACCGTTTGGATAGAGAGTGCATGTTCCTAGCACATGGAATGATGAATGTGCAGTGTTTGAGAGTAGGACCATCATGCCCTGCACTGCGCTGTGAGAGAGCATGCCACTGACACAACATGAGAAATTATTATCATAATCACCACTTGTGATAGAAAAAAATAGACCTGGTATAGTTACACATATGCTGAACGGCAGATGACAGATTACAAGCAAACACAAATCAGCCCTTAAAATAGTCAGCAAATTGCCCCTTTGTTTCTGTGATCTCGTTCTAAGCTATAGCTTGAATCCCAGTAGCGCGCAACTCCACCTTTCATCCTTCATTTATGGATAAAATGCGTTCAACTCAATTGGTTAGTAGTTCTCACACCTTCACATTCTATTTCAAGACTAAGAAATACCTCCCACTGACCTCCTCATGCTCAAGATACTACTTGAGGCCCAGGCCTGCCGGACTCCTCCCATGAAACACCGGCAATCTCCCCAGAACGGAATCTCACCCAGACTCATTGTTTACCCTTGCAGTCGCAAACCATCTGCCAGTGCCACCAAACCACGTCGCACAATGCATACAAAGACTATTTGTCGCCATGTCCAAACTCACCATTCACAGTCACACCCCCATGCTTAACTCACGCACTCGCTCCTACTCTTTCCCCACAGGCACACGACATGCACACCACTTAGCACTCCTCCTCAACCTATTCCAACCTGATGCCGGCCCTGCCGCGGCTTGGCCTGCAATAAGGGGCCACTTTGAAATACCTTATTAGGCTGAGTTTAAGTGAGGTCTCCTAGAGTCTCAGCCTCTCAGGAATCCAGGAGGTCGAGTCAGCGGCCGCGTCGCAGCAGTCTGTCGGAGTCACACTCTCTCACGCTGTCAGTCTCTCAGGAGCACGCATCGCTGCCTGGTTAGTTGCTTCTTCTGGAAGCTGAGGTGGCTGCTGCGCAGCAGTGCACTGCGCATTCGAGTCGCAGGGGCACGTGCAGTATGTTCCCCGGCCTGGGCACGTGATGCTCCACATGTGCAAGCGTGGGGGGGACAAGTAGGGGGAACGCACGAGCGAGCTACGAGCAACAGAGTTGTTGTTGTAACAAGAATCTTTAATAGTACCAGCCGCTGCTGAACTGCGTGCAAGTATGCACGCATCACTGCACAGACTGCAGACGTCCAGAGAGACACTAAAACACTGGGGGAAAAAGGGAGGGTAAATGCCATTGTATCCTCCCCATTTAAAATTGTGGGGGGATTTGTCCCCCCTTTCCCTCTCCCAAGTCCTACGCCTATGCATAGCACACGTACCTTACATTAATAAACCCTCTCACGATGCTACCTACCAATACATTAGATGTCTCTATCTACCAGTATCATAACCTGCAATAAAAAAGCTAAAAACGGATATCCTGGGGAAAACAGTGTAGGTTATGTGCAAAAGTGATATATAGCAGACAATCAACATTCAAGCAAATCATGTTTTTGTAGAAATCTCATAACTGCAATAACCATTGAAACACTTTGACCCCCCCCAAGATTTGCTGCCGTAAGTTTTCAGATTCAAACCATTGAATGACGACACAAAATTCCTAAAATGCACAATACGCAAAAGATTCAAAGCTGCACAATATCAATTGATTCATGTTTTCAGTCCTTTACACATTATTGGGATATGAGCAAAAGGCTAGATCTTTTGGCAATTTGTTCCGTGTACACATTATTTCCTATATAAAGATCAAAAAAGGGCCTGTCGATGGATGAATGGTTGTTTTATTGGGATTAGCTTATTCAGCAACCTGTGCATTGTAGAAAAACTTTGAAGATAAATTCAACCTGATCTATTATTATTATTATTATTATTATTGTATGCATTGAACATGGACCAACCTTCGAGAAGCAAACGAGTGCTTTACAGATGTATACAACCACGCAGATACACAAGTGAATGCTTTACAAGGGTATATAACAGTACAGATGCATAACGGAGCACTTTTCAGATGTAACATTTGACTAGTGAGTATCCAGTATGCCTTTAGGCCTAGTCCTGGCAAAAATGTCAGCGAACGTAGTAGTGTGGGAAGATCTCCTTGAAACTCATTTGTCATGTTGATCCCATTTCACTGCTATGCCACCTTCTCGCTCAACCAGCGCTGGCTGAAGATGTTTGGGATGTCATGGGGAGGGGGGGCATGTCAAAATTATGTTTAGGGGCCCCCACAGCTGGGCAACCCCATCTGAAGCATCTGTGGGGAGTATAGATTATAATGGAGATATTTGCATAACATCATCCCCTCTTGCGGCTTCCTTCTATGGGCACCATATGGGCTGTTCTCCTTCTCATCGCAGTGCTGGGATCCGAGAGTGGCTAACCCATGTGTCGGTCCTGGGTTTATCTTGTTGTTAGGATTCTCTGGAGCTTCAGGAATTGTCATCCTTTGTGCTGCAACCTCGATTTCTCTGTGTTGCCTACATCATCCACAGCCACTACAGCTTGTACATGCTTCTGAGGTTCTTCCCTTACCGCCATCCCCAAATCTGGTTCCCTGGTCGCTTTCATTTGCTGAGATGTGCCTCTCCTGCTAATATCAAGTCAAGAAGAAAATGTGTTTACATCTTTTCTTTTCATCCATTTGGGACTCTCTTTTCTGATGTCTTCAGTACTGTTAGATATTTTGTTCAACTGGTAATTCACTATTGCAACCAATTCCATATGCATTTTGGTTTTGAGAAAACAATATTCAAACACTACAATTAGATACAATAACAAAACACTTAATACATACATGAACATCTAGGATCGTCAATATTTTATTGTGGATATTTAAATAGCTTCACTGACCCCATTCTGTAGACACTTGACAAGTGTTTTGAGGCAGCGTCCCCCAATCTAAGGTAGTTATGGATGAAATAACCGAGTAATTTATGAATGCATCATGCATGATAATTTATTAAATGAAAGATGACGAAAGAGTTGGATAAGTAGGTGAATGACTGGATCAAACATAATGCAGAGATATATGGAGAGAGAGACTGACTGAAGGCCTGATATGATGAAGTCAGTGACTGAGGGAGCAAATAACAGAGAGGGAACTATAGGGTGACAGGGTCTGTGGTGAAGAACAAAAAGGAACGAGGGACTGCTGGCGTTTACATGGCGGGAGAATGCCAGGCTGTGACAGGGACATTCATGGAGTGTCGGTCGGGTGGGGGGATGGCGTAAGGCACGGATGCACTTTCGGAAGAACAGAAGTGCAGATGGGGACACCTGCTGGGGCATGGTGGAGGGAGAGACACAGGAGCAGACTGGTGCACAAACACTGGGATGGAGCGAGGGAGGGAAAGAACAATACGAGCAGATCAGGTTGGAGGGAGGGTTGCGCCAAAGGAAGGAAAGCCGGGATTGACAGTTGAATGGTGGGAGGACAGGATGGCAGATTGATGGATGGAAGAATGGATACGTGGTTGCATGAATGGGACAATGCATGACTTGGGGAATAGTAGAATCTATGGACAGGGAGGATAGGTCAGGGGCAACAGCACTCAGGTTCGATCCCCGGGTCCACGCTTAGAAACCACTGGGTAGTAGGCGCGTTATAAATAACCAATTACAATTACAGCGACATGGTGATGGTTTGCACATTGCAGATATCCAGAGACCCAGCTTCTCAGAAACATTTTAATGCCAACTGACAAATGTACAATGGTCTACCACTGCTTCCCATATAACTGTGGACCCAAGTCACTGTGCTGAGCTGAAGGCACACACACAAAGAAGAGACTTTTCTGGGAGACAGTATTGTAAGTATTTGGAACGGCAGTGCATCAGTGAAGACGAGATCTGAGTTCAACACGTGTACTTGTAAATGAATCTTGACTTTGTAATGACAATACAAATAAACCTCCTCCCAGCAGCTGGTATAGGGTTTGGCACAGACAGACTCAGCTGTGGGATAGGTTAATTTGCTCATGAAGAAATTGAGTTGGCGGGAATTAGAAAATGTGAATAACGTTTGTGTTTGCATGGCGCTGAGTTCTTTTAAAAAGTGAAGTCTCAAACTATGCTCTTCTAACGATAGAACGAATGTGAGCTTATTATCACATACATAACATACAATTGTGGGCCTCCTGGTTGATCCTGCCCCCGAAAAAACAACGGATTTCTTTCGGATTGAAATAACTTTTTGTGTTAGTTTTTTCACAGTGCAAAAACGGAATGGCAATGTTACCATGATTAGTTTAATGTGGATCTGCACGAATTAAACAGCCAGCAAAACTATATCTTGGAGACTACAATTAAGCAGAACGTTGAGATCAGGAGGACTTTGCTATCATCCAGCAACACTTCCTGTGTATTTGTTTAAGTTTGGCTCCGGGCCTGACTTTTCTAAGAAAAAGAAACATTTGGATTGCAGCAGCCGCTCCCGGACCTCCCCCATCTGGTGCAGACAGCTGGCAACTCGCAGAGCGCCTCAAAGCTGCAGTGCTAGCAACCCGCCTGGAGTAACATGTGTGTGGCGCTTAGAAGCAGCACGCCGCGCTGCTAGGTTAGAAGAGCCATCAGAATGACGATGGGCAAAGCCATGTGGGGTTCCAGGTGCAGCACGTACTGCCCCGCCCTGCTGATGCCCGTTACCCCTGTGGACAGCCTTGAAACCCCAGTGATCTCCAAGCCAATCCGGCATAGACTTTTCCCACTTTTACAAGATGGATGTTTGCGCACGTAATCCATCACTTTTTCTTGTCATGCTGCGCCGTTTTCAATAAAGATTGTTTAAGAAATAAAACATGTTATGACATGTAAGGTGAACGGCAGTGTGATGCCAGTAAGTAATGCAGGTCTGACTTGTGTATAGTTCATGCATGTATATTAGTGATCGAAATTAAGATTTCATGAGCAGGAGCTAAAAACATTTCCTGGGCCTGAGGCGTCACACGGTAGGCATGAGTTATCCAGGTATTTAAGTGGGCCGGGGATAGCCCAGGCTGAGACCCAGGAGGCTCCAAAACCTCCATCAAGCCAGGGCTCACACTACACCCAACAAACATTGTTTGTTTTGTTGTGGCAGCAGAATTTGAACCCATGCATTGCCTCTGAGTAGCCAGTGTCACATTGCACTATGTTATTACATAACTAGCCAGTGTCACATTGCACTGTGCTATTACGTAGGGCGTGGATTTCGTGTTTCATTCATCAACTCCTTGACTCATAAAGACTGCAACCGGCTTTATGTGTCAAGCAGTTTATTGTAAAAAAAAAAAAACAAACAAAAAAAACAGAGAACTTGTGCACCTATGAAATAGCAGAGTGAGCTGCAGCACTAGTAGATCAGTGGCAGGGTATGGAACAAAAAACAAACAAATTGCAATTTTTATTGTCCTGTGCTGGGGATTCCAACCTGAGCCTTGCCGATGACAATCCAGTGTCACATCGCACTGTGCTATTTCGTAGGTGCTGAGCCTTGCCGATGACAAACCAGTGTCACATCGTACTGTGCTATTTTGTAGGTGCTGGAATGTAATGGTTTTATTCAATTGACTGCTTGACACAGTCTATTGAATGAAACAAATTAAATTGAGCACCAATGAATCAGCACAGTGCAATTCAACACTTGCTTGTCACCACGGGATAGTAAAATGTAACCCAACAACTTTTCTTTTTTATTATCCTGAGCTGGGGACACTGCAGGCCATGCCTATAATTTAAGCCACACCCCGTCGTTGCGGCACCTCCTCGATTTCTCGTCCTTCTTAAAGCACTGGATCTACCATTAGAAAACCAACAGACAGTACATTGCACGCTGCATTTACGGCACTCCTTACTCACCAATTTTAACTCTACATAATTAGATCCACCCTAATTTCAGGGATCGTTAAAATAAGCATATTAAAGATTTACGATTTCAGCTCAAGTAGTAGGCCATTTACCGGGGCAATGATACATCACCTTACAGTCATGCAATACCAGGGAGATCAAGTGATTTATGCTAAATTCCCCTTTCAGTGCTGCTGATCTCCACTCCTTGTATGAATCACCTCTAACATATCGCTAGGTTACGAGGACAGATGTACTAACGTGTCTTTTCTATCCCACATCACTTGGTTGTGGTTCAGATATACCTTTTTGTACTCCGAATGTACAAGACTGTTACTGAGACACCCCACCATCAGGCAGCATGCCAGTGACTAATCTTAGCACGAATCCTTAGGAAGCAGCTAGAAATGTGCTACTCTCTGCATTGATTAATATTTGTATTGTTGATTTGTACAAAGAGGGGAGGGGGCAAAGAAAGGGCTTTAGAAGACAACAAGGGTACACCCTGAGCTCACTCCTTTCCGGTGATGGCTTGCACAGCAGAACATTCCCCAGTTGGAAGGTACATTGCAGCATTGCCAGGATGCATTGGCTGTGGCAGATACTGCTTGGTTATGCTAAGCGAGCCCTACTGAGGACACACTGTTCGATCTGTGACCCAAGGACAGGGTTGTTGCTAGGTCTGGAAAAGATCCGGGGCTACACTAATGTCGGGATTGGCGGGACTCAGGTCTAGCTAGCCTTTTGGTTGTAGACCCTGAGATTCTATCCGGGGCTACAGCCAAAAGACCCGGGGCTATAGCCCCCTAAGCCCCCCCCCCACCAGTAACACCTCTGTCCAAAGATGTTAGGGGTTTTCTGCTGTTAATGACCTGGTTACAGGGCACCATAGCCATGGCAAGTGGTGTAATTGTAACAGCATAACAATAGGTTTGTGTCAGAGGGAGCTTTTACAAAACCTCATGGAGAGCTGAGTCCCATTACACAATGGTACACACAGTTTGGATAATTGCCAGTCTGTCACAGTGGGGCATGAATAAATGTGGAGTTGCAAGTCCTAAACCCGAACATACCACACACCTCTATAGCAAATGTTAGAACTATGCGTGATCCCACCTTCTTAAAGCTCACAACATCATTTTGTTACCAGATCACATAACATGCTATTTGGTATTTTTTTCAATTTGTATAGTGCTTTCAACACAACAGAGCACATACATTAAATGACACAACACCACAAAGTAATGATCATGATGGCAAAGCAGTGATCAACAGAAGAGGGAAGAAATTAAGTATTAGACAGAAGATGGGGTTTAAGATACGTACGGAAAACATGAAATTGAGGAGGAGTGGATGGAAAGGGGCGAGAGTTCCAATGTTTGGCTCTATAAGGGAAAAGGAGTGAAAGACAGAAGAGGCACACGGAGGTGTGGGAAAAGTAAGTAGATAGAGAGATTACTAACAAATAGGGCAGAGGCGGAGTAAAAGGAAACTAGCGAGGAAAGAGGAATGGAGCAAAGCTGTGTAGACAATTAACCCTAGGCAAAGAACGTGAACAAGAAAAGAGTGAATAATATGAAAAGAGACAGAACGAAATTAGGGTGACATAAAAGAGAGAGTGGGGAGTAGGACAAGATTTGACAGCCACTAGAAAGGATGAGACAGAGAATGGAGAGCATCAGGAAAAGGAGAAGAAGATCTGAGAATCAGTGGTGTAAAAATGGCATGAGAGATTGAAGGATTTGATCAGGGCGGACAGAGAGATAATGCAACGAGAGAACGTTAACATCCAAATAGTGAGGCTTGTCTAACACCATAAAGTAACAGCCCTCAAGAGAGTTGGCAGACCCAAGAAACCGACAAAGAATGGTCACAGAAATAGGAATTAAACCACTAAAGAACAGTGCCTGAAAGATCAATAGGGGAGATGGAGAGCAGAAGAGTATAATGGTCAAAAGTATAAGCAGCTGAGAGATTAAGAAGAATCCGTATGGATGAGAGCTTGTGATGGTGGGTGGAGAGAAGAAAGATGCAGACATGTAGCAGAGAAGCTTCTGAGAAATGAGCCAGTCAGAACATGGACTGAAGGGAGGTGGGGGGTGGAGATAGGAGTGTACATTGAGGAAAGAGGAGATATGACTGTACACAACCATTTCAAGAAGTTAACATACAAATGGGAGAATAGAAAAAGGGTGAAAATTAGAGGGAAGGAAAGGGTCGAGATAGTTCCTTCAATATAGGGGAATGATGACATGTTTAAACAAGAAAGGAATGGAGGAGGTAGACGGAGAACAGTTGAAAAGCCAAGTGAGAAAGGGAAGACAATGCAGAAAGACGAATGGTATTAGAAAAGATGGAATAGGACCAAAGGGGGAAGTGGCATGGTGGGTCCGGAATAAGAATGTGGAGAAGCGTCAGGGAAGATAGTAACGGAGGAGAGGGTGAATGGTGACGAGGTGAACGGTGAGGAGGGAGGGTTATCATAGGGCAGGTAAGGAATAAGAGCGATAGGGAGAGAGAGGGAAGTAAGAGCGTAAGGAAGAGGGTTTATAGATGAAATAGTCAGCAAAGTCAGTGGAAGAGAGGGAGAAATCAAGGAGACGAGGAGAGAGTTGCACCAATGAAAGGAAGGTTTGCAGCATGAATGCGCAATTTGGCATCGATATTTGCGCAAATCACAAAATGAAAAACTGAGCTCATTCGCCAGTCTGTGCAGAGACCATTACTGCTCTGGTCACTTGGTGGAATGCCAAGTTATATCGGTGATACTTTCAGTTCAAAATGGTGCTTCATCTGTGGAAAATTGCTTGTAAAGTGTGTTATGTGATCCAGGCCCAAGTGGGCAGCACAATCAATCAGGCTTCTGCATTTGTCCTGCTAACCTACACAAATCAGAATCTTCAGGGCCACTATTGCACTTTAGCAACCCAATACCAATTGATGTAACTTTACTGAAAAAGTTGGGGGGGACATGACATCTGGAGAAAAGGGGCCCCAGCCAAATGAATGGGGACACAATGGTGTGCCATGAAAGTTGGGGGGGCAAACACCCCTGTCCCCCCTAAAATTACGCCCATGCCTATACCCCACCCCCTCTGCCCCGTGCCAAGGGATCTGAGGCTGTCCTGACGTGTTGTGTACCACTTTCGACCAGCTTACACAAATGTATTGTATATAAGTGGACTGCAGCACAGAAAAGCAGGGGTGATTTTGCCTGAGAAATGGCCGACTTTTAAGAAACAGCCTTTTGCCAGTAACAGGAAGTCTAAACGTGTATTTTTGGCTCCCAGCATAGTTGGTTGAAGTGGAAGTGAAGTTGTGTACGTTGTAAGTGTGCCGACATTTTCAAGCTCTCTAGGTTCCTGTTTGCTGCTGAGTGAAGCAATTAAAGCACAAGGGCTGCTGTGCCACGGAATTATCACGTGACAAACCAGACGAACGTCCCCAGGACGTTTAACAAATTGCTGAGTGGCATCGACAGTGAAGCAAACAGACAAAACCACAACTCCTCAGTAAAGAATGTAAGGCACCTCCCACTAGACTTCACAATACATAGCTAAGACAATCACAATTTTTCCATGAAAAAATCCTCTTAGTCATGAGAGAACAAGCCAGTCATTCTGAAACACATAAACATCTGCGTATTTCCAAACATCATTGAGAATGAGGCTGGAATATATTGAAGAATCGTCTCACAGCTTCTAATGGGACTCTTGCCACAGTATGCGACCTACCCAAGGGTGTTGTGCAGGAAATAAACTCAGCAGCGAAACTGTTCTATGATTTTAAGCAAACACTGCATCCTGTATCTCAAAGACAGGTATCCTGTCCTATTTCAGGCAAGCTACGAGACTTCGCAAACAAAGATAGTTAAAAGCAAAATAAATACTTAATTAAACCAGGAGAAACAGCAACCTCATAATTATCACACATAGTAGCTGTACCAGCAAATAATCCCTGTGGGCAAATCCACATGCATGGCACGATGAAGGACACAAACACAGCAATTGCTCTGGAATGGCACTCTGCATAACACACGAATAACATGGTCATCTCTGTCAGGGCGTCCAGGTCCTCTCAAATCTGGACCACAAGTGGAGCACCATCAACCGGAACGTATCCTATATTCACAGCATTCTCAACACACAAAGGCCTTTATCTACCCAAGTTCCTACCTTCGACAAAAAGGAAATTGTATTATTTGGTTTTCGGTTCTACAAAAAGATATGCAACCAGAACCTGAAGATTGGTTCATGGGTTAGACCCTCTTCTCTTTTCACTATTTAGTCTTCCGTTCACCATGCTGGTGCTCTGACTCTGCTTAATGTTTCAGCTATCTTTACGAGCCAAAACGTACCCTTATATCCAGCACCCAAGGATTATTACAGGTCAGCTGGTCAAAAAGAGCAAATGGATTAGGCAGAGCATTCTCAACCAAAGTAATTACCAGATGGAATGATCGTCCTAACCAGTTGAGAATAGAATCCAACTATCTATGAAACTCAAAACTTTGCTCTTTAAATAAGCAAACCCTCCCATTTTGACAGAAAATCCTAAACCTGGCACAAAAAACACATAGCTAGGCTTCTATGTTGTCCTGTTCTACCTTAATCGTCCTGTCTTGATTTTAGCGCCCTCATGCCTGTGGGCTACGGCGCTATATAAATATATAAAATAACAAAATAAAAATATATTTGATAGGGAGAATGATCAGGTTCTTTTGAGATGCCAAAAAACATATGAGGTAGAAGGGTAAGGGATAACTTCTTATCTCACTTTACATTCTCGGGTGGTTAATGTAGAGCAATGAGAACATCTTCGTGGTCAACGGTTTGTGGCATCCCTATCGCCACTCTTGTTTAATCTCTATACAAACATCTGGTGGAACTGATTAAACAAAGGGTCTCTTACTTGATAAATTGCACAGGTGACACCCAGATTCTGGTCAAGCTGTCCAGCGACAGTGTTACACCAGCTTGTAAACGCAGACATTGCCCTACAACAGTTAATCAGTGGAATTGCAGTTATTCACTAAAAATAAACCCAAACAAGGCTGGCCAGTAATGCTGTTCAGAAACCATTACAAAATTAGTTCTGGCCGGAATCATTCGGCAAATGTCTGATCCATTAAAAATTGTGAGGCCTTATGGCTTGATTGTCGGCTCTAACCTTTCAATGACTCCAGAGACTTTCTCTGATGTTAAGTAAGTTTGTGTTCACTTACAAGCACTAAGACATTTGCTTTCATTCCTTTCCTTTCTACAAAAGGTATTGCCGCAAATGCATTGGTGTCTCCGCGACTGGCCTTTAGAAATGTCATTTACTTAGGCCATCCAGAAACTCAAATGGAACACCTGCAGGGAGTCCAAAATGTTGTGGCTAGGCTTCTTCTTTAAATTTTAAAATATGAGCACCTAACATCTGGACTGGCCACTCTGCACTGGTTGGAAGTATGAGCTGAGAGGGCACCACTCTAATATAACTCTCAAGTAGTTCGAATTACAAAGTCAATATTTAGTTCACACCAGATATCCAGATGTATTGGGGATCTGTAAAGATATGACCTGAAATAAACTGACTACCTTTAGTAGTAGACTGGTAATAGACTTGGCTGGTGCTTTTCTCCACACCGCGAGTGAGACCTCTGCTGCCCAACTAATTAGGCCATTGTGTTTAAATGTTGTTATTTTTTGCACTCCTCAGACCACAGTTACCCTTGCCAATCCCCTGCTGCAGGGCTTCCTGGTGCTCAATCACACCCACCTCCCAGCCTGCCCAGCACCCCTCTGATTGGGCCAGTGTCCACATTACAAGCCATAGGAGGGTGTAGGCAGCTGTATTACGTTGAGCAACCACTCGGCTGGTGCTTTTCTGCACGCAGTGGGACTCATTATGACCTGGGCGGTAAGGGATTACTGGTAATCCCTTACTGACCTACTAGGAGTTCCCTTTGCGGGTCCTCCCTTAACGCCTGGTTTTATCAGGCGTTAAGGAGAGGACCCGCAAAGGGACCTTAGAACTAATAACGGTACCACAATTTGCGGTGCCGTTATTAGCGCCTGCCCCATTCCCATTGAGCCCTGTGGGGCCTCAAATGGGAATGGGGAAGGGCTCTGGTGAATGGGGAATTACCACCCCCGCCATCCTTGGAATGGGGCGGTAATAGCTCCATTCACCAGGGAGGAGTCGGTAAGGGTTTGGAGGCAGCCATGGCGCTAATAGCGCCATGGTTACCTCCAAACTCGTAATGACCCCCAGTGAGTGAGACCTCTGCTGTCCCAACTAATTAGGCCATTGTGTTTAGATGTTGTTATATTTTGTGCTCCTCTGCGCACAGTTAATCTCCCAAGTCCCCTCTGCATCCCGCCTCCCAGCCCACCTACCACTGCTCTGATTGGGCCTTGTGCACTCTTTGAAGTCCTCCAATCAGGACAGCCCTTCTGGCCACCCAGCCCCTCTGGCTAAGGGCCCCAAGGCAAAGGGCAGCTCCTGAAGAAGCAGTTCCAGGTATTGTCTGACTGTGTTCACCGCTGGCGCATGCAGAGCAGCCATCCACCAGCAGCGACTGACAAGGTAAGCAAGGTCCGGGATGGGGGAATAGCCATCACTGCTCCCCTTTAAACTGTCTGGCCAATCTTATCAGCTAAAAGTTTGTAGTATGTTGCACGTAGCCCACGGTTGTATGTTAGCCATATCTGGCAATCATGCCTACTGTGTTAGGTAGCCATATCATGTACCTAGTCCAATTGTGTTAGTCAGCCATGTCTGGCATTTAGGCCTTCTGGGTTAGTTAGCCATATCTGGCATTTACGCCTACAGCTAGGTGCATTGTGTTAGTTAGCCATATCTGGCAGTTAAGCCTCTATCCAGGAATCCCAAATCTGGGTGTTTTACATTTTCTGTTGTTTTTTTAAATTTAGGCTTTTTTCAGACTATCCAGGAAGTTTGAATCCAGATGTTTTACATTTGCTGATGTGTTTTGAAATGTAGTTTTTTTCCCTCTTTCCAGGAATCTCAAATATAGGTGTTCTGCATTTGATGCTATGTTTTGTTATTTTGGCTTTTTTCCCTGTATCCAGGAAACTGGAATCTATGTGTTTTACATTTAATGCTGTGTTTTGAAACTTGGCCTCTTTTACCTCTATCCAGGATACTTGAATCTAAGTGTTTTGTATGTGCTGTTGTGTTTGAACTTTAGGCATTCCTTCTTCTATCCAGGAATCTAGACATCCTCCCCTCCATCCAGCACTGTGCTCTCAGCATTAGGTGCTCCACCACCTCTACTGGGTCCAGCCTGAGCTGCACTCTAGCGTTACAGCTGTGCTCCGAGTGAAACAACTGCAGAACTAAGTCGCCTCATAGTAGGTCTCCTGCGGCTGGTGAAAGAAGGCTGGCAAAGGGTCAATGGTCTCATTACAAGTGTGGCGGTCTGGAAATAAGGGTGCTGGTCGCACTGTACCAGCACACTTTCCAGAACGACACAGGTCTGACCTGCCGGGCGCAACAGCCCTGCAAAGCAGAGTTATCACAGAAGCACCAGCACCATTGACCACAGTGCCAGTGCTTCCATGAACCCATTCCCGTGGAGTCCAATAGGACTCCACAGGAATGTGGACATAGCAAATCCACCACTTGACTTCAAGCTCTGCTGGGACTTGTAATGCTCCAGTGTCACCAGGAAGTCAGGCGGTGGATTCAGTGTTACGAGGAGGGCAGGAACCCACCAGTAGCACCGGCGGGTCACAACCGTCCTTGTAATGAGGCCCCAATTCTCTTAGGCTCTTAGCCAAGCTCGCACTCCGCCTGCTGCAGGACTCTCTTCACTGGTCTGGACTTCCTTTCTCATGTACCTGATTCGTCTTTGCCTGGCTTTCTGCTAGGCCACCTCGTGAGTTTGTCGTTCATTGTGCAGTTTCTCCCTCCCTCTCTTCCTCCCCCTTCCATCTCTCTGCTCTCTCCCTCCATGGTAATTTCCATCTTTACTATATTCTCTAACCGCTACTCTATCATCTATCCTATAGCTCTATCGAAGCCTGGAAGGAAAAAGTTCAAGAAAGATCTCCTGATCTACAATCCAGGCCTGCCCATCGCTGACACCTATGTCAATGCTTCTTCCAGGCAGACTGTCACTGACATGCTCTTTGTCGTTCCCTCTCTGGACCTTTGGATTCCCTATATGGTCTCAGTGCTCTCCCCTTTCTCTTCTTCGCCTATTAATGGTGGAACCCCGATGAGAAGTACTCTTGGCATATTTCCAATCCTCCAGGGGCATCATTAATGTCTACCAG
This sequence comes from Ambystoma mexicanum, assembly GCF_040938575.1. Taxonomy (NCBI): domain Eukaryota; kingdom Metazoa; phylum Chordata; class Amphibia; order Caudata; family Ambystomatidae; genus Ambystoma; species Ambystoma mexicanum. The sequence goes on from NC_090926.1 coordinate 534,852,175, forward strand.
AATGGCACTGTCATGGTCCAGGGCTCTCAGCCCAACCTCCTCCTTCTTGAAAGGTGTCTTATGTCACTCATCAACTTCCTCCCTTCTCCTGTGACTCCTCCATTTGCCCCCCCTCTGGCCCCTTCACCACCACTGATACCACATTCTTGTACCACTCCATGTTAGACCTTCAAAGGTGGCAACCAGCTCCACTTAGCTACCCTCAACACTCACTCTGCCATTAAACACTTCCCTGATATCTGCCACATTCTTGAACACTTCGACCTTGACGTCCTCGCTCTCACCAAGACGTGGTTGACAGCAAGCTCTGTGACTATTTTTGACACACTCCTCCCAGAGGGCTACAAGATCCTCTCTAAGCCCAGGCCTAACCGGTCTGGGGACGGAGCTGCCCTGATCTTCCCTGAATGGGTCCCTGCTACTATCATACCCACTCAGTATTACCCTTCCTTTGAATGCCTCATCTGCAGGCTTGGCGTCTCTCCAATCTTCTTGCTGACTCTTGCCACCATGTACAGGACCACTGGTCCGGTCTCCATCTTCCTCTCTGAATCGTCTGACCTCACCTCTTTTCTTCTGGTCTCCACCGCCAAGCTTCTCTTCCTCAGAGACTTCAATATTCACCTTGACTCCCCTGGTGTGGCCTCTGGACTCATCTGCACCATCTGTGACTCGCTCTCACCATTCTTCCCTCTAGTCCGACATACTTGTTGGACAATCCTTGGATGCTCTCATCTCAGCTGACATCCCCATCTTCAACCCTCTCACTACACCTCTCTCCCGGTCTGATCATTCTCTCTTGTCATCTCACCAGGATCTCTTGGGTCCTCTGGCTAAGCCTCTGACCGCACTGCCAGTCTCCTTCTCCGTCATTCGACTGATGAAGTGAGTGTCCATTGCTGTTTTTGTCGCCACTTTCATTCCCCCCCCCCACTCCGGCCACTGACTCTCACACCGACACAGTCCTTGCTAACCTTTAACTCTCCATCTCCAACACTCTGGACATCCTTGCCCCTGTCATGTGGATCTGGAGAAAGCCTGCCTACAAGTGCAACACGTGGTATGATTCCGACATAGCATATCTGAAAGGCAAGTGCAGAGCTACTGAGCAGAAGTTGAAGGCTTTGTGCACATTCTCTGACAGACTGCCCTGTCGCCTGCTCCAAAGACAATTCAGACTCTCCGTCCACTTGAAGAAGCTCAACATCCAAGCCTGTATCTCTGGGCTCACTAACAACATGGATGAACTGTTCAAAATCTGCAAGGAACTCACCAATTCTACTGTAGTCTCCACTTCTCCCCTGCCATCCTTGACCCTGAGCACTGCATTGGACTCTCACTTCATAACCAGAAATCAGGTCATCCTGTCCTCTCTCTCCTCTATACCCTTCCCTGCTCCCTCACTCTCTCTCAGGCCACCTTTGGTGCCCCTCTTCCATTCCCTCCTATCTCCTCTTTCTCGCCCATATCACCCGATGAGGTCTCTAGATAAGTCCTCTCTATGAACATCTCTTCCAAACAGGTACCTTCCTTACTCCGGCCTTGGATGATTTCTGCAGTCACTCCTTAGCCAATGGCTCCTTCCTGCTGCTCTTCAAGCACTCCCTTGTGCACCCTTTCCTCAAAAAACATTCTGACAACCCCTCCTGCCAGCTAACTAGCATCCTATCTCCATTACCCCTTCAATGACAAAACTTTGGAAAAGCTGGTCATCTCCCAGCTGATCCACCACACTGAATCCGTTGGTTGTCTCCACGACCACCAGTCTGGCTGAGAAGCCAAAGGCATGGAAGCTGCACTCCTGAGCATTTGTGAAGACTTGCTCTCAAATCTCGATTCCAACTCTCCTTCCGTTCTCATCCTTCTTGACCTTTCCTCTGCCTTTGATACAGTCAATCATGCCACCCTTATAAATCGGCTCTGTAATACCTTTCGCATCACAGACCTGGCACTGGACTGGTTGACCTTTTTCCTCTCAGACCGACCATCCCAGGTTCAACTGGGCCCTTTTCTTTCCTCCATCACACTCTCCACCTGCCGCCTCCCTCAGGACTCGGCCCTCTTCTTTCCTCACTTCTATTGTTAAGTGAATGGCACACAGCTCTACTTCAAGCTTCCCTTCACTGCCTCCTTTTCTACCTCTCTCACTGACTGTCTGACCGCTACTCATGCATGGTATGCTGCTAACGATCTCTGCCTTAATGCCAGTAAGACTGAGATCCTTCTCATTGGGACCCCAGCTCCCTCCTTCCCTCCTACTCTCTGGCCACCTCCATGGGCCCCCTCTCCTCAACATCTTGTGAGGCAAAAAAGCTGTGTGTCATCTTTGACTCCTCTCTCTCCTTCTCTCCTCACATTATGGGCTGCGCCAAGATCGCCCACTTTCAGCTGCACCTCCTCAGAGGCATTCTCCCTTTCCTCACCTTCCCCCAGAAACTCAACGTATCCAGAATGCTGGTCCTCTCTAGGCTGGACTACTGCAACAAATTCCATCCTCTTCCTCAATCTGCCTAAATCCTCCTTTCGGCCCCTTCAACTAATCCAAAATAGAACTTCAAGTCTTATCCTTGGCCTCAAGCCCATGGGCTGTATCTTTCCAGCCCTAAAATCTCTCCACTGGCTCCCGCTTGCTGCAAGGATCAAGTTCAAGACCCCCTGCATCATCCATAAGGCTTTCTGGGGCACATACTGTTTATCAGAGACAAGCAAAACCCACCCTGGTAGAGAAGACGATCGGATATTCTGATATCTCACACTCCAAGAAGCATCAGGGCATAGAAGATACTTTGTTGAGAAATGTGAAGGTAGAGAAGAAAGAAGGCAAGCTTAAGGTCCCATGAGGATAGCTCAGCGGCAACGTGCTTGCTTAGAAAGCAAGACAACACAGAGCACCACAAGTTCAATCCGCGGGTCTGCACTTAGAAACCTCTGGGTATTAAGTGCATTATAAATAACTGATCATATAAGGCAAGCATAAAGGGAATCTCAATGTTACCATGGAGAAGGGCATTTAATAATGATGGGGAGTTTTTCTCACAGCCTGGAGTCTGATAAGGAGCATGGAGAGCGACATCATAAAAGTCCTGAAACACAGGCAGCTCTTCACAGCCTAGGATTTATTTTATTTTTATTTTATGGGCCATTTGTATGGCGCACATACACAAGTGTTTTCAGGTGCCACAAGACAAATTGGGTGGGGGGGGCACATAGGAAAAGAAAAACTACAAAACAACAATAACGGTTATATTGGCCTTGTGGCAATCCTACTGTGCAAGACAAAGGTGGTAAGTGAGGGGGAGGGGAAGAGAGGGAGAAGAGCAGCAGTGGGGTGCCCTTAGGGGGGGTGAGCAAGTTCTGGGGGGTACAATAGCAAGTGCCGGGGAATTAAGGAAAGGGGGAGAGGGAAGGAAGAGGAGAGAAGGAAAGTCCTGGAAGTTTCCGGAATTTAAGAAGATCCGCTCAAGTCTGAGGGGGGCAGGGAGGCTGTATCAGAGGGAGGACCCTGCTGAAGAAAGGGATCTACCTCTCACTCTCTGCTTGGAGGCTAAGGTATACTGAAGTGTGGCTGAACTAGCCAGAGAGGCTGTCTTTAGAGGTGGAGACACCAATACCAGATGCAACCTCAACATCAACACCTCCACAAACAATTCCTAGAGGTCTCCATGACCAGTCGGAGCACTGCTATCCATAGTCTCAAAAAATTGCAACTGATTGTATTCTCCATCGCCTACAGGCAGCCTGATGACCAATTTCCATCATACAGCCCAAACATTAAAGATGCATAGCACTTTTTCATGAGAGCCCTCATTGTACCAGATAATCACAATTTAAACCCTGAACTCCATTAAGAAAGTTGTCAGCCAATGATTTGCACTACATACAGAAATTGGTTTTGCAGCACTCCCTGGCACTGTACTTTAGATAAAGTATCAATAAGTCTGAATTCAGGTGGAAGATACAATTAGCGCAATCTACAAGGGTCCTAGATCTCAACCTTCAATGGGTCCATATCAAATAGAAGTGCCATACGGAGAGGACATGCCCACAAACAACCTCTACTCAGTTGGAAGGTACCAACTGTTGCAATGTTATATTAAATGCTAAACCTAAGTGCTCCAAATTGGTCATAAGGTATTGTCCCGTTGATCTTCAGAGCGCTGTAAATGTATACATTATAATGATGCATGTTCATTTGACAGTGAAAGCTCTTCTGCTTTGTTTTGAAGTTGAGGATATGTGATATGGTGGTTAAAATGCTCTTAATAGAACTGGTTTCGATACCCACATTTAGAACCTGAGCATAGTTGGATGGCTCCTGCCACATGAACTGAAATATTGTGCTTTGAATCAGAGGCGTTGCTAGGGGTTTGGGGGTCTGAGGGGCTATAGCCCTGAGTCTTTGAATAGTAAATATGTCTAATGCATTTTTATTGTATAAATGGCAACTGTACAGGTTGATTCCTATTTTCGCTCATGTTCTTGCAAAGCCCCCTGTCACCCTTCCTCATCCCCTGGCACCATTCCATCCTGGTTTCAGAAATCCAGTGTCGAAAAGACCCCATACACCACACTGCTCTGCATACATCAGCATATCATGATCAAAATTCCACCTCTACCAGATATTCTCGTTGTAGTTTGTCCTGAAGATGATCTGAGTGAAGGCTATGCTGCTTCAAGGGTCCACACTATATACAAAGTATGTGCAATATCAAACTCCCAAATAAAGTAAAAACAAAATGTTTCTGCACTTGACATGGGTTCCCTTTATTCCTCTACATTTTATATGTATGTTTGTATGGTTGTGTACAATGTCCTTTGTAATCTTCTGTGGTTTGTTGATTGGTGTATGGCTGTCGTTTTGTTTTGTTTTTTGTGTGCTTGTCCTTATGTGGTGAACTCATAATTCTAAGTCATATGTGAGGTATGTAGTTGAATGGATTTCCTTTTTGATATTGAATATGATAGATTGCTGCAGAGAATGGTGTTTGTCTGCCAATTTCAATCAATTCTGGTAAATTACTTCCCTTGACCAGTTCATACATTATCTTTTCCTAATTTATAGGAGCCCAACAGTTGGTTGTCTATTGTACTGCATTCCCGCAACCATGTAGATTGACCTGTGAATTTATGGGATCCTCCAATGCAGGGGTGCACAACTGATTTTGACAGAGGACCGAAAGTACCTTACAGAATGGCTATAGTGGGCCGAAAAGTAAATGTGGGTGGGGCGGTAGGCGCAGCGGGGCATGGCACGGCAGGAGGCTTTTTCAACCCCCAATTTTTATTAAACACATGGACAAAGAATACGTTTTTGAGGTGTAACGATTTTTATTTGTATTTCAAACTTATATTTTGTACTACACATTTTCCATCGTTATCATTTATTTCTATTCAGTAATTGCATATTGTCTGTTTAATTAAATTATATATATTTTATTGACCCTTGATTGGACATTCTGTTATTGTGGACTGCTATACTTTGCTGTTTGGGTTGCCCAAGATGAGTATGGCCTTTGTTGAGTCAGGTTTCCACAAAAAGCAAAGGATGTACATCTCCTTACTGTGCCTGTTTTAGCTTTATTATTGGGTTCACTCTTGGAGTGCGACACTATGCCCCACGGCCCCCACCCCCCCAACCAAACACTATGCCCCATGGCCCCCACTCCCCAACCAAACACTATGCTCCAAGGCTCCCACCCCTCAACCAAACCCTATGGCCCATGGCTCCTACCCCTCAACCAAACACTATGCTCCATGGGTCCCACCCCTCAACCAAACCCTATGGCCCATGGCTCCTACCCCTCAACCAAACACTATGCCCCATGGCCCCCACTCCCCAACCAGACACCATGCCCCTTGGCCCTCACCCCTCAACCAAACACCATGCCCCATGACACCCACCCCTCAAGCAAACTCTATGCCCCATGGCTCCCACCCCCAACCAGACACTATGCCCCTTGGCCCACACCCCTCAAGCAAACACCATGCCCCATGACACCCACCCCTCAACCAAACAATATGCCCCATGGCCCCCACCCCCAACCAAACACTATGCCCCATGTATTCACGTCATACAAATTCCATTTCATTCTTAGTGCTCCCCCGAAAGGAGGACAGTTCTCACTGTAGATTGATGCAGTTTGCATGCACATCAAAAGTTTCATAGATATCAAGTAGCAAATAAGCCATACATCAGAATAACAGAATGGGAACTAGTCACATAGCTTCTTATAAGTCAAACAAACGGAAGGATTGGACCATTACCGACTTCACTTTCAGAATGCTAGAAACAGAAAAAAGGCTAATTTGCAAGATCCTATGATACCTCCGACATAGGAATACCTGAAGGATTGCTATGACAGTAGAGTCAACACTTCAGGCGTAAGAGTCAAGACCATGTTGTGCACTGTTGCCGGTCCCAAGGCTGAGCGCCAATACTAGAGAGGATGGGGGCACGGGGGCCAGCCATGGGTGTAGGAGGACGGGAGGATTGGAGTCAGACACATGAAATGGTTCATTTTATGTTCTACTTGTTCATCACTTAGTTCTCATAAAAGCACCTCCTGCTACCCCAGGAGCAAGAGAAAACCTGATGAGATATAGGGCCTGATTCATGCAATTTTTTTCATGGTTCAAAGTGAATTTGCACTGCTGAAAAGTGACTTTGCACTACCAACACACACCCTGATTCCTGGAACTGTGCAAAGTGTATTTTTGCTGGTCAATTTTCAGCAGGGCAAAGTCACTTTGAACCGGGCAAAAAATTCCATGAATCAGGCCCATAGTCTCATGAAAAGCTGGAAAGGCACCACTTAGTACCACAATCCTCCACGTCACTGGGAATGTGAGCCTATTACTACCAGAGCCGATCTCCTTCCACTATTCTCTTTGTGGTTCCTCAGGTGGGCAGAGCAAAGTTCATTAACTGCTATGACCAGCATGTATCACCAACAAACACATTTGTGAAAATGATGAAAGCTTTTTCCAACGAGGAATATCTAGTTTTTCTAATTAGTACTCTAAAGTGCAACTTTTCCAAACACATTGCAATGATATGTGCAGAAATTCTTTTGGATTGTGGACTGGTTTTAGATACTCATGCAATATATCGTCATTCCTATGTGAGCCATAGCTGTGCTAATTTAGTCTGGTCTTTTCTAATTAAATCTCAGTGCCTTCAAATCATCGGTGTAAATCGTTTCTTTTTACTTTGAATTAAAATAATAGCTGTGAAGTCTAGGACACATATGCGCACTCCAACAAGTCCACAGCAGGCGACGTGTTTTGCGAAGACATGACATTAAAAATGTGGTGACTGCTGATTTAGCCACCAGCTGATTATGCTTTCCCGTGTAATGGACCTCGGGGAACAAGTCCCGGGAGCAGCACACTGCAACACTGTTGACATGAATCAGGTACTTTGTCATGGACTGACCTGGCGGGAGATTCGATGATCTGGTATCAAACTGTTGCAAAGAGGAGGATGGCGGAGCTTTGAAGGACGCATGAGACCCGCTCATGCTGTATCGAGGTCGACCGGTTTCATAACCATGTTTTCTTCAGGTCATCTTCTTCAGGACTTTGTTTCTAACCAAGGGGTATCCACTCCCTGTGTGGGTAAGCTAATTGCTCCCATTCATGTGTGTTCTTGCTCCTAGTAGACAAATGACAAGAAAAGGGGCGAAATGAAGGGCTAGGATTCAAATTAGCACCTTAATTCTCCCATGCTTGTGTTTGCTGCCATCCAAAAAAACTTTGGGGTGTGTATCTAACTGATATCACCAGGCTACATAGGTATGTGAAAAAACTTTTAATTGATTTTTCAGATTCCGCCTGTTAGTACATAAAACGAAGGAAAGGGGGTGGGAAACGTGCTCAGGAGTGCTCCAATTTATCTGACCTTGTCCGGAAAATATGGGCTAGGGCATAAACCTTATACCCCGTGTGTGAGTGATCCGAGTGCACCTTGGAAAACTAGCTTACCGCACTATTTGTGAACGTGGCACTATTGCGCTGTGCCATGGAAGAAAAAGCAGCCGTAGATTCCTAATGCAAGATTAAGAAAACAGAGAGTAGGAGGGTCAAGGCCTCAGTTATACCCAGTTGTCATGGGAAAAAAATGTTTGTACATGAACGCCTATAGTACCTCTACACTGTGCAGAAGCTGGACCAACTTACCAGCTCCAAAAAAGAGAGAGACCACCGGCACTCCTTCTTAGTGCCCTTTTCGTGAGGCAAAAGCCGCTGCTGTGGCTGATGTAATGCTTTTGAGGCGGGACCTGCAAGCAAACAGAAGGATGGAGCTATATGAAAGGGATGCTTGCCCTTCAATTGTTGACTTCAGTGTAGTTGAAAGAGTCTATAAGATCCACCTATATGACGATCAAAGAAACCATCCACAGGCCAAGTCCGCAAAAAAACCCCAAAACTGCGAACTAGCATCAAAGGGAACGTATGGGAAAAGAATGGGAAAAACGGCTTACCCGAAATAAATGCGGATGAATCTGCTGCTACTGTGCTCGACAAGTCGGCGCCACTATAGAGGCAAACAGGCGATCATTCTGGTTTGGGCTCTATGGTTCCGGCACCATCTTGGCACTAGTCCCGTGTGCGGCCATATTGGGTCAGGCAGCGGTGTAATTCGTATACCTAATGCGAGAAAACGGACAACGTAGCTGCGTGCATTAGGGCACAATGTGGGCTCAAAAAAAGGCCTGCAATGCATCATATGGCAGGCAAATACATGGTGCATCCTATAGAAAAGAGAGGATCACACATTGAGATCCAGAAATGGTAAATTTGCTGAATGACCTATGTATATGTAAATTTGGGTCAAGTGCCACAATTCCTTACATTATATACATAGGTGTGGGTATTGAATACTCACTGTTTGAACATGCTCACTGTTTAGCCTACTAGGAACAAATTTGTTATCCTCTGGTACATGTAGCAAAAACCTCTTTCATAACGAATGACACAGTCAAAAAATGATGTTTGCATGAGAAGGTGACTTGTATTTGTGGACACCTCTTGTGTTTGTATCAGCCTGCTCGCTTGTGGCCACTAAGCAGCCAAACATGTTACATGATCTATGGACTCAATCACCCATTACAATTTTGTGAGTGATGTGTGTGTTCACATCCTGATCTATAAACAGAATATTCTATTGCACAAAATGCCCTCTAAACCGTGTTATTAGGCTGAAAACATATTTCAACATTTAAAAAAAAAACATTTTTATAGATTCCTCAACTTTTGGCATCAAGGACTGCTTGGCAGGCAAAAGTCACGTGTGTGCCTAGGGGCATGTGTGTGCCTAGTCTTACTAAGTATAAGGTCAGGGAGGAAATGTACACTACCCAGTATGCTGTGATTACTGTGGTCCGAGTGGACTGGGGACTTGTACATACTTGCCAATGTACTTGTATACGATGTATTTAGGATGGGAGGACCGCTAGTTCATTCCATAGGATGAATTCATTCAGGCCAGCCCTATGTGTATTGAGCCTAAATTATGTTCCCTTCTAAACAGCATATTGTGATAGTTCCCTACTCTTTTCGGGATTTGGATTTTCTCAATTACTCTCCATTTGAAATCTTCCGGGCTGTGTCCTTTGGCTATAAAGTAATTCACAATAAGAGCTGTCAGCTTTTTGGTCCAAAAACAGGACTGATGTTCGATCTTCCGTTTCTTGATTGGTCTCATCGTCATGCCCACATATTTCAAATTGCAAGGACATTTTATCAGGTAGATAACTCCTGTGGTGTTGCAATTGGTAAAATGGCGTTGTTTCCAAGGGGTTCGTAGGCCTAGGTCAATTTCTTTTGTGCGCTCCGTTTGAGGGCACATAGAACACGAACCACATGGTGAGTGGCCCGAGGGGGTAGTGCTGTCCCAGATTGTTGGAGGGTGTTTTGCTCTGTCTTCACAGCGTGTTTTCAGTAGCTTGTCCCGGATGTTGGTCCTCCTTTTGATAGCAAATTTCGGTACGGTCAAGTTATGCTGTCCTGTGTTAAGAATCGGCCATAAATGTTTGATTTCTTTTTTGAGCTTGTTCAACATGGGTGAATAGCTCAACACTGCCATGATGTTTTGCTGGGGAGGCGGTTTAGGGTATTGTGCCAGAGTCGTGCTTCTCGGAATGTTACGGGCTCTTCTATACGTGGAATCGATCCTTTTTGGATACCCTCTGTTGGCCAGTTGTTTCTTCAAAGCTCTGCCTTGTTCTTCATAGTCTGTTGTTTGTGTGCATATTCTTCTGTATCGTAGGAACTGGCCGAAAGGTAGATTGTCTTTCAAGGCTTGCGGGTGATAACTGGAATATGTCAGCAGGGAATTCCTGTCAGTTGCCTTCATATATACTTTTGAGCACAGTTTCTCTGTGATTACCATGATGTTAAGATCCAGAAATTGAACAGTTTTTTTACTGAATTCCAGGTTAAATTTCAAAAAGGCGTTTTGTGCATTCAGCCATGTATGAAATTCCTGTAATCTCTGTTTGAGTCCCTGTAAAGATCATGAAAATGTCATCTATATACCTCTTCCAGACTTTTAATTTGTCTAGAAAAGGATTTGTAGCTGGATAGATGGCATCGCATTCAAAAGCATTGACAAACAAGTTTGCCAAACTTGGGGCAAATGTAGCCCCCATGGCTGTCCCAGATATCTGTTGGTAGAAGATGTCGTTACATATGAAGAAGTTCCTTGTCAGAGCTATCTCTGCTAATTGGGTTATCAATGTAGATGGTGTGTTATATAGTTCAATGCCTGATTCCAATAGGCGTTGGACCATGGAGAGGGTGGCTTGCTGAGGTATTTTTGTGTACAGGGACCCTATGTCCATGGTGACAAGCCATTCTGTTTCTTGGTTGAAGGTGTGGGTGTCCAGAAGGTTTAACATGGCTGTGGAGTCCTTGATGTACGCATGCATTTTAGGTACTTCGTCTTTGATAAAGTGATCCACAAATTGTGACATTGGTTCAAGAACAGATTGGATCCCTGATACTATGGGTCTACCCGGGGGCGGGTTGATGCCCTTATGTATCTTAGGAATGGCGTAAAACGCTGTATCCGTGGATGTGTTGGCGTCAAGAAGGCTACTTCCTTAGCGCTTATATATTCCTCTGCCTCTGCTTCCTCAATAATGGTATGAATCTGGTTTTTCAATTGGTTGGTAGGATTACCTGGGAGAATCCGATAACTCATGGGATCTTGTAACAATACCTGCACCATATTGTCATAATCTGATTAAACAGATTAAACAATTTTTTTCAGAAAACACATCAGGCAAACAAGATTCTACAGGCTTGAAACCACCATCCCAATTCTATCCTCCGCATGGCACCAATACAGTAGAGTCCACAACCTTCGAACAAGCCCTTCTTAAAAGCATCAGCAAAATGGAAGAAAATATTCCGTTTAGACATTCCAACTGCAGCAAACAACAACTGGCAGCATTAAAAACCCTTGCTGGCAATGAGGCTATTGTCATTAAACCAGCGGATAAGGGTGGCGCCACGGTAGTGATGAATAAATCAGATTATGACAATATGGTGCAGGTATTGTTACAAGATCCCATGAGTTATCGGATTCTCCCAGGTAATCCTACCAACCAATTGAAAAAACAGATTCATACCATTATTGAGGAAGCAGAGGCCGAGGAATATATAAGCGCTAAGGAAGCAGCCTTCTTGACGCCAACACATCCACGGATACCAGCGTTTTACGCCATTCCTAAGATACATAAGGGCATCAACTCACCCCCGGTAGACCCATAGTATCAGGGATCCAATCTGTTCTTGAACCACTGTCACAATTTGTGGATCACTTTATCAAAGACGAAGTACCTAAAATGCGTGCGTGCATCAAAGACTCCACAGCCATGTTAAACCTTCTGGACACCCTCACCTTCAACCAAGAAACATAATGGCTTGTCACCATGGACATAGAGTCCCTGTACACAAAAATACCTCAGCAAGCCACCCTCTCCATGGTCCAACGCCTATTGGAATCAGGCATTGAACTATATAACACACCATCTACATTGATAACCCAATTAGCAGAGATAGCTCTGACAATGAATTTCTTCATATGTAACGACATCTTCTACCAAAAGATATCTGGGACAGCCATGGGGGCTAAATTTGCCCCAAGTTTGGCAAACGTGTTTGTCAATGCTTTGAATGCGATGCCATCTATCCAGCTACAAATCCTTTTCTAGACAAAATAAAAGTCTGGAAGAGGTATATAGATGACATGTTCATGATCTTTACAGGGACTCAAGCAGAGTTACAGGATTTTCATACATGGCTGAATGCACAAAACGCCTTTTTGAAATCTACCCTGGAATTCAGTAAAAAAAAAACTGTTCAATTTCTGGATCTTAACATCATGGTAATCGCAGAGAAACTGTGCTCAAAAGTATATAAGAAGGCAACTGACAGGAATTCCCTGCTGGCATATTCCAGTTATCACCCGCAAGCCTTGAAATACAATCTACCTTTCGGCCAGTTCCTACGATGCAGAAGAATATGCACACAAACAACAGACTATGAAGAACAAGGCAGAGCTTTGAAGAAACAACTGGCCAACAGAGGGTATCCAAAAAGGATCATTGATTCCACGTATAGAAGAGCCCGTAACATTCCGAGAAGCACGGCTCTGGCACAATACCCTAAACCGCCTCCCCAGCAAAACATCATGGCAGTGTTGAGCTATTCACCCATGTTGAACAAGCTCAAAAAAGAAATCAAACATTTATGGCCGATCCTTAACACAGGACAGCATAACTTGACCGTACCGAAATTTGCTATCAAAAGGAGGACCAACATCCGGGACAAGCTACTGAAAACACGCTGTGAAGACAGAGCAAAACACCCTCCAACAATCTGGGACAGCACTACCCCCTCGGGCCACGCGCCATGTGGTTCGTGTTCTATGTGCCCTCAAACGGAGCGCACAAAAGAAATTGACCTAGGCCTACGAACCCCTTGGAAACAACGCCATTTTACCAATTGCAACACCGCAGGAGTTATCTACCTGATAAGATGTCCTTGCAATTTGAAATATGTGGGCATGACGATGAGACCAATCAAGAAACGGATGATCGAACATCGGTCCTGTCTTAGGACCAAAAAGCTGACAGCTCCTATGGTGAATCACTTTATAGCCAAAGGACACAGCCCGGAAGATTTAAAATGGACAGTAATTGAGAAAATCCAAATCCCGAAAAGAGGAGGGAACTATCACAATATGCTGTTTAGAAGGGAACAGAATTGGATATTTAGGCTCAATACACATAGGGCTGGCCTGAATGAATTAATCCAATGGAATGAACTAGCGGTCCTCCCATCCTAAATCCATCGTATTCAAGTATATTGGCAAGTATGTACAAGTCCCCCAGTCCACTCGGACCACAGTAATTACAGCATACTGGGTAGAGTACATTTCCTCCCTGACCTTACACTTAGTAAGACTAGGCACATACATGCCCCTAGGCACACACGTGCCTTTTGCCTGCCAAGCAGTCCTTGATGCCAAAAGTTAAGGAATGTATTAAAATGTATTTTTTTAAAATGTTGAAATATGTTTTCAGCCTAATAACACGGTTTAGAGGGCATTTTGTGCAATAGAATATTCTGTTTATAGATCAGGATGTGAACACACACATCACTCCAAAATTGTAATGGGCGATTGAGTCCATAGATCATGTAACATGTTTGGCTGCTTAGTGGCCACAAGCAAGGAGGCTGATACAAACACAAGAGGTGTCCACAAATACAAGTCACCTTCTCATGCAAACATCATTTTTTGACTGTGTCATTCGTTATGAAAGGGGTTTTTGCTACATGTACCAGAGGATAACAAATTTGTTCCTAGTAGGCTATACAGTGAGCATGTTCAAACAGTGAGTATTCAATACCCACACCTATGTATATAATGTAAGGAATTGTGGCACTTGACCCAAATTTACATATACATAGGTCATTCAGCAAATTTACCATTTCTGGATCTCTATGTGCGATCCTCTCTTTTCTATCGGATGCACCATGTATTTGCCTGCCATATGATGCATTGCAGGCCTTTTTTTGAGCCCACATTGTGCCCTAATGCACGCAGCTATGTTGTCCGTTTTCTCGCATTAGGTATACGAATTACACCGCTGCCTGACCCAATATGGCCGCACACGGGACCAGCGCCAAGATGGCGCCGGAACCATAGAGCCCAAACCAGAATGATCGCCTGTTTGCCTCTATAGTGGCGCCGACTTGTCGAGCACAGTAGCAGCAGGACAGCGTGCACAAACAAGCCGCTTGGCACACGCAATTCATCCGCATTTATTTCGGGTAAGCCGTTTTTCCCATTCTTTTCCCATACGTTCCCTTTGATGCTAGTTCGCAGTTTTGGGGCATTTATGTAACCGTTTTTTCGCGGACTTGGCCGGTAGGTGATTTCTTTGATCGTCATATAGATGGATCTTATAGACTCTTTCAACTACACTGAAGTCAACAATTGAAGGGCAAGCATCTGTTTCATATAGCTCCATCCTTCTGTTTGCTTGCAGGTCCTGCCTCAAAAGCATTACATCAGCCACAGCAGCGGCTTTTGCCTCACGAAAAGGGCACTAAGAAGGAGTGCCGGTGGTCTCTCTCTTTTTTGGTTCTGGTAAGTTGGTCCAGCTTCTGCACAATGTAGAGGTACCAGAGGTGTTCACATGTACAAACATTTTTTTCCCATGACAACTGGGTATAACTGAGGCCTTGACCCTCCTACTCTCTGTTTTCTTAATCTTGCATTAGGAATCTGCGGCTGCTTTTTCTTCCATGGCACAGCGCAATAGTGCCACGTTCACAAATAGTGTGGTAAGCTAGTTTTCCGAGGTGCACTCGGATCACTTACACATGGGGTATAAGTTTTATGCCCTAGCCCATATTTTCCGGACAAGGTCAGATAAATTGGAGCACTCTGAGCACGTTTCCCACCCCCTTTCCTTCGTTTTATGTACTAACAGGCGGAATTTGAAAAATCAATTAAAAGTTTTTTCACATACCTATGTAGCCTGGTGATATCAGTTAGATACACACCCCAAAGTTGTTTTGCCTGGCAGCAAACACAAGCATGGGAGCATTAAGGTGCTAATTTGAATCCTAGTCCTTCATTTCGCCCCTTTTCTTGTCATTTGTCTACTAGGAGCAAGAACACACATGAATGGGAGCAATTAGCTTACCCACATAGGGAGTGGATACCCCTTGGTTAGAAACAAAGTCCTGAAGAAGATGACCTGAAGAAAACATGGTTATGAAACCGGTCGACCTAGATACAGCATGAGCGGGTCTCATGCGTTTTTATGATTTGTGTACAGAACAACTGGGCACAGACTCACTTAATTCGATTTGACCTGTGATACATACCGGGTCTCCAAATAAATTCTTACCTGCACATTTTTTAGATGTTGGAACAGAACCTTATAGCAGAGGTTCCATTGATGTATTGTGTGTTATGAGTATAAATTGACAGACTTTTCCGGCGGCTGGCACCACATTGGACAATAAAGAGTTTTTTTACACAATGTCGTGCGAATACAGCCCTAAAAAACTCTAAGCATTAGGCATTATCTAATGTAAAATGCCTATCACTTCTCAAACATTGGGGATTGATTAATTGTATAACTTGCAATTGTATTAATAGATGGAAGGTTACTCGCACTAGGATCCTTTTGGCTATTATTCAGAGGTGGAAAGTCCAAAATTGGGATCAACACACTGAAACATAAAATAAATAAACAAATATGAGAACAATGTTTTGCTGCCTTATGTGATAGATTCTATCAGCCCACATATTGAATATGTTGACCAGAATAATTCTTCTACAGACCGTGATAGTGTGTTACAATGTATCTAATTTCTCGGTAGAAATGTAAATACAGACCTCGTGTAGGTCGAATTAACAATACCCTTAGTGTTATAACGGAGCTTTGAAGGAGCCAGTGGTATTTGGTATCTCCTTACATATCACTAATGGTCCCGAAGCTGCCAGATTTTCCTAAATATTTCAGTGGAATTTTCAAGAAATTGCCCTACTTTCCAGTGGTGATAAGAGCCGGTGTGCCACCCTAGACATTTTTAAACGTTTAAGTCAAATTCTTAGTAATGATCTCTGCAGTCAATTTGATTTTGAATCGAGATGGGCCACTCTTCATAGTAAAGAAAACAGGTGTGCATTATGTTTACCTATTTGTAAGTATGTGTGCATGTTTACTGCGCAAATGCATTTAAGAAAGGCCTGCTGATACGCCGACATTTGTTTACAAGTAAGACAGAACTCATCAGTTCTGCTCACCATAAATAAAGCTCTTCAGTGATAACGCCTGACCTTGTTACTCTCACACTACAAGCTGATAAGAGGAGACAGTGGTAACAATTTGTTTAAGAGCGGAAGTAAAAGCTTCTTTGAGAGATTCTCACTGTGAGAGTATTGGGAAAGTGGTAGCACCAGAAAATCAGCATGGAACAGCCTTGTGGGAAGCCATTATTGTGTCACTTCTCTATTTTGTATAAATATTATAGAACACATTAAGTGTTTGTTTGTTTGTTTATTTGTAATGCGTGCCAACCCCAGGGGTATCAGGGCGCAGAGGATTCATGCATGCTTTCAGCTTAGAGCTACATAGTTACATAATGGGATTACAGTGTTATACAGAAATAGCTACAAGTTACATAAAGGAATATAAACATTTGCAGATATACTGCAGGAAGGCTGTGTGTCACGTATATACATGCAATAGGAATAATCTATGCATAAATTACAAGTTTACAGAGTTAATGTACAGCGAGAAATAAACTTTGTGATATCTAAATTAGTGGTCATTTTCTCTAAGCCATTTGGTGAAATTATGTCTGAAGTTCAGGAAAGTTTGGTCCGCCCTTAGGAAAGGGTGGAGGGAGTTCCATAATTGAGCTGCCTTGACTGGGAAGCTGCTCCCTCCAGCTTTGGTCAATTTAAACCTAGGTGCAATTAGACAGTTTGTGTTGGCAGTCCTAGTGGGACGGCTGGAGATTGTTCTATTAATTCTCTCCTCAAGGTATTGAGTTGTGGCGTTGTTCAGGCATTTGTCACTGGTGGACAGCTATTTATTCTGTCTCCATACCTCAGAAATGTGCTCTTTTCTAGCAAATCACTATACTGCTCTCAGGGCATTGATCTGGAGAATTTGGATCTTGTCAACAATGACCTTGCTAGCGCCCAGGTATACGAAGTTGCAGTAATCAAATTTGAACAAGATTAAAGCTTGGGCAAGAATGGTGCAGCCGTTCTTGGATAAGAGTGGTTTGCCGCCTCTGATCAGCTTACATGTGTATGCAGAAGCAGATGCCAAGGCGTTAACCTGCTTAGGAAAGGTTAGAGTGGAGTCTAGGTAAAAACCTAACTTTAATGATATTGCCATCAATGTTAAATGAGGTTTATTCATCGCCAAGTTTAGAGAGGTTGAACGCAGTCCCAGGAATAATGAGCTTGGTTTTGCCATCATTCAGGCATAGTCCATGGACGGCTATCCATGCCTGGATGATGAGGTAGATTTTAATTACCAAGGCCAAATCCTTGTTATAATCCCCAGTAAGCGGTATGTGAATCTGGGTGTCATCTGCATAGTTAGTGTAGTTGACACCAAGATGGTCCAGATCATCGAAAAGGCGCTTAGTAAATATATTGTCCCTTGTGGGTGAGACACAGGAGCCCTGTGGCACGCCAGATTGGGATAGGAATGGGGGTCTGCTGCCGCTGAGGGCGAGAAGACCCTCATGGTCCTATTGCTCAAAAAGGACTGGATTCAAGCTATTGACTCCTGTGAAAAATGGGCAGCTGAGTTAAGGTGATTACATAGGACCTTGTGGTCCACCAAATCGAAGGCAGCCGAGAGATCCAGTAGAAGTAGTAAAGCTTTGATCCCCCTGCCCCTGCGTTCATCGATCTGTGCTTTGAGATCAATCAGCGTGGTTTTTGTGCCGTGTTGGGCCTGAAGCCCGATTGGCGAACTCCCAGGAGCCGGTTGGACTCTCTGTACTCCTGTATCTGGAGATAGGCCTCCTGGTCTAGGATCTTAAGTAAAAAGGGCACTGTCGTAATCAGCCTGTAGCTGGTGGGTATGGATGGATCTAAAGATTGTTGTTTTAAGGAGGGGAAGGACCCAGGACTCCTTTAAGTTGTTTGGGATAGTGCCAGTTGTGAACGAGCCATTAATTAGTTTAGTTATGAAGGGTGCAAGGTCCCTCGCAGCACCTTTAATAATTTGGGCTGGGCACTTATCTCCCTGACAGTTTGAGGGTTTAAGGGAGAGGATCATTTTTTCTGGTTTGTAGGAGTACGAGGGAGTACTGGCCGGTATGTCGGTATTGGGTAGATTAGCTTTTTTGTTGGCAATTATGGACTGAAGAAGGGCGACTTTGTTAGATATGGCCTTCTGAATATTGGGGCACCACAGTTTGTCCTCTGCACAAATGTCTGGCAGTAGCTTCAAGCTCTTTTAGGATTACAAAAAGTTCCATTGTGCTTGAGTTAGCTTGTAGGATCCTGTTGTTGTATGTTTCCTGTTTGGTAAGTAATATTTCTTTTTTATATAGGAACGAAATGTTGATGAGTTTGGATTTGTTTTCATCGGAGGGTAAGTGTCTCCAGGTGACTTCGCATTTTCTTTTTTCAGCTCTTAGAGTTTTAAGGTGCAGAGTGAACCAAGAGTGCAGGTGAGCTCTAGGTTTACTTTTCCCCAATTTTAGTGGGGCAATCGTATTTAAGGCTTTGGTCATAGTTTTATTGTATGCATCTACTAAGGTAGAGGGGTTGTTAGTATCTGGCAGTGAGTTAAGGGTAGGTAGTAGTAGTGGTATAAGCTTATTTGCTGTAATGTTCTTTTTATTTCTGGTCAGAATAGGAGGAGCTGCTACGTTATTTCTAGATGTCAGAATTTTAACAGCTAGTGTGAATGATAGAAGGTTGTGGTCAGTCCATAGCTGTGGAACTGTGGCAGTGATTGAGGCATTGCAGTTAAAGTTTGCCACCCAATCTAGTGTTCTCCCGTTGTTGTGAGTGTGTAGAGTGACTCTTTGGGTGAAGCCAAGTTCCTTCAGCACATTGGAAATTGCTATGGCTTGCTGGTCCTTTGGGGTCATTGAATCCCAGGTTGAGATCCCCCAACATGAGTATTTGAGAGGTATTTTTCAATTTATCAGATAGGGCAGTAGAGATGTCCTCCTCAAATTCACCAATGGGGCCTGGAGGTCTATGGATAAGATGAATAGTGAGCGTTTGCGAGTCAGATATGGGTAATTTAGCAGAAAGAGATTCGCAAGATTTGACGTCAAGAGAAGGGGCAAGTCTCATGTCTAGATTGGATTTAGCTATGATCGCTATGCCTCCTCCACGTGCAGCGACCCTATCTGCTCTTGGAATGGAATAATTATCAGGCAGAGCGGGCCTTAGGGCAGGGCCTGCTGCTGCATGTAGCCATGATTCTTTTATGGCTAAAATGTCACAGTCTTCAGCCCGAATTAGGTTGGATATCTCGAAGGCGTGCGCCACTAGAGATCTGGCATTTATTAAGGCACCATTGAGGTCTGGGACGGGGTTTCTTGGCAATGGGTTAGGAAAAGTACACTTACTTCCTCATCGGGTAACTTAGAGAGGGCTTTATTCTGAAGTTGTTTTTTATAAGTATGACCATCAGTTTTGAGTGTGGGTGAACTAGTAGCAGGATTATAATTGGATTTAACATTTGGAATTTTAGGTGGGCACTGTCTCTTATGACCTATGTCAGTCTGAGGGGCAGGTGGTTTGTAGAGTCTAGACAATCTACATCGGAGTCTAATATTTCTAGCTAATGTGAGGCATGGTAGGTTGGTTTTGGAGAAACCCTGGGTAGGATTATGATTCACCGGGAGTCGTTGGTTCGAAAAGTAGTGGTCAGTTTGAGATTTCGCATCCATCTTATTCCCTGCGGGATCTTTAGTAAATATACTATGTTGAGAGTTAAAGTTCCGCTGGGGTGGAGGGGGCTGACAAAGGCAATCATTTTGATGGTCCATTGGCTTAATTACAGTAGAGCACACAATAAGAATGGATATGGGGCAGTAGTGACATGCATAGTGTAATCAGATTCAGTTACTGAGACGTATGTCTAAAGCAAGGATACTGGGCTGCACAGTGGTAACCCACCAAGTGTATCTATCTCTAGCTTATACACCTGTTTCCTGTTCATAAATGCAAAATACAGCAGAACCCATTTTTTGTCATGATTTTAATGTTATCATAACAACTTTCACAATATAAAATCGGCTCCCAATTGTATTACATATCCAGTACATGTAACCTTTTTAAAATTTCCTGGGCGCAATTCATGGAATATTTGCCTGGTTCAAAATGAATTTGCACTGCTGAAAAGTGACTTGCTGACACAAACTTCATGGAATTGTGCAAAGTGTATTTTTGTAATGGGTTATTTCTTTTCTTGTAATGGGTTATTTATAATGCGCTTAATACCGAGAGGTTTGTAAGCACGGACCAACGGATTAAACCTGTGTTGCTCCGTGTCACCTTGCTTTCAAGACGAGCACGTTGCCCCTGAGCTATCCTCCCCAAGATTCTCACAGTGCAAAGTCCGGGTTAAGTCATTTTGTACTGCGAAAAATGACTATGCGCTGATTTTGCCCAAACTTTGCAGTGCAAAAATACATTTTGCATGGTTCAGTGAATCAGGGTCGGCAGTGCAAAGTCACTTTTCAGCTGTGCAGAGTCACTTTGAACCGGGCAAATATTCCATGAATTGGGCCCCCTTTCTGCAGTGGAGAGATGGTGGCATCACACGCGGTTGTCCTTTACTCTTATTTCTTTTCCGTTTCCCCTGCAAGGGTCACATATGCAAGAATATAAGAAAAATGAAGGAGTAGACACAGGTAAACCTCTGCCATAGAACCACTGACTTCAGTGTGCAAATCTAAGAGAGTTGGCTCACTCTGGGCACTGTATTTGAGAAAATCTTCCATCATGGACCTTAAATCTCCATTTCGGGGTCTTAAGGCCCACCTACTGGATGATTGAAACAAATGGATGTGCGTCCTGCCACAAACATTCATATATTTACTCACATTCAAGTAAATAGCATTCATTTGGTCATTTTTTAACTTAACAGGGTTAACTCTGCGTCAAGTGTTCTACTCATAAAGAAGAGTGACGTCCTGAATTTGAGTTCAACCAGCTTTTTTTATTTAGCTGGATGAGCCTTGTCAGGCAAACCTATCTTTATGATCTTATAATCTTATTTGGTAATATCTTCCTTGAGCCTGGAATGGTTTCTCTCGGAGGATGCACTTTGCAAGGGCCTTCAGTTACTGTGAGCTCGTGGTAGGCTGCATTTTCCGCAATGAAAATAAACAGGCATTTAATTGCGTCTCCGTGGAGACCTAATCGCCGTGCAATTAACGTGAAATGTGAACAAATAAGTAAAAACAATTCCAAAACCCCAGCCGCAGCAATAGTAGGTGAAATAAGCCATTAGCAAATATTTACAGAAAGAATCTTAGATGTGGGTGGGCATTAAAACACCATTAGAATTGGATTTTAAAGACTAGAGGGCCTAATTCACAGAAGTGTGTTATAATGGCAAAACCCCGTTGGATAAAGCTCTGTGAATTAGGCCCTAAACTCTTTAGACTAGAGTTGGATTTCTGCGGGCCGCAATCGCACCGTGGTGGGAATTTGGCTCAGAAATACTTTACTTCCGCCCTTTCCTGAACCGGACCCAACATGCAATGAAATCCTGTTGTAACTGTAAACCGGTTAGGCCTCCCCGGGAATAGAGTTGCCAACATATAATCATTTCCACATGGTCATAGTTATTTTTGCCCTTACTATACATTATTTTTATAGGTACCTATCCAGCTGCTATGAAACCATGACCTGTCAACGTTTGAAAAATCGTTCAAAATAGACACTTATTTTGTAGAATAGTCACATTTGTTTCAGGCAGAGATCAACACGCCTGGTCCTCGGGGGCTAAATACATTCAATGTTTTTAGGATATCCGAACAAAATACATTTGAATGCAGTGAATCTAAATGTGATGTACTGATGTAGTTAGTGGTTATCCTGAAAACCTGGTGTGGGAGTTGATCTGAAGGATCAGAGTTAAAGAACCTTGTTGTAGAGACACTGGTTTCATGCTGAGCTTCTTGAACAGTACACTATTGAGTTACCGGGATGAGGAACTCACTAACTGAAATAACCAAGGACAGTAGTTCAGTTTAAGCAAAATGGGACAAAATAGTTCCCTGCAACAAAAACAGAAGGTCGCATTCGCTAATTGTGATGTGCGACGTCTTGCAACAAACTGTTGAACTAGGATCTGCGGCAAATTAGTGGAAAAACTGTGACAAATAGTATATTTTAAATCACATTGGACCAGTGGAATTGATCCAACTATCAGCTGCACAGTTCACTGAAAGTGGCCCACATTGGCACACAAATATGGCCCAAAAGTACATTTGATGTCCTATAGGTACATTTGAGACTGCTTCCAGCTGATGAGCAATCCAGAACGCAGACAATGTATTAATAATATGGCAACAGTTAAGGAGTCCCAGTGCAACTAGAAAGCCAATTCACTCAAGTTAGAATGGTGTCTGCCCAATTCCTCTGCTGTAGCAGATTGTACCGAGATGTGTTTGGGAGGTGTACATCAGTAGACGACAAATTCATGGTTTTAAGTTAGGCTGATTTTACCATGAGCCACTAATCTGAGCAAGTGCATAATATCTCCTTACCCACATCTTCCTCTTGCCCTGGGGGCTGGTGGGGGTGGAATCCCTTGTTGTGGGGTGTGAGTTGCTCTTGGTCTATATTTTTGGATGAATTGTGATCAATCAAACCTTTTTTAATTTGGACTATTAGGTGACACCTGTGCCACCTATAAGCTAAACCTATTGCACTATTACATTAGTGTACAGATAGGGAGAAATGCTATATGAGCAGGGACACAAAGCTTGTAGGTGTTAGTTGGTTATGTATTCAAGAGTTGACATTTTAAAGCAGTCTTCTGCGAGTTAATGACCTAATGGAAGCTGTAAACACACTACTGGTGTAATAAAATGTCTTAACCAGGTCTGCCTCCAGTCACTCGATGTATAAGCACTATGCATGTCCTTCACTCAAGTCCTGTTAAAAACAAGCATTGGCAAAGCCAGCAGTTTTGGCTTGGGTATATATATATATTAGGTATTTGACAGGCACTAGTATTAGATGCCCAGTACTCACACCATCATGCACCTGTTGTCATCAAAGGCCACAATGGCAGTGCCTGGCAAGTGTCTTTTGCACACTTACACAAAAGTGCAAACTATTGGCATTGCCAGTGCTTGATGAAACTTTTGATCGTTGTGTATTGTTAGTGCTTTACCATAGACTATAATAGCATCTGCTCCTTGGCTACAGAAATCTGCAATTTGAAGCAGTTCTTTGATGGCATGAACATGTAGGTACTGGATCTGCCAGAATCCTTTTCATTTCCATAGGTGTGTGTGGTGTATAAATACCGGTTTACATTGTACCATGTGTACAGACACCACTTCTACCCCCGGCTTCTGCATGACATTGAACCTTTATGGGATGCGCCACCACAGAAATCAGGTAAGTGGGATTGGAGGAGGGAGGGGTGTACAAAAGAAATCAGTGTCAGTGGCGGGAAGATGGACGGCGGGAAAACCAGCCATCAGGCAGCTTGGAACGAGGGCTGACACTAGCAGTGTCATTGGCTCCCCCGCTGAGGATGCTAATGAGACTGGAGGCATCCTGATCAATAACTACTGAATTGGAATGATTCTTTTTTCACTATTTTCCTACCATAATCCTCTCTCCATGCAGTGTCTGAATGTGCACTGTGTTGTTACGTGATCGCTTATCTGCTCGGGAGGATAGCTCAGGGGCAACCTGCTCCCCTTGGAAACAAAACAACACAGAGCAACACAGGTTCGATCCCCGGGTCTGTACTTAGAAACCTCGGGGTATCAAGTGTGTTATAACTATAAAATCACATATATGGGCAATGAAACTCATCATCACGTGGAGCTGAAAAATGTCACACAGTGCCCTCGCCACTCTTTTGCATCACTCCATAGGGCCATATTATGGTTAGGGCCGCAAGGAAAAATCAAGCCTTATTTCAAATACAGCCTGCCTGGTCATCGGCCATGTGTTGTCTTCTGCATGTGCTAGTCCCAGGAATACTGCACTCAGTACTGCCTGAAATAACTCATACAATTTAATCCAATTTTTCCACACTCCAGAAGTGGATAGAAGTATTATTTTAAAAACCAGATTAATTATTTTTCGCATTTATTCATAGAATAACTGCACTACAGCATCCCTTCTATAACGTTCTCTGACGCCCAAAAGTCGGTGAAATATTGGGCTGTTCAGCCCTTTTGCAATGTAATGCATTATTTTGCACATCGATTGAAATGTATGGATGTATACATGACAAATACACTCTGCATGTGGCTTTTCCAGAATACAGCATGTGGTATTTCAGAAAGACTGCTTCCTCTACTGCACTGCCCACTATATTATTTGTCATCAGGTGGATTGCAGGGATCACTGCATGCTCTAACATAATTAGCACAGCTTTTAGGATGTACAGTCAGGGACGTCATTTAGGGGTCGCCAGAGGTCGCAACTGCGACCTCCGAGGTCTCCCTTGCGACCTCTAAAACAAAAAAAGATTTTTTTTTGTAATCCAAACTCCTGGCCTGTGGCTCTTTACTTCTGGGTTGGCTGGCATTCTTGTTCAGGCCCCTTAAAAAAAAAAAAAAAGAAGAAGAAAAATAAAAAAATAAGAACAGGGGTGCCACAAGTCTAACACTTTCAGCACTGACCCTAAATAAGAAAGAATAGGAATACCAAATAATGTGTCTTTCTGCAATTCTATACAATAATTGCTAGCCTCATTAAATGTTTATTTTAGGCACACTTCAGGGGGTGAGTCACTGATTTAGTCAGTTCTTAAATGCCTCACTCAGCCTTTCATCCTTCTGAGGTCGATAAATGAGTACCAACACAGGTTGGGTGATATTGGGTGTATATTTTGTCTATATAAAGCGCTTAAGCGTAAGTGCTATATAATAACACATCATTATCATTTGATCATGGACATCTGCTTGCATACACAGTAATTTGGTAATATGGGCCTACACACACTGATCTTAATGATACATATGACGATCCATTGTTGTATGAAATGTTCATCACATAGTGATATCGTAACTATATTTTTCGTAGTGTACAATGCTATGTGATGCCACTTCCTGTTTTGTCAATGGGTGAAATGTCGTGCTCCATCGCTACCCGGGATATCACTTCGGGGGCGGGGTCAAATGACATCACGTCCTGTGACATCGTCAAGAGTCGTGTGATGTCACTTCCGCTATCCCTGGAATTTTGGTCAAATGACGTCCCTGTGTACAGTGTCCCCTAGCAAATAAAGGTGCTGGAATTCTAGGCACTATAAGCTGGTAGTTGCCCAGAATGTCTACATCCCACAGGCCAGCCACACTGAGAGCTGTCCTATACCAGTTGGTGTGCACTTCTCTGCCACCTTCATTAGATTTCTCCCTGCCTGCAATGTTTTCCGCTTTGCTTAGGCGCTCGCCTTCCAGCCTGCGTTCGTTCTTGCTGCTCGCTGGCCTCTCTGTCTTTGCCTGCACCGTTCACCCTCCCGCCACCATATACAGACTGCAATAACCTGTTCTACTTTACCCGCCACCTCGGCCCCTTACTTTCCCTGGGTCCCATGTCCCGCTTATCTGCCTCATCCTATGTGACTGCCCTGGACATGCTATTGCACTTCTCCTCCTTTCATAGTGTCCCCAAACTCCAATTGCCATGACAGCGCTGAAGGTGGAGGATCGCCGAATGATCCAAAGTGGGGGGTCTTATGTGGGGCTAAGAGTCATTGCACCCTCATCACCTGGGCTTCGCTTGAGCCGTTAAGTCAGCAGTGTCGGACTGGGGCATAGCATTGTCTCGGACACCACTGAAAAAGTGGCCCACACTTGCAAATGGTAATTTATTCCTTTTCTGACTATTTGATTACTACCAATGGGGGAGTTTTTTGATAAAATGTGATGCAAATTGTGCAATTTAAAGAATATTTATTCAGTCACAATGGTCAAAACTACTAGCCACATAGTGAAGTAACTTGACCAGAAAAACGACCCCACACTTGCATTTTGCGTTTTTGGTTTGGGCATTGCCCTATTGCTCTAGATGGCAGTCCATCATTCTTTCGTGGCACTACTTTAGGCCCTGGCGCAATTGTTAAATTATTGTATGAACAATCTTGTTAGGCAATTCGCAAAGATCCTACTGAGGGCAAGAGTGCACTTTTAGAATGTTTTCAACAGAAAAATTAAGTCTGTAACTGCCAGCCATCCTTCACTGGATACAGAGCAACTTTGTGTTAGCAGTCGTATTACAGGATACAATAAAAAAACGATTCTAAACTCCAGAAGAAACCATTTTTTTCTTGCTGCATAGATAAAGCAAGTTACAGTCATGATTAATGAAGTTGCTCTGGTGCTAGACAATAATATCTATGTTGAAATTAGACCACAAACTTGCATTTAACTGGAATATTTTAAACAGCTAATTTAAAAACAGGGATATACTTTTATGATTTCTAGAGAGTTTTTTACAATAGCTTTTTTTTGTACCTAGGATGTTCCCTTTGCAAAGTTGACACTCCTTTAACATTCCATTGGGGAGCAAAAGCCATTGTATTAAGAGAATGCACATAATATAAGCAAGGAAAATTAATTTCTGGTTGCAGAACATGTCTTCTCTGTTTTTGCCTCAGTGTGTCAGTGGCTCAATTTTTTCTGTTGACTGGATAAGCTATTTGCACCCGGTGAAGGGTGCTCAGCCAATCAGGTGGCTGGAAAAGTGAGCTAGAATACAAATGCACCTCCCACTGTTTCCATCCAAGTGAGGCCCTTCCCTGGGTGGTGCCATGTTGATTGTGAGGAGGAAACAAGGAGCCTCTCCCTGTTGCCTCCACACGTCCCCACCCTCTCTCTACCCCAAAACATAAAATACTCTTTCCCCCACCTCACTTACCTGCTGGACCAAAGCTTTGTGCTCAGTTCCTGGCACTCGTCCTTCCTGCGGTTGCCATAGAGATAGAAATGGGTCTAAGCACCCATTCCTTAGGTAGTGGTCATCTTTTTTTTCCTCTGGAAAATGGGCTTGCGCAATATGCGCAGAGCCCATCTCCTGAAATAAATGTAACTGTTCGCAGCCCGGGAAAATTATTATCACTCATGTATCTGAGGGCAGACATGGCCGGTGACGGCCCACAGACCTCACGAGGCCGGCGCTTCGAACAGGCCTACCTAGGCTCGGGCTGGTGCACCATTACCGGCCATGCCCGCCCCCCTGACATGGGAGTGATTGCCACCGCCCCCCTGACATGGGGGATATTGCCATAGTATTGCTGCAAACCTTGCCATAGATGCTTCTCAGGTAGCCATGTTCCTTGGGGAGAAATGGAACTCGAGATTTGGACGAACAGTAAATCAATCCTCAGGGGAATCCTCTGTAACTTCAGTAAATGCGGGAATACAGCTTACTTTTTTTGGACATTTACAATTTTTGATTTATGTATCTGAAATCTCAATAGTTATGCTACTAATTTGCATATACAATGGCAACCCATAAGGCACCAGCGAAAATAAGTCTTACACCTCCTCCAGTTGAGAACTACCAGTCTCGTGACCTTGCCTGTCAAGCAGTAGGATATCTCTGCCATTTCACAATGCAACTTTATTGGACAGCCTGAAACTCATTAATCTGTGACAGTATGTTATCATTCAAGGAGGAATATAGCAAGAGAGATTGCTGTCCTGTCGGATATATCACATCCCAATTCACACTCACATAGGGTCTCTTTTACTCTATAACCTTTCTTCATCTTCAATGTTTGCAACTGAAAGCTAAGCCAACTGGAACCAAGCAAGAATCCCTCTTCAGAAGCACCCTACAACTTACATCATCTTGAAAGATATTTGATCCAAAGATTTATCTGAAAAATAATCATTTGGAGAAACCTCCTCTTTCTATGCAGTGACTGGTTCTCCACCATTAGGCTCTGGCAGTGACTTTGTTCAACTGAGGCTTATCCTTCATTTCATGACTGCTTCACTGGGATCAATCATTTAGTGGGTATAAGACAGTAGCGAGGTATTCGACCATCCACATGGTGGGAGTGCGCTCGCTTGGGCTTTTTGAAACATTTTATGAAATGGACTGATGGTAGAGCAATCTCAGGATAATCCACACACATTTTACTATGCTCACACCACGACAAAAGCAAAGACCGGCATACTGCTGGCGGGACAACGCTTACAGACACCATCCATCCCTGTCATATTTAGTTGGAATGTGACAGCCAAGGGGTGCATGAGGTCAACTCTAGGAAGGTTGAGGACGAACCTTCCCCCTGCCTTGGTCAGCCTGATTAACTGACAATGGCTCCATAGATGTGCCCTGCTCTTTTATTAGGCCCTGCAGCTGGCGGCAGAGATTATCATACCAACAGGGGGTACTGCAAACAGGCCCAAACAGGGCCTGGCTGCAGAGGATAACAAAGGAAACCAAACAGCTTTTCATATGCAACTGTGTCCACCTGAAGCCAGCGCCCACCTCTCCGTATCGGTGGCAGTGAACTGTCATGTCTGAGTCTGTTGTTTAGAGTAGGCCACCCCACTAGGAAAGACCCCATTCATAAGGTACAGGAATGTGGTTTGCAGGAGCCAGAGAGTCTATTCTCGCCATAGCTTCAAGGAAGATCTGCCACCTTAAGAGGAACCACACAGGGAGGACCATTAATCAGAGTTGAACACAACTGACAGGAAGATAGGCAAGACTTAGTAGCATAAGGGAGTGAGCCCAGTATTCTTTCTGTTGAGAGAAGGGTTCAGCCATTTTAAGTTCTGAGGCACACCTTATTCCTGTTTTCACACTTTTACCTTTCCTGTTGCAAAGCACTCTGGTTATGATCTCATGCATACAGGAGATTGTTGGTGGGGACCCCAGGATTGGTTCATTAAGGTAGGCTTAGCCTACATCAATCCCTGTGGCCCACTTGGCTTTAAAAGAGGGCAGAGCCCCTCTTTTGGTAGATCATCTGAAGACTTCACCCAAAGTAACAAAGAAGAATTCAACCTTGGATCCTGGCTGAAGGTACAGTCTGCCTTACATTTTCCGCCATCAAAAGAAGGCCAGATATCAAAAGATAAACATTACCCAGTGAACAGAGGGAGATACAGAACTCAGAGGACCCTCCAGCCGCTCCAGATCACACAGCGTGCCCTGCTTGGCTCTGCATCAAACCTCCTGGATAGGAAGTGCCAGAAGATCTATGAACCTACAACCAGGGACAAGGCAGCTGCCTGCAAAACACTCCATATCTGTGGGCCGTCCCCCTTAAAGGATGACACAAGCCCATTGAAGAAGCTGGTGGAAGTGCTTCGATGAGCATCTACTGACGTCTGCCTTAAAGGACTTTTTCCAGCTAATCGAGTACCGCAATCGCAACTGATGGCAACGCTGGCCCTTATTAAGCCACTGCCGCTTAATGACATCCGAGACGTCTTGACCAGTGCCTCAGAACCGCTGACCAGCGCTGAGACAACAGTTTGTGATTTTGAGCCTCTGTGTTGACCAGCCTGCAGCCATTTGTTCAGCTTCGCTAACCGAACCATATTGCCGCCTGATAGCCGCAGCTGAGTCCTGTCTCGAACTCTGTCACAGAAGCCTGCAAATCACCCTGAAAATGATTCAACCCTGTTGAGCTCCAAGAACAACTACATCACAAGGTACATTGTGGTTCTGTCCTCCTGGTCCTTCCCAGAAGGCCCCTTGAGACATTTTAAAACCCATTGCACCCTTTGTTCCGAAGCCAAGAAACCTTGACAAACTGTTGTAGTTATTAACCATACCGACTACCCTCCTGTTAGTATCCAGATTGCATCCCTTTTCCTTCTTTGAAACTGTATGTCCTATGAGTTCCTTTACAGACTGGGTTGTATTTCGTAGTGTTGTTAGACTGTCTGTTGAGATTAATACAGTATTTTTAATAAAACCATGGCTGGACACTTTTATCATTAGGTAATAATAGTTTTTTTCCACTGTGTTGCAACTAACCAACGATCCTCGACCTTTAGAAGAAATAAGCCTGCCTTTCCGTCCATGTTACCAAAATTGGACAAGGAGGTTTATAATTTGCTTGTTATTCCAATTTGTTTGGATCTCTTCTGGTGTATTAGAAGTGTGGCCTGATTGATGGTTTAGAAACTGATATTTACCCCTGGACCAGAGGTACCCCGGAAGTTGATTTATCACAACAGTGGAACCCTGTTTGGACTTCTTTGGCAACGTGCTTGTACCCGGGTGAACCCATCTCCACAAATTCTTCCACGCCACTTTTGGCTAGTCACTGTGTGGCTCCTGTCCATTGTGGCCACATAGCTTTGATATCATCTGAGTCATAAGTGCTATATTAAAAACAAAAGTCAGCAGGTCTCTTGTTCCTGGACCCACTGATAAACCATCCTTTGGGGCAAAATGAGGAATGTAATTCTTTCACTGATATTAATTGACCTTCATAATAATTGTATCTTATAATGCCTCATCCTCTGATACATTCAAATTGGTCTGCTAGTATCTCATCTGGACTCATACCCAAACCCATCCCTTTATTGACATCCAGTTAATGGATTTTTGCTTTTTCTATATCACACTGTTTCTTGACATTGGATTAATTCTTGGCTGTTGTGCATTGTGCTTGTTGTTTCCTCAGTAGCGCAGTTCCTCTAGTGAGGCTAATACTCCTCAGGCAAAGCTTGCAAATGGAGAACCAAAGGAACCTCATTGATGATTAGTTTACCACATGGTTAGCAAGATGAGGATGTGCGGGAAGAGCACATTAACCCTCTGTTGTGTGTGGGTTTCATAGGGAGCCATTAGCACTGGAAAGTATTCCTGCATGCGTATCCTGTCACTATGATGTCACACCAGTGGAATATGCAAGGCATATATCACTGTCCCAACATTCAGAGTAAAGGAATACAGAATTTTCTCTGGTTCCTTCAGATATCCTAAAACCTAAAAGAAGCTCTGTAGGCCAATTCCCCTCCTAAGCATACACAGCTGCCTGACAGTTCGGACTCACAAGCATAGCTGCCCTTGCCATTGGGCCTAAAACACTGAGGGAACTGCAGCTGGAAAACATACACAATGTTATGCTCATGGCTCCCGTAGTGCTAGGGAGCTTCAACATGAGGGAGACACTGGGAAAACTGGAGGGTTAGAGTGGGAGGCTGGGCACCAGGTGCTCTTTTGCTTCTGGGGGGATTAAGCATGAGGGCAATCGGGTAGGGAGGGAGGCTGCCCAGTGTTATCTTGCCTTTTTGAGGGCATACACAAGGCGGGAGGTCATCTGGGATTTTGGGTTTATGGGGAAGCAACAGGTGTGCCCATCCATGTTGTATGTGCTTTGCTCAGAACACCCCTCCCCACTCCCTACACTGCTTTCCCATGAGAAAGGTATATGTGGGTGAATGGGGATGCAGGGTGCATGCACAACACACAATAGTAGACTGGCAGCTATCAATAATGGGGTGCATTTCCTCTGGGGTTGAGAGTGTCAACAAAGGCAACTCAAGCTTTGCCGTCATTGTTTATCAGATATCACTCAAAAACTGTCAGTGGTGTATGTCCTGACTGTTCTTAGTTACCTACTTAACTTTCATCTTCTGTTGTATTTCCACTCTCCCAGTGGCTTCCTTACAATGACCGTAAACACCCTACAAATTGGACCGGAAGTTGCTAATTGGCACACTGCATTTGGTGGTTTCATTACAAATATTCTCTGTTATGTTACGTCAGTTGGGCCTTATTATCTAATCCTCATCCCCGGCCAATATTCTTCATTGATTTTGTAAAGGCTATTCCGTTATTAAGTCAATCAAGCTCGAGGTTGCGGGCTGTACCGGCTGGTAACAGCAGCCTGAGACAATGTGGCGTGAAAGGGGAGGGGCAATACAGAGGGCTTTGGTCTTCACCGGCTGCTGGACCCTACCTATCACCTGGGGCATTATTGCCAGAATGATAGGACATCAGGGACGCTAAGGTCTCATTTATTTTAGGAAAAAACATTAACCATGGTTTTTACCCTTAAATTGACATCATTGAAATGACCATTGAGACCCCCAGCTGATCCTTTCTTCCACTTCCAGGAGGAGGTCTGGGAGGCAGTGGCAACTGTGGAGTGAGACAAGTGGGAGATCTTTGTTTAATTCAAGGGATTAAGATATAGAGGATCTGTGAGTGGGTGAAGGACAGCACGCGGCGTGCTGGTGGAGAGGAAAGCAAGCTCAATCCTGTGGCTAAATTGCATGATATGATCATGATTGATTGCTCGCACAAACCAGTGAGCTGATGTGGTTTGGTCGAAAACAATCCATCAAATCCGGTTTCATCAATAATTGTGGCACCGTGCCACAAATATATGCAGGGGGAGACCCCCCACAACCTCCCCCCCCCCGACATTACGTATTAACCTATTTTCCAATGCACAGAATCAAGCGATGCTACCCTCGATTTTGGGCCTCAGAACATATGGGCGCTGCTTAGATGGAATATGCAGCGCCTTCAGTAATGTTTCAATTATTTTTTCCATCACTTGACTGAGAACGCGAGATGTTGAGAACATACGACTACTGTCGGCATCCTCTGCGTAGTTAGTCACGAGGAAGAGCATTATGCAGCATCACTACTTCCTGAGGGGGCACCCTCAATCACGCAGCATGTCCTGCCCCTGATTATCACCTCCAGTAACTCTTATGCATGCACGTTACGCTGTCCTATGCCCCTGGCATGTTTGTTATTTACTGCATTAAGCCCGAGTGGTGGGGTTCTGGCTTTTCATCTCGCTAATCCAACATCTGGTAGAGCTTGTCTTCGGGGGCTTTTCACTGCATTGAAGTTTCAAATGACTTCCACATTGGTTTTTCTAGTGTCAGGCGGGCTCTGGAAAACATGGCCGCAGAGCTGCAATTACCCTGGAAACCGCCCAGATGGTTCTGCTGGTGCCGGGTGAGAAGGGCCGTGGATGTCAGAGCGCAGGCGGATTCCAGAATGGCCGCACTCGGCTTCCAGATGTGCATGGCTCGGCTTGGGCTTGCTACAATGATGTGCAGCTCAGAGCACAACACTCTTACTGCTTTCAGAAATGCTTCCTCTGCACAAAGTTCATCACTGCTTGCATTTGTTTGGATTTCATTTAAAAGTGTACAATGCATTTAGCTCTTCTCAAAACGTTTCAAACAATAATGGGAACATTCCTCTGCAAACAAATCATTCATTTCATGGAAAATAATAAACAGGGTGTAATAAACATGAAAGATTAATATTGTGTCTACTAAATGCCTAGGTCACATTTTTCACTGGACAATTTATTAACTTAGCCTCGTTTTCATCAAACAAACCAAGTAAAGGAGGACTGGTTGACGCAAGGTTTGGCGCGTTGTAATGGAGTCATTCACCCTTAGGTTGCAAGCCATTGGTGTCTCGCTGAGCCTCGCCGCCTCCTGAGGAAAGTAGTGATGCTTTGAAGATGCACACCAGATACAACATTTCTAGGCCACTGCGACTACTATTATTTGTCATTGGCAAAGTCACCAAGAATTGAATGGGAAAAACACGATATTCTGTAACACAGGAGTTGTCTTCCATAGTGCACTTGTGACACAGTGGGTAAGGGTTAAAGGGAAGCTTGTGCCAAAGTTCGTAGTACTGTTAGGTCACATTAAGGCATGCACAAGTCACACCATCACAATCAAATCAATTGGGACAGGGTTCTTTAATAGGTGGCATTACACATGATTTCCAGGCAGCACTTTGCCAGGGGATGCCCATCTTCAGTGCAGGCCTTGATGCTATGGAATACTAGGCGTGCCTTTATTACAAAATAGTGCACGTGCGTGGGTTGCTGCACATCCTCAAATAAGATTGCCATGTAAAGAATAGACATACGACAATGGACATTGTGCATGCACAGCAGTTCGGCATTTCTTTCATTGATGATAGAGTTAGTATTCAGTGGCTTGCATTGATCGCATTAAAGACAGGTTTGCAACTGGTGCCTTGCATTTCACCAGCCTCAGATCTTTATTACAGCCCTAGGTGTCGACATTAAGGGCCTGATTCACAGAAACATTTTATAATGGCACAATCCCATTGGAAAGAGCTTTGTGAAGCAGGCCACCAATGACCATTCTCAATGACTCCATTGACTTTAATGGTCTTGCTCCTGAGAGCCACCACTTTTTAGGTTAAACATCAACATTTGGTACATGCCCTTAAATACTGCACCCTGACTCCTAGTAATTCCCAGAGTATTAGGAACACTTCCCATGAGCTCAATAGGGCTTAGAAGGGACCAAATGAAAAGGCATAGTCCTTTCTTATACTGAATAGGCTCGGGATATCAGATGGCAGCACTTTGCAATCTTGGACGCCTGTGTGATTGCAGGTCTTTCTTATCTGGAGCATTTGAACTTTTCCTTTTCAATGTATTTACATCAAAGCATGGTTGGTTGCTCCAATATCTCCGAATTGGGGCATTTGTATCATCCATGGAGATATTAATGACACATTTGACTCTGAAAATTGTTCTGTGGCTTCCAGCCTTATAGGAAATCTGGAAGATCTTAAACAATTTTAAGGGATTACTTGTCCCACTTATTGAGCGGGACACAATGTGGATCTTTTGTTTTGACCAGAAAATGACTTCCATTTCTGCCTCCCAATTGTGCTGGCAAGGTCTGACCACTCTGCCATTCAACTTGTACATTCATAAGTTGTTTTTAAAGTCTTCTCTCCCCCTTAATATGAAGCTTAAATATCTCTGTTGGAACAATTTGAACTGATAAAACAGAAACCTACCTAATTCCAACTGAATATGAATTAATTATGAACTGCCTCGATGTGCTTACACTGTGGAATGATGGTACAGCTCATGGGAAATCTAGCTGTGCCAACTATGTATGATTCCCAAGTTATATCATATCATCTATCATGAAATACTTGTTTCTCCGGGTCAGTTCCAGACATATATTCAGCAAGAATGTAGAGATGCAACAGTGGGTACAATTGACAACATCCCTTCTCAGCAGCTCTGTGAAAACCTGCCTTTTCTAATGAGAAAAATAGGGAAATATTAATGGATATTAAAAATTCCTCTGGTCAGAAGAGGCCTACTTTTCCTGAAGTATCTGAGCCCTCACTAGCAGATATTTCCAATGTTGTAGGCCAATTCCTGCTACAGTACCCCATTGATGCTGCCAAAGGGAAGAGGGGACACGGAGGCATACCAACCATGGTATCAAAAGCAAATTATATGAATGAGACAGAACAAAGGGTGCCACATGTCTAATAGAAACAGAACAATATAATAACAAGAGATTGGCAAGTTTGCAAGTGTGTGCAGTATGCACGCAAAGAAAGCCCTGGCAGGAGAGTATACCAGGAATTTCAAGGTATAAGTATATCAAACCAAGTATATGTGAACAAGTATTTTTGCAATTAAAGAAAGTCCTGACGGAAATCTACCGGACATTTCAAGTCACAAGTTTATCAAACCAAGTATATGTGAACAGGTGTTTTTGCAAGTAAAGAAAATCCTGACAGGGGAATATACCGGGCATTTCAAGTCACAAGTGTATGAGTAAATGTATATCAGAATAAGTGGTTTGCATACAAATAAATCCCTGGCAGGAGAAGTATACCAGGAATTCACAAGTCAGAAGTGTTGACATATAAGACAAGCCCCGGCAAGAGAGTGTGCCAGGCAAGATCAAGCTGGACAATATATGGCATAAGATTACATAAGCAAATCCTAACAAAGACATAATAAGAGATAATGAACAAGTGTGAGCCAAGTATTTCCAGGAGTGTAAGAAGCCTGGCAGGAGAGTACACCCGGCAATCCATTAAGATTCAGATTGTCAATACAGTTACTCTGTATACTAATTCTGTTGACTCAAAGAAACTCAAGGAACTGCTATTGAGTGAAGAGAAATCCAGGTAAGCAAATTACTCCTTGAACTGTGAACCATATTTACCTGGAACTTTTGTGTTGGAGTTAAACATTTCTTCTTTTGAACATTTGAACACTTTTCAAGGCCAGAGACATTTCCCTTTGAAGTTAGAGTTGATTTTAGAATGTTAGGGTCAGAATAGGACTTTGGAAAAAGGATTGTTTTTTTCTGACAAAGGACTAGCCCATTAGTTGTGTTATGATAGGCAACATACCTCTTAAAACAGGGAAAGAGAGGAATTTCCCAAACTCATGTTTGTTTAGTAAAAGTCTATGGCCATAATCATGAACCCATTGTGTCCTAGTTTCATTCCTTACTCCTCGCATAATGGTTTCTGAAATCAAGCCTCCCAAGAAAAGCATTTCTGAGCTGTACTCAGCTTTATAAAAGGCTGCTTTATTCAAGTATAGGTTCCATCCTACAAATGTCACACACTTGGCTTGAGGGGGGAAATCTCAGGGGCAACGCATTTGTCTTGGAACAAAACAATGCAGCACAACACGGGTTTGAAATGTGATCCCACGCTTGAAAAACCAATCTCTAGTATAAAGCGTGTTATAAAATAACAATTATATCTATAACAATACACATCAAAATGTCCATCACCTTTGAACTGATGAATAATAATTTCTTCCCCTCCTCCTGCCCAATAATAAATCAACCCACATTCACTAATATCATGGTCCTTTCCCTGTAACTTCTTAAAACAAAAACAGGCATTCATGATGATTTTTACTAAAACAGGCAATGCAGGAACTAGGCTGGATTTCCCTTGATCCAGAATCTGGCAAAAAGTTCGAATGCCATGCCCAATCCAGCATTCAACACTACACCTGCAGTGATTTGCTGGTCGCAGTGCTCAGAAATTTACTTCCGAATTGAAAAGAGCTTTGCACTGATTTGCCTGTTTTTGCTGCTTTTAAGCACTTTAAGTGCGATTAACGTTAGAAGGATGCCGTTTCAATAGTCATGGGTAATGGTGAGTGGCTATGGTCCATGATATGCCTCTTGAGCATGGCTAATTTTAGGGGAATACAAATGAGAGAAGTGCATAGAGCTGCTTGCTGTGTGAAACAATGACTGCAATCGAGTAATTTTATCAATTATTTTCCTTCACTAGTTTTCTTTTAGTCTTGCTAATACGGTTGTAAAAGCTAGAGGCATTTCTTTTATGCTGTGTGGTAGTAATTGAAGTAATTTATTAATAAAGCGGAAATTATACTTTTGATTCTTAGCATGTAACCGTAATAATTTGTATGTTGTCAGGTTGATTCATTTACGGATTCTTGCACATTTCAAGTCATCTTTATAAAACAGAGCACAGCAGAGTATTTTTTTTTTAATTTCCATTACTGTAATCAAGCCCCCATAGCAACATTTCTAGAACTTAACGTCCTCTGCCCACTTTCCAGAATTCTCAAATTTCTTCGAATATCTAGATAGCTGCTTCTTCCGCGATGCAGTTTGTCCCCTAAATAAGGGAGTGTATCGGAGCACTCAAATAGCACAGAGATTCAGAGTTAATCCATACCTATTCAACTCAATGAGGAATCCCAAAAAGGCCAAAACATGTGTCTGGGGTTGCTGTTGGTACACTTGTTCAGATGAAAATTGCGTTACATTTCGGGGCTGGACTGCACTGTTGGGTGCAACCAGACTGATATGCAAAGAGATAGTTCTCCTCTGTGAAAAGTGCAGTGAGTTAAAACGTGGTTCTAGACCACGGGTGCACAATTTAGGGCCCACAGGCCAGTTGCAGCCCGCCATGCTGTTTTGTCTGGCCCGCCAGGAACAAAGACTTTCCTAGTAGTTTCTCCATTAGGAAAATTCTTTTTAACTCTTTGAGGCTGAACAAAACACTGACCCTCATTGGCTCAGTGCACACGCACCATTAGCTCCTATGAGTCACGTAGTGCATCTATGCTGCACCAATGGATGGCCAGCACTACAGTTGGCGTGGTCAATAAGGCTTGATGCCGGAAGGCATTTCAGCCTTGCCACACCAGCTGTAGTAACCGACCTCGCCAGCATTGCAGAACGTCCGCGGTAAGTACCTATTTGGGCGGGGAGGGAGCTAGGGGGGATATCTGTCCTACCTGTTTCTGTGGTGTGTGTGTGTGAGCGTGCGTGCGTGCGTGCGTGCGTGCGTGTGTGTGTGTGTGTGTGTGTGTGTGTGTGTGTGTATGTTGAGATGCGGGGGTGGGGGGATGTGTCGGGTCTGCCTGTCTGCATGTATGTCTTTGTGTGTATCTTGAGATGCAGTTGTGGGGGGGGGGGTCAGGTCTGCGTCAGGACTGTCTGTATTTGTGTTTTTGTGTGCATGTTGAGATGCGGGGGTGGGGATCGTATCGGGTCTGCCTGTACGTTTGTTTTTGTGTGTATGTTGAGATGCGGGGTGGGGGGGCTGTGTCGGGTCTGCCTATATGTTTGTTTTTGTGTGTATGTTGAGATGCGGGTGTAGGGGGTGCCGGGTCTGTCTGTATGTCTATTTTTGTATGTATGGGCAGTGTATGTTGAGATGCGGGGGTGGGGGGTGTAGGGTCTGTCTGCATGCTTGTTTTTGTGTGTATGGGCAGTGTATGCTGAGATGGGGTGGGGGTTCGGGTCTGTGTGGGTACATGGCGTATGCTTGTTAATTGTATGCTGATTTGGGGGTGGTGGGTTTGGGTCTGTATGGGTGCATGTTGTATGCTTGTTAGTTGTATGCTGAGTTGGGGGCGGGGGGGTTCGGGTCTGTATGGGTGCATGGTGTATGCTCGTTAGTTGTATGCTGAGTTGGGGCGTGGGGGTTCGGGTCTGTATGGGTGCATGGTGTATGCTTGTTAGTGTATGCTGAGTTGAGGGGTGGGGGTTCGGGTCTGTATGATTGCATGGTGTATGCTTGTTGTATTCTGAGTTGGGGGTGGGGAGTTCATGTTTGTATGGGTGCATGGCGTATGCTTGTTAGTTGTATGCTGAGTTGAGGGTTGGGGGTTTGGGTCTGTATGGGTGCATGGTGTATGCTTTTGATATTGATATTGATATTTTATTTCTATCGCGCTCGTACACAAGTGTTTCAGAGCGCGACAAGGCAAGGGAGGGGAACAGGGGAGAACAAAACAGCGATCTTACTAGGCCCAGTGACATTGAGAACGCGCAAGTGCATGGGAGAGGGGGAGGGGAAAAGTGCATGGAAGGGGGGAGAAGTGGAAAGTGCGAAGCAGAGGAGAAACAGATAAATAACAATAAATAAATAGTAAAGGAAACAAACAGTGGTAGTGCAGCCAGCAATTTGCAAGTGCTAGGTTTAAGGCAGCAGACAGGGTAGGTCTGATAAGTGCAGGAAGAAAAATAGGGGGCTGTATGGGTACAGATACAGACCCCAGTGCAAAGGGGTGGCCTGGAGGCAGTGCGGGAGGGTGGCAGGGTGAGCAGGTACCTGGGCCCGAAGGACAGAGGGTGGCCAGGTGCACGGTGCACAGTGGCAAGAGAGAACAGATTTGCAGGAGAGAGGGGGAGCGAAGGCAGAAGAAAAGAGGAAG
The DNA here is from genome assembly GCF_040938575.1 of Ambystoma mexicanum. Lineage (NCBI taxonomy): Eukaryota > Metazoa > Chordata > Amphibia > Caudata > Ambystomatidae > Ambystoma > Ambystoma mexicanum. The sequence continues at coordinate 534,891,894 of NC_090926.1, forward strand.
GTCTTGAGGTGCTTCCGGAACTGGAGATGGTTCTCCTCAGGTTTTAGAGTGGCAGGGAGGCTGTTCCAGAGGGAGGCCGCAGCCGAAGACAAAGATCTACCCCCAGCTTGTTTCTTTGAAAAATGACTGACCGGAGGGAGTTGGAGGTAGAGGAGCGAAGAGCTCGAGATGGGAGGTATTTGCAGAGGGATAGCTGAAAGTATTTTGGACCCAGACCCCAGAAAGCCTTGTGGACAATGAAGAGGGTTTTGAATTTAATCCTTGCATCCACTGGGGGCCAATGGAGAGATTTCAGAGCTAGCCCAGGGCTTGAGGCCAAGGACAAGTCTCGCAGTCCTGTTCTGGATTAGTTGCAGAGGGCGCAGAGTACAGGCAGGTAGATTTAGAAAGAGGCTGTTACAATAGTTCAAGCTAGAGAGAACCAGAGCTTGGGATACCATGAGCTACTGGGGGAAGTAGAGGAAAGGCAGAGTACCTCTGAGGAGGGGCAGTAGGAAATTTGACATTTTAGAGACCTCAGAGATTTGGGAGGAGAAGGAAATGGTGGAGTCAAAGATGACCTTGAGGTTCTTAGCCTCGCAGGTGGGGGTAAGAGGAGGTTCAAGGGAGGCCGGCCAGAGAGTGAGGGCAAAGGATGGTGAAGGTGTGCTGATGAGGAGAATCTCCGTCTTGCTGGCATTCAAAGATCATTGGCACACACCACTCTTGAATGGAAGTTAGGCAATCAGAGATGAGAGAGGGAGACGAGGTGGCAGAGGGCAGCCTGAAAATGAGTTGAGTGTCGTCAGCGTAGCACTGGAGATTTGAGCAGAAAGTGGCAATGCAGTGGGCGAGAGTTGCCAGGTATTGGTTGAAAAGCCAGGGTGAGAGGTTAGACCACTGGGGAACACCACAGGTAGAGAGGAAGATAGATGAAAGGAAGGACCCAAGTTGGACCTGGGAGGGTCGATGTGAGGAGTTTGCCCAGAAAGGGAGTAATGGAAATTGGACGATAGTTAGCTGGACAAGAAGGATCAGCTGTGGGTTTCTTGAGAAGAGGTTGCACAAAGGAGTCCTTCAGAGTGGAGGGGGAGGATCCCGAGGCAAAGGAGTGGTTGCAAAAATCAGCAAGGGCCAGAGCGAAGGTGTCAATGTGGTCCTTGATGGTTTTAGAGGAACAGGGATGAACCTGTTTTGACAAGGCTTTCATAGATTAGACTTGTCTAGCGACCTCGTTAGGGGAGAAAAGAGGAAAGGACGAGAAGGATGGTGAGGGGTGGCTAAAGGAGGGTCAGCAAGCACAGATGGAGAGGGGAGAGGAGGGATGTGGGTGGAGAGGGTGGACAGTATGTCCTGGGTTTTTTAAATGAAGTGAGAGGCAAGGGCATTGCAAAGAGCCTGGGAGGCAACAGGAGGGGTAGAGACTGCAGCAGGGTTGGCCAGCTCCTTGCAGATTTTAAAGTGTTCGGCCGAGTTGTTAGATGCCGTAGAGACACAAGCTTGAATGTGGACTCTCTTCTTGGTGAGGACAGAGAGTCGGTATTGCCTTTGTAGCAGGTGACAGGCCAGTTTGTCAGAGGATGAACAGGAAGTCCTCCATTTCCTCTCAGCCAACCATACACTTACGTTTAAGTGTAGCTAGGTCAGAGTCATACCAGGAATTGCACTTGGCTTTGGACTTTAAACAGATCCTCAAAACAAGGTCAAGAGCATCAAGCGAATCAGAAATTGAAGAGTAGAGCAGAGACAGGACTGTGCCACGATGTGAGATAGCCAAGGGTGGAGGGGGGGCCTGTTAGTTGCATGCTGAGTTGGGGCTGGGGGTTCGAGTCTGTATGTTTGCATGGTGTATGCTTATTAGTCTGTATGCTGGGGTAGGGGGTTCGGGTCTGTATTGCATGGTGCATGCTTGGTAGTCTGTATGGTGGGGGTTCGGGTCTGTATGGGTGCATGATGCATGCTTGTTAGTTGTATGCTGAGTTGGGGGGTGGGGGGTTCGGGTCTGTATGAGTGCATGGTTTATGCTTGTGTGCTGAGCTGGGGGTGGGAGGGTTCGGGTCTGTATGGGTGCATGGTGTATGCTTGTTGTGTGCTGAGTTGGGGGTGGGTGGTTTGGGTCTCTATAGGTGCATGGTGTATGCTTGTTAGTTGTATGCTGAGTTGGGGGGTGGAGTGTTCGGGTCTGTATGTATGCATGGTGTATGCTTGTTAGTCTGTATGCTGGGGTGAGGGGGTGAGGGCCTGTAAGGGTATGTATGCATGGTGCATGCTTGGTAGTCTGTATGCTGAGATGGGGTGGAGGGGTTCGGATCTGTATTGGTATGTATGCAGGGTGCATGCTTAGTAGTCTGTTTGGTGGGGGTTTTGTTCTGTATGGGTATGTATGCATGGTGCATGCTTGGTAGTCTGTATGGTGGGGGTTCGGGTCTGTATGGGTATCTATGCATGGTGTATGCTTGTTCATCTGTATGCTGGAGTGGGGGTGGGGAGTTCGCGTCTGAATGGGCATAATGGTGCATGCTTGGTAGTCTGTATGGTGGGGGTTCTGGTCTGTATGGGTATGTATGCTTGTTAGTCTGTATGGTGGGGTGGGGGTTCGGGTCTGTCGAGTGTGGAGGCAAGATTGTGCATTCGGGATCCAGAGGAAGTGGTCTAGGTGTGTGCCGCCCAGTGGAGTACAAAAGTCAGACCTGCTGGTGAGGTACCGGGAGGCAGCACAAATGGACTCAAGCCCACATTCCTGGCCTCCTGATTAGTCAGTGCCTCTCTCCCCTGGGTACCAATACATCACTTACCACGGCAGCAATTACTTAATCTTGTTTTAACAATCATGTTTCTTATTAAAAGAAACTCTATAAATGGCCCACGCATCCTACCTGAGAAACCATCGAGGGGTTATCTCAGACGAAACAGGAGACAGAGGAGTCCTGATGGCCGCTCCCAGCTCCCTGGCATGCAGCTATGGGAAAATGCCGCTCGAGATAGAGGTACACACATTTCCTTTTCATTTCTTTCTCCACACCGTACCACCAGTGCAAAACCTATTGAATGCCTCGTGTCTATTTGACACTGCATGGCCTTTCTTCCCTTAATGTTCTGCTCAATGAAAAACAGTATCTATTGCCAGTGATTCACTGTGCAGTGGCCGGGCTCTCCCCATCACCAAACACAAAATATCTATTGCTTGTCATCCACCACACCCTGACCAGGCTCTCCTAATCACCATACAGAAAATATCTATTGCTTGTCATCCACCACACCCTGAACAGGCTCTCCCAATCACCATACAGAAAATATCTATTGCTTGTCATCCACCACACCCTGACCAGGCTCTCCTAATCACCATACAGAAAATATCTATTACTTGTCATCCACCACACCCTGACCAGGCTCTCCTAATCACCATACAGAAAATATCTATTGCTTGTCATCCACCACACCCTGACCAGGCTCTCCTAATCACCATACAGAAAATATCTATTGCTTGTCATCCACCACACCCTGACCAGGCTCTCCTAATCACCATACAGAAAATATCTATTGCTTGTCATCCACCACACCCTGACCAGGCTCTCCTAATCACCAAACAGAAAACATCTATTAGTTTTTGGTTGGGGGTGGTGACCATGGGGCACAGTGTTTGTTTGGGAGGTGGGGGTCATGGGGCATAGTGTTTGGTTGGGGGCCATGGGCATAGTGTTTGGATGAGGGGTGGGGGCCATGGGGCATAGTATTTGGTTGGGGTTTTGGGGCCATGGAGCATAGTGTTTGGTTGGGGTGTGGGGGCCATGGGGCATAGTATCGCACTCCAAGAGTGAACCCAATAATAAAGCTAAAACAGGCACAATTAGGAGATGTACATCATTTGCTTTTTGAGGAAACCTGACTCAATGAAGTCCATACATCTCTTAGCCAACCCAAACAGCAAACTATAGCAGTCCAAAATAACGGAATGTCCAATCAAGGGTCAATAAAATATATATACTTTGATTAAACAGACGATATGCAATAACTAAATAGAAATAAATGAGAACAATGGAAAATTTGTAGTACAAAATGTAAGTTTGAAATACAAATAAACACAGTTACACCTCAAAAACGTATTCTTTTTCCATATGTTTAATGAAAATGAGGGTTGAAAAGACCTCCTGCCATGCCACGTCCACATTTACTTTTCGGCCCAATACAGGCATTGTGTAAGGTACTTTCAGGCTCGCTGTCAAAATCAGTTGTGCACCCATGCTCTAGACCTTCCTCAGTAGGGAAACCTCCTATAGATCATGTTATTTGAACTGTGTTGGTTCTCAGTAGAGAGGCTCTCACAGTTTTGTATAGTTTTGTTAAATTATACCTAGAATTTGTTAATGTTTGAAAGCGTGCTATAGTTAAAATGAACTTTACGCAGTTAGGCCTGATTTACATAATTCTTTGAGGGCTGAAAAGTGACTTTGCCCATTTTTCAGCACTCAAAGCTCCTTTCGCCGATTCATGGAATGGACTTTGTGTGCATTTCCGTGACCTTGTAGGGATTTCGCGCAGGTCTGTCACGTCTTTGCGTCCATGCAAAGTGTGTGGCGGGCCTTTACAAGCAAATACATAGGGGGCAGAACATGCATATTCCCTATTCCCTACACAGAATGAGAAAGAAGAAGAACTTATGTGGGCATGTCGAGGTATCGCATGCCCAGCAATGCGCAAAAACAAGCGTCTTCATAGATCTGACCGTCAACGTTGTGTCATGTGAGGAAGCTCGCAAAGCTTGCAATCCTACCACCACATGAACAGACCTGAAAAGTTCCAATCACATAGGAAGCAAGTCACAAAGGTAAGGTACAGCCAGGGATTTACGGGTGCCAGCATGCAGTTGATGTGCCGATTCAAGTTAGGGGTATGCGTATGCAGATTAGCGAGGTGCAGCCATCATTTACGGGGGTTCGCATGCAGATTTACCAGGGGGCAACTTGAGTAACCTGACATGTAACACATTTTATATGGGTGCATTTCGGAGTTACGTGGGACCGTACACTGTGACACCAGGGTGCTGCCTTGATTGTGGAAGGACGGCCCGCAGTATTGACGGGGTGGATGATGGTGGGGATGCAGACTGTGCAATGGTTGGTAAATGCGGCTAGATCTGCTTTGCGTGGGGCATGTCAGGGGCATTCCAGCCTCTGCTTGCACCTAGGGTTACTTTGCGGTTCAAATTCCATGAATATGGAAAACGCGCATAGCATGGTTTTGCATGCAGGTACGGGCAAAGTGGTGTTACGCACGGAGTACTTTTTGGGATCTATGCTCTTATTCAATACATTTGAGTCCTTAGTCGTACAAGCAGTGTAAAAGAAAAATAGCTGAAATAATACATCTGGAATAAAATGGCGCTGTCAGCTTTTAAATAATGTAATCCTTGCTTCAATAAAAGTTCACAATCTCATTAATGCTATAATCAAAGAAAAATGGTCTGCCTGCAAGGCAGCATTTCCTAAAATCATTAGATCTAATTGTATCCAGATCATGGTCAAATGTCCCTAAAAATGTATTTGGACATGTAACAGTTGATTGCATTGTGTAAAAAGATGTTGACGTGTTTCTCCTACAGTAGATATTCTACCCAATCAGCAATAGTATTCAGAGTGCATGATACCAAGCCGAGTCCCCAACACTGCTTAACATTTTACAGTTAGTTTAATCGAAACAGTAGTAACAAACAGTGCCTAAAATTCCGTCTGCCTTGTGAATTTGTTTAGAATGTTAAACCTGTTTTCCTTCAAGGCTTCCATAAGTAAAACAAATATAGGCGGTTTGAAAGAATGTATATACATTTTAATAAATGCTAAGCATCTTGTTAATATTGCAGTAGTACTCAGTGGCACTATTCCCAGTTCCAAGTGTATGCTTTGAACACTGAGTTAGCCCACCCAAACGCAACTCACCAAATATTTGCTTCTAGCTTATCAAGGCAGTCTACATCATAAGACATGTTAGTTGCAAGATCATAAATAAAGCAGAGGTTGCTGCTTTGGCAATATATCATAATTAATCATTTAATGGTATATTTGCCATGACTCGTGGTGAAACTTTTTAACAGTGCAATTTTAGTGATTGACTCCATTTGGCAGCATTCATAATGCTTTACACAACTTTTAGAACTGGAAAACAGTACGCCAAGGTAAAAGTAAGAGACAGTTATTTCTATAGACTTGTTGCCTGGGCGATTTTTTGGAGTACATGGCTTTGGTTTTAGGGATGTTCAAAGTCAAATGTTTCTCACATCAGTATTCCAATAGGGCTCTCAGATACCTTTTGAGGCCTATAGATCTATGACTAAGTAAGTTGATATCATCAGCATTCATGGGATATGCTTGTTGTCAGTCCTAGGGTGAACATTTTTGATGGTATCCCAAATTGAAGCATGTTGGATACATGTACGTTAAAGAACAAAGGTGTCAGACCTCAACCTTGTTCACGACAAGCGTTCAGTAATTGTCACAACGCGACCCTGGACACTGTGGAAAAGATGGAGGCTAGTTTAGGCTCCTTGCGGTCCTTACCGTTCTAGTCCTTTTTGGTCCTTTTCCTTTAAAAGGCAGCCACGCCCACAACGCTGTGCGTTGCAACTCGCATTGTCAGCCTTTCGCTAACTTCGCCTGCAGTGCCGCTCCTTGAGCTTGGTCCTTGGATACTTCCTCTCTAGTACTCAGCCCGCTTAGGCTTTCCCTGTTTCTAGGCTCTTTCCTTCTGTACGGGTGCCCGTACATAAGGCTGTCCTTTGCTCCCGCTTCTGTTCGCTCTCTCATTCTCTCTCTCTCTCTCTCTCTCTCTCTGGCGCTTGTTCGCCCGCCTTTGCTCCCGCACGCTCTCTCCCTTCCTTGCCCTATCCCGCGCCTGTTCGCTTTCTCAGTCTCCACTCTCTCACTCTTACCTGCAGTATAGACTCACCTTCCTTGCTGACAGCTCTTGTGCAGCCTCCGCTTTGCCCTCCTCGGATCGCAGTGGACTCTCCCGCGCTTGTTCGCTCTCTCATTCTCCACTCTCTCACTCTTACCTGCAGTATAGACTCACCTTCCTTGCTGACAGCTCTTGTGCAGCCTCCGCTTTGCCCTCCTTGGATCGCAGTGGACTCTCGCCCAATCCTTCTCGACACCAGTCTTCCTTGTCTGGAAACACTTGGATTCAAGTACGGTTACCGTATACAAGTCACCAGCCTCTTCCACTTCTGACACACTCCCTGCCAGCAAGGGCTCGCCATCTACAGGGTTTTTTCTGCCATAACTGGCTTTTTCCCTGGTGTTACGGGACTAGCTCCCCTGGGTCCACCCGACAGCTTGTTCCTACCACTGTCAGGGTGGCCTCAAGCGGAGCTCGTCCCTATCTCTACGAGCGCAAGAAGGAAAAGAAGGAAAGGAAGAGCACTAAGGCGGACGAAGAACCGCAGGAGATCAAGAAGGAGGGGAGAAGAAGACCAAAGACATCAACCCAGGAGGATTCCTCTAAGGAGTCAGGTGAGGAGCATTCGAGGGTGGTAGCTTCCGATTCTGACAGTAATGTATAATCTTATTTTGACAGAAGTGTCAGTATGTAGATTGGACATTCAATCATGTTACTTAATATGGAGGATCATATTAGGTAAATATGATTGACTGTTCTGTCTGTGCAGTTTAGACCACAGCTGGATCATGACTAAACTATTGAATACGGTGCTTTAATCAATAAACACCACACAAATGATATTTTGCATCGTTTGGCTCTGTGCATAAGTAGATTTAATATTACATGTTTTTGAATGTTGCAACATTCCCTACGGAACCCAGTCTGCAATGGGATCAACAGATAATTGTTCTGGGTCTCGATGTTCAATTCATTACGCAGAGTAGTGGAACATATTTTACTGGGGGCATCCAGCATGGCAAAGAGTCAGAAATTAGGTGGGTTTTCTGAAACACTGCTCTTGTGGACAGATATCAATAATGATTGTTTACACAAAGTGACTTGCGATTTATTTGAGAAATAGTTATGCAGCACTTGTGCCCATATGGACAGGTTTTCCTTTGCACCTATATTGGCCAATCCGTTGCGTCCTGGAGAATGAGATTTGTTTTATCCTCAATATGAGATTATGAACATAGTCTATGCTATGAGGTTTCATGTCAAGATTGCTATGAGCTGTCCACTGCCACACATTTACATAGCTAATACTGTGAAAGGATTTTATTAATTTACACCAATCCTTTTCAGCTCTGATATTTACCCGAGTTTTATTCTGCAGATACAGGTTGTTTCTTCATTATATATCAAAGTGTTTTAGAGGTGTTCTGATCATGATTTGCCATTGGGCATTTTGTTTTTAAAATAGATAGCTTATGCTCTTGAACCAATTCCTGTATCTAATGTTAGCTTTCATAATATTGAAAATCTTTCCTATAATTGCATATGGAATATCTCAGCTCATGCTTATGCCTGGCAATCTTGGAAAAATAGATTGTACTTCGCCTTGTAAATGGGTCAAAATCAATCCTCCTCAATCCACTGCACCCAAAGGTCTCTGTGAGATTACACATCTATTTGCAAATACATTCGAAAGAATCAAAGTCTACACTATTAGGCACACCAACAAGATTTATAATTAAGTGTCTTTTGACTACACATATAGGAGCTTGTGTCTACCTAATTCTATTTTGCTGTCGGTTTACTAGGGTTACACCAACCCTTTGCTTGGTTGATATGAGAAGCAATGTTTAGGTTGAGAAAAAATATAGTATGTTCACTAAACCTACTGTCTTTTATAGCAAGATTGCTCATTTTAATAAAATCTTCACTTTTTGTAAAAAAATAATCCCGTATCGCTACTTTGTTTCCCATTTTCCAAGTGGCTTTAGCGTGTATGTCACCCCTAGTTCGACCGCTGATCATAATGACCTGATAATGAGCCATATATTTGTACTATTTTGTCCCCTGTGCATTTCCAAATGGGTAAGAAAGATGCACATTAATATAGAGGACAAATTCATATGCTTTAAACAATAACTATCGTCAGACACACAACAGTGAGCATTGAAATCCCCACCAATGATCGTTGTTGTATTATTTGTCCCATACAGATGAATGTAAACAGCCTCCTATCATGGTCATGAGCAACCATCCAGGTGGATCAGATAAAGTGATCAAATGTTGGGCAATTTTAAATATTACGGGGAGTGATGCTACTAAAAAGAACAGATATTGTATATTTTTATTTTCTTCAACTTTAAGATTATTTAACATGCCAATCAGTAAACTACCCGAGGGCTAACCCGATTTACCCATGACCGTTGCTTGTGTCAAGGTTGTATAACTATCTAGGTAATAGGTATTCTTGAACCAAAAAAAATATTGCATTGCATTGTGTCAGAATGGTAACTTATTTATTTGAGTATATTAAGTGTTTGGCACACAGGTTTTCCATTATATTATTTAGAGATTATAGGGCCTGTACCATTTCATTACGTCAAGCTGAAAAACACAGTGCAACCAAGACCAATTCATTCTGTGATCATCTCCCCCTGCAGATGAAGGATCTTCTTCCAAAGCCACTTGTCTACTAGGTCATGAACATAAGACCTTGACAAGCTGAAAGTCAATACCAGCTTTAATGTTCAGATCCCGATAGACAGTTTCTTGGGAGGACAATTCATATCCCATACTAAGGAAGAAGATGCAATATAGAGAATATAATTGACTATATGTGAGGATCTGAAGTCACATGTCTTGCATGTGATTTTCCACAAGTTAAACATTTAATGAAGTACATTTCTTGTGAGGAGATGACTCCTAATGAAGGGTTTACTATCAACATGTCAAATATTTGATATCTGTAAAGTGGTCTACTGTCTTCAGAGTTGAAATGTTCCTCCAACACAAAAGAAGTGGAAGAAACATTCACCATTATGTAATCAATTTACTTATCCTTAGTTGGTGGCGGATTGAGCGTCTCTTCTTCATTGTAACAATAGGTTCATACATCCTAAAATTAGATGTGCAATGTAGTGAATCTTCTAGTTTGTAATGTTGAATCGTTTTGCAATTTGCATTGTTCTTTAATTGAAGTGATTGATTGATGGGGGAAATAGTTAAAATTATGTTAATTTGTCCTCTAATACCCCATTTGTCAGGGTTAAAACCAGTTTTACCATTGGTTTCCTTCTTCCTTTTTTAAACTTAATGTTAAGATTCTCAGATAGAGTGTATCAACCAGTTAAGAGTCTCTTCAGGTACATGTTGAGTCAATGTCCAAGAGGGCCTTTTTTGTATTTCCGCTCCTTTCTTCCATTAAGTTTTTTTGATGGATTTCTGGTATGAGTTAATTTCACACAATGATATTGTCAACGTTACTTCGAGGGGTGATATTGATTTCTGAGGTGTTGATACTTTGTGCCAAAGAGTCTGGAGTTTGATTAATCACTAGCCAGGAGGGTAACTCTTGCACAAAACAATCTATCTTGAAACGGTAACTTTCTTATACTGCGGCAAGACTAGGCATGTAAGCACATGTTGATTGGTAGTTCCTGAATAATTGATGTTAATGCTACTATTGGCTTCAGGTTGTGTTTTTTTTTTAGCCTTAGTAGCTGGAGATCCCATAAAGTCAGAGACAAACCCCTAAATCCTCCTTATTGTGGGATCATACTCTTTTTGTGTAGTGCAAATCTCTTGACAGATGCCGATGAAAGTATTAAGGACAAGGTGAAGAGCTGATGAGAGCGACACTGCTTGATTATTTAAACTAAAAGGTATGGACGTAATGAGGCTGTTTTCATTATCAAATGGTGCCATCAGATTGGGAGTGCCACTAAGATCTTCCCATTTTCCGATAGTAGTGGAACTGTCACTCTGGCAGGGGACAGAGTAGGATGGAAAAGAGCAATGTGTAACACATTTTTCAAGGGTTGCAGTCATGCTGGTTGACAGCCAATTGAGTTGAAATCGATATCAGTTTAGCTGTAATTTATATCCGGTGCTAAAGTGGAGAAGTGTGCTTTAACTTCATAAAGAACAGTTCCGGAATGGTGAAAATGGTTGCAAAAAGTAGTGGAGCTGTTAACAGTAAAGAATTAAAGTGGTGAAACACTGCTCCCGACCTTTCCCGCTCACTTCGACCACTGATTGCAGACTGTTCCTTGGCTTTGCTCAAGACTTTGCATGCCCAGACTTATTGATAACTGACATTTAAGATGTCATGGTGGGTAGTTCAGCGGAGGACTATTGCTAGAACTGATGTGTTTAAGAAGATGTTTTAACATCTGAAGAAAAATGGTTAAGGGAGTTGATGTTGAAGGAGGTTAAGGCACTTAAAGTGAGTATTGTAACACAAGTGCACACATGGAAAGAAAGGTGTGAGCAGAGCTAGCATTAGGCATGGGCGACCTGGGCCTTTGTTCGGGGCGCCACATTAGCCCCCTACCACACCGGCTCAGGGGAGTCTTTCAAAGGCTCCCCTAAGCCGGCATGATGAAGGCGCACTATTAAAATGAAAAGCACCCTGCAGTCGTGCTGGTGCTGAGCGCTGCAGCACGAGAGCGGGGTGCGTTCCATTTCAATAGAGCGCTGCAGCTAAACCAGCAGGGACAGCCTTTCTAAGGATGCCACTCTGGTGTATCAGCATTGCTCTAATGAAGTGATAAGCGCCCAGCTCCAGCATGGGAGCAGAGCGCTTTCCATTTCAATAGAGTGCTGCAGCTACACCAGCAGGGGCAGCCTTTCTAAGGATGCCACTCTGGTGTATCAGCATTTCTCTAATGAAGTGATAAGCGCCCAACTCCAGCATGGGAGCAGAGCGCTTTCCATTTCAATAGAGTGCTGCAGCTACACCAGCAGGGGCAGCCTTTCTAAGGATGCCACTCTGGTGTATCAGCATTGCTCTAATGAAGTGATAAGCGCCCAGCTCCAGCATGGGAGCAGAGTGCTTTCCATTTCAATAGAGTGCTGCAGCTACACCAGCAGGGGCAGCCTTTCTAAGGATGCCACTCTGGTGTATCAGCATTGCTCTAATGAAGTGATAAGCGCCCAGCTCCAGCATGGGAGCAGGGCGCTTTCCATTTCAATAGAGTGCTGCAGCTACACCAGCAGGGGCAGCCTTTCTAAGGATGCCACTCTGGTGTATCAGCATTGCTCTAATGAAGTGATAAGCGCCCAGCTCCAGCATGGGAGCAGAGCGCTTTCCATTTCAATAGAGTGCTGCAGCTACACCAGCAGGGGCAGCCTTTCTAAGGATGCCACTCTGGTGTATCAGCATTGCTCTAATGAAGTGATAAGCGCCCAGCTCCAGCATGGGAGCAGAGCGCTTTCCATTTCAATAGAGTGCTGCAGCTACACCAGCATGGGCAGCCTTTCTAAGGATGCCACTCTGGTGTATCAGCATTGCTCTAATGAAGTGATAAGCGCCCAGTTCCAGCATGGGAGCAGAGCGCTTTCCATTTCAATAGAGTGCTGCAGCTACACCAGCAGGGGCAGCCTTTCTAAGGATGCCACTCTGGTGTATCAGCATTGCTCTAATGAAGTGATAAGCGCCCAGCTCCAGCATGGGAGCAGAGCGCTTTCCATTTCAATAGAGTGCTGCAGCTACACCAGCAGGGGCAGCCTTTCTAAGGATGCCACTCTGGTGTATCAGCATTGCTCTAATGAAGTGATAAGCGCCCAGCTCCAGCATGGGAGCAGAGCGCTTTCCATTTCAATAGAGTGCTGCAGCTACACCAGCAGGGGCAGCCTTTCTAAGGATGCCACTCTGGTGTATCAGCATTGCTCTAATGAAGTGATAAGCGCTCAGCTCCAGCATGGGAGCAGAGCGCTTTCCATTTCAATAGAGTGCTGCAGCTACACCTGCAGGGGCAGCCTTTCTAAGGATGCCACTCTGGTGTATCAGCATTGCTCTAATGAAGTGATAAGCGCTCAGCTCCAGCATGGGAGCAGAGCGCTTTCCATTTCAATAGAGTGCTGCAGCTAAACCAGCAGGGGCAGCCTTTCTAAGGATGCCACTCTGGTGTATCAGCATTGCTCTAATGAAGTGATAAGCGCCCAGCTCCAGCATGGGAGCAGAGCGCTTTCCATTTCAATAGAGTGCTGCAGCTACACCAGCAGGGGCAGCCTTTCTAAGGATGCCACTCTGGTGTATCAGCATTGCTCTAATGAAGTGATAAGCGCCCAGCTCCAGCATGGGAGCAGAGCGCTTTCCATTTCAATAGAGTGCTGCAGCTACACCAGCAGGGGCAGCCTTTCTAAGGATGCCACTCTGGTGTATCAGCATTGCTCTAATGAAGTGATAAGCGCCCAGCTCCAGCATGGGAGCAGAGCGCTTTCCATTTCAATAGAGTGCTGCAGCTACACCAGCAGGGGCAGCCTTTCTAAGGATGCCACTCTGGTGTATCAGCATTGCTCTAATGAAGTGATAAGCGCCCAGCTCCAGCATGGGAGCAGAGCGCTTTCCATTTCAATAGAGTGCTGCAGCTACACCAGTATGGGCAGCCTTTCTAAGGATGCCACTCTGGTGTATCAGCATTGCTCTAATGAAGTGATAAGCGCCCAGCTCCAGCATGGGAGCAGAGCGCTTTCCATTTCAATAGAGTGCTGCAGCTATACCAGCAGGGGCAGCCTTTCTAAGGATGCCACTCTGGTGTATCAGCATTGCTCTAATGAAGTGGTAAGCGCCCAGCTCCAGTATGGGAGCAGAGCGCTTTCCATTTCAATAGAGTGCTGCAGCTACACCAGCAGGGGCAGCCTTTCTAAGGATGCCACTCTGGTGTATCAGCATTGCTCTAATGAAGTGATAAGCGCCCAGCTCCAGCATGGGAGCAGAGCGCTTTCCATTTCAATAGAGTGCTGCAGCTACACCAGCAGGGGCAGCCTTTCTAAGGATGCCACTCTGGTGTATCAGCATTGCTCTAATGAAGTGATAAGCGCCCAGCTCCAGCATGGGAGCAGAGCGCTTTCCATTTCAATAGAGTGCTGCAGCTACACCAGCAGGGGCAGCCTTTCTAAGGATGCCACTCTGGTGTATCAGCATTGCTCTAATGAAGTGATAAGCGCCCAGCTCCAGCATGGGAGCAGAGCGCTTTCCATTTCAATAGAGTGCTGCAGCTACACCAGCAGGGGCAGCCTTTCTAAGGATGCCACTCTGGTGTATCAGCATTGCTCTAATGAAGTGATAAGCGCCCAGCTCCAGCATGGGAGCAGAGCGCTTTCCATTTCAATAGAGTGCTGCAGCTACACCAGCAGGGGCAGCCTTTCTAAGGATGCCACTCTGGTGTATCAGCATTGCTCTAATGAATTGATAAGCGCCCAGCTCCAGCATGGGAGCAGAGCGCTTTCCATTTCAATAGAGTGCTGAAGCTACACCAGCAGGGGCAGCCTTTCTAAGGATGCCACTCTGGTGTATCAGCATTGCTCTAATGAAGTGATAAGCGCCCAGCTCCAGCATGGGAGCAGAGCGCTTTCCATTTCAATAGAGTGCTGCAGCTACACCAGCAGGGGCAGCCTTTCTAAGGATGCCACTCTGGTGTATCAGCATTGCTCTAATGAAGTGATAAGCGCCCAGCTCCAGCATGGGAGCAGAGCGCTTTCCATTTCAATAGAGTGCTGCAGCTACACCAGCAGGGGCAGCCTTTCTAAGGATGCCACTCTGGTGTATCAGCATTGCTCTAATGAAGTGATAAGCGCCCAGCTCCAGCATGGGAGCAGAGCGCTTTCCATTTCAATAGAGTGCTGCAGCTACACCAGCAGGGGCAGCCTTTCTAAGGATGCCACTCTGGTGTATCAGCATTGCTCTAATGAAGTGATAAGCGCCCAGCTCCAGCATGGGAGCAGAGCGCTTTCCATTTCAATAGAGTGCTGCAGCATGGGCAGCCTTTCTAAGGATGCCACTCTGGTGTATCAGCATTGCTCTAATGAAGTGATAAGCGCCCAGTTCCAGCATGGGAGCAGAGCGCTTTCCATTTCAATAGAGTGCTGCAGCTACACCAGCAGGGGCAGCCTTTCTAAGGATGCCACTCTGGTGTATCAGCATTGCTCTAATGAAGTGATAAGCGCCCAGCTCCAGCATGGGAGCAGAGCGCTTTCCATTTCAATAGAGTGCTGCAGCTACACCAGCAGGGGCAGCCTTTCTAAGGATGCCACTCTGGTGTATCAGCATTGCTCTAATGAAGTGATAAGCGCCCAGCTCCAGCATGGGAGCAGAGCGCTTTCCATTTCAATAGAGTGCTGCAGCTACACCAGCAGGGGCAGCCTTTCTAAGGATGCCACTCTGGTGTATCAGCATTGCTCTAATGAAGTGATAAGCGCTCAGCTCCAGCATGGGAGCAGAGCGCTTTCCATTTCAATAGAGTGCTGCAGCTACACCAGCAGGGGCAGCCTTTCTAAGGATGCCACTCTGGTGTATCAGCATTGCTCTAATGAAGTGATAAGCGCTCAGCTCCAGCATGGGAGCAGAGCGCTTTCCATTTCAATAGAGTGCTGCAGCTAAACCAGCAGGGGCAGCCTTTCTAAGGATGCCACTCTGGTGTATCAGCATTGCTCTAATGAAGTGATAAGCGCCCAGCTCCAGCATGGGAGCAGAGCGCTTTCCATTTCAATAGAGTGCTGCAGCTACACCAGCAGGGGCAGCCTTTCTAAGGATGCCACTCTGGTGTATCAGCATTGCTCTAATGAAGTGATAAGCGCCCAGCTCCAGCATGGGAGCAGAGCGCTTTCCATTTCAATAGAGTGCTGCAGCTACACCAGCAGGGGCAGCCTTTCTAAGGATGCCACTCTGGTGTATCAGCATTGCTCTAATGAAGTGATAAGCGCCCAGCTCCAGCATGGGAGCAGAGCGCTTTCCATTTCAATAGAGTGCTGCAGCTACACCAGCAGGGGCAGCCTTTCTAAGGATGCCACTCTGGTGTATCAGCATTGCTCTAATGAAGTGATAAGCGCCCAGCTCCAGCATGGGAGCAGAGCGCTTTCCATTTCAATAGAGTGCTGCAGCTACACCAGTATGGGCAGCCTTTCTAAGGATGCCACTCTGGTGTATCAGCATTGCTCTAATGAAGTGATAAGCGCCCAGCTCCAGCATGGGAGCAGAGCGCTTTCCATTTCAATAGAGTGCTGCAGCTACACCAGCAGGGGCAGCCTTTCTAAGGATGCCACTCTGGTGTATCAGCATTGCTCTAATGAAGTGGTAAGCGCCCAGCTCCAGCATGGGAGCAGAGCGCTTTCCATTTCAATAGAGTGCTGCAGCTACACCAGCAGGGGCAGCCTTTCTAAGGATGCCACTCTGGTGTATCAGCATTGCTCTAATGAAGTGATAAGCGCCCAGCTCCAGCATGGGAGCAGAGCGCTTTCCATTTCAATAGAGTGCTGCAGCTACACCAGCAGGGGCAGCCTTTCTAAGGATGCCACTCTGGTGTATCAGCATTGCTCTAATGAAGTGATAAGCGCCCAGCTCCAGCATGGGAGCAGAGCGCTTTCCATTTCAATAGAGTGCTGCAGCTACACCAGCAGGGGCAGCCTTTCTAAGGATGCCACTCTGGTGTATCAGCATTGCTCTAATGAAGTGATAAGCGCCCAGCTCCAGCATGGGAGCAGAGCGCTTTCCATTTCAATAGAGTGCTGCAGCTACACCAGCAGGGACAGCCTTTCTAAGGATGCCACTCTGGTGTATCAGCATTGCTCTAATGAAGTGATAAGCGCCCAGCTCCAGCATGGGAGCAGAGCGCTTTCCATTTCAATAGAGTGCTGCAGCTACACCAGCAGGGGCAGCCTTTCTAAGGATGCCACTCTGGTGTATCAGCATTGCTCTAATGAATTGATAAGCGCCCAGCTCCAGCATGGGAGCAGAGCGCTTTCCATTTCAATAGAGTGCTGAAGCTACACCAGCAGGGGCAGCCTTTCTAAGGATGCCACTCTGGTGTATCAGCATTGCTCTAATGAAGTGATAAGCGCCCAGCTCCAGCATGGGAGCAGAGCGCTTTCCATTTCAATAGAGTGCTGCAGCTACACCAGCAGGGGCAGCCTTTCTAAGGATGCCACTCTGGTGTATCAGCATTGCTCTAATGAAGTGATAAGCGCCCAGCTCCAGCATGGGAGCAGAGCGCTTTCCATTTCAATAGAGTGCTGCAGCTACACCAGCAGGGGCAGCCTTTCTAAGGATGCCACTCTGGTGTATCAGCATTGCTCTAATGAAGTGATAAGCGCCCAGCTCCAGCATGGGAGCAGAGCGCTTTCCATTTCAATAGAGTGCTGCAGCTACACCAGCAGGGGCAGCCTTTCTAAGGATGCCACTCTGGTGTATCAGCATTGCTCTAATGAAGTGATAAGCGCCCAGCTCCAGCATGGGAGCAGAGCGCTTTCCATTTCAATAGAGTGCTGCAGCTACACCAGCAGGGGCAGCCTTTCTAAGGATGCCACTCTGGTGTATCAGCATTGCTCTAATGAAGTGATAAGCGCCCAGCTCCAGCATGGGAGCAGAGCGCTTTCCATTTCAATAGAGTGCTGCAGCTACACCAGCAGGGGCAGCCTTTCTAAGGATGCCACTCTGGTGTATCAGCATTGCTCTAATGAAGTGATAAGCGCCCAGCTCCAGCATGGGAGCAGAGCGCTTTCCATTTCAATAGAGTGCTGCAGCTACACCAGCAGGGGCAGCCTTTCTAAGGATGCCACTCTGGTGTATCAGCATTGCTCTAATGAAGTGATAAGCGCCCAGCTCCAGCATGGGAGCAGAGCGCTTTCCATTTCAATAGAGTGCTGCAGCTACACCAGCAGGGGCAGCCTTTCTAAGGATGCCACTCTGGTGTATCAGCATTGCTCTAATGAAGTGATAAGCGCCCAGCTCCAGCATGGGAGCAGAGCGCTTTCCATTTCAATAGAGTGCTGCAGCTACACCAGCAGGGGCAGCCTTTCCAAGGATGTCACTCTGGTGTATCAGCATTGCTCTAATGAAGTGATAAGCGCCCAGCTCCAGCATGGGAGCAGAGCGCTTTCCATTTCAATAGAGTGCTGCAGCTACACCAGCAGGGGCAGCCTTTCCAAGGATGCCACTCTGGTGTATCAGCATTGCTCTAATGAATTGATAAGCGCCCAGCTCCAGCATGGGAGCAGAGCGCTTTCCATTTCAATAGAGTGCTGCAGCTACACCAGCAGGGGCAGCCTTTCCAAGGATGCCACTCTGGTGTATCAGCATTGCTCTAATGAAGTGATAAGCGCCCAGCTCCAGCATGGGAGCAGAGCGCTTTCCATTTCAATAGAGTGCTGCAGCTACACCAGCAGGGGCAGCCTTTCTAAGGATGCCACTCTGGTGTATCAGCATTGCTCTAATGAAGTGATAAGCGCCCAGCTCCAGCATGGGAGCAGAGCGCTTTCCATTTCAATAGAGTGCTGCAGCTACACCAGCAGGGGCAGCCTTTCTAAGGATGCCACTCTGGTGTATCAGCATTGCTCTAATGAAGTGATAAGCGCCCAGCTCCAGCATGGGAGCAGAGCGCTTTCCATTTCAATAGAGTGCTGCAGCTACACCAGCAGGGGCAGCCTTTCTAAGGATGCCACTCTGGTGTATCAGCATTGCTCTAATGAAGTGATAAGCGCCCAGCTCCAGCATGGGAGCAGAGCGCTTTCCATTTCAATAGAGTGCTGCAGCTACACCAGCAGGGGCAGCCTTTCTAAGGATGCCACTCTGGTGTATCAGCATTGCTCTAATGAAGTGATAAGCGCCCAGCTCCAGCATGGGAGCAGAGCGCTTTCCATTTCAATAGAGTGCTGCAGCTACACCAGCAGGGGCAGCCTTTCTAAGGATGCCACTCTGGTGTATCAGCATTGCTCTAATGAAGTGATAAGCGCCCAGCTCCAGCATGGGAGCAGAGCGCTTTCCATTTCAATAGAGTGCTGCAGCTACACCAGCATGGGCAGCCTTTCTAAGGATGCCACTCTGGTGTATCAGCATTGCTCTAATGAAGTGATAAGCGCCCAGCTCCAGCATGGGAGCAGAGCGCTTTCCATTTCAATAGAGTGCTGCAGCTACACCAGCAGGGGCAGCCTTTCTAAGGATGCCACTCTGGTGTATCAGCATTGCTCTAATGAAGTGATAAGCGCCCAGCTCCAGCATGGGAGCAGAGCGCTTTCCATTTCAATAGAGTGCTGCAGCTACACCAGCAGGGGCAGCCTTTCTAAGGATGCCACTCTGGTGTATCAGCATTGCTCTAATGAAGTGATAAGCGCCCAGCTCCAGCATGGGAGCAGAGCGCTTTCCATTTCAATAGAGTGCTGCAGCTACACCAGCATGGGCAGCCTTTCTAAGGATGCCACTCTGGTGTATCAGCATTGCTCTAATGAAGTGATAAGCGCCCAGCTCCAGCATGGGAGCAGAGCGCTTTCCATTTCAATAGAGTGCTGCAGCTACACCAGCAGGGGCAGCCTTTCTAAGGATGCCACTCTGGTGTATCAGCATTGCTCTAATGAAGTGATAAGCGCCCAGCTCCAGCATGGGAGCAGAGCGCTTTCCATTTCAATAGAGTGCTGCAGCTACACCAGCAGGGGCAGCCTTTCTAAGGATGCCACTCTGGTGTATCAGCATTGCTCTAATGAAGTGATAAGCGCCCAGCTCCAGCATGGGAGCAGAGCGCTTTCCATTTCAATAGAGTGCTGCAGCTACACCAGCAGGGGCAGCCTTTCTAAGGATGCCACTCTGGTGTATCAGCATTGCTCTAATGAAGTGATAAGCGCCCAGCTCCAGCATGGGAGCAGAGCGCTTTCCATTTCAATAGAGTGCTGCAGCTACACCAGCAGGGGCAGCCTTTCTAAGGATGCCACTCTGGTGTATCAGCATTGCTATAATGAAGTGATAAGCGCCCAGCTCCAGCATGGGAGCAGAGCGCTTTCCATTTCAATAGAGTGCTGCAGCTACACCAGCAGGGGCAGCCTTTCTAAGGATGCCACTCTGGTGTATCAGCATTGCTTTAATGAAGTGATAAGCGCCCAGCTCCAGCATGGGAGCAGAGCGCTTTCCATTTCAATAGAGTGCTGCAGCTACACCAGCAGGGGCAGCCTTTCTAAGGATGCCACTCTGGTGTATCAGCATTGCTCTAATGAAGTGATAAGCGCTCAGCTCCAGCATGGGAGCAGAGCGCTTTCCATTTCAATAGAGTGCTGCAGCTACACCAGCAGGGGTAGCCTTTCTAAGGATGCCACTCTGGTGTATCAGCATTGCTCTAATGAAGTGATAAGCGCCCAGCTCCAGCATGGGAGCAGAGCGCTTTCCATTTCAATAGAGTGCTGCAGCTACACCAGCATGGGCAGCCTTTCTAAGGATGCCACTCTGGTGTATCAGCATTGCTCTAATGAAGTGATAAGCGCCCAGCTCCAGCATGGGAGCAGAGCGCTTTCCATTTCAATAGAGTGCTGCAGCTACACCAGCAGGGGCAGCCTTTCTAAGGATGCCACTCTGGTGTATCAGCATTGCTCTAATGAATTGATAAGCGCCCAGCTCCAGCATGGGAGCAGAGCGCTTTCCATTTCAATAGAGTGCTGCAGCTACACCAGCAGGGGCAGCCTTTCTAAGGATGCCACTCTGGTGTATCAGCATTGCTCTAATGAAGTGATAAGCGCCCAGCTCCAGCATGGAGCAGAGCGCTTTCCATTTCAATAGAGTGCTGCAGCTACACCAGCAGGGGCAGCCTTTCTAAGGATGCCACTCTGGTGTATCAGCATTGCTCTAATGAAGTGATAAGCGCTCAGCTCCAGCATGGGAGCAGAGCGTTTTCCATTTCAATAGAGTGCTGCAGCTACACCAGCAGGGGCAGCCTTTCTAAGGATGCCACTCTGGTGTATCAGCATTGCTCTAATGAAGTGATAAGCGCCCAGCTCCAGCATGGGAGCAGAGCGCTTTCCATTTCAATAGAGTGCTGCAGCTACACCAGCAGGGGCAGCCTTTAAAAGGCTGCCCTGCTGGTGTAGCAGCAATGCAATAATGAAGTGATAAGCGCCCAGCTCCAGCATGGGAGCAGAGCGCTTTTCCATTTCAATAGAGTGCTGCAGCTACACCAGCAGGGGCAGCCTTTCTAAGGATGCCACTCTGGTGTATCAGCATTGCTCTAATGAAGTGATAAGCGCTCAGCTCCAGCATGGGAGCAGAGCGCTTTCCATTTCAATAGAGTGCTGCAGCTACACCAGCAGGGGCAGCCTTTCTAAGGATGCCACTCTGGTGTATCAGCATTGCTCTAATGAAGTGATAAGCGCCCAGCTCCAGCATGGGAGCAGAGCGCTTTCCATTTCAATAGAGTGCTGCAGCTACACCAGCAGGGGCAGCCTTTAAAAGGCTGCCCCTGCTGGTGTAGCAGCAATGCAATAATGAAGTGATAAGCGCCCAGCTCCAGCATGGGAGCAGAGCGCTTTCCATTTCAATAGAGTGCTGCAGCTACACCAGCAGGGGCAGCCTTTCTAAGGATGCCACTCTGGTGTATCAGCATTGCTCTAATGAAGTGATAAGCGCTCAGCTCCAGCATGGGAGCAGAGCGCTTTCCATTTCAATAGAGTGCTGCAGCTACACCAGCAGGGGCAGCCTTTCTAAGGATGCCACTCTGGTGTATCAGCATTGCTCTAATGAAGTGATAAGCGCCCAGCTCCAGCATGGGAGCAGAGCGCTTTCCATTTCAATAGAGTGCTGCAGCTACACCAGCAGGGGCAGCCTTTCTAAGGATGCCACTCTGGTGTATCAGCATTGCTCTAATGAAGTGATAAGCGCTCAGCTCCAGCATGGGAGCAGAGCGTTTTCCCATTTCAATAGAGTGCTGCAGCTACACCAGCAGGGGCAGCCTTTCTAAGGATGCCACTCTGGTGTATCAGCATTGCTCTAATGAAGTGATAAGCGCCCAGCTCCAGCATGGGAGCAGAGCGCTTTCCATTTCAATAGAGTGCTGCAGCTACACCAGCAGGGGCAGCCTTTCTAAGGATGCCACTCTGGTGTATCAGCATTGCTCTAATGAAGTGATAAGCGCCCAGCTCCAGCATGGGAGCAGAGCGCTTTCCATTTCAATAGAGTGCTGCAGCTACACCAGCAGGGGCAGCCTTTCTAAGGATGCCACTCTGGTGTATCAGCATTGCTCTAATGAAGTGATAAGCGCCCAGCTCCAGCATGGGAGCAGAGCGCTTTCCATTTCAATAGAGTGCTGCAGCTACACCAGCAGGGGCAGCCTTTCTAAGGATGCCACTCTGGTGTATCAGCATTGCTCTAATGAAGTGATAAGCGCTCAGCTCCAGCATGGGAGCAGAGCGCTTTCCATTTCAATAGAGTGCTGCAGCTACACCAGCAGGGGCAGCCTTTCTAAGGATGCCACTCTGGTGTATCAGCATTGCTCTAATGAAGTGATAAGCGCCCAGCTCCAGGATGGGAGCAGAGCGCTTTCCATTTCAATAGAGTGCTGCAGCTACACCAGCAGGGGCAGCCTTTCTAAGGATGCCACTCTGGTGTATCAGCATTGCTCTAATGAAGTGATAAGCGCCCAGCTCCAGCATGGGAGCAGAGCGCTTTCCATTTCAATAGAGTGCTGCAGCTACACCAGCAGGGGCAGCCTTTCTAAGGATGCCACTCTGGTGTATCAGCATTGCTCTAATGAAGTGATAAGCGCCCAGCTCCAGCATGGGAGCAGAGCGCTTTCCATTTCAATAGAGTGCTGCAGCTACACCAGCAGGGGCAGCCTTTAAAAGGCTGCCCCTGCTGGTGTAGCAGCAATGCAATAATGAAGTGATAAGCGACTCACTACAGCATGGGAGTGAGGCGTTTTCCATTTGCTCTTCCCGTGCTGGTGCGCAACCCCAAATGTGGCGCCTCCCACCACACTGCCATGGTGGAGGGGGATGGGGCGGCAGTGACAGTGCCAAATTTGGTTTTGCCCTGAGCGCTGGCAGGACTAAAACTGGCCCTGGATATGACTCATGCGCAGTAACAATCATACATACATAACACAAAGATTTGTTCTGCTACTAATGTGTGAATATTCACATACAACACCCTCCTAACAATAAGCAGTGACACCAATGTAAGGTCAATGCGTCAATACATAAAGAAGGACAAGGGCGCCTGCACCTTTCACTGGAACAGACCCGCAGACATGGAAGAGATGCTGACAGCACTTGCATTTGCCCCAATCCCACCAAAGTGTAGCGGAAGCAACCATAAATGAGCCAGGTGAGGCAGTCAACCATTAGTCCTGTCAATGCTCCAATGGCATCCAAAGGCTAGTTTAGTAAACATAACAAAACAAAAAAGCATGCCAAGTGATTTAAACATAGAAATACTGATGTTATATTCTAGCGCCATGATGCCTCTGGGTGACAGTGTCCTCTATACATCCTGATAACATACCCTAGCATAACAAGTACATGAATCAAATAATAAAAAAGCAGAGGCCGCAATTATTGGCAGGAACGAAAGAACGAAAAGAACAAAGAACGTGAGAGTGGCAAATCGTGTATATTTACTGGTGGAGATTGGAGTGGGAGAATGAATGGAAAGTGGGAGGAGGACGATATGAGGGTGACTCAAAGCTGATTGCTTGTGAGAGATCACGGCGGGTGGGCGGTGTCAAATGAAAAAGGCAAATTGTGCATCAACTATGCACAGATATGTCAAGAAAACCTAATAGGATGTTATTGTTTCCAGCTGCTGGGTCAACGAGTGCATCATTCAGCACCTTCAAAGGGCATTTAGTAGCATTTCACCGCTGCAAAATATCCCAAAATTGCATGCAGTGTGTTGTTCTGGTCATTCAGGATCCCACGGGCCTGGATGACACAACCACGAGGAATGCAATTGGCTGGAGAAAGAGATTCTAACATGTTATCAAAATATTCTTTCAAATATTTGAGAAGAATTCAGCTGGCAATGGGTCTCTATTGAGCTTCCTTTTCCAGTTGTTTTATACAATGCCAAGCTTCCTACATTTACTGAATAGAAACCAAAACCAACATTCAGAGCTAATGCAAAGTAGACAGAAATATTTATTGGGAAGTACATAAACTGTCCCTAGTATTCATCAACTCCGCTCCTTAGCTCTAATCCTACCTCTGCTGTAAAATTTTGAATAATGCAGAGAATGGTCATTGTTGATCCTTCGCTGCATTACACTGTAAAGCGGATGAGATGATGGGCGTCTGTGATGCCCATTGGACCAGCCTGTGTGAGACCCCCTGTGCAAATACACATCTGCAGTGAAGGGATGCCTTTATACATCCGTGCACTATAGTAAACAAAATAAATGGTTTTAAAGTTCACGGAACCTTTTGCAATGCCAACCTCCACATCCCAGGTGGAGGAAGAATTTGGAGTCACTTTCATGAGATATTTTGCCTCATAATCATTCAGCATTTACCAAATATGTATTTCTAGGACTAACACATGCTTTAAATACCGTACACCTGGTGGTTCAAATCAGGAAGAAGTTGAAACTCCACCTGTTTCTACCTTTTCCACTAAACCTCTAATGAGGGCCTTAATCACCAGCTTTGTCTTCCCACACCCTTTATGATTACTGACCTGTGTCTGACCCCCCTTTCCCACCCATACTCCCCCCCTCCATTTTAATTTCTGTTACTGTTTTCGTCCTCAGTCAGGCTGGAAAGCATTTCAACGCATTTCACCTTTTCTGTAATCACGTCATACCTTTATTAACACTTGTTTTAGTGCCATGCTTTGCTAAGATTTGCCCACTTCCTGCCTAATTTCTACCACTATAATGTATCATCATATGGCATCAAATGTATAACTTATATTTTGATTTAACTAAAAGCTTACTCCCCCCCCCCAAAACACTTTGCACAACTGAGATTTAACAATGTCCTGACAGACATGTGCACATTCGTCCCATAAAACAAAACACTATGGCCAACTGCAGCGTGTATGAGAGACAGTGCTTTTAGTGGGCTGGGGAATGGGGCGGAGCCTGGGCCCTGCCGGGGCCCCCCCGGTCCTACCACACGATGGTGGGACACATTATACCCTCACGGCCACAGCCGCGACTGGAGAGGTGCCTGCCATTTTCAAGCCAGACAAGCTGACAGAAGTGGCAGCCAGCCACAGCGTTGCTGATACTTGAAGTTGAATGACGCTATGGCTGGCTGGCACTTCTGTCAGTCATGCTACTTCCTCTTCTGACCCCACGCATTAGGAGTCACAAGAAGAAGTTACTGTCGTTTTTTTCTGCCCACCCCCCCAGGTCACCGAGGCGTCTTTAACACTCTGCAATTCTGGGGACTCTGTTACATATTTCTATGTTCATAAAAGATGTCTAGAAAAGTACACAATTCAAGCCATCTTTTGGAAAGCTTTGCCAATGCACAAAGATGCCTCAGGCTTTTTCCATCGTCAAAGCTTTATAAAAGATGGATTGAACTGTGTACTTTTCAAGACATCTTTTATAAACATAGAAACATGTTACATATTTCTTAGAAATGTTTAAAAAAGAAGGCTTGAGAAGTAAACAAACCATAGGAAGGTACGCAGATACATATTTAAAGGCTTACATACATGTATATATTTCATTGCATACCTTACTATGGTTTGTGTACTTTTCAGGCCACACCCATCATGAAAGCCACTCCCTCAAATGAGAGCCCTCTCTCAATTGCTTATCCCACTTAAAGCACTGATGAGAGATGGATGCGTCAGCTACTGCGAGCGCTCAACATGTCAGGCAAAGGGGGTCTTAATTACTTGTTTTGCAAGTTGAACAGCAAGGCACACATTCTTATCATGTGCAGTGTAAAATAATTGAGCAATGCACGGCAGGAAGCCACCCACTGAGCTCCGGGTATTTTCAGTCAAGAATCTTTCACACTCTTCTGTAGGGATTTAAACCTTGCACCGCGGAATCGCAACAATAGGTGCATGATTTAGTGGGGCGCTGAAGAGAGGTACGTATGTTTACAATCCCACCTCTGATTTTAATTCACAATACCATGAGAGCTAGCTTTCAAATGTGCCTCTGCCATTCTTTTCCTTCAAATCAATTAGCGCCCACATCTTTTAGTTGTGATGTAAGCGTAAACGTACCAATGAAAGAAGCTCTCTCACCTAAAGCGCCAACTCACGTGTATCTCGTTCCCCAGCAGGGGGCGTCAGCAGGTGAACTAACGGCAGATAAATCCACGGAGATGTAAAGCCAGGCCTTATCACCTACATGGACAATACACCACGGGAAAGCAGGGGGGCTTGACACTCAATTCTGAAAGTGTTGCCCTCACTGTCACCTGCATAACGGTTCACAGGCTCTACCAACCTTTTCCATAGGAGCGCCTCCATGTATCAGACTCATATTCATGGGCGGAGGCCGCTGTTCTCAAATAATCTCTTTGCAACCAAAATATCACGTTTTTATATAGCGCTTCAACTGAGATTCCACCGGTATCTCAGTACTGTAAGAAGAGGCGTTACTGTTAGTCACTCCAGTGGTGCCCCATATGTGATCTCTGATGGCTAAAGACTCGGTTGGGCCTAGCTGGGATTCGAACCTGTGTTATGCAGGCTGAACACAGAGGTCCAGTTGGGCACTTGATTTCATGCTCTACTTGCCAGCTTCTCAAGGGATCCAGATGGTAGCCACCATATTTCGTATTGAACGTGTTCAACTGCTGCTGTATTAATCTTAGGGGATATTTGCCTATTCCATTTAATGTTCTGGAATTTCCCGCAGAAGAAGTTTAAATGGCGTAATTCCCAGGCAAAAATCCATCCAATAAGGACTGAGACAAACACACAAGGGAGGTGCTAAGGTTGGACACAGCGTAACAGGGTAGATCGGGGAGAATCGTGCTCTGATGGTAATAACTACATTAAATATTAGCTGAAGTCACTTTTGAAAGAGCAAGGATGTAAAGGCATGTATTAAAGTCTGGGTTTATGCCAGGATCCGGCTCCACTCAATGGGCCGCGGCGATAATTCATTTAGGTTGTGGTCTCCATACAGACAACAGCCTTTACTCCTACACAGCGTGCTCAGCATTCATGTTCCACAGGTTGCCTCTTTCAACAATCGTCATTGATGTTGATACATTATGAACATCGGAATTGTGCATAAGTGCTCATTGCGATCAGGGCATGTATGTAGACATCACGCAGAAAGACAACTAAAAGAGGACCAATGGGCCTCATTACGACCCAGGCAGTGACTTTACCACCATGGCGTAAACTATGTTTACGCCATGGTGGTTGGCAGACTTACCGCCCCATTCCGACCTTGGTGGGGCGGTAAGTCCCCAATCCCCATTTACCCTTCCCCATTCCCATTTTTGCCCCATAGGGCATAATGGGATTTGGGAAGGCGTTAATTACGCCACCGTAAATTACGGTGGCGTAATTAACTCCATGGTCCCTTAGCGCCATGGATTTTAACACCTGCTAAAAGCAGGTGTTAAGTCCGCCATGGCGCTAAGGGACCTCGTACTCAGGCGGTAAGGGTCGGCGCTGTTTACGCTGCCGTAAACCCCTTACCGCCTGAGTCGTAATGAGGCCCAATGTCTTTTTAAATCGGAGCCAATCTGTCACACCAGAGCATGCCAATAAGAACAAAAAAACATAGCAAGCCGAAAGGTTTTGGGTGCCATGTATCAATTGAATCTTCAAAGGCCCAGTACACTCCTTGACACACTTTAAAGACACAATAGTCATCAAATCAAGCACTGTTCTGCCAAGCCTCGAACATCTGGAAGTCTTTTCATTACATTGAAAACGGATGCATACAAGACACCCAGAGAATGTTCTCCTTTCAATGAATCACACGGCTACAAATATGCAAATGGAGGAAATGACGACAGATCATATATATTGACTGGCTACCGCTATCCAAAACAATCGTTTTTGCCCCACTAGATGTAAATACGTGACACCTACAAGCCAAAACCTAATTAAATAATCGTTTGTTAATAAAACATAAGCAATGGCGATCCTAACAGAATAATTGCAGCTATGTGTATAATTGCGTGTTCTCTGGGTGTATGTTATTGTTCAGCATTGCAGTGCAGCTAGAGTACTGTAAGGGCCAGCATTAAAGTGCAGCTAGAGTACTGTAAGGGCCAGCATTAAAGTGCAGCTAGAGTACTGTAAGGGCCAGCATTAAAGTGCAGCTACAGTACTGTAAGGGTCAGCTCTCTAAAGGGCAGCTACAGTACTGTAAGGGCCAGCTCTCTAAAGGGCAGCTAGAGTACTGTAAGGGCCAGCTCTCTAAAGGGCAGCTACAGTACTGTAAGGGCCAGCTCTCTAAAGGGCAGCTAGAGTACTGTAAGGGCCAGCTCTCTAAAGGGCAGCTACAGTACTGTAAGGGCCAGCTCTCTAAAGGGCAGCTACAGTACTGTAAGGGCCATCTCTCTAAAGGGCAGCTAGAGTACTGTAAGGGCCAGCTCTCTAAAGGGCAGCTAGAGTACTGTAAGGGCCAGCTCTCTAAAGGGCAGCTACAGTACTGTAAGGGCCAGCTCTCTAAAGGGCAGCTAGAGTACTGTAAGGGCCAGCTCTCTAAAGGGCAGCTAGAGTACTGTAAGGGCCAGCTCTCTAAAGGGCAGCTACAGTACTGTAAGGGCCAGCATTAAAGGGCAGCTACAGTACTGTAAGGGCCAGCTCTCTAAAGGGCAGCTAGAGTACTGTAAGTGCCAGCTCTCTAAAGGGCAGCTAGAGTACTGTAAAGGCCAGCTCTCTAAAGGGCAGCTACAGTACTGTAAGGGCCAGCTCTCTAAAGGGCAGCTAGAGTACTGTAAGGGCCAGCTCTCTAAAGGGCATCTAGAGTACTGTAAGGGCCAGCTCTCTAAAGGGCAGCTAGAGTACTGTAAGGGTCAGCTCTCTAAAGGGCAGCTAGAGTACTGTACGGGCCAGCTCTCTAAAGGGCAGCTACAGTACTGTAAGGGTCAGCATTAAAGGGCAGCTACAGTACTGTAAGGGCCAGCTCTCTAAAGGGCAGCTAGAGTACTGTAAGGGCCAGCTCTCTAAAGGGCAGCTAGAGTACTGTAAGGGCCAGCATTAAAGGGCAGCTACAGTACTGTAAGGGCCAGCTCTCTAAAGGGCAGCTAGAGTACTGTAAGGGCCAGCCCTCTAAAGGGCAGCTAGAGTACTGTAAGGGCCAGCTCTCTAAAGGGCAGCTAGAGTACTGTAAGGGCCAACTCTCTAAAGTGCAGCTAGAGTACTGTAAGGGCCAGCTCTCTAAAGGGCAGCTAAAGTACTGTAAGGGCCAGCTCTCTAAAGTGCAGCTAGAGTACTGTAAGGGCCAGCTCTCTAAAGGGCAGCTAGAGTACTGTAAGGGCCAGCTCTCTAAAGTGCAGCTAGAGTACTGTAAGGGCCAGCTCTCTAAAGTGCAGGAAGAGTACTGTAAGGGCCAGCTCTCTAAAGGGCAGCTAAAGTACAGTAAGGGCCAGCTCTCTAAAGTGCAGCTAGAGTACTGTAAGGGCCAGCTCTCTAAAGGGCAGCTACAGTACTGTAAGGGCCAGCTCTCTAAAGGGCAGCTAGAGTACTGTAAGGGCCAGCTCTCTAAAGGGCAGCTAAAGTATTGTAAGGGCCAGCTCTAAAGGGCAGCTAGAGTACTGCAAGGGCCAGCTCTCTAAAGTGCAGCTAGAGTACTGTAAGGGCCAGCTCTCTAAAGGGCAGCTAGAGTACTGTAAGGGCTAGCTCTCTAAAAGGCAGCTATGGTACTGTAAGGGCCCTCTCTAAAGGGTAGCTATGGTACTGTAAAGGCCCTTACTAAAGGGCAGCTATGGTACTGTAAGGGCCCTCTCTAAAGGGCAACTATGGTACTATAGGGGACCTCTCTAAAGGGCAGCTATGGTACTATAGGGGACCTCCCAAAAGGGTAGCTATGCTACTGCAGTGTTATCTTTCAGGGCAATGTTACAGTAGAGCTCTCTGTAAAGGGCCGATATGATACAGAGTACTGTAAGGGCCAGCTCTCTAAAAGGCAGCTATGGTACTGTAAGGGCCCTCTCTAAAGGGTAGCTATGGTACTGTAAGGGCCCTTTCTAATGGACAGCTATAGTACTATAAGGAACCTCTCTAAAGGGTAGCTATGGTACTGTATTGCTCTCTGTAAGGGCAGCTATGCTACAGCAGAGCTCTCTGTAAAGGGCAGATATGGTACCGTAAGTGCTCTCTCTACAGGGCAGCTATGGTATGGTAAGGGCCCTCTCTAACGGGCAGCTATGTTACTATAAGGGACCTCTCTAAAGAGTAGCTATGGTTCTGTAGTGCTCTCTGTAAAGGGCAGCAATGGTACAGTGGAGCTCTCTGTAAAGGGCAGCTATGGTACTATAAGGGCCCTCTCTAAAGGGCAACAATGGTACAGTAGGGCTCTCTCTAAAGGGCAGCTAGGTTACCATACGGGCCCTCTCCAACGGGCAGCTATGTTACTATAAGGGGCCTTGCTAAAGGGTAGCTATGGTTCTGTAGTGCTCTCTGTAAAATGCAGCTATGGTACAGTGAATCTCTCTGTAAAGGGCAGCTATGGTACTATAAGGGACCTCTCTAAAGGGTAGCTATGATTCTGTAGTGCTCTCTGTAAAATGCAGCTATGGTACAGTGAATCTCTCTGTAAAGGGCAGCTATGGTACTATAAGGGACCTCTCTAAAGGGTAGCTATGATTCTGTAGTGCTCTCTGTAAAGGGCAGCTATGGTACTATAAGCGACCTCTCTAAAGGGCAACTATGGTATAGTAGGGCTCTCTCTAAAGGGCAGCTAGGTTACCATAAGGGCCCTCTCTAGAGGGAGCGTTGGCACTGTAGGGGTCGCTGTTTTACCCTCTCCAATGGGATGAAGCTGCCTGTAATTCATAGAAGGAACCCCTGCTTGTGACAGAGAAACGCACACCCTTCACTGTTGTGCTATTTTTAATTTGTGAAGAATGTATGCACGCTGGAAAGACACACTGAGAACAGGTCACGTGCTACACAACGTGTGACCCCTTTAATCTGTCAGAAACCTCGGGGAGACCCAACATGTTATTTCAGAGGCGGGTAGTTGGGGGGAGGGGAGAGCGCCTCCCCTCTGCGCAAGGACCTTCCCGCAGGAAAATGCGTCCGTAGCGGCCAGTTTATTCCTCTGTAACTTGATTAGTCTGGCTGCTTACATGTGACCCTTTTCCCCCAGGTGATCTCTTATAAAAACAAACGCAGGTAGCGTGCAAACGCGGCTAATTTCTATCATGGCTGAGAACAGCGCGCAAGACTCGTTCCCATCGCTTTGCGGGTGTCTTTCCAGCTTCTACGGGTATTTGCAGTCGGCACCCGCATGCCCATTAGAGTTGACACATTTTGCTAGAGAACGAATTCACTCGCCGACGAGCAATCCTGTTACTTGGAGATGTTGACATCATGGCAGGGTAAGAGCGTGAAAACATCATAGGATACGTGAGCACGTCTAATATGTTTCGATTCCAATAATCTGCGATGCTCACTTTTCCATATGGCAAACAGGAGAGGGTAACGTGACTGGGGACTTAGGACTCAGGAAATAGACCACATACGCTGCTCTTACTGAAACATTGGTTTGGTGAAGGACAACTGGAGGTCGTCTACTGTTGTCGCGACAGCATTTTTCAGAATGAAATTGAAGAAGTGAAATCAATGACAAATGTAAGCATAGCTTTAATGATTCATTATACTTGATGAATGATTTACAAAAGATACGAGGGAAATAATTACAATATTGCCAATATAAACATCAGATGCAAAAGTAAAAAATCATAAAGATTTTAAATCGTGATTGTTTCGAATTCCAGTTTCGAACTAAGAAAAAAACGTACACGTCACTTCAAGGTATTGCAAAATAGTAATCCTTAGGGTAAGTATATAACCATTCGAAAACAAAAAGAAAAAAAGAGGATAGGTGTGTTTTGAAGAGCGATTTAAGTGGTTTGCAGCACTCATAAGTCTTGGGGCCAAAAGTTACACTCTGCCTAAGACATACCTGTACGCAAATCCCAGGGGGCAGTACATTACGGCATGGATATCATTCCCTGTGGGTACGTGGGTGATGGCCGCGAGCCACTACATTTATCACTTTAGTTGTTCTTGATATATCTATTCCAAACCTTCACATAAATCCCGGGGCAACGAAGCCAAGGTTGTTTAAACGTGAGCTGCTGAAGGGGTTAACATGTGTAGGGACAGGGGGCTCAAACGTTGATTGGGTTTCCTCCATACCTTTTCTCTGAGAAATTGATTAGGAAGCAATAATGCAAAAACGAAGGCCTTGAAAAACCACTTGCCAGGGCCCAAGTGAGTAAACATTCACAGGTATATTTACATGTGTTATCAGCCGATCTAGTGCTAAGTTGCAATCACAACCAAATCACCTGATTCCTAGAGCTGGCTGTGAGGTTTCTGGAGATCTGTCATGTTTGGTTCAAAACTCCATGCCTGTTGTGGAAAATGGACATCATTTTGCCACGTACTGATTCCAGGGGCTAGCAAACAGCTGGAAGAGCTAAAGCTTTCGAAACTTAAAATGTGTTTTGTTTGGTCATCAGATGTGCAGTTCTGCCTGTACTATCATCTGTGATGTCATTTATAAAGTAATATCTGAGGTCACTAAGCATTGAAGTGGAGTTAAAGTTGTGCGGTCGCAACTTCTGGCGATTTTTTTTACTTTTTTTGCTTCATACGATTAACAGCTCTTCAACTGAGATTCTTTCATGGAACATTCATCCATCCATCCATTTATCCATCCACCTATCCATCATCCTCCCTCCCTCCCTCCCTCCCTCCCTCCCTCCCTCCCTCCCTCCCTCCCTCCCTCCCTCCCTCCCTCCCTCCCTCCCTCCCTCCCTTCCTTCCTTCCTTCCTTCCTTCCTTCCTTCCTTCCTTCCTTCCTTCCTTCCTTCCTTCCTTCCTTCCTTCCTTCCTTCCTTCCTTCCTTCCTTCCTTCCTTCCTTCCTTCCTTCCTTCCTTCCTTCCTTCCTTCCTTCCTTCCTTCCTTCCTTCCTTCCTTCCTTCCTTCCTTCCTTCCTTCCTTCCTTCCTTCCTTCCTTCCTTCCTTCCTTCCTATGACCTCAGTTTGTCTCCACAATTGTATTTCTAAAATATTCCGAACTCTGTGTGTTTTCAGAATCTGGTCACTAAATGGGCCTGAGTTAAGAAGCATTAGTCAATGAGAAAATCCCACTGAAAAATGATTGGTACATCAGGCACTATTTCTGGTACAGCAGTCGGTTTTTGAAAAATGATTACAACTTT